>NC_080782.1:218931690-220131690 GCF_028018385.1 Neofelis nebulosa
AGGAAGATTTGGGATGGGGAGAGCCTTGTGGCACCTTTCAGATCCCACTATAAGTCACCTTCAAGCTCTTCTAATATGTAAGGGGAGCTCGTTCCACATGGAAATGTTCCTTTCAAAGACATTGACAATCCCAGAAGGACCGTGTAGTGGCTGGAGATTATCTAGTGCTGATAGAAGCATAAATGTGGTTAAAGCAGAAAAACCTATGAGCCAGAGATGTGTATATATAACATATTAATTTTGCAGTCTTATTTCCATCACTCTCACTGAGCTTATGAGGTTTGTGATATGTTTGTGTTGTATTTAGCTGTCACCCAGCTGCAATTTACAACATTCCTTGGAATCACACTTTGGGTTGACTGGGGCAGAAAGTGATTCACGATGACAGTCTTTGGGCTTTGGGCATTACAAGTCCCTCTGATGATGTTACTTGGTTTGAAATCAGGTTGGAAAGATGACGGGAACAAGAAAACAACACTTTGCCCGAACAGAAAGGCAGTTGGTCAGGACATACAGGCGGGATGTACCCATGCACTTGGGAATTTTCATAGGGCTTTCCCAATGTTCTGATGGCCTTACCCCCTCTAGGTGCACCAAACAAAGTTGAGAGTAGGAATACAGGGGCCCAGCCTCTGACCTCCAGCCTACTGTGCAGTGAGACCCCACTTGGACCCCAGTTCACGGGAGGGAGGTCAAATGGCTGGTAGTCCTCAGTCTAAGCACTGACGAGACAGGAAGAAAGGAGACAGGTGAAGCAGGAAGAGCCCTTGATGGAAAAGGGTGGCCTGGAATGAGAAGGTTCTGGATTCTGCTGCCGCCTTGCCCCTCACACATATTCACCCTTTACCAGAGGCAGGCTTCTATACTGTGAGAGTGGCCAGAGGTTCATACAATGTGAACCTGAGACCATCTCTCCAGCTCCCCCTGGCCCCGCAGCTATCACCTTCTTGATACCTCCTGAGCCCAAGATCAAGCCTCTGAACAGTTGCCTGCGGGCATGCCTGAGTGCATTCAGGCTAGCCCTGCTATCCTCTTCCATGACTGCTCTGTGGGCAGAGACCTGCCACTCCAGGCCAAGTTCAGGGATTGGAGCCCACCCAGTGCTGGTCCCCTTAGCCTTTTGTAGCATGCTGGAGATGCTGATGGCTTGAGATGTCCCCAGACCCCCTCTAATGAGGGTTTCCCTCAGCCTCCCTATTGCCAGGGCCCCTTTGCCAGAAAGAGTCCACAAATATTGACCCTGACTCTTGAGAAGAAGAAAGAAAGGGGAGGGGAATCCAGCTGAGTCGTTGGCCCATTGTGCGAATAAGGTGCCCTGAGGCTGTTTTGGAGTCTGGGGGGGCCTTAGCTTCCTGATCATGGCGGGGTGGGAGTCCCTTGACCTTTCTGAGCCTTGGGCTTCTGCATCTGATAAGGCCTAACTCACAGGGACATGGAGAAGACCAAAGGAGACAGCAGATGGGGCAGGGCTTTGCAGACACGGAGTCATGTTAGCTGTCACCTCCTTTTACTTCCTGTTCCCTTGGGGGTGGGGAGGCAGCACCCGACCATCAGTGGGCAGTTTGTGAGCGGACTGTGCAGTGCTGGGGCAGCCAGCGCCTGTCCTTCAGAATGGTGCTGAAGTGTCCCTGGCTCTGCCTGTCTGCCCCCCTCCCCTCCCCTGACTTGTGCCACCTCTTTGTCATCTTTCTCTTTTCAAATAAGGCTCAGATAGGCAGTGGCTTCTTACTGCTTTCTGTGGGTTGGGCTTTATTGTGTATTTTTTTAAAATGTCTATTTATTTTTGAGGGAGAGAGAGAGGGAGACACAGAATCCAAAACGGGTTCCTGCTGAGCTGTCAGCACAGAGCCCGACGTGGGGCTCGAACTCACAGACTGCGAGATCATGATCTGAGCCGAAGTCGGATGCTTAACCGACTGAGCCACCCAGGCGCCCCTATATGTATTATTAACTCATTTAATGCTTGTCAAAACACCATTTTGTAGCTGCTGAAATAGGTACGAAGTGTTAGAGTAATTTGCTCCTGGTCACAGAGGTAGAGGTGGGAAGGGATGGGACCAGGATCCACTCACAGGCAGTCTGCCTCCAAAGCCTATGCTGTTAAACTTCCTGGTTTATCATCCAGTAGTTCTCAGTGTGGGGCGCCTTGACCAGCAGCATCAGCAAGGCCTGGGAATGTATTAGAAATGCAAATTTTTGGGGGTGCCTGGGTGGCTGAGTTGGTTAAGCATCTGACTTTTGATTTCAGCTCAGGTCAGATCTCACGGTTCATGGGTTTGGCTTAGCACTGAGGGTCTCTCAAAATAATAATATACAGGCAGGCAGGATGTACCCTGTACATCATAATAAATTAAAAATAAATTAATTAAATGTAAAATTTAATAAAATAAATATATTAATTAATTAAAATAATAACTTTATTCTTAATTATATTCATTTATAAATTAATGAAATAAATTTTAAAAATAAGTCAATTAAAATAAATTTAAAAAAAGAAATGCAAATTCTTTTGGCCCTACGCACAAAACTACTAAATCTGAAACTAGGGTTGACTGCCAGCTGTCTGTGAGTTCCGCAGCCCTCCGGAACATTCTGGGCACTTGAAAGTTTGAGAGCCGTGGCCCTCCTGTCTTCCAGCAAGCCTGGTGTTTAATTTCCTTAAATTCTGCATGAACTTGGCTACAGCTGATAACATCGGGTTTTTAAGGGTATTAGGAAGAAATTGATGGAAAATATTGATGCAGAAGTAAAGAATGGGGCTAGCTGGGAAAACACAAGCCCGTCTCCAGGTTCTGGTTGAGAAGAGAGACACCACCGGCACCAGGGAGAAACCTGGGTCTCGAATCGTCCTCTCGCCAGCTCTTTGCCTTTGGCCTGCTCATGCAAAATGACTTCTTAAAACCCCTATTGAATGGCCATCTCCCAGGCAAGGCCATGATCATTAATAATGCAGCTCAGCTCAAAGAGCCCAGAGGTGCTTATTTTAGTTTTCCTCTGCTTCTTTCTTTCTGATACATAAAGACTTATCTTGGTAAGATGGAGTCAAGCTTAATATATTACATAAATTTGCAAAATCTGTTTCAGAAAGATTCTGAGCCAAGTTGGCGCTTCTCAGAGCTGTTATGTCTGGCTGCACCCTGCACAAGCCAGGCATCTTTTGCAGATGAAACCACTCACCGGGTGTAGGAGGGTTGACTCCTGTGGGCAGCCTCCTCTCTTCTCCCTTCCTAGTTGGCTTCAGTTGGTTGCCCAGGCCTTGCCTGCCTTTTTCTTTTTCTTTTTTTCTCTTCCAAGGCACTCCTGCTTCATCTATTTGTTGCAGGACTAGGGCTGCCTCCCCTGCAATGGCCCCTCAGTCTACACACTGCCAGGCTTGCCTGCTTGAAGCTCCACAGACCCCGATGTCCAAGACTGAGAACACAAGCCCCAGTGGTCTCTGCTCCATCCCTTCCCAGACCGTTCTAGACTCACCAGGGTGACTGCGGACGGAGCTATAAGGAGACGATGCATGGCCAATATGAAATATCATTAGGAAATAAGTTCTTAACAGAAACAAAAGCCTCCAAGTCTCTATGTGATAAACACCCATCAACATGAGAACGGTCCTTGAGCCCCATCTTGGTTGAAGACAGCATGGGGAAGAGAGGATTCTGGGCCCGGCTGCCTTTGCCATTCAAATTCTGGGTGTGGTGAGGGGCTGAGCCAGAGGGAGAAGAGCATCTTGCTTGAGAAAAGCCACTCTCTGAAAGTCTGCTTCCCCGAATACACCAGAAGAACTCATGGCTTCCTTCCCCACATGTACCTTTCTCACCTTTATTTCTAGTATACCTAGGGGTTGTATGGATTTTGCTGGCTTTTTGAATTAGAAAATACAAAGTAAAACTGGGGCCCTTGGGTGGCTCGACTGAGCATCCAACTTCAGCTCAGGTCACAATCTTGTGGTTTGTGGTTCGAGCCCTGCGTCGGGCTCTGTGCTGACAGCTCGAAGCCTGGAGCCTGCTTTGGATTCTGTGTCTCCCTCTCTCTCTGCCCCACTCAAGCTCGCTCTCTCTCTCTCTCTCTCTCTCAAAAATAAACATAAAAAAATTAAAATTAGAAAATACAAAGTAAAGTATCAACTCTGAATTCTCCAGAACCTTTTGGCTGGCATTTCAAACTCTGCAGCCTTGTGTTCAGGTCTGGTTCTCTTGATCCATGGGCTAAGAAGTATTGACTGTCTACCATGTTTTAAAGAACAGAAACTTGCCTCTCCTTTTCTTTCCTGCAAGACAAGACCACTGGGCCTAGAAGGCATTCTCAAAGAATCACTCCCTGGTGCAAACCTTTCTAATATTCCCATCTCTTAAATACGAAATTTGACTTCTGGTTTGGCTGTGCAAACCAGTTCTGTGTCCTTAAGAAACCATTGAAGTTTTCTGAGCAACTTGGTTTCATCTATTTTTTTTTTAACCTGTAATTAGGAAATGATAATCATTGCATTTGCCTCCCAGCATTCTTTAGAGCAGGTTGGCAAACCTTTTTTTTTTTTTTTTTTTTTTTTTTTGAAAGAAACAGTAAGTATTCTAAGCTTTGTCGGCCATGATGGTCTCCGCAGCCACTATTCAACTGTGCCATTTTAGGGAAAGCAGCCATGGACAAAACATGAAAGGAGGGGGTTGGGTGTGTTCTAGCAAGAAAAAGGCAGTGAGCAGGATTTGGCCCGTGTGCAATAGTTTGCCAACTCTTGACTTAGCAAGTGAAGCGAGAAATATACAGGAAAGTAGACCGTAAGGTGCCATCTCCACGTAAGGGATGGTGAGGAGAGGATAACAACAGGCTCGGGTGAACTCCAGCAGACCTCAACGGTACAGCATGGAACTGTCGGCCGAAGAGCCAGCAGCTGTGCACCCCTGGCTCCTGGACAGCCCTGGGCTGTATCCTCAGGCACAGGTGAGCAGGCCAGCAGAAGAACCTCCTCCCAGGGAGAATGTTCTCCTTGTCTGTGGAGTGTGTATGACCGTGGACTTGAAGCTCAGGGCCAAAGCGGTCGACTGAGCATCAAATGATCTGAGCTTTGGCACGGGCTGTGTATAGCCATGGTTGGGAACGTCAGCTGCCCACATCTGGAGACCTTGGGGGAGCTTGGCTCCGCCCCTGTGCTGGGGAAGGAGGAGCCTCAGGTACCAGCCTGCACACGTAGACTACCTGGCGAGGGCCCCCAGGCTTCTCCAGGCAATCCCGCTTGTTTCCATAGTAGAGGACAGTGACAATTCCACTGCCTCTCAGGGAGAAAGCATCGAGTCACGGACAGACCAGGAACCACGGAGCCCAGCAGAACTGGGTTCGAGTCCCCTGACCACCATATGGAGGTTCAACACTTACGTAACCAGAACCCAAGTCGCTTCTCTGAAACTCTTGGTCTGTCAAGTGTAAAGAAGAATATTTGTGGCTCTTGTGATGGTTGGATGAGATAATATGCATATAGTATGTGGTACATAATTATTTTTGGAGAAATCTTAGTCCCCTTCTCCTTGGTATGCGTGTGTCTGTGAGATCACCTTCTTCCACGTGGAAGGGGTAGTGGTCTTGGATGGACGAGGGGAGGCTGAGAGGGCAAGGGCCACAGAGATCTATCGTTCAGCTTTGCTTGAGGTAATGCTGATGACCGTACTGGGGAGGCACGAGAACCCATTCTCTCTCCTCCACTGAGCGTGATATCAGACTTAATGGGCTTACATTTCAGCATGAACGGTTCAAGGATTCCTGTTACACCTACAAACGAATGACTTGGGATGAAGAAAGAATTGTAAAACGGGATCAGTAGGGAGGTTTCTTCTCACTTTTTTAAAACCATTTGACTGAGATGTGGTTGACCTACAAGAAGCTGCACTAATGTATACAGCCTGATGAGTTTGGAGATTCGTGTACACCCACGAAACCATCACCATAATCTTATACTGTAAGTATATGGATTGCCTCCACAAGTTTCCTCCCAGCCAATTTATTCATGTGTGTTAAGGGTATTTAACATCAGATCTACTCTCTTACCAAACCGTTGAGTGTACAATACAGTATTCTTACCTATAGGCACTATGATGGACAGTAGGTCTCTAGGATTTATTCATCTTGATAACCTGGTACATATTGAAACTTTGTATCGTCTGCCTCCCCATCCGTCCCACCTCCTCAGCCCTTGGAAAATACCATTCTACCCTCTGCTTCTGTAAGTTTGACTATTTTAGATTCCTCATATAAGAGGTATCATGTAGTATGTGTCCTTCTGTGACACATACTTACTTAGTATAATGTCCTTCTAGGTTCATCCATGTTGTTGCAAATAGCAGATTTCTTTCTTTTTTTAAGGCTCCATACTATTCCACTGTATGGATATACCGAATTTTCTTTATCCATTCATCCCTCAATGAACATTTAGGTTACTTTCAAGTCTTGGCTATTGTGAATAGTGCTGCCGTAAACCTTGGAGTGCAGATATTTCTTCAAGATCCTGATTTGAGTTCCTTTGGGTATATACCCAGTAGTAAGATTGTTGGGTCATATGGTAGTTCTTTTTAAAAATTTTTGAGGAACCTCCATATTGTTTTCCACAGTGGCTACCTCAAATTCCATACTGCTAATAATGTACAAAGGTCTCCTAGTCTCTACCTCCCCAACGGTACTTGTTATCTTTCTATATAATAGCCATTCCACTGGTATGAGGTGTAATACCATTGTGATTTTGATTTAATGTGATTCGCTTAATGTTTAGTGATGTTGAACACCTTTCCATATATCTCTTGGTCATTTGTATGTCTTCTTTGGAGAAATACCTATTCAGTTTCTTTACCCATTATTACTCCTGTTTTTAAAAACTTTTTAATGTTTATTTTCGAGAGAGAGAGACAGAGTACAAGCAAGAGAGGGGCAAGAGAGAGAGAGAGACACCCACAATCTGCAGCAGACTCCAGTTTCTGAGCAGTCAGCACAAAGCCTGACATGAGGTTGAAACTCAGACCGTGAGATCACGACCTGAGCCGAAGTTGGACGTTTAACCGACTGAGCCACCCAGGTGCCCCTCTTTGCCCATTGTTAAATCAGATTATTTTTATTTTTTGCTCCTGGATTGTAGGATTTCCCTGAAGGGGGTGGGAACTGACACTGGGGCAACCAGGGATTCTGTTAGGGCCACATCCAGCCTCTGTGAAAGGGTCGCAATAATAAGGACAGCAGCTAACACTTCCTGACCTCCTATTTGCTAAACGCTGTGGTAAGTGCTTTCCAAGCCGTTCTCAAGTCCCCCAACAAATGAGGAAAGTACCCTTATTACTCCATCAGAGAGGTCCGTGAACTTGCCTAAGATGACCAAGGTAGTGAGTAGCAGAACTGGGACTCAAAGCCAAATCTGCCTGACTCCAAAGTACATTATTCTACATACTCGGGGCTCTCTATTTTAGCAACAGCCAACATGTTGGGCTCACCTCGAATTGCCAATCGTATCTACCCTGCTGCTGGCCCACGGGCCTAGTCACCCTATACCTCCCTAGGTCCCAACTCTGCCTCCTCTCCTTTCATTCATTTACTCACTAAGCATTGAGCATGTCCTGGAGTGCTCAGCCATACATTGGACAACTGTGCGTAGAATGACGAACCAAACATATGCAGCTCCTACGCTCCTGGGGCCCACGGCCCAGGGAGAGGAAGATGATAAATGCACGGCAGTTACCATCTGTGGGATGAAGGATGGAGTGATGGGAAACACAGAGTGCGGGGGAGCATAGAGCAGGTGACATTGTGATTGTTTTGAGGACGGGCCACTGCATCTGAAACCTAAAGAAAGAGAAAGTGGTTAAGAGGCAAAGACTCAACCTGCCTGAGTCCAGAGAGGGCATGAACATGTTTGAGTGATGGTTTGTAATTCCATCAGATGCAGCCTGCACACATAATTCGTAGAAACCAATATAAAGCCATAATTGTAATATAGAAGGAACAAAGGGAAAGTAATTTAAATACAATGCTATGCATTTCCGTATGTAAATGCTCAAAAACACAAGGACGCTAGAAGATCTAGGGCAGTAGGCAGAAAATTACACCTCTCGGGGGAATGACAGTGCCTGGTGACGATGGTTGTATGTTACATTGGCAACTTAAATACCATGAGCGACATTGCCAACAGTGCTGTGAATTTCTAAAGTGAGGAACAACATTTGGTAATGTTCCAATGACACAAAGTGCAATCTATCCTTGAGGTACATGGTAGCCGTGTCCTTGGATACTCTAGTTTGAGGGGAAGAAACAACCACCCCCGAAACCTCATGTTCGTATGTAAAGTGGGGTGGAGTCGAGGCTCGGATCGATATAAACAATTTTTCACCTGTTGGGACACTTGATGATGCGGGTCGCGGGACAACAATTTTGTTGCCTTAAGCCGCTCTTCGTAATTGTGTGGAGGGGCCTCACCGCATGCCTCATGCCCAACTTGCTATGAATCAGTAGCATTTCCTGCAATCAGTGTGACATGAAAGAGCCCCTCCCCCCAGCAAACCATCAAGCCACAGAAACTCCGGAGCACTAATGACTTCCAGAAATATGTGAGCCACAGATGCAACTTTAAATGCTGTAACAGCTGCATTGAAAAACAAAGTAAAATGGAACAATTGAAATTGACTTTACTGGTATATTTTATTGAACCGGACACAGCCAAGACACTGTTGTTTCAACAAGGTAATCAACCTAAAGAGTTACTTTTTTTCATACACTATCTTTGAGATCCAGTATGTGCTTTACACTTTTTTTTTTAACACTTTTTTTAACGTTTATTTATTTTTGAGACAGAGAGAGACAGAGCATGAACGGGGGAGGGTCAGAGAGAGAGGGAGACACAGAATCTGAAACAGGCTCTGGGCTCTGAGCTGTCAGCACTGAGCCCAACGCGGGGCTCGAACTCACGGACCGCGAGATCGTGACCTGAGCCGAAGTCGGGCGCTTAACCGACTGAGCCACCCAGGCACCCCAAGTATGTACTTTACACGTAAAGCACATCTCCATTTACACTGATCACATTTCAGATGCTTAACTGCCGCGTGTGGTTTGAAGCCGTCGTAGGGGATAGTGCAGTTCCAGAAAACATTAAGTTCCCTTCTTTGGCCCAAGGCTTTCTGTCTTGAATCCTCAGGTTCGAGAACTCTTACACTTGGGGAAATACAGACCCGGGGTTTTCCCAGACAGGTGCATGTAAACCTACACACAGGGCCAGGACCCTGAACCACAGTAGACGCGCTGCTTGGAGCAAGCCAACAAAGCCCGTGACGGTCGCGGCTGAGTCAACGTCCAACTCCCAGCTCTCGGTCACGAAGCTGTGTGGAGTCACAGTTAACTGCTGATAACCCCATGGTTCGGTGCTGCCTGCAAATTGAAGGCCCCCTTGAAAATGCTGGAAACAGATGTTCTCAAGACTCTGACCTCTCATCATTAATTTGAGAATTTAAATGCCTGTTAGTTCCCCCCCTTTTATTGCTGAGCTCCACACTGCGGCATGCTCAATGTCAATAGGAATATCCTTTGGAGATGTTCAATATATCACATCTGAAGGTTGCTGGGAATCTGGACACTTAGAGGAAGAGAGGGGGGAGGGTGCCGGCACCGGGGTTGGGGGGCACAGAGCAAGGTTGAAAAGAAGCTTCTGTGGCTGGAACTGAGGCCTGCGCAGAAGACGGTTTGCTCGTCTGTTTGCCTTTGGCTGGTGCACGCGCTGACGAGGGCTTCAGGGAAGAAGCACACCTGAGTATTAGGAAAGTTGAAAGCCGTGACTTGAGGGAGTCCCACTCATTCCCTGTGCCCCATGCCTGCCTTTGCCCTCCGATGACTTAAAGTAGCTTACCAGGAGCTGTCGCCCAGCAGTGGACCGCATGTGGATGCTGGTTCAAGCCCAGGTTCAAGCTGTTTCCCTGGCTTTCTAGCTGGAAGACCTTGGGTACCTGCCTTCTCCATTTGTGTGGGTAAAAAATGGGGGTGAGAGCGCCCCCATTGCAGCTTTATTCGAATTTCACAGTATAATGGGCACAGCTCCTAGCACAGGGCGTGACATACAATAAGGACTGGACAGATACTCATCCCTTTATCACTTCTCCCCTATCCTCGGGGCCTCGGGTGATGGAGGTGATGGCTTTTCTAGTGGCTGGTAATGACGAATTCAGAGAGCTAAAGTTTCAGCCATCTTAGGCACGGTCCTCCAGGAAACGGAGGATGTTCGGGCTCAGACCCGGGAGGGAGTAATCAAAGTGGCTTCTTACTTAGACCAGAAGCCCTAGAAAAGTGCTGTGGCTGAGACCAGACAGGGCGCCTGTGTGTCCAAATCTTAAGGCCCTGGGAGCCGCGGCTGGGCTCTTGACTACTTTGATGCAGGCCCAACACTTCTTCAGAGGGTAAGGGGAGGAAAATCGGAACCAAGAGTGTCCCCAGCAACTGCCACCAATGACAGGCTCCAAGTGTGAGCTCTCTTGGCCCACTCCATTGTGTCTGCCTGCTTTACCCTGTACAGGAACAGATGCGGCCACACCTTGGGATGGGCCCCGGGAAGGGACCTCACCTTGACCGCCCAGTGCCTGCTGGAGCCCCAGCCGTGAGTTCACCCGTCTACCTTGATGTCATTTCTCACCTAAGGCCTCCTGGGCTTTCTTTAAACTGTTGGCTGCAATGCCCTAGTTTGGGCTTGAGATTGCAGCCAATTTTTGTGAAGGAAAATGATTATACTTTGTCAGTACTGTGAAGGAAATCAAGTTTCCTTCGCAAAAGGGAAGACCTCTAGGGTTTTAACTTCCCTTCTTTGAGAAAGGAGGGGAAAGCCCTTAGCAGCCTACAGGGTCTCCGCCAAAGCTCCAGAGGATGCCCCAACTTTCACATTGTCATTTGACCCTTGGGGAAAATTTGACAGGGGGACAGTGGAGGAAAAAAAGCAGACTTGGAATCTGCATTGCTAATGGCTCTGAGTGTATCTCCCAAGCCCAGCCAGGAGGGGCTGGTGGGGACTTCCTGCATTCCAGCCTCCAGGTGTGGGACCGGGGGTCACCTTTCCTGCCTTAGGCATGGATGAGGCCCCTCTCCCCCAGTGCCAAGCCAGAGCAATTGTGGCCTTGTTCTCGGTGTTTTCTCTCCTGTTTGACAGCCCTCCTCGGGCCTAGGCAGGGACAGGGAGGCCAGTGCCTCCCAGTATTTGCTGGAAATGACCCCCTCCACTCCCCACTCCATATTAAGTCTCCTGGTGTTCGTTGCGACCTGGGTGGGGGGCGAGGAGGGAGGTGCAGCGGAGGAGTGGGGGCCCAGTGGCCTCTCTCTGCGTGTGCTGGGACCTGTTTGAGAATTGGCATTCAAGATACTGACATTCAAAAGCATCTTATCATAGTTCCGTGTCCTGATTGGACGGGCAGTTATACAAATCTATAAATGTGCTAACGTTTCCCAGGACTGCGGTGTGCAGGCACATGCGGGTGCGGGGTGAAACTGGCGAAAGCTGAAACCCTTGAATTGATAGTATCGTTCTAGCATCCGCTTCCCAGTCTGGAACTGGGCTCGGCCGCGTGAGGTGTTACCATTGAGGAAAAGCTGGGTGAAGGGCCCGCATGTGGGGAAATGTCCATTTGTTCCAAGTTTTTATTTAAATTCCACCTAGTTAACCTACGCTGTAATATCAGATTCTGGCGCGCAATACAGTGAGGCAACAACTACGTACGACACGTGGTGTTCATCACAGCGAGTGCACTGCTTAGTCCCCATCACCTACTTTCCCCAGCCCCCCACCCACCTCTCCTCTGGTAACTGTCGGTGTGCTTCATATAGTGAAGAGTCTGCTTCTGGTTTTGGCTCTCTCTTTCTTTTTGCTTGTGTGTTTTGTTTCTTAAATTCCCCATACGAGTGAAATCACACAACACTTGTCTTTCGCTGACTGACTTATGCAGCAGAAGACTCTAGTTCCATCCATGTCGTTGCAAATGGCACGATTTCACTCTTTTTTTTTTTTAATTCTTTTTAGTGTTTATTCATTTTTTGAGAGAGACCATGTGAGCAGGGGAGGGATGGAGAGAGAGGGAGACACAGAATCGGAAGCAGGCTCCGGGCTCCGAGCTGTCAGCACAGAGCCTGACATGGGGCTTGAACCCATGAACCGTGAGATCATGACCTGAGCCGAAGTCGGATGCCTAACTGACAGAGCCACCCAGGTGCCCCTCGTTCTTTTTTTTATAGCTGAGAAATATTCCAGTGTGTGTGTGTGTGTGTGTGTGTTTGTGTGTGTGTGTGTGTGTGTGTATCACGTCTTCTTTATCCATTTATCAATCAATGGACACGTGAGCTGTTACTCTAATTTGGCTGTTGTAGATAATGCCACTGTAAATATCACGATGTGTGCGTATCCCTTCGAATTGGTACTTCTGTATCCTTTGGGTAAATACCCAGTAGTGCCACTGTTGGATGGTGAGGTCGCTCTCTTTTTAACTTTTGGAGGAACCTCCACACTGTTCTCCAGAGTGGCTGCACTCCTTTGCGCCCCCACCAACAGAGCAGTGCACGAGGGTGACGTGTTCTCCGCGTCCTCGCCAACGTCCGCTGTTTCTTGCGTCGCCGATTTTAGCCATTCGGGCAGGTGTGAGGGAGTATCCCGTTGTAGTTTTCGTTTGTCCGTTTAAAAAAGCTTTGTTTCCAGACTTGTGTGTGTGTGTGTGTGTGTGTGTGGGTCCACGACAAGGAGGCATGGCTGGATTGATGCTCCCCAGAGCACTGTCACAGCTACTTGGAATCCCCGTCTCAGACACTAGCCTGTGAGTGCCACCAGAACATCAGCAGGGAATTCCTCCTTCCCCACCCCATCCTGAAGCCCCTCAGCTTCTTCCCTTGGTCTCTCTTCTTATTGCTGTACCTGGTGTCTGCCATACAGTGTGGACGCTCAAGAAGTGGGATTTTGAATGAACGAGTCCTAAATAGGATCAGGTAAGACCCACGTGTGCTGGGAAGAATGGCGCAAGTCAGACCGTTTCTTCCTCCTGGTGGACCTCAGGGAAGAGGTGTTTGTTTTCCGTCGGGAATGCTAAGTTCTACGGGGCTTCTGAAGACCTCCCTCCTGCAACCGGGGAGAGCTGCGTGCAGGACAAAGACAAGTGGAAAGGGCAAGACCTCAGACGGCCGGATGGGGGGTGAGGCCCTGGAGAGATTGTGAAGGAGAGGAAGAGAAGACCCTCATGGCCTCACTCAAGCTCCTGGATTCAGCTGTACCTGAAGCCCCCAAGTTCTGTGCCCAGAGCCGCCTGCCTCTCTACCCGGCCGACCCACCTGGAGCGTCTCCTGCTTCTAGTCCGGCACCAGCATGGCCTTGGCCCCGCTTGCCCTTGAACCTCCCAAGGCGAAAGCGAGTCTCAAAGCAGTGCGCATTCCTCTCAAGCTTCCCTGACCCACCCTTCTTACCCTCTTACACCTGCACTCGCCCAGGGCTGTGCAGCAGCTGTGTGAGCCGTGCCCACACTACAAAGACCCCTCTTACAACGGATCCAACGTGTCCCTCTTCCCTAACGCACGGGCCCTCCACACTTGACTGCTCATGCTCACGCACTTAAGCTAAACGTGTCAAAAACATAAAGATGCATGGCAGACTGGCATCCAAAAAACTGGGCAGGGGCGGTGACCTCAGGAGGCTGCTCAGAAGTGGCGCACTTTGAAGAGTAAGCGTGACTTGGATGGAGTAACGGGGACGTGACGACCGGCAGAAGGGTGGCACGGGGGAAGCCACCACAGAACGCGGCGCGAGGCCGCGTGGAGCGTCTAGGGGAGAGCCGAGGGAAGTTGTCTCTAGGACGTGAAGGATGGAGCACGATGGGCCTAGGATGTTGAGTCAGACAGGGAGTTCTCCCCCGTGAGCTGGGGAGAATCGCCGGAGAGATTGAGGCAGACAGTGGCATCGGAAAGAAGGATTCTGGCAGCCGTCGGGGGGTTACTGGGAGGACAAGAGGAAGCCCTTAGGGAAGTCTGGGCAAACACAGGTGATGGTCTTGGCAGAGGCCGGTGAGGAGCTCGTGGAAGTTTTCTCGCTAAAATGGGAGGCAAGCGGTTATACCTGAGGGTGTCCTCCCCCCCCCCCCAAAAGTCACATGCTGAAACCTAACCTCCAGCGTGACGGTATTAGGATGGGCCTTCGGGAGGTGGCTGGGCCATCAGGGTGAATGGGATGAGTGCCCTGATGAGGAGCCCCGCGAGAGCTCAAGTCCCCTCTCTGCGGGCTGCCCTCCACCATCCCGCGAGGAGTCAAGGAGAAGGTGGCTGCCTCCAAGCCAGAAGGAGGCGTTCATCAGACACGGGCTCTGCCAGGGTCTTGATCTGGGGCTCCTCAGCCTCCAGAACTGTGAGGTGACCGATTTCTGTGGTTGCAACCCTCCACTCTGTGGTGAAATGTCACGGCCGCACAAGCGGAGTAAGGCCCCGGGCGGGGGCTCAGAGCGAGGATGGGGGGCAGGGGCATGTGGAAGCCTTTGGAGGTTTGAGGAGAGGAAATGAGGGAGAAATGAGCAGTGGAGGATTCCTGAGGGGGCGGGAGGAATGGGGTTCAAGTCCCAGGCCAGGAGATGACGTTGAGACACAGGGATTCCTTGTTGCTGAAATGCAAAGTAGGGGGTTGGGGGGAGGGAGGTCAGAAGAAGGGTAGTGGTGTGTGGGTGAGAACAGGAGGAGCAAACTCTTTTTGGGGGTCCTGGGTCCTGTCTTCACTAGTAGTCCACAAGGCTTGCACAGTGTGGGTGGCACCCCTTGAGTTGGGGCAAAGCATGGTGAGGGCCACTGTGGTTTACGTGGGCAGGCCTTCCCAACTTGAGGTATCGAAAAGGGGAGGTTGGGGGCTGTCCTTGGGATTCCCAGGGGTCCCTACTATTCCTATGCAACTTCATAGCCCACCCCACCCCGGAAGTCCATGTGCCCAGGAAGGATGGTCTCTATGGTAAACGACAACAAAAACATTAAAAGTCCAGAAGCTTCTATTGTACTCTTTAAGCTTGATCAATCAGGGAAGCCACTGTGGTGGTTTTTCACATAATATAACTTGCCGTCTCCACCTCCTGATGTAAAAAGAGACGGGTTCACTCGTCAAGGGCTACCTCAGTAGGTGCCCCTTTGAGGCTTGAGTAGTGTTGGCAGAGTCTTGGGTCAGAGCCCCTCCTGAGATCACCACAGATGGGAAGTCGGGATTCCAGAGTCCCTGACCCCCAAGGAACCATTGCATCGGATGCATGAAGTTACACTTCCGGCTTATTTTGTGCCCCAAAGGAGATTAAAATATTTAATTTATCAGTGCACATTGCTGTCCAAAGCACACGTTCTCTCACCTCTTACCCCTCTGCCCCCCCACTTCGTGTCCCTCCTATCTGCCTCGCTTCTGATTTTTCAAATTCTTATTCTTCCCACCTCCTGTCCAATCTCTTCAGCGTTTCTCTTCCCAGCTCCCCACACAACCCATTTTCTCCTCTCATTTTTCATTTTGAAAAAGAGAGGTCAGCACGCAGTGTGTTCTCAGATGTGTTTCACGTGTGGATACAAACGCAGGGATGCTGAAACTGGAGACCAGCCCTCCCAACCCTGGAGGTGGTTGTTGGGAGAGGGGCTGGTCCTGGCAAAGTTGTAGGACACTGGCTGTCCCGGGTCTGCACCCAGACCCCTGACCCACAACTGTACTGCCAGGAGCAGAGTTTCCACTTCATTTACACTGACTATGTTTAGACACGTCGCAAATATCAGGCTGTCCCCCGTGTGAGAATCGATGGTAAGGAATTCCATAAAAAATTCAGCAAAAGCTGGTGATGGGGGGAAAGTTCTAAAATCCCGTATCTGGGCCTTTCTGGAGGAAAGGGAGCCAGGAGTCTAACCCGGGAGAAAGCGTGAGTCTGAAAGGTGTTGGATCTGCACGATTCATCCTTGCTGGTGTCACTTAATGTCAGAAACTCCGTTTGACAAGTGAAGAAACACACAGAACAATTCTTTAACTTTCGTTTTCATTTTATTTTATTTTTTTAATGTTTGTTTATTTTTAGAGAGAGTGAGAGACAGAGTATGAACAGGGGAGGGGCAGAGAGAGAGGGAGACACAGAATCCGAAACAGGCTCCAGGCTCCGAGCTGTCTGCACAGAGCCCGGCGCGGGGCTCGAACTCACAAACCGCGAGATCGTGACCTGAGCCGAAGTCGGCCGCTTAACTGACTGAGCCACCCAGGCGCCCCACAATTCTTTAACTTGTAGATGTGCATTTAGAAGACAGGGCAATGGGTGTTGGAAGAAGGAGCAGTGAACCCAGTGAAGCTCCCTGGATAATTAAGGGAGATGGAAAGGTTTCATTTATCAAAACCAGGCCCCTCTCCACATATGCTGGGCTCACATATGGACTGGAGCAGGTGTGTGAGTATATCCCTACATGAGCACAGAAATAAGTATGAGAAAGTCGATTGGCCGCAGTCTATCTGAAACTCAGGCTGAGTCAGTGTCCTGCTTGTTTGAGAGATGAGCACCAGCGAGAACTTTCAAAACAGCTCATGTGGAAAGAAAGAGAAAATAGAGTGGACAGATGGATGGCTGCCACATCCATCTGGGATCGAGGGTTTTTCCTTTCCTCTTTTCCAGCGGTAACGTCAAAAGACCCAGAACTGTTCCTCAGACTGTTTGATGTGGAAGCCCGGAGGCTATGTCAAGCCCTCGACGACTGCTGTCAGTTGCTAGATTCTTGTCTGTCTTGTGCAATGCCAAAAGCACATTCGGAGATGATTCTTATCCCGAATAAGAGAAATGCATCCTTAGGGAGCACCCAGCAGTGTGCCTTGTTGATTGGAAATTTAGATAGCTGGTAAGAAATGATGGGAGAGAGATAGAATCTTAGCAAACAAATTTCTTTTGGATGTCAGGCCACTCTTCTTGCTAACAGGGTGTTTTCATTAGTTAATGGGTCTGTCCAAAGAACTGATAAAGCTGGCTAAATATTGATCATTTGATAAGCATTATTTAAAGAACTGAGATGTCTCTCCTGCGTGGGAGAAGGGCAAAAGTTGAAAGCAGCAATGCCGGAAAAAAAAAATTCCTAGTGAAAAATAGGAACTAAAAAAAAAAAAAAGAGGTTTGCCATTTTTTCTTCCATATTAAACGAGGTGCTCTTTAAAGATGCTTTTGTCACAAAAGCATTTCACAAAGTTACTGAACTGTGAGTCGCTTATGTTGAGTATCGTGTGCCTGTGACTCCTAAAACTTCAGCCTTCAGTTTTTCTCTCTGTACAGAAAAAAAGGTACCATTCAAAAGAAACCTGTTACAGCTGGCTTCCCTAGAAAGACTGGAGTTCTTTATAGACATTACCTAGTCTAATCCTCAGATTTATCTCTTTTTTTAATGTTTATTTATTTTTGAAACAGAGAGAGCAAGGGGGAGAGGGGCAGAGAGAGAGGGAGACACAGAATCTAAAGGAGGCTCCAGGCTGCCATCAGCACAGAACCCAACACGGGGCTCGAACTCACCAACTGTGAGATCATGACCTGAGCCGAAGTCAGACACTCAGCCGAGCCACCCAGGCACCCCTAATCCTCAGAATTATCTTAGGTGCCAGTTTTATCCCCACTTTATAGCAGAGACATAAAAAGGTTAAGTAACGTAGCTGAGACCAGACAGTGATCATACAGAGGAATAAAGGTTTGACCACACTCTGTCAGGTTACTGAGGCAAAATGTTATTTTCAAAATTACACACTGACCAGAGACTGGCAATCAAGTCATTTTTAAAGGAAAGAATGTAACACTAACATCAGACTTTTGAATTACAATGTTTTGTGCCAGAAGGTAAGGAGTAGTAAATTTAAAATACCCAAAAGAAGAAAATGGAAGCCGAGGATTGTATATCCCGACAAACTGATCTTCGAGTATAATGTCTATGGTTGAACTGTAGGAACGTAGCAGAAATTAAGGAATATTCTTCCCATGAACCCTTCCCGAGGTATACATTTGAGAACAAGCTTCAGCAAAATGCTAGATGAGACAGAGGCATAGGAACTGATGGTGAAGAGTGAATGTTAGTATGGATTTACCTGGAGAACTAAATATAACTCGCGGAAATACGGGAGATAGTGTGGTAAAAATGAATATGGAACTCAACCATCAAAATATAGAGAGTATATGGAAGGTAGAAAAGCTTGTTGGCAGATTCATAATGTTAACGGTGAGAAAATAATGTTAAATGAAATACTGGAGGATAGGGAAGGGAGGGAAAAGAAGTTAGTGGCTACTGTTACAATTGCTCAAAGTAGAGAATTGGTAGTGTTCCCCCCCCCAAAAAAAAATGGAACTGAGGATATTAAATAACATTCATATAAAGCTAAATTTTGTGGGAATGCAAGCTGGTGCAGCCACTCTGGAAACAGTATGGAGGTTCCTCAAAAAACTAAAAACAGAACTACCCTACGACCCAGCAATTGCACTACTAGGCATTTATCCATGTTTCGAAGGGACACATGCACCCCCATCTAGGGATGAATGGATAAAGAAGATGTGGTATATATATACAATGGAGTATTACTCGGCAATCAAAAAGAATGAAATCTTGCCACCTGCAACTACGTGGATGGAACTGGAGGGTATTATGCTAAGCGAAATTAGAGAAAGACAAAAATCATATGACTTCACTCATATGAGGACTTTAAGAGACAAAACAGATGAACATAAGGGAAGGAAACAAAAATAATATAAAACCAGGGAGGGGGACAAAACAGAAGAGATTCATAAATATGGAGAACAAACAGAGGGTTACTGGAGGGGTTGTGGGAGGGGGGATGGGCTGAATGGGTAAGGGGCACTAAGGAATCTACTCCTGAAATCATTGTTGCACTATACGCTGGCTAATTTGGATGTAAATTAAAAAAAAAAAAAAAAAAAAACAAGTTAATGAAAATAAAAATAAATAAAAATATTTACTAGTCAAAAAGCAGGGAAAAAAATATAAAGCTAAATTTTGCATGCAAATACAAACCTTCCTGAACACAAAACATATACTGGAGAGAGTAAGATAGGAAGCCACATAATAAAACAATAGGAAATATATCAACCATATCAGTAAAAGCAAATGGGTTTAAGGTATCTATAAAAAGAACAAGCTTTTCAGGCTGACCAGCAAAGCAAAATTTTAAAATTATGCCGTATTCAAGGGCATCTGGGTGGCTCAGTTGGTTAAGCCCCTGACTTCGGTTCAGATCATGATCTCACCGTTTGTGAGTTTGAGCCCCACGTCAGGCTTTCTGCTATCAACACAGAGCCCACTTAGAATCCTCTGCCCTACCCCCTGCCCCTCTGGTCACTCTTTTTCTCACTCAAAAATAAACAAGCATTTAAAAATAAATAAATAGGGGCACCTGGGTGGCTCAGTCAGTTAAGCGTCTGACTTCGGCTCTGGTTATGATCTCGCGGTTTGTGAGTTTGAGCCCCGCATGGGGCTCTGTGCTAACAGCTCAGAGCCTGGAGCTTGCTTTGGATTCTGTGTCTCCTTCCCTCTCTGCCCCTCCCCCACTTGTGCCCTGTCTCTCAGAAATAAATAAAAATAAAATAAATAAAATTATGCTGTCTTCAAAAATAGGTTAATAATAAAAGGCAGAAACTGAAAACATAATTGCAAACCATTTTTAGTCATACTGTGCGTAGTAACGTTGGGATCATCGTTCTGAGGTTATGTGAGCTTCTGGGGGGAAAAGTAAGTAGTTATGCTGATGCTGTTGAGAAGCAGAATCTTTTTATTGAACTATAATTGACCTATAACATTGCATTAGTTTCAAGTGTACAACATGATTCAAAATTTGTATATATTGTGAAATGATTAGTGAGTTTATTTGACATCTTTCATTACACAGTTATAATTTTGTGTGTGTGTGTGTGAAGTTTTAAGACTTACAGCTTGCAAATTTACAGAAAGGTATTAACTGTAGTCACCATGCTAGATATCATATCCCTAAAACTGACTTATCTTATAGCTGGAAGTGTGTATCTTTTGACCACATTTACCTGTTTTCCCCACCTGACCACATGCCTCTGGCAACCACCAGTCTATCCTCTGTGTGTGTGAATCCAGTTTTTTGTTTTTTGTTTTTTTCATATTCCACCTATAAGTACCCTCAAGATCCACCCATTGTTGCCAATAACAGGATTTCTTTCTTTTTTATGATTTATATTTCACTGAGTCCTATTCCACTGTGTATATATACTGTGTAAGTGGGGGAGGGACAGAGAGATAGGGAGACACAGAATCCAAAGCAGATTCCAGGCTCTGAGCTGTCAGCACAGAGCCCTATACGGGTCCCGAACTCACGGAACCGTGAGATCAAGACCTGAGCCAGAGTCTGTCCCTCAACCGCCTGAGCCACCCAGGCGCCCCGGTATTTTTTATTTTAAAGGAAACTCCATATTGTTTTCCTTAGTGGCCATACTAATTTACACTCTCACCAACAGTGCATGAGGATTTCTTTTTCTTCACATCTTTACCAATACATGTTATTTCTTGTGTTTTTGATTCTAGCTCTTCGGACAGGTGTAATTTCTCATTGTGGTTTTGATTTGTATTTCACTGATGATTAGTGATGTTGAACATCTTTTCACGGGTCTATTGGCCATCTGGATGCCTTCTTTGGAGAAATGTCTGTTAAGGTCCTCTGCCCATTTTTAATTGGATTATTTGGTTTTTTGGTATTGAGTTATATAAATTATTTGTATATTTTAGATACTTATTCCTTTTTGGATATATCATTTGCAAATATCTGCTTCTATTCAGTAGGTTGCCTTTTCATTTTCTTGATTGTTTCCTTCGCTGTGCAAAAGCTTTTAATTATGGTCTAGTCCCAATATATTTGCTTTTGTTTCTCTTGCCTGAGGAGACAAATCTAAGGAAATGTTTCTACAGTCGATGTCACAGAAATTGCTGCCTGTTTTCTTCTAGGAGTTTTATGATTTTCATGTCTCACACTGAAGTCTTTAATCCGTTTTGAGTTTATTTTTGTGTATGGTGTAAGAAAGTGGTCTAGTTTCATTCATTTGCATGTGGCTGTTCAGTTTTCTCAGCAGCACTTATTGAAGAGGCTGTCTCTTCCCCATTGTATGTTCTTGCTTCCTGTGTTGTAGATTAATTGACCATACAATTGTGGGTTTATTTTTGGGCTCTCTGTTGTGTTCCATTGGCCTACAGGTCCATTTTTGTGCCAGGACCATGCTGAGTTTCTTTTAGTAAATTATTTTAATTTTTTAAATTATTCTTTAAGTCTATTTCATTTCTTTCTTTTCTTTCTGCTAACCTTGGACTTTGTTCTTCTTTTTCTACCTCCTTTATGTATAAGGTTAGTTTCTTTGAGGTGTTACTTATTTCTTGAGGTAGACCTGTATTGCTATAAATTTTCTTCTTAGATATGATGATCTGTCATTAATGTAAAAAGGGTGTTAATGGCCCTACTGTTACTATATTACTATCAATTTCTGCCTTTGTGTTTGTTAATATTTGCTTTATGTATTTAGGTGCTCAAATATTGAGTGCATAGATATTTAAATTGTTACATCTTTTGTTGGATTGACCCCTTTATCATTACATAATGCTATTATCTCATTAATAGTCTTTCTTATAAAGTCTCTTTTGTCTGGGGTGCCTGGGTGGCTCAGTCAGTTAAGCATCCGACTTCAGCTCAGGTCATGATCTCGCGGTCCATGAGTTCGAGCCCCGCTTCGGGCTCTGGGCTGATGGCTCAGAACCTGGAGCCTGCTTCCGATTCTGTGTCTCCCTCTCTCTCTGCCCCTCCCCCATTCATGCTCTGTCTCTCTCTGTCTCAAAAGTAAGTAAACGTTAAAAAAAATTTAAAAAAAAATGTCTCTTTTGTCTGATAAAAGTATTGTAACCCTGGTTTTTTGTTTTTTTTTTCTCTGTTTCATTTAGGTTTTTTTCTGTGGTTTTATCTTATTCTTTTGTTTGGAGCATATTCTTTTGTCTCCCCATTTTGGTTGACTTTCTGTGTTTGTTTCTATGAATTAGGTGGAACAGCTACTTCACCTAAACTTGAAGGAGTGGTCTTGTGTATGGTTGTCACCTACGTAGATTGTGTGTGACTGGTGACTTTGGCTGGCTGGAGCTGTGTCTGGCATGGGCTGTGGGGCTTCCCTTGTGATATGGCCAGAGCTGAAGTGGGCATTGGCCAGGACCTTCCTGGAGCTCACTGAACAGAGGGTACCCTGGCAGGACAATTTGAGCTAAGATGGGGCAAGCCAGTCTTCTGGGGCTCTCCCTGCAGAAGGCACCCTGGCAAGATGGCTGGAGACAAGGTGAGGTACGGTCCTGGGGTTCCTGGGATGCTCTGGGCAGGGACATTTCAGTGGGATTGCTGAACGTGAGGTGGGGCACAAGCCAATGGGTCCTAGGGTATTGCGCACAGGAGGCACCCTGTCAGAAAAGCTGTAGCTAAAGCAAACATGAGTGACATTAGTCCTGGGGCTCTGCACAGAGTGCACCATCAGAGGACAGCTGAAGCTGAAGTGAGTGCAAACTGATAGGTCCTGGGGTGCTTAGAACAGCAGTGTGCCCTGGTGCGGTGATGGGAGCCAAGATTGGTGTGGTATAGATTTGGTGTGTCAGTGGATGAGATGAGTTCAGGGTCTTCCTATATTGCCAAGTTGGACTGGAACTCAGTACCATACTGCTCTGATTGATACAGCTTTGCAATATAGTTTGATTACCATATCCTTCTTTCTCAAGTTTGCTTTGGCTATTTGTGGCCTTTTGTGGCTCTATACACATTATAGAATTTTTTTATTCTGTTTCTGTGAAAAATGCCATTGGAATTTTGATAAGGATTGCATTGAATCTGTAGATTGCTTTGGGTAGTTTGGACATTTCAACAGTATTATTTCTTTGAGTCCATGAGCATGGATTCTCTTTCCAGTTGTTTGCGTCTTCCATTTTTCCATGGATGTTTTATAGTTTTCAGTGTATAGGTCTTTGACTTTCTTGGCTCAGTATATCCCTAGGCATTTTATTCTTTTTTGATGTAATTGTTAATGGGATTGTTTTCTTAATTTCTTTCTGATAGCTCATTATTAGTGTATAAAACCCAACAGATTTTTGTATATTGATTTTGTACCCTGCAATTTTACTGAATTCTTTGATTAGTCCTAACAGTTTTTTTATGGGTTTAGGGTTTTCTGTGTATAATGGTATGCCATCTGCAAATGGAGACACTTTTCTTTCTTTTCCAATTTGGATGCTTTTTTTTTTTTTCCTTGCCTAATTGCTCTGGCTAGGACTTCCAGTACTATGTTGAATAAAAATGGCAAGAGTGGAAGGAAGCAGAATTTTTAATGTGAAATGAAGATACTGATGTAAGATAGAGGTTTACTGAAAAACTTACAGTTCTGAATTGAACTATAAATATCAGTATGAACTCAGAATGTGTTATAACCTTTTCAAAGGAATATATGTATTTCCTAGATCTGTCCATTGAAAGAGCCCAGAAACAAGATTTTGGTCTATAAATACCATTTCCCACTAAAAACCAAAGCAAAACAACAACGACTACAACCACAAAAAACCACAAGGACCTTTGGAGAAATGGCTGATTCTAGGTCTTGGCAACAAATGTACAAAGTAATTCTGAAATATTTTCTTACACTAGAAAATAGGGAAGCTTTGAAAAGTTATGTCAAAAGACTTCGGAAGCCAATTTTGAAAAGATTTCCATTGGCCAGAGATGGTATAATTGGGGCATCAAAAAGAATAATACCTAGGGGCGCCTGGGTGGCACAGTCGGTTAAGCGTCCGACTTCAGCCAGGTCACGATCTCGCGGTCCGTGAGTTCGAGCCCCGCGTCAGGCTCTGGGCTGATGGCTCGGAGCCTGGAGCCTGTTTCCGATTCTGTGTCTCCCTCTCTCTCTGCCCCTCCCCCGTTCATGCTCTGTCTCTCTCTGTCCCAAAATAAATAAAAAAAAAAAAGTTGAAAAAAAAAATTAAAAAAAAAAAAAAAGAATAATACCTAAAGTGGACCGAAGTAGATCAAATTTGTGTATATCCATGGTTTTAACTTAAAAAAAAAAAACCTGTTATCTTTGGGGGTGACTGGTAACTAGAGGGAAAGAGTAATTACCTTGCCTTCCCTGTATGAACAGCACCTCATGGTAATCAAATGATTGATGAGGAAAGTTTCCTCTTTTGGAAGGCTTCTAGTTTATAAATGGAGAAAGAATGATAGAATCAGACTATTACCATTTCACATCGTGTAAGAAAACAATGGATATAGACAATAATATTCAATGGCTGCTGACATCACACAAAGAGAGACATCCAGACAGTTTATGCTTCTTCTTAGAAGTACACACACTACTACCCATGAAATAATTTTTGCAAAGTAACCTAACGTCATTGTATTCAAGTCTCTAATCTTCAGAGAGGTTACCACTTTATCTAAGATAGCATCCTTGCTTTCCGTCTGGCTTTAATTTTCATCCTAGTACTTATTTTGTAAAAATATATTTTATGATTAATGTTTTATTTGCTCATCTGTTAACACTGCTGGATTATAAGCTTTATATGGATAGGGAGCTTGTCTTTGTCAACATTTTATTCTCAGCATCTGGAATACTGCTTGGTACTTAATTGGGCACTAAGTAAATATTTGGGTCAATGACTTTATGACTCCCACAGGATCCATAAATTATCAACTAATACCTTATTGAGGATTAGCTGATAAGCAGTTGAGGATAAAATTCTGCAAGCATGGAAAAGAGAGAGGCAGCTGGAAATTTGGAGTAAAGAGGTGAACTATAGAGGGTAAGTGAGGGGGAAATAGAGGTTTGGGGGGCAAGAGACTAGAAAGACCAGATTAACTTCAGAATCCGAATAACAATTTCACAAAAACGAATCCTTGTAAATTTTGGATTCCTCTTTACTACGCTGGTCTGGTTTTGATGGGAGCATATTGCATACATGAAGACTTAATGGCAATAGAGGCTGAAAATGTGCTTTGAAGACTGGTGGGGCTTTTTGACCTTGGGTACCCAGGTAATTGTTTGGCACCTCGCTTTCTTCATGAGAAAACTGAGGTTGCTGATGGCTTTCTTGCAGGTTTATGAGAATTCAGTGAGGTACAGAATGGGAACTTGCCTGGCACATAGCAGTCATTCATCCAGTGTCAGTTCCTGTGCCCATCCCTCCGGTGGTGACGGTGGTTGCTGTCCATTGACAACAGTGCCACATTCAGTGAGCAAAAGTGAATTTGGACGACCTTCAGTATTTGCATTCTTGTGTCTCAGCATCTTTGGATATCCTTCCAGCGTTTGGAGAGTTCTCTGCCCAGTGAATCTGTGTTTTCCCTAAGGTAAAAGAAACTTACTTGCCCAGCCTCCTGTTGTGGCTGGGGCCAGGCATATAGCTAGGCTCTATGAGTCAGAGCTTCTGCCTGAAATGTATTTAGCAGAGAAGGAAGAAGCAGTGACCACGCAGTCGCCAGTCTGCGGAGGGAGGCAGTGGTACCAGAGCTCCTAGTGGGAGCATATGAGGCCCTGCGTATCCAGGGCAGGCTTCAGGGTCCATTCCCAGGGGCACAGAGGGGAGCGATCCTGTAGTGTGATGTGTGCCCTACTCCTGGTTGTATAAACTTCAAGCTTGTTCTCTGGCCTTTTCACATCCTTTGATAAATGGTGTTCGGGGAAAAGTAGTTTCTGTTGACTCATATACTGACCTTCTTTATTAGCCGAGATAGGTACCCTGCTGTAATGACAGCAGTTTAACACACTGGTCAAGTGACCTTCCCCTGGGCAATGGCTTGGGGACATGGGCTCTTTCAGCTTGTGAAGCCATGGCTCTGTAGGCTCTGAAGGTCTTGTGCTGGATTCTCTCTTGGGTCTAGACAACTGAGGAAAGAGAATGTGGAGGCTCTCATGGGACTTGGTGGGGGCTAGGACTGAAAGTGACATGTATCACTTCTGCATGTCAAGGGGGTGGGAAAATGTGGGAGAGCTGTGTGCCTGAGAAGAGGAGATGCCTGGCTTCGCCACTGGCCTTGGACAAGCCTTTCTGGGCATCCTTTTCCTATCCAGCATCCTATCCAGATAAATGCCTCCCTCTCTGGCCACACCTGTGCACAAAGGGGATAAAACTGTGCTAATAGAGGTGGAAGGGTTTTGTCAACTTGCAAAGGAACTATTGCAGTTAGGGGAGAGACACTGTAGTAGAGAGAATGGCTCAATCACAAGCCACTTGCAAGCATCTCAGAGGTCAGGCAAAAGAGAGTTTTTCTATCCTAGGAAGGAGCAAACAAGCGAGAAAGGGGAAGAGTAAGTAGGCAATTGGTACTAATGGGTAGTATGATTGGATAGTTGATCAGGGGACGACTTTCATTGCAGTAGGCTGATTCTCAGGAGGGGATATAAGGAGGAATGGCTCCTTGTTCTTTAGCCCGAAGGATGGGTCAAGATTCAGGGGTTGGGGAGGGGGAAGAGTCTGACTGAGGTTTAGTCCAGTTAAATTAGTGGACATTTAGTACAGATTGGTCATTGGAGACAAACTGTCCAGCTAATCACTTAGGAGACAAAGAATGGGAGTTTGGAGGGTCTGTGTCTGGCCTTGTCATAGAAAAACAAGGGGTTCATCTACAAGTCTTATCCAAGTTTGTGGGGAATGGGGTTCTTTGCAGTCAGCCATTTCTTGAACACAAAAGGGCAAGGCTCACGTAAAGCTCAGCATTGTCAACCAAATACTGAGGATTGTACAAAATAACTGTAATTACAGAAACATAAGAAAGAATAACAATTGATGGCAATAGTTAACTTTCACTTCCCTGGTCTATTGTTAATACATCATAATGCTAAGTATTAGGGTATGCATCTAAGACAATTACATCATATACAGGACAATAAAACCTGAGTTATGAAATAATAATGAATTACATTACAATATTATCCATAAGGTTCCTGGCATTTGGGATTTTCATTCAAATAAAAATATAAGTTCAGCCCACTTGTGGATAAGATTAGGTTAAAGTCTTTTTGATTCAACATAGATGGTTTTAGTTTACAATTTTTAATGTTTAAAAATTGTTTCCAACTGAATAAGTATTAAACCAGCTTAAGCTAATTATAGCTTAAAGAAAGTGTGTCTTGTACTTAGATTTCAGAGAGTTCATTATTTAAACTTATGTTTTAATGTATTTTATGAACTCATTGTTCAAGTCATTAAAATCAGTTATTACTTATGCTCAGCAGGTTCATTTCAGTTCTCAGTATTTAAGCTGTTTTCACAGTTAAAATACCAAAAAGCCTTATTCAACATTCTGCACCAACAGCAGGAAAAACATTTTCATAATTGAAGTAACTTTCAATTTATGTACACAAAACACATTCAAGATCAAGGAAATACCCCTGACCCATCCTGTGTATCATGAATAGAGGAATTTTCTCTTCCCACACAGAGCGACAAAGAGGAAAGAAATTTCACACAGATGGTATTTGGAGTATGGGTGGTAGAAACAGGAGAATGGTCTTAATGGCCAACAATTATCAGCCACTTCGAAGATAATCTCTACCTTACCTGTGCTTATAAAATCTCCTTCCCTGCACATACCTCACCCAAGCAGCAAAGTCCTTTCAGGTTGCTGTGAATATTTGGTCCATTGCACATTTCACAGGGGAAAGGAAGCCAGTGCCGAGGTCCTGGGATACACACTAGGGATTAACTAGTGGCTAGTTTCCATGGAGTGCCAGTACAAGCCATGACCCACTCACGTCTCTCCTGCCCACATGTGAACCCCACGTGATAAGCCAGTGGGAAGTAAAGAGGCCTCCCCCACGTAAAAACAAAACAAAACACAACCAACCAACCCAAAACACCTGTCCAACATGATCTTCCTCTGGCTTAATTATGTGAAGTGTTGGATAGAATTTGTTTTAACCTAATGGATTTTTGATTGGATAGTGACATCACTGGCAGGTGCTATTTCCCATCCTTGCCAAAGTCTGCTTGTTAAAGATAAGTGCTGTGAGTTTAATGTATGCTATACCTTGTGGAGTCTGATTGAAAATAAAAGCCAGTATCTGTTTAAGAATTGTAATATGAGATTCTTTTCCAAAGAGACAGGCAAAGATCTTCAGGACAGACGGTAATAAGATCTCACATGTAGCCACGAGAAGTGTCATCAACTTATCACAAAATTACCTACTAGCCCCTTTAACCTCAATATGACTAAAAGAGCTTCTTGGTTGGATGGCTAACTCTAATAGGAAGCCTGTCCACATTTGCCCTTTAGGGAATTCATATTCTCTATGAACAATCAAATTCAAGGATGAACCTATTTAATGTGCTCATTAGCACAATACAAAGATTAATTAAGCAATAATCTCTGTAACACTGCTCAACAGTGGTTAACAGGTTTGCTAGTTCCTGAAGCTCAACCCATGGTGGCGAATGTTCTAGGCCACTGGTTAACCACAGTAACAGTTTTAACAAAGCTTAGTGCTGCCTTCATTTGCCCTTGATGATTTGGAACAGTCGTAATGAACTTATAAATATTATGCATGAGACAGCAGTGCAGATGGAAAGAATTGGCATTCGTCCATGGGGGGGCACTGAGGGCAAGATTGGAGATAACCAATCCCTTGTCCCTTGTCTTGCAGGGACAAGATTGCTGCCACAAGTGTGAAAACTGTATTATAGCTTCCATTTTAAAATAGTTGTATCGTTATTTTTAATAATTTTGTCCATTTTTTCCCCCCATCACTACAGATGAAACTTAAACTAACATAGAAAAATACTGCAAAGAACTGACGTCTGGGAATTAGAGAGTGAAAATGAATGAGGCCTAAGAAAACTTGATTACCTGTATTTACACGTTAATATGAAAAGAAAGCTACATTAAAAGGATGAAAGTTTTAAGTGAACTTAACTAGAACCTGACCAATCCTAATGATTCTATCACACAACTCCTGTCCTTACGTAAAGGAATAAATCCAAAGGAACACATATCCATAAATTTTATGACCCAGTAGACCAACTTCACTTGTTCCACAACTGCATTCAGTTGACATTTGAGTGTTCACTTGGGTTCAAAGGTAAACTGAAGCATGTTAAAAATCTTAAAAATTTATTTGAGCAAAAAGGTTGGAACTGGGCAGGGTCGCACCGGAAGTAGCTAACGAGCATTCCCACCGGGCCAAGGCTTTTCTAAAGGGATGCAAGCAAAGTAAGGACATTGATTTGATCAGCTCAAGCCTAAGCGCTTGCCTTATTCGGGAAAGACTCGTTGGCTGTTTGTGCTTGGTTGTCCTTAGGTTTTGATTTCTTAACCTTGAGGCATTTTAGGCTTAGGTTTTGGTTTGCTTAGAAAGGCTACTAAGGCATTAGAACCACCTTGGTCTAATGGCTTCCTTGTCTAATTAATTTAGTACTATGTTCAAGTGACAAGGCATTCACAGTGCTGGAATGAGATAGATACTAAAATGTTCATTCACAAATGGTTTCTAGGTGGAGGGCACCTGGGTGGCTCAGTCAGTTGAGCATTCGACTTTGGCTCAGGTCATGATCTCATGGTTTGTGAGTTAGAACCCCACATTGGGCTCTGTGCTGGCAGTGCAGAGCCTGCTTGGGATTCTCTCTCTCTCTCTCTCTCTCTCTGCCCCTTGCTTGTTCTCTCTCACGTACTCTCTCTCTCAAAAATAAAGATGAAAAAAATAAAAAATAAATACAAATAAAAATGGTTTCTACAAAGTCTGGGAAACAAGCTGGACACATACATATCCAGCCAACTAGAATGTAACAAAGAAGTGACATAATAGAGACCCTAATAATACAACGGACAGTGGAGGCTGCTATGATAGACAAAAATCGAAGTGCAGAGAGGAGAGAACATTTAATTTGGAACAGGAAAAGTTTCATCAAAGAAGTGGCATTTGAGTTGTATTTGAAGGATACAGATTTAATATATAATAAAGGGGGAATTGGAGTGAGAAGCAGGCAGATGGTATTCAAGGCAGAAGACACAACACTCAGTATTTATTAAGAAACTACTTATGTGTCTGACACTGTGCTGAACCGGGGCGGGCGGGGGGGGCGTGCGGGGGGTGGATTTTCCTCAACCCTTTTAGGATCCCTGGCTGAGTCCAAAAATTCACCTGACAGATGAATGGGAGGAAAGCATTCACATTTATTTCATATAAATTTTATGTGCCATAGGAGCCTTCATAAGAAAATAAAGACCCAAAGAAACAGTTAAACTTGAGTGTTTTTTGGTAGGTTTGGTGAAGACGGGAAGTTGTGGAAACTTAAGACGGGACAAAAAGGATAGGAGCTAAATGTAATAAACTGGGGGAATCTTTGCACGACCTGTTTCTTTCTTCTCCGCCTTCCTCCATCTTGAAAACAAGGAGGGATACCTCTCACCCAAGGGTTTTATGATGTATTTCAAAAGAAAGGGAGGAGGGAAGGTCTGGTGTTTTTCAAATTCCTTCGCTTTAAAATGTTCAGTACATCAGGATGCCTGAGTGGCTCAGCCGGTCAAGCATCTGACTCTGGATTTTGGCTCAGGTCAGAGTCCCGCAGGTTCTTGGGTTTGAGCCCCATGTGGTGCTCTGTGCCCTGACTGCATGGAACCTACTTGGGCTTCTCTCTCTCTGCCCCTCTCCCCCTCTCATGTTCTCTCCGTCTCCCTCAAAATAAATAAGTAAACTTAAAAAAATATTCAATACATCAAGGCCCTGTTTTGGGGTCATGTGTTCAGAACCCTTTCAGTGTCCTACATTAGGCATGCAAAGATAGGTAAGACACAATATCCAAGATTCTGAGTCTCACAGAAGTTGAACAAGCACATAGAGCCATGGAGATCTATTGGGTATAAGAAGAAAGATAAATCATGAGGGGAGGGAGATATGTCCAAAGATAAGTTGGGTTGAGATTGCGAAGGGTGTTCACAGGCCAAGCGCTTTGTTTGGACTGTGTTCCATAGAAAACATGAAGCATTCACAGAATTTTTGAAGTGGAGGAGTGACAGAGAAAGTCCTGGAAATTTAAAACAACCTACAACCCAGCTCTCTTACTTTATAGATTGAGAAAATGACACTCAGAGAGATTAAGTGGTTTGCTTAAGTTTATATTACTTGACAGAGGCAGGATCCCAGCTAGAAACCAGGTCAATCATGTCTGTATTTTGGGATAATTTAGAAAGATTATTCTGGTCGCAGTGTGGAGAATGGATTAAGAAGGTAGGGCTGAGGGAGAGTGTTCTGAATAACAACCAGCAGCCAGGAAAATGTTGAATGGTCCAAATCAAGAAATGATGAGATCTAGGACTTAGTATTAATGGGTATTTTTGTTAGTTTCTAAAGTTAATACGCATTAAAATCAGAATCGTTCTTCTTAATTATTTTCTTATAATTATCCTGAGGTCATAAATAAAGCATAATTCCCCATTGCCTGCTTACAAGTGCTAAGAAGGTGTCCTATACATGTTGTAGAGACTTTTGCCCCAATTTCTTGGTTATGCAAGAATGAACAACCATTGGGCTTGATGAAAGGAGCACAGAGCTCATTGAGGGGCTCAAACTCGTGAACCGCAAGAAACATGACCTGAGCAAAAGTCAGACGTTTAACCGACTGAGCTACCCAGGCCCCCCAAGGATTGTTGATTTTTTTCTTTTTAATGTTTATTTTTGAGACAGAGTGCAAGTGGGGGAGGGACAGCGAGGAGAGGACAGAGGATCTGAATTGGGCTCCTCACTGACAGCAGAGAGCCCAATGTGGCGCACAAACTCACGAACCACGAGATCATGACCGGAGCTGACATTGGGCACTCAAAGACTGAGCCCCCAGGCGTCCTGTTGATTTTTTTTCTTTCTTGAAAAACACCAGCAATTAGTTTTATTTATCTTTTCTATTGTCTGTTATAGTCTCTATTTCACTGATTTCTGATCTGATCTTTGTTATTTCCTTTTTCCCCCAACTTTGGCTTTTGTGGTTTTTCTAGTTCCTTGATGTGTAAAGTTAGGTTTGTTTTGTTTTGTTTTGTTTTGTTTTAGTTTTTTTTAATGTTGATTTATTTTTGAGAGAGAGAGAGACACACACAGAGCATAAGCAGCGGAGGGGCAGAGAGAAAGACACAGAATCCAAAGCAGGCTCCAGGCTCTGAGCTGTCATCACAGAGCCCTACATGGGGCTTGAACCCATGAACCGCGAGATCATGACCTGAGCTGTAGTTGGACACTTAACCGACTGAGCCACCCAGGTGCCCCTAAAGTTAGGTTTTTATCTGAAATCTTTCTTGTTTGTTAGTGTAAGTATTTATCTTTATGAACAACAGCTGCTTCGTTGCATCCCATAGTTTTGGTATGTTGTGTTTTCACTTCATCTCAAGGTATTTTTAAATTTCTCTTTTGATTTCTTTTTTGTCTCATCTCTTGTGCAGTAATACGTTGTTTAATCTTCACATACTTGGAATTTCTTCTTGTAATTGATTTTTAGAGTCATACCATTGTGATCAGAAAATATGCTTGATATGATTTTAATTTTAAATTTATTAAGACTTATTTTGTGGCCTAACATGATTTATTCTGGTGAATGTTCCATGTGTGCTTGAAAAAAATATGTATTCTGTAGCTTGTGAACGGAATGCTCTGTATATATCTGTTAAGTCCATCTGGTCCAACATGTCACTTAAGACAAGTATTCTCTCATTGATTTTCTGTCCAGATGATCTACCCATTGATGAAAAGGGGGGGAGTATTAAAGTCTTTTACTATTATTGTATTGTTGCCTATGTCTCCCCTTCAGGTCTGTTACTATTTGTATATAGGTGTATATAGGTGTCAGTTGCAAATATTTATATATGTGATATCTTTTTGTTGGATTAAACTCTTTATCATTATATAATGACCTTCTGTGAGTCTTAGGACAGTCTTTGCCTTCAAGTCTATTTTGCCTGATAAGTATAGCTACCCCAGCTTTCTTTTGCTTTCCATTTGCATGGAATATCTTTCACTCTTTCACTTGTCAGTATATGTGTCCATATATCTGAAATAAGTTTCTTATAGGCAGCATATAAATGGGCCTTGTTTCTTTTTTATCCATGCAGCCGCTCTGCCTTTTGACTGGAGAATTTAGTCCATTTACATTTAATTATTTATAGGTATGCATTTATTGCCATTTTGTTAATTGACATCAGCTGTTTTGTAACTCCTTGGTTCCCTTCTTCTTGGTCTCTTCTTTGTGATTTGATGATTTTTTTTGTAGCCGTATGCTTAGATTCCTTTCCCTTTCCCTTTTGTGTTAAGTTTTTGCTTTTTGGTTACTGTGAGGCTTACAGAAAACAACTTATATTTATAATAGTCTATTTAAGTTGATAACAACTTAAGTTTGAACTCTTTCTAAAGCTCTACATTTTAACTCCTCCCCCCACTAAATTTTGTTTTGATGTCACTATTTACATCTCTTTATTTTGTATATGCATTAATAAATCATTATGGTTGTATATATTAATAGTATATAGTTTTGCCTTGTAATCTTCATACTAGCTTTATAAGTGATTAGCCCATCACCTTTACAACATTATGTTGTTCTGAATTTTACTATAGGTTTACTATAGGTTTACTTTTCCAATGAGACTTTACTTTCAAATGTTTTCCTGTTACTAATAAGTACATTTTCGTATCAGCAGATATGGGGAGGGGCTGAGAGAGAGAATTGTAAGCAGGCTCTATGTCCAGTGCAGAGCCTGATGCGGGCTTAATCCCATGACTGTGGGATCATGACCTGAGCTGAAATCAAAAGTCAGACACTCAACCTACTGAGCCACCCAGGCGCCAAACATAAAATGTTACTTTAATTTCAGGTGTACAACATAGAAATTCAACTTCTCTAAATATTATGCTATGCTCACTACAAGTGTAGTACCATCTGTCACCATATAATGCTATTCTATCACTCACTATATTCCCTATGGTGTGCCTTTTATTCCTGTGATTTATTCATTACTGTGGAAGTCTATATCTACCACGTCCCTTTACCTATTTTGCCCAACTCCCTACCCACTCCCCTCTGGCAACCATCAGTTCTCTATATTTACAGGTCTGATCTTGCTTTTTGTTTGCTTATTTGTTTTTTTTTTAATTTCCTTATGAGTGAAATTATTTGGTCTTTTTCAGTCTGACTTATTTCACTTATCATAATACCCTCTAGGTCCATCCATGTTGTTGCAGATAGCATGATCTCATCCTTTTTTCATGAATGAGAAATATTCCTCTGTGTGTATGTGTGTGTGTGTGTGTGTGTGTGTGTGTGTGTGTGTATCTTCCTTATCCATTCACCTATCAGTAGACACTTAGGTTATATCCATATGTTGGCTATCATAAATAATGCTGCAATAAACATAGGGGTGCATCTGTCTTTTTGACTTGGTGCTTGTGTTTTCTTTGGGCAAATTACTGGATAATATGGTATTTCTATTATTAATTTTCTGAGGAACCTCCATACTGTTTTCCACAGTGGCTGCCCCAGTTTTCATCCCCACCAACAGTGCATGAGGGTTCCCTTTTCTCCACATCCTCACCAACACCTGTTATTTCTTACCTTATTTTAGCCATTTGACAGGTGTGAGGTGCTATCTCATTGTGGTTTTGGTTTGCATTTCCCTAATGATTAGTAATGTACATCATTTCAAATTTCTGTTGGTCATCTGTATATTGTCTTTGGGAAAATTCCGGTCCTTTGCCATTTTTAAATCAGGTTTGCTGTTCTTTTCTTTTTGTTTTGTTTTGTTTTTGGTGTTGAGTTCTATAAGTTCTTTGTATATTTTAGATACTAACCCTTTAGTGGATATACCATTTGCAAATATCTTCTCCCATTCAATAGGTTGTCTTTTTGTTTTGTTGATGGTTTCCTTCACTGTGCATTTAATAGTTTAGTTTTGCCCTTGTTTCCCTTGCCCAAGGAGATATAGCTGGAAAAATGTTGCTACGGCTGATATCAGAAATTACTATCTATTTTCTCTCCTAGGAATTTTATGGTTTCAGGTCTCAAATTTAGGTCTTTAGTTCATTTTGAGTTTATTTTTGTGTATGTTTAAGAAAGCGGTCCAGTCTCATTCTTTTGCATATGGCTGTCCAGTTTACTGGACATTTACTGAATGTCCATTTACTGAAGAGACAGTCTTTCCCCAGTGTATACCTTGCCTCTTTTGTTATAGAATAATTGACCATATAAATTGTGGGTTTATTTCTGGGCTGTTTATTCTGTCCTATTGCTCACGTGTCTGTTTTTGTTCCAGCACCGTACTGTTTTTTTTTTTTAATAAGTTTTATATTTTAATTCCAGTGTAGTTAACATACAGTGTTGTTAGTGCCAGGTGTAAGGACCATACTACTTTGATGACTCCAGTTTTGTAATATATCTTGAAATATGGAATTGTGGTACCCTTAGCATTATTCTTCTTTCTCAAGATTGCTTTGGCTATTTGGGGTCTTTTGTGGTTCCATACAATTTTAGGAGTATTTGTTCTAGGTCAGTGAAAAATGCGGTTGGTGTTTTGATAGGAATTGCACCGAAGTTGTAGATTGCTTTGCATAGTATGGATATTTTAACCATATTATCCCAATCCATGGGCATGTATGTATTTCCATTTATTTGTGCCCTATAATTTTTTTTTCAGCAATGTTTTGTAATTTTCAGGGTGCAGGTATTTCACTTCTTTGGTCACGTCTACTCCTAGGTATTGGTTTTGGTACAATTGAAAATGAAATTGTTTCCTTAATTTCTCTTTCTGCTACTTATTTTTTTTTAAGTTTATTTATTTTGAGAGACACAGAATGCTAGTGAGAGAGAGGAAGAGAGAGAAAGAGAGAGAGAGAGGGAGAGAGAGAGAGAGAGAGAGAGAGAGAGAGAATTCTAAGCAGGCTGCACACTCCACAGAGAGCCCAATGTAGGGCTCAAACTCACAATGACATCAGGACCTGAGTCGAAATCAACAGTCAGAAGCTTAACCAACTGAGCCACCCAGGTGTCCCGATAACTTCTTCTTTTTATTTTTTAAAATATTTATTTATTTTCCAAGAGAGAGAGACACAGTGCAAGCTGGGAAGGGGTAGAGAGAGAGGGAGACACAGAATCCAAAGCAGGCTCCAGGCTCTGAGCCATCAGCACAGAGCCTGAGGTGGGGCTCGAACTCACAGCCAAGAGATCATGACCTGAGCTGAAGTCAGACACCGACTGAGCCACCCAGGTGCCCCAGGTGTCCCAATAACTTCTATAAATGCTTGGTAAAATTCAGCTGTGAATCCATCTGGTTCTGAACTTTTATGTTTTACTAGTGATTTGTTACCGATTCTATGTCATTACTAGTAATTGATCTGTGCAGATTTTCTATTTATTCCTGATTAAGTTTTGAAAGATTATAAGTTTCCAGGAATTTATCCATTGCTTCTAAGTTGTCCATTTTCATAGTATTCTCTTATAATGCTTTGTATTTCTGTGGTGTCCGTTTTTCCTTCTCCTCTCTTATTTCTGATTTTATTTATTTGGATCCTTTCACTTTTTCCTTAATGAGTCTGGCTAAGGGTTTGTCAATTTTGCTTATCTTTCCAAAGAACTAGTTCTTGGTTTAATTGATTTTTTTTCTATTTTTTAAATCTGTTACTTATATCTATTCTTATCTTTATTACCCTTTCTTCTCTCACCTTGGCCTTGGTTTCCTTTTTTAGTTCCTTTAGGTGTAGGGTTAGATTGCTTATTTGAGCTTTTTCTTGTTTCTTAACATAGGCTCATTTTGCTATATATTTTTCTTTTCTTTAATTAATTTATTTTTTATTTTGTACCCTGTAAAAAATTTTATTTTATGAATATAATTTATTGTCAAATTGGCTTACATAAAACACCCACTATTTACCCCCACAAGTGCCCTCCTCAATGCCCATCACCCATTTTCCTCTATCCTCTGCTCCCCCCATCAACCCTCAGTTTGTTCTCTGTATTTAAGAGTCTCTTGTGGTTTGCCTCCCTCCCTCTCTGTTTGTAACTATTTTCCCCCTTCCCCCATGGCCTTCTGTTAAGTTTCTCAAGATTCACATATGAGTGAAAACATATGATATCTGTCCTTCTCTGACTGACTTACTTCACTCAGCATAATACTTTCCAGTTCCATCCACGTTGTTGCAAATGGCATGATTTCATTCTTACTCATTACCAAGTAGTATTCCATTGTATGTATAAACCACATCTTCTTTATCCATTCATCAGCTGATGGACATTTAGGCTCTTTCCATCATTTGGCTGTTGTTGAAAGTGCTGCTATAAACATTGGGGTACATGTGCCCCTATGCATCAGCACTCCTGTATCCCTTGGGTAAATTCCTAGTAGTGCAATTGCTGGATCATAGAGTAGTTATATTTTTAATTTTTTGAGGAACCTCCACACTGTTTTCCAGAGCGGCTGCACCACTTGCATTCCCACCAACAGTGCAAGAGGGTTCCCGTTTCTCCACATCCTTACCAGCATCTGTTGTTTTCTGAGTTAATTTTAGCCACTCTGACTGGTGTGAGGTGGTATCTCAGTGTGGCTTTGATTTGTATTTCCCTGATGATGAGTGATGTTGAGCATCTTTTCGTGTGTCTGTTGGCCATCTGGATGTCTTCTTTGGAGAAGTGTCTATTCATGTCTTCTGCCCATTCATGTCTTCTGCCCTGGTGTTTTTTGGTAAGTTCTTTACGGATTTTGGGTACTAACCTTTTATCTGATATGTCCTTTGGAAATATCTTCTCCCATTCCTATGGTTGCCTTTTACTTTTGTTGATTGTTTCCTTTGCAGTGCAGAAGCTTTTTATATTGATGAGGTTCCAATAGTTCATTTTCGCTTTTAATTCCCTTGCCTTTGGAGATATGTAGAGTAAGAAATTGCTGCAGCTGAGGTCAAAGGGGTTTTAGCCTGCTTTCTCCTTTAGGGTTTTGATGGTTTCCTGTCTCACATTTAGGTCTTTCATCCATTTTGGGTTTATTTTTGTGTATGGTGCAAGAAAGTGTCTAGTTTCATTCTTGTGCATGTTCCTGTCCAGCTCTCCCAGCACCATTTGCTAAAGAGACTGTCTTTTTTCCATTGGATGCTCTTTCCTGCTTTGTCAAAGATTAGCTGGCCATACGTTTGTGGGTCAAATTCTGGGTTTTCTCTTCTATTCCACTGGTCTGTGTGTCTGTTTTTGTGTCAATAACATACTGTCTTGATGATTACAGCTTTGTAGTAGAGGCTAAAGTCTGGGATTGTGATGCCTCCCGCTTTGGTTTTCTTCTTCAATATTGCTTTGGCTATTCGGGGTCTTTTGTGGTTCCATACAAATTTTAGAATTGTTTGTTCTGCCTTTGAGAAGAATGCTGGTGCAATTTTGATTGGGACTGCATTGACTGTGAGATTGCTTTGGGTAGTGTTGACATTTTAACAATATTTATTCTTCCAATCCATGAGCATGGAATGTTTTTCCATTTCTTTGTGTCTTCTTCAATTTCTTTCATAAGCTTTCTATAGTTTTCAGCATACAGGTATTTACATCTTTGGTTAGGTTTATTCCTAGATATTTTATAGTTCTTGATGCAATTGCAAATGGGATCAGTTTCTTTATTTCTCTTTCTGTTGCTTCATTATTGGTGTGTAAAAATGCAACCAATTTCTGTACATTGATTTTGTACCCTGCGACTTTGCTGAATTCATGTATCAGTTCTAGGAGTCTTTTGGTAGAGTCTTTCGGGTTTTTCATGTAGAGTATCATGTTGTCTGCAAAAAGTGAAAGTTTGACTTCTTTTTTTTTTTTTGCCAATTTTGATGCCTTTGATTTCATTTTGTTGTCTGATTGCTGATGCTAGAACTTCCACATGATGTTAAACAACAGTGGTGAGAGTGGACATCCCTGTAATATTCCTTATCTCAGAGGGAAAGCTCTCAGTTTTTCCCCATTGAGGATGATATTAGCTGTGGGATTTTAATGTATGACTTTTATGATGTTTAAGTATGATCCTTCTATCCCGACTTTCTTGAGGGTTTTTATTAAGAAAGGTTGTTATATTTTGTCAAATGCTTTTTCTGCATCTATTGACAGGATCGTATGGTTATTATCCTTTCTTTTATTAATGTGATGGATCAAACTGATTCATTTGTGAATATTGAACCAGCTCTGCAGCCAGCCCAGGAATGACTCCCACTTTATCATGGTGAATAATTCTTTTTATATGCTGTTGAATTCGATTTGCTAGTATCTTGTTAAGAATTTTTGGATCCATGTTCATCGGGGATATTGGCCTGTAGTTCTTTTTTGTGGGGTCTCTGGTTTAGGAATCAAGGTAATGCTGGCTTCATAGAATGAGTCCAGAAGTTTTCCTTCCATTTCTATTTTTTGGAACAGCTTGAGAAGGATAGGTATTAACTCTGCTCTAAATGTCTGGTACAATTCCCCCAGGGAAGCCATCTGGTGCAGAACTCTTATTTGTTGGGAAATTTTTGATAACTGATTAAATTTCTTCACTAGTTATGGGTCTGTTCAAATTTTCTATTTCTTCCCATTTGAGTTTTGGTAGTGTGAAGGTGTCTAGGAATTTGTCCATTTCTTCCAGGTTGTCCAGTTTGTTGGCATATAATTTTTCATAGTATTCCCTGATGATTGCTTATATTTCTGAGGGATTGGCTGTAATAAATCTGCTTTCATTCATGATTTTATCTATGTGGGTTGTCTCTTTTCTTTTTGATAAGTCTGGCTAGGGGGTTATCAATTTATTTTTTCAGAAAACCAACTCTTAGTTTTATTGATCTTTTCTGTTTTTTTTTTTTATTCTATATTGCTTATTTCTGCTCTGATCTTTATTATTTCTCTTCTTCTGCTGGGTTTGGTGTTTCTTGTTGTTCTGTTTCTAGTTCCTTTAGGTGTGCTCTTAGATTTTGTATTTGAGATTTTTCTTGTTTCTTGAGATAAGTCTGGATTGCAATGTATTTTCCTCTCAGGACTGCCTTTGCTGCATCTCAAAGGGTTTGGATTGTTGTGTTTTCATTTTCATGTGTTTCCATATATTTTTAAATTTCTTCTTTAATTGTCTAGTGACCCATTAATTCTTGAGTAGGATGTTCTTTAACCTCCATGCTTTTGGAGGTTTTCCAGACTTTTTCCTGTAGTTGATTTCAAGTTTCATAGCATTGTGATCTGAAAGTGTGCATGGTATGATCCCAATTCTTTTATATTTATTGAGGGCTGTTTTGTGACCCAGTACATGATCTATCTTGGAGAATGTTCCATGTGCACTCGAGAAGAATGTATATTCTGCTGCTTTAGGATGAAAAGTTCTAAATATATCTGTCAAGTCCATCTGGTCCAGTGTATCATTCAGGTTCATTGTTTCTTTATTGATTTTCTGTCTAGATGTTCTATCCATGCATTTAACTGGAGTATTAAAGTCCCCTGCAATTACCACATTCTTACCAATAGCATTGTTTATGTTTGTGATTAGTTGTTTTATATATTTGGGTGCTTTCGAATTTGGTGCATAGACATTTATAATTGTTAGCTCTTCCTGATGGATAGGCCCCAAAATTATGATATAATGTCCTTCTTCATCTCTTGTTACAGTCTTTAATTTAAAATCTAGTTTGTCTGATATAAGTATGGCTACTCCAGCTGTCTTTTGACTTCCAGTAGCATGATAGTTCTCCATCCCCTCACTTTCAATCTGAAGGTGTCCTCAGGTCTAAAATGAGTCTTTTGTAGACAGAAAATACATGGTTGTTTTTTTTTTTAATTTTTTTTATTTTTTTTAATTTTTTTTTATTTTTTTTATCCATTCTGATACCCTATGTCTTTTGGTTGGAGCATTTAGTCCATTTACATTCATTGTTATTATTGAAATATATGGGTTTAGAGTCATTGTGTTATCTGTAAGTTTCATGCTTGTAGTGAGGTCCTTTGTGGTCTTTGCAACACTCACAGAATCCCTCTTAGGATCTCTTGTAGGGTTGGTTTAGTGGTGATGAATTCCTTCAGTTTCTGTTTGGGAAAACTTTTATCTCTCCTTCTATTCTGAATGACAGGCTTGCTGGATAAAGGATTATTGGCTGAATATTTTTCCTATTCCCACATTGAAAATTTCCTGCCATTCCTTTGTGGCCTGCCAAGTTTCAGGAAATAGGTCTGGTACTACCCTTAAGTGTCTACCCTTGTAGGTTAAGGCCTGTTGATTCCCTAGCTGCTTTCAGAATTCTCTATCTTTGTATTTTGCCAGTTTCACTACATGTCATGCAGAAGATTGATTCAAGTTACATCTGAAGGGAGTTCTTTGTGCCTCCAGATTTCAATGTCTGATTCCTTTTCCAGATTGGGGAAGTTCTCAGCTATGATTTGTTCAAGCATACCTTTGGCCCCTTTTTCTCTCTCTTCTTCTTCTGGAACTCCTATGATACAGATGTTGTTCCATTTCATTGAATCACTTAGTTCTCTAATTCTCCCCTTGTGATCCAGAATTTTTAAAATCTTTTTCTCAGCTTCCTCTTTTTCCATAATTTTGTCTTCTATTTAACCGATTCTCCCCTCTGCCTCTTCAATTCTCACTGTCACTGCCTCTAGTTTATTTTGCACCTCACTTATGTTTTTTAATGCATCATGACTATTTTTTAGTTCCTTGATCTCTGCAGCAATAGATTCTCTGCTGTCTTCTATGCTTTAAGTCTAGCAATTAATCTTATGACTATTGTCCTAAATTCTTGTTCAGTTATATTGTTTATATCTGTTTTGAGCAATCCTTTAGCTGTCATTTCTTTCTGGAATTTCTTTTGAGGAAAATTCTTCTATTTTGTCATTTTGGCTAGTTTTCTGTTTTGTGCCCTGCACCTGTGAGCACTACTGTATTAAAGAGGGCTCATACACTGTCCAGGGCCTGGCCCTTCAGGAGGTGTTTTTTGGAGAGAGTTACTTGCTCTCTCTTGTTGTGACTTTGGTTATTTTCTCTCTCTACTCATGGTGATGTTTTGAACCCTCCACTAGATGTGCTTTCATTTGTTCGTTGAAGTAGCCCTGGAAAGGAAAACAAACAAAAAACAAACAGAAAACAAAAACATGCAAACACACAAACCAAAAAAACACCAAAAACAAACAAACAAACAAAACCAGAAACACCAGCTACAAGTAAAAAACAGGGTGGAGGCAGTGCTGATGGAAGGGCCCTTATCCCAAACAAAGAGAGAAATGACAGGGGCAGCAGGGAGGGAAAGAAAAAATAAAAATTGACCAGATGGAGAAACTATATGGCTTAATCCAGAGAGAGAGGAGGATAAAGAAGGAGGCGTGGAATGTGTATTAAGAGAATGGATCAAATATGTCTGTTTAAACAAACCAAAAACCAGAGTAACCAGACTAGAGAAAAGATAAGAGGAGAAATGGAAGGGAGAATGTATCTATATAACAAGAATTGTCCTAGAATCCAGGCAATGCACCAGCGCTGGTCTGGAGGAGGGGCTGTCTGGTTCCACAGTGTCTACCCTGTCCCAGTAGATACACAGTTACCTGCGTGGAGGGTCATGGCTTGGTGTAGGCTGGTCCCCTCCACTGTGGGCCCCATGGACTGATCCCTGAGGCCCCACCTTGGTGGTGGTGGGGAGAAAAATGGTGATACCCGGGTCTCTCCTCCACGGACCAGGTGTCCCCAGTCTGTTCCAGCCGTCCTCACTGTGCCATGGGCGCAAACGAGGCAGTTTGTCTCACTCCACTAATGCCTGTGCCCTGGTTCTTGGCTAGGATTCAAACTCCTGGTACTGGGGGAGTGCTACCCTACACCCCTTGATATGTGGTCACTGGCTGGTGGACAGGCAGGCTTTGTCCTGTCCCACAGCACTCCAGGGAGGGGATCACTTCCCCCCACTGTGGACTGTGCCCCTGACCTAGCCACGGAGCCTGGGGCTGGGTCCCTTCCTCCCCAGGTGCGCGATCCAGACAGCTGGCCCCAGTTGTGAGAAAGACCCTCAGTTAGAGATTGGATCTTTCTCCATCCCAGCCCATGGTTTTTCTCTTGTCCAGATACAGTCCTATGCTTCCCCAGCCTCTGTTTCTCTTCCCTTTGTGTCTTCCCAGAAGGGGATCCCTCCCCTCCACTCATTTTATCTCTCCCAGTTCACAATCACTCACCTATGGCCTGTCAGGTTGTCCAGTGGGTCCCTGAAGTGTGACTCCTTTCCTCCCAGACTCTTGGAGTTCAAAGTCCTTTAGTTTCAACATTGCTTTGTTTGAGAGATGAGGGAAATTCAATCCCCCTACTTCTCCACCATGTTGGTACTTCCTATATTTTTTAGAACTGCTTTCACTGTATACCAAAGATTGTGGACCATTTATGTTTCCACTACCATCGGTCTCCATGTATTTTTTAATTTCTTTGATTGCTCTATTGATCCATTGGTTAATTATGTTGTTTAGCCTCCATGTTTGTGTTTTTTCAAATTTGTTTTTCTGTGATTGATTTCTAGTTTCATACCATTGTGATTGGAAAAGATACGTGGTACAATCTTAAATTTACTGAGGCACATTTTACATGTGATCTATTCTGGAAAATGTTCCATGTGTATTTGAAAAGAATATATATTCTGTAGTTTTTGGATGGAATGTTCTTTATATATCTGTTATGTCCATCTGGTCTAATGTTTTGTTCAAAGATACCGTTTCCTTATAGATAAATTGCCTGGATGATACATCTATTGATGTAAATGGGGTGTTCAATCCTTTACTATTATTTTATCACCATCAAGTTTCCTCTTTATCTCTGTTAATATTTGGTTTATGTTTTTAGGTCCTCCAATGTTGAGTGCATAGATATTTACAATTGTCATACACTCTTGTTGGACTGACCCCTTTATCATTGTGTAATGTCATTCTTTGTCTCTTACTACCATCTTTCTTTTAAAGTCTATTTTGTCTGATTGATACCTTGGCTTTCTCCCCCCCCACTTCCATTTGCATGGTAAATGCTTCTCCATCCCTTCACTTCCTGTCTGTATGTGACTTACGTGTGAGGTGCCTCTCTTATAAGCAACATGTCTTTTTTTTTTTTTTTTTTTTTTTTTTTTTTTTAATATTCCTCCACCCTGTATCTTTTAATTGTACCATTTAGGCCATTTACAGTTAAGGTAATTATTGATAAGCATGTACTTATTGCCATTTTGTTACTTGTTTTCTGGTTGTTTTTGTAGTTTTTCTTTTTTTCTTCTCTTGCTTTTTGTGATTGAATTTCTGCAGTGTTAAGTTTGACTTTCTTTTTAATTTTCTTGTGTATCTGTTAGATTTTGGGTTTGTGGTTACCATGAGGTTCATATATAACATCCTAAGTATACAGCAGCCTATATTAAGTTGATGATCATTTAAATTCAGAAACATTCTAAAAAAAAAAATCAAGAAACTTCTTTTAAATTCTCCACATTTTGTATGTATGCTGTCATATTTTACCTTTCTATTAACATTTTTTTTTGTCTGGTTATGGTTCTTCCTTCTCCACTTAAACAACTGTCTTTAACAATTCTTGTATGTCTGATATAGGGTGATTAACTCCTTTATTTTTTGTCTGAAAAACTCTTAATCTCTCCTTTATTTTTTGTCTGAAAAACTCTTAATCTCTCCTTCAAACCTGAATAATAATCTTGCCATGTATTTTTGGTTGTAGGTTTTTTTCCTTTCATTACTTTTAATATATCATGCCCCTCCCTGCAAAGTTTTTGCTGAAAAAAAAATCAGCTGATAGCCTTACAGGGTTTCCCCTGTACATAATTTTTTGTTTCTCTCTTGCTGCTTTTAAAATTCTCTTATCTTTAACTTTTGACATTTTAATTATTATGTGTTGTGCTGTGGACTTTGGGTTCATCTTGTTTGGAACTCTGAACCTGGATATCTATTGTTTTCCCTAGGTTAGAGAGTTTTTTGTTTGCTTGTTTTTTTTCTATTATTTCCTTAAGTTTTCTGCCCCTTTCTCTCTCTTCTTCTTTTGAGACCCCTGTAATGCAAATGTTGGCTTGATGTTGTCCAAGAGATCCCTTAACCTTTCCTCATTTTTAAAATACTTTTTTCGTTTTGCTGTTCAGCTGCGGTATTTCCATTACCCTGTCTTTCAGATCACTGATACGTTCTTTTGCATATGCTGATCTGTTGATTCCCTCTAGTGTATTTTTATTTCATTTGTTGTATTCTTCAACTCTGGTTCTTTTTTATATTTTCTATCTCTATCAAAGGTCTCACTGAGTTTTTCTCCTCTCTCTAGCTTGACAAGCAACTTGATCATCACTTTCAATTCTTTATTAGGCATGTTATCTTTGTTTCCTTTCATTCTTCTGAGGTACTGTCTTGCTCATTGTTTTGGAGCATATTCCTCTGTCTCCCCATTTTGCTTGACTTTGTTTTTCTATGGGTTAGGTAGAATAGCTACTTCTCTTAAACTTGAAGGAATGGTCTTGTGTATGGGGGTCCCGTGTAGACTGTGCTTAGTGACTTGTGCTGGCTGGCTGGACCTTGTGGGCATCGTGGATCAGTGGTCTCAGGGGTCTTGCATTGGGTGCCCTGTCAGGACAGCTAAAGCTAAAGTGGGTGCAAGCCTCTGTGGTCTGTGGGATCTCCATGCCAAATGTGTCCTGGCGGGACAGCTGAAGCTGAAGTGTTTGCAAACCAGGTTGTCCCAGGACTCTCCACAGTGAGGGTAAAGTGGCAGGACAACTGAAACTGAATTGGGTGCATACCAGGGTGTCCCAGGGTGCTCATTCAGGGAGTGTGCGTGCCATGTAACTGCAGCAGAGGCAGTTGCACGTGGAGGGTTTTCCAGAGTGCTCCACGTAGGGACTGTGCTCTTGCCGGTGGCTGAAACTGGTGCAGGTATGGGTCAGGGGTTCCCAGGGATGCTGTGCAGGGGGATCCCTGGCAAGGCAGCTGGTTCTAAAACAGAGGTCACTCGGGAGGTTCTGGAGCACTCTACACCAGAGGTCCCCTAGCAAGCTGTCTGAAAGTCAAGTGGTGTGGGTCTGGAGTACTCCTGTGCCACCTTGGCACAAAGACTGGAGCTGTAGTAAGCACTTACCAGGGGTGTCCCAGTGTGCACGGCCCTGTAGCTAGCTGCCTTGCTGGGATGGCTGAAGCTGCTGATAGCTAAGGGCCTGGGGCTCCCTGGTTAGGGTGCCTGGACTTCACACTGGTCCGTGCTTTTGAGGTGGAGATACTGCATACATTGTGTCTGTCAGTTCATCACCTCCAGAAAGATGTCCAGAGGCTCCCTTACCATTTGGTGGGGTTCGAGGACTGCCTCTTTTATATGCTGTTTTTAAACCATATTTTTTTGTTTTGTTTTTCGTGCCTAAGGAGAGGGGAATCTGTTCCAGGTCCTTCAGTACTTTCCTTCCCCACTGCCGTTCACTGCATCAGGGACAGGGGCGGGGGGGCGTCCCTTCCTTACCCTATCCCCATCTCTCGTGCTGTTCTCTTTCACTGTTCTTTTCTTGTGCAGAAGCTGTTCAGCTGGCCCTCTGGTCTTATTTAGGAGTAACTGCCCTGTACACAGGTGTAATTTGGTGAGTTCAGGATCTTTTGATGTCACCATCTTGGGTCAGAACCCCCCCTGCTGGGTAGAATATTCTTATATTGCTTGACAGTTTTTGTTGTTGTTGTTGTTGTTGTTACTTTGAATATATTGCACCAGTCCCTTCTGGCCTACAAAATTCCTGCTGGAAAATCTGCTTTAGACTTACATGGGTTCCTTATACATGTTTTTCTTGCTTCTTTTGAGACTCTTTCCTTGTCTTTAACTTTTGACACTAATTATAATGTGTCTCAGTGTGGGTCTCTTTGGGTTCCTTTTTGGAACTCTCTGGGACTTCTGAATCTGTATGTCTGTTTCCTTCCCCAGGATAGGGAAATTTTCAGTCATTTCTTCAAAAAAAGTTTTCTTTCTCTCTTCTCCTCTGGGACTCCTACAATATGAATGTTGGTCTGCCTGATGTTGTCCCATAAGTTCCTAAAGCTATCTTAATTTTTTCTTTTTGCTGCTCTTATTGGAGGAGTTTTACTGCCCTTTGATCTTTTCTTCTCCATCTATTCCACTTTTGAACTCCTCTATTGTATTTTTTTTTTTTTTAGTTCAGTTATTATATTCTTCAGCTCTGTGACTTCTGTTTGCTACTTTCCTATATTTTCTATCTCCTTCTTGAAATTTTCCATTTTTGGTCCATTCATCTCCTGAGCTCAGTTATGACCATTGTTTTGAACTCTATCAGAGGGAAATCACCTCCATTTCCTTAAATTCTCCTTCTGAGGGTTTAACTTGTTCTTTCATTGGGAACATATTCTTCTGTTCCTTCATTTTCCTTGACTTTCTATGTTGGTTTCTATGCACAGATAAAAGCCACTCCCTCCCCACCTTGAAGGATTGGTCTTGTGTAGATGAAACCTACTGTTCAACCCTGCCCTAGCTCGATTCTCTCAAACATTTGTGACTTGCCAAGCAGCCTACTTTGTTTTTAGTGGTTCCCAGTAATTGAGGGTATTCTAAGATCTACCAGAGTCCCAAATGGGGAGATTTTAGCAGTACTTAGATTTAGGCTGATTGGAAACCAGACTCTAAGGCCACAGCTCTTAAAGAATGTAAATATACCTCTTTCTGGAGAAGACTGGGAGATCAGGATTTCTGTCTCCTCCCTCTGCACCGATCCCTGGGGGGGGGGGGGGGGGGGGGGGGCAGCCAGGTAAGAACTGTTTCTTTGCTAGTCTCTTGAACCTGTAAACACAAGCCTCTTGGCCACCAAAACCAGGCTGTAAATGGATGTCCTTTGGGCAGCAGTCAGAAAAGTCAGGGCACTAGATATGTACACAAGCTGTACTCAGAGATACCCACCAGTTGGAGCAAGTGAAAGGTAGAGGGCACACGTGGCAACCACAGGTCTCCATCCCCAGAAAACACCGAAGTAGGCCCCGACACATGCACCAAACTCAAGGCTTGTCCCTTAGGTTGAAGTTCCAAGACAAGCAAATATGCCTCTTGCACAGAAAGACTTGGCATGTGTTTCAGACTGCTGTTTCTGCACTGTGCCCGGGGCGGGTAGTAGCCAGCCAAGATCCGTTCTTCCATTTGCTGTAGCCCTATGGGACCCAGGAATGCAAGCCCCTCTGGCCATCGGAGCCAGGCAATCAAGGGGCGTCCCTGGGTCACAGCCACACGAACCAGGGCACCAGACACATGTACCAGCTCCTCTAGGGGCGATACCAGTGGCCACGAACATGGCTGTGGAAGAGCCTTAGGACAGCATTACCTCCACCCCCCCCCCCTCCCCCGTGCCAGGTCTCAGCCAAGGATTACATTTGGCCTCAAACATGTTTAATTAGAAGACTGCCCTCAGGCCACAGTTACAAAAGATAAGCTAATAGGCCACTTACACAGAAAGATGGGGTGCTATTGCCTCCCTGCTGTGCCCTGGGGGTGGTAGTCAGTTAAAAACCCTGTAACAACCCTGACGGTTCCCCAGTAAGCCCCACTGGCCACCAGAGCCAAGCATCAAAGAGGTGTCCTCTGAGCAGCAGTCACAGAAGTTGGGGTGCCAGATGAGTGTACAAATTGCAGATACCAGTGAGCTGGGATGAGGCAGAGCTGGCCTCCATCGTTGGGAGTTATTTCAGTAGGCCCCTAGATGTGTTTTAAATTAGGCCAACACTTTAAGATAAACAAGCCTCTTTTGTGGAAAGCCTGGACCCTTTTCAGACAGCTGCCTCTGCAGTGGGCCCGGGGATGGGTGAATCCATCTGCACCCTTTGGGGGTCTCGTGGATGAAACCCCATTGCCTTGCAAAGCTAGATGCTCTGTGGGCTTGTCAGGTGCAGGTCTTAAAAGTCAGATGCAAGATATGGAGTTCAAATTCTTCACTCCTTTGGGAGAGGCTCAGGGTTGGGCGTTCCTTCCCGATTGTGGGTCTCCATTCGGAGGATGGGATTTATCTCAGCCTCTCATACTTGCTTCAGTATGTTTTGTTGGTTGTTGTTGTTTTTTTTTGCTCAATGTGTAGGAGTCCACTCAGCTAGCTTTTTGTTTTCAGAGAAAATTGCTTTGTACACAGCTGTAGATCTGTGGGAGGAGGTTGAGTTTAGGGTCCACCTTGTATTACCATCTTCAACTAGAAACCACATACCCTTTAAAATAACCAGTTGAGGTTCAGATGCTGGCTCTTCTTTCTGAGACTTAAAAGCATCACTGACCATACAGACAATCTTTACCCAACTGGACGGTAAGAAACAATGTGAGATATTCTGCCAATGGCAGAAAATGTCAAGTTAATAAAGAGAGGTCATAAAATCCTAATGTAGTTGTGGAGTAGGTAGGATAAGGAAGATAACATGCAGTTACAGAACAGAGAAATGACAAGTTAGATTTTGCAGCATATCAATGAACAAGGTGGGGTAGTTACAAAATGTTTATGAAACACAAAGTTATTTATTATCAGTCAGTACAATCCTCTAAGAAATGGTCAGGATAGCTGCCAAAAAAACCGAACTGACTCAGTAATAGGTGTTTACTCTCATTTATTTTGGATTGCACACGTTCTCTTGCCAATTTATTACCAGCAGCTGGAGTCCAGTTGTGGGGTTATGGCAAATGGACAAACTTGACCCATCACTTAGAAGGCAACACACGTTCAACTGTAGAAGCAAATCAGTTCTAGCCGAGCAGCTGCTTTCAGGACGACTGCTTTCATTGAGACTTTAACTGGCGTCCAAGAGCTTTCACGGAAAGCTCGGTAAAAAAGAACTCGAAGGGTGTATGCTTGGCACTATGTAGACTATTTGAATTAAAAAAATGGAGACTTAACAGCTCTGAATGCTGTGGCTAAGTGTGCAGAGGAATAGCTCTAAAATTTTCTTTCATAACAAAATGATGCTCAAATCCTAAAAGGCGACACATTGTATGGCAAATTTAAGTACAGTTTTCATTCTGTAAATAAATAACCTGTGGAACATTCCTAAAGAAAACCATTATTTTCTGTTATATTCGTTTCTGGGAAACAGAAGTTCTAGGACTTGAACTGTTTGTGCTATAGCAAATAATATCTACTATAATTAGGAAGTTGGTGTTTTAAAGGATATTTATTCTCCAGGGTCAGTAAGGAATTTCTTCTTTATTCAAAATACCAATTAGAAAAGGAAACAGACACCAGGAAAATCTAGTGACACTCCCATCCTCCCCCAGCCCCCCCCCCCCCCCCCTTGCCATTTTCTTATACATGCTTTCAAAGTCATTTGAAAATAATACCATTTCTTTTGCTGGGTATCTTAAATAAGTGTACAATGAACGTTTCTTGAAATGAGCAGGAATTTTACATCAGTAGCACTGTTACCTTTAGAGGATACAAAACTGACACAGGTAACGGATTACAGTTTGAGCAAAAACCTGTGAGAGCCAATGAAAAAAATTATAATTTTGACTGGTTTCCTTTATTATTGTTGTCTGCCCACACATTCTGCAGCTTGGAGTGCATTTCAAATCCTTCTAAGACTCCTCTTCATGAGTTACAGAAATATACACAGAATAAAACAGATGGTAATTTAAAAAAATTAAGTCATCTTACATATTACAGGCTAGACAATTCAATGTAATCGAAGATGATAGCCCTGAAAAATTCGACGGTAGGATTTTAAAGTTCAGATGACATAGGTTTGTTCACTCTTGGTTTGTTTCAAGTATTACTGACCTGTATTTGAAGTCTCTCCTCAACTCCTACTGCATTATTTACTTGAGCAGTAAAATGTGAAATATGAAATATGCAATGTTGATGACAAATGTCTCAGAACATTAGGAATAAGATCAATGAAGAGCAAAGTAAATCTAGAACAAGGAAAGGTACATTTATTAAAAATAAAAACAGTAGACATTTTCTGATAACAAAACCATTTAGAATCCAAAGACATCCAATATACATTGTAACAACACACATGTATTAAAAAAAAAAAACACCCATTAGTAAATTTTTTTTTTTTTCGAACTTTAGAAAGGAAAAAAGTACTTTGGCTACCTCCTGCTGGAGGTCTGCCCCCAAACACAGCACGCAGGACCAGCATCCGCCTTCAAGAGCTCTGCACTGCAGTGTGCATTCATTCCGTGAACACAACGTTTCTGAATAAAATCTATTTCTGTAGGGATGATCCAGAACATAAGTCAGTGGCTCCATTTCATAAAAAATATTCATAGGCTGCATGAGCAGTGGCAACCGTTTTTCCAAAATCTTCAGTTTTAACAAAAAGTACAGAATAAACTAAATCTAGATGTTTTCACATTATTTCACATGAATATCAAGTACTGTGTAAAAATCTATGTAAGACCTTAAGTTAGCCAAAACTAGTGTCTTGAAACTTTAGATCAAAGTTGTTCTTCACCCTTTTACCATGGCTGATAAATCTTTTCTGCCTTTATGAATAATGTTTGTCAAACCAAAGAACTCTGAAAAAGAATGTGTAATCTTGAAGGAAGAGAGTACCAAAAATGTCATTTGACTTCAGTCCTAAGACACACACAGTTCCTGCTGGACAGTGGACTGCGAGAGTTTATTATCTTCAGTCTTCTCGTGTCCTGGGGCATGACAAGCAGTCTTCTTCTTAAATAACCGAAGACTCAATCGCAGTAATTCATTGTCTACCACTGGAGCACTTGTGTAAGCCTGTTTCACGGTGCCCTATTTGAAGAAGAAAACAAAAACAAATTTTAAAAGATGAGGGGCGCCTGGGTGGCTCAGTCGGTTAAGCGTCTGACTTCGGCTCAGGTCATGTTCTCACGGTCCGTGAGTTCGAGCCCCGCGTCAGGCTCTGTGCTGACAGCTCAGGGCCTGGAGCCTGCTTCAGATTCTGTGTCTCCCTCTCTCTGACCCTCTCCTGTTCATGCTCTCTCGCTGTCTCAAAAACAAACATTAAAAAAATTAAAAAAAAAAAATGTATGCTACGAGTTGACAAAGGCAGGTTAACCTCTAACAAAAATATTAAGGTGACAAGAAAAATTAATTTGGGATGGATATTTCAAGACAAACTTAAGAAATGTTTTCGGATTCAAGAAATCTTAGAAAAGAAAGCTTTGAGGGGCATCTCTTGCCTCAAGTTGGCATCTTCAACAATCCCTGACAGGTCACCAACGGGTTTTTATTTCCAATGACAAAACAAACAGCAATCACTGCACGTTTTTGAAAATGTTGAAATAAAATCTCTTATATAGGGCTGAACACTAATTCAATCTTACTTTACACGACAGCCTTTCGGACCTCTGAGGAGAAGCACTCGCACTCCTTTCTGGTCTGTCCATGTTCTGTCTGTAGAACGTGGGCTCTAGGAGTGAACAAATTCTCTAGAAGACAGCTGATCACTGCAGTCCACTGAGAAAGTACTACCGCCCTTCTGGTAAAATGCTTATCTCTATTACTGCAATTTAAGGCTACATTAGCATTTTTGGAAGTTGTCATAAAATTGGGTTCAATGTTCTCCAAGTGTGTTCATAAATGAAAGAAGGTAAGATTTGACTATCTTGGGCATTCTGCCATTTCTCTTCTTTCTAGGATCCTTAAAAGAACAGTGGTTCCTCGATTACATGTGCGTTGAAAAATATACATGTTGTGATACAGAAAACTGACTCTTTATGCGTAGTTCTGTGTTGACACTTGGGTACTGATTCACATAACCATGACCACAATCAGAATAGAGAAGTTTCATCATTCAGAAAACTCCCTTTGTGTTCACATCCTCTCCCCAACTCTAACCCCTGGCAATCAGTGATAGGGTCTCTGTGATTGCTTTGCCGTTTCCAGAACATCAAATAAACGGAATCGTACACTATATGATCTTTAGAGACTTGTTTCTTTCAGTATCGTGTTTTTGAGATTAATCCATATTGTTGATAGTACTCACTGACAGTTTGGCTATTTTTTCTTATAAATTAGTAACCAGTTATACAGATGCGTCCTAGTTTATCAATTAGCTACGTAAAGAACACTGGGGTTGTTTCCAGTTTTTGGAGATTATGAATAGACCTGCTATAAGCTACTGTGGACAGGTTTTTATATGAATGTAAGTTTTCATTTTTCGAAGGTAAAAACCTGGCAATAGGGATTACTGGGTCATAGAGTGAATATTCATTTCCCCAAACAACCACACTGTGTTCCCACGTGGTGTACCATTTTGCATTCTCACCGGGAACACATGGTAGTTCCAACTGCTCTACATCCTTGCTACGGGATTCGTTGCTGTTGGTTTTTAGCTACCGTAACAGGGTCACAATGGTATCTCATTTAATTTTTAATCTGCATTTGTTAATGGCTCAAAATGTTAAACATCTTCTCATGGGCTTATTCACATATCCTCTTTGGTGAACTGTCCATTCAAGTGTTGCCCATTTAAAAAAATTGGATTGCTTGTTTTTTTTACCGTGAACTTTTCAGAGTCCTTTACACATTCTAGATATAAGTCCTTTCCCCAAAAAGTGGTGTCCAGATATTTTCTCTCAGTATCCTGGTCTTTTCAGTCTTCATCTCTTTCACAGAAGTTGTACATTTTGATGAAGAACAGGTATGTCAAAATAAAAAGTTCAATTAAAAAAACAACCCATTTTTAGATCCCCCCCCCCCCCCTCGCCAGATTAGTCCTACTTGTGTGGGTTTATGGGTTTATTTCTGGACTCTGTACCACTGGTTTTGGTGTGTGTCATCCCTGGTGCCAGGACCACATTATCCTGAGTACTGTGGCTTTACAGGCAGTCTTAAAACTGGGAACTTTGAGTCCTCCAACTGTATTCATCTTTTTAAACAACTATTCTGTGTATTCTAGTTGCTTTGACTTTCCATGTAAACTTGAGAATCTGTTATCTTAAAAAAAACACTGCTGCAATTTTGCCGGATTGTGTTAAATCTGCAGATCCATTTGGGGAAAATTACAATCTTAACTATATTGAGTCTTCCAATCCATGAACAAGATGTACGTCTCCATTATTCAGGTCATCTTTGATTTTTTATGTCAGGGTCTCATAGTTCTCAGCACACAGACCCTGCACCATGTTCTGTTAGATTTGTATCTAAGTACTTTTTGCTGGGGAGCCACTAAAAAGTATTTCCTACCTTTCAGTTCCCAGGTGTTTCTATACACTGTTAGTATATGGAAATCCAATTGCTTTGCGCATGCTCTGTATCCTGTGGCCTTGTTACACTCTTAAGTTCTGAGAGTGTTTCTGATAAATTCCTTGAAAACTTTCACGTAGGCAATCATCTTGTCTGTAAATACAGTTTTACCTCTTCTTTTCCAATCTGTATGCCTTCTACTTCCTTTTCTTATTGAACTGGCTAGAACTCCCAGTAAAATGTGGAATAGGGGTAGTGAGAATGGACAGCCTTGCCTCGTTCTGACCTCTCCGGGAAATATTTCAAACTTTTACCCTTAAGTACGATGTTAGCTACAGGTTTTTGGAGATGCGAGTCAAGACTCTTTCTTATTCCAGCTTACTAAGAATTTTTACTGCATAGGAATGCTGATTTTTCTCAAATGTTTTTTTCTGCATCAATTGACAGGATTAGGTATTTTTTCTTCTTGGTCTGTCAATATGTGGATTACACTGAATAATTTTAGAACACTAAACTAGCATATTAAACCAGCCTTTCACTCTGAGGATAAATGGTATTTGGTCACGGTGCAGTACTCCTTTTATATATTGCTGGATTTGATTTACAAGTTTTGAGGATTTTTTATGTGTATGCTCATGAGTGATCTAGATCGGTAGTTTTCTTGTGATGTCTTACTCTGGTTTTGATATCCGAGTAGTTGTTGTCCTCATAAAATGAGTTGGGAAGGATTCCTGTCTCTTCAATTTTCTGGAAGAAATTATGTAGAATTGGTGTTATTTCTAACTTAAACATTTGGTAGATTTTGCCAGTGAAACCATCTGAGAGTGGAGGCTTCTTTTCCAATAAAAACCAGACCAAAGCAAACCGACACAGACGATTCAAAGATGCTTGTGGATTTTAGAGCAATTGATCCATTTCTCCTAAACTGTCGAATTTATGTGCGTAGAGCTGTTTACAGTATTATCCTTTTAATATCTCTGAGACTTGGATTAGTTTTTTTCATCTCTTCAGAATTTTTCTACTAATCTCTTGTGGTATTCCTTCCTTCCTTCTGCTTGCTACCAGTTCTATACATTCTTTTAATACTACAATACTCAGATGAGACTTCAGCTCATTTAAAGTGTTCTTCAGCTAAGTGTTCTCTTGGTATCCTTAAACTATCTTTTCTGATATGTATATTTTATATATTTTAAAAATCATTCTCTAAATAAAGACCATGCCAAAATATGAGTTCACTGGCTTTCCACTTTTTTTCATCATCTTTCCTTGATGAGTGGTCCTAGTCTGTATTTTGCTTTTACAGTCCTATATATTTTAAAGAGGTTTCTTTTTTTCTTAACATCTTTCACGAGGCTCTCTTATATCTGAAATTAATTTTTCTTCAGTTGGGTCTCTTCAGGTTTTGTGTGAAAATTTTTAACGCTGAGCAATCAGAAAAGCTCACAATGCTTTCTTCAGGTGGATCATTTAAGACATTAATACTGTGCCACTATAACTTTTTATAACACGTCACATGCTAGTTAATGGTCTGTGCCCTGTACTGAAGGATTACAAGGTTCTGACAATGGCTCTCAAGGAGAATTGTGCAAGGGCGTTTTTGGTTGTCACCATTTCTGAGAGGCGCTATGGCATATTAGAGGAGGAACCGGGGAATGTTACAATATATTTTTTACGAGAAGGAGGCAGGATTCTGGTGAGACTGCAAAACACGCAGCCTTTTTCAACCCAAGTCCTCTCCTTGAGCAAACAGAAAAATTTTCAACTTCAACGCCTGAGGATGGAAGCAAGTCGTACCATTCCAGACACTTACAAGAGAAGCTGACCCATTACATACGTGCTTCAAGGCTCACTAGGACTCAATTCTCTTAGGGACATTTCCAGCTGAGAAAAGCTGCAAGGAGAAATGGGCACCTAGGCAACAGCATGAGGAGAAAACTAAGCAGTACGTGAAGTACACGAAATGGGAGTGCAGAGGAGAATGATTGTAGCAACTCTGTCAGGAGTGATTCTGAGCCAGGCCTTGAACTAGGGAAGACTTTAAAAGCTTCCTATTCCTTGTATCTGTTTCCATTTTAATCGCTGCAGTTGAGTTCATCCCTCTGTTTTTCATGAATTTAATTTCTTCTGCAAATGCGAATCTTTTTCTTTAGCAATGTTGTTTTAAGTGTCCCCAGGTAAAAAGCTAATGAAAGTGTCTCTAACCTTTTAAACCAACTCTCTTAGGCTTTTTAAAGTTTAGACATTTTCAATTTCTCATGACCAGATCTCTTCCAAATCTAATTTCTATTTTATGTTTTATTTTATTCTTAAGTAAATGCTTACATACACTCACCTGTATTTATTTCCTTTCTTCTGGCTTGGTACATTCTCATAGACACTATTTCTTCCTAGAAATATCCTCACCACTCTGTGTCTGGAAAATTTTTTTCTCTGATGTTCAGTTTAGATAATAAAACATACTAGAAATTTACTTAGAGAAACTTTTCACAAATGAAAACGTTTCACAGAAAGAGACTATTTAAAACTCTTTATGCATCAAATTTTGAATAACAAATTGCTATTCGACACAAACGTTCATCAATACTCTTGAAGTAAAATGAAAACCATTACAAAATAGAATTCTTCTTTCTCCACGTGTAAAAGACTAGGAAACCAAACTCCTAAAAGCAGATAATGAGACCTTAATCTCACCTTAAAGCAATCAAATGAAAAATATGCCATCCATACTTTCCAAGGAAACAGTACCTTCTCATTTTTAACAAGCTGCTTCCGGATTGCTGAATCCCGTCTGAAGCATAACGCTTTACAACAGGGCCCAAGATTACTAAGAAGACTTGCTCGCTCTTCTTTTCGTAGTAATGCAGCCATGTTGAGAGCCCCCAGTTCATGTTCAAAAAGACTGTCTGCATCTTTCAATAAAAACAAACAGGCGTTAAGTTCTCCTAAAATAGGAAAGTGTTGCTGGCTGCTTACATATTCCATTAAGTTTATCATAATGCTGGTGAAAATTATTTTATATTAAAGGCATATATACTTTATTAGGTCACAAAACACGTCTCGATGCATTTAAGAGAACTGAAATCCTATCCTGCATCTTTTCAGAACATCAAAGTATAAAACTAGAAATTAATTACAAGAATAAAAAGCAAGAAAAAACCACAAACACATAAAGGCTAAACAACATGCTACTAAAAACAACCAATGGGTTAACAAAGAGGAAAAAAAAATACATGGAGACAAATGAAAATAAAAACACAACAGTCCAGCATCTTGGGGACACAGCAAAAGCAGTTCTCAGAGGGAAACTTATAGCAATACAGGGCTATGTTAAGAAACAAAAATCTCAATCCAACCTTGCACCTAAAGGAATTAGAAAAAGAACAATGCCCAAGGTGAGTAGAAGGAAAGAAATCATAAATATCACGGCAATGACAGAGACTAAAAAAATCAATAGAAAAGATGAATGAAACCAAAGGCTGGTTCTCCGTAAGAGAGAAACAAAACTGAGAGTCAGCAAGAAAAAAAATGACAAATAAATATAACAGAAATGAGAAGTAACAAGAAACATTACAGAAATATAAAGGATAACAGAGTACTATGGACAACCTAGAAGAAATAGGATCCGAACAGACCAATTGCTATGAACAAAAGTGAAGTGATAATCAAAAACTCCCAACCAAAAGTCTAGAACCAGGTGAATTCTATCAAACGCTTGTTAATAAGTTAATACCATGTCACCTCAAACTATTCCCCCCAAAATAGGAAGGAAAGCTTCCAAACACATTCTATGAGGCTAGCATTACCCTGATATCAAAACCAGACTAAGACACCACAAAACAACAAAACCATAGGCTAATATTTCTGATGAACACAGATGTAAAAGTCCTCAACAAAATATTAGGAAACCACATTCAACAACACATTAAAAGGACCGTTCATCACAATTCAGGGGGATTAATTCCAGAGATCCAAGATGGTTCAATATGCAAATCAATCAATAGGATATACCACATTAACCAAACTAAGGATAAAAATCGTATTACCTCATGGGTGAGGAAAAAGCATTTGACAAAACTGAACAGCTGCTCACGATAAAAACTCAACAAAGTGGGTTTAGAGGGAACGTACCATAACATTAAAAAGGCCATATATGAGCAACCCACAGCTAACCTCATACTCAATGATGAAAAACTGAGAGCTTTCCCTCTAGGATCAGGAACAAGACAAGGATGCCCACTCTTGCCACTTTTATTCAGCACGGTACTGGAAGTTCTAGCCACAGACCGGAAAAAGAAATAAAAGGCATCCAGATTGGTAGAAAGTAGTAAAACTGTCACTGTTTGCAGATGGCATGATACAGTACACAGAAAATCCTAAAGACTCCACCAAAAAACTCCTAGAGGTAATAAATGAATTCTGTAAAGTTACAAGAAACAAAGTTAATTTCCCGAAATCGGTTGCATTTCTGTACTCTAATAATGAAGTAACAGAGAAATTAAGAAAACAACACTGCTTAAAATTGTACCCAAAATAATAAAATACCTAGGAATAAACTTAACCACAGAGGTGAAAGACCTTTACTCTGAAAACTATAAAACACTGATGAAAGAAACTGAAGATACAAACAAATGCAAACACACACCACGCTCATGGATTGGAAGAATACTGTTAAAATGTCCACACTACCGAAAGCACACTACAGACACAATGCAACTGCTATCAAAATATCAATAATGTCCATAAAACTAGAATAAACAATCTTACAATTTGTATGAACCACACAAGACCCCAAATAGACAAAGCAATCTTGGCGGAAAAAGAACAGTGTTAGAGGGATCACCATCCCAGGTATCAAGCTAGAATGTGCAATCTAAAAACACAAAGCAGAAACAGACAAATGAATACAGAGAACAAATTGATGGTTTCCAGATGGGAGAAGGGTGGGGGATGAGCTAAAAGGTATGCCAGTAATGGAATAAATAAACCACAGGAATAAAAGGTACAACGCAGGGAATGCAGTGAATGGTATTGTAACAGGGCATGGTGACAGATGGCAGCTATACTTAGGGTGAACAGAGCATAACCTCAGAGTTGGTGAATCACTGTGCTGTACAACTGACACCGATGCTAACACCGTGTGCCAACCATACTGCAATGAAAACATTCAAGAGGCAACATATTCTCTGTGAAAGATCTTGAACACGTGGTTATGTTGCTAATCTCAAACAAAAATAAATATTCAGATAGCCACTTGAAGGTGTAAGACAAGTAGCCTAGGGGGAAAGAATTTAGACACTGATTACTGTCTCTTACTGGGAAGAAAGGTTGGAAGTTAGAATTAGTGAAATCGAATTCAGTATATTGTTTACCGTCAACTATCGCATAAAGTCCCGGAATAGATTTCAGGACTTTATTATAGCAGCTTTCAACTGCAGTAATACGACTACCTTTTGTGATCTCTTAAAAAAAAATCAGGTAAGTGATGATTAGGTATTAAGACAACCAGCAAATTTTATCGTAGATTTGGTCACTGTGAAAACAATGTATAAATAAAAATCACTTAGTCTTAAGTTACAACATGCAAAGGCAGGGAGGAAACACTTAAATCTCTCCTTAATTCTTCTATTTTTGTAAAGTTTGATGGAAAATAAAGGGGTTGGGTTAAATAAGAAGTCAAAATAACAGAACAGGGCCAGTCAGTAATCCAAAAATATAACACAGTAAAACTTCACAGCTAGCATTCTACAAGCTGGCCAGAAGTACCAGATACTGCTTCTTTGACAACATAATCAAACAGGTTATTGTTAGAGTCCACAAAGGAAAATGGTAAATATCACCTAGTAAAAACACAACAGACACATCTGACTGTTTCACTTTCATTTCCTGAACCGCAAAGCACAGTGAGATTAGAGAATTAACAAGAAACTAGTCTCATGTAATATATCTAGTCAACAGGTCATATACCTGTCAAAAGGTACAGAATGTAAGACAAGTGTAAATAAATATAAAGAAAAAACTCAAAACCAGTTTGCAAACTTCAGTGTCTATCGGAATCATCTGAGGAGCTTTCTAAAGTACAGTGCCAGGGTTCTACCACTGCATCTACAGAATCTCCACAGTTGGCTCAGGATACCTAAATGGGAAAAAGGCAGTCCCTCAGGTGATTCAGAGAGAGAACTATGCTTGCTTCAGGCAAGCAGTGACACAGTCACATACACATAGTATTAAAAAAACCTAAAACCCCCCAAAATATTAACTACCATTCCACTGTAGATACAAATACAGAAGAAATGTGCACTGAGCCCACCTTCTTCCTGGAACAATGGTCATGATGACAAGTTTCTTTTTATTGGAATCCTTATCGTTCTCTTCTTTAACAAAAGAATACAAAACACACACTTGCGCACCTCCCTAGAAAGTATAACACGCCCAAACTTCCAGTCTCTTCGTGGTTTTGAAATGACTACCACAAAATTATTCAAGAGACTTTTTTTTTTTTAAAGTAATTTCTGTGCCCAACACGGGGCTCGAACTCACCACCCTGACATCAAGAGTTGCAGTCTCTACCGACTGAGCCAGACAGGTGCCACCTTACTTGTTTTTAATCTATCACACTCCACACAGAAAACTTAGGCAAAGGCAATTTAAGTTTTGGTATACTTATAAAGTTTACGGTGTTTTTAAAATTACAAATGGGATAGGGATATACTTTCTTCAGTATTGGGACACTGAAATAGACTGAATAGGACAGAAAAAATCAGTACCAATTATTTTACAGATACTTATTGAAACTGTGTGTCAGGTACTGTTCTAGATAATAGCATAATCAGTAAGAACAGGTCATTATACAATGGATACAGCAGTATACAAAGTCCCATTCCTTAGGAAACGTATATTCAGCATCCTGTATCAGTTCTCTTGTTCTCTAATTAGGAGAGGTCTGATTGGTAAGCAACAATTAACCCCCCTTTACGATGTATGTCATCAGGTTATGGTCAAACTATATTTCATAGGTAGCAAAGTCATAGGAGCAAACTGCTTTAGAGATGGGTGAGATCTTAGGGCTTTCATTCCATTATTTAATACCCACAGGAGTTACCTGCTTAAGGTCAAAGAGCCAACCAAACAAGGCAGAAAAGAGCAGGGGCAGGAACCTAGGAGTTTAGTCATTTGTCAAGTTAACACATATTCACAATCATAATAATTTATATGTTTCACGCATATGTTTCATTCTGTATTTATTGGGACGTGTTAAAATCAAGACTTTTGCTGCTTACGCTAACAGTTGAAAGAAAAAACACGAAAGTAATAAAACAATTTTTTTCAGGGAGCCTAGGTGGCTCAGTCAGTTAAAATGCCTGTCTCTTGGGGCGCCTGGGTGGCTCGGTCGGTTAAGCGTCCGACTTCGGCTCAGGTCATGATCTCGCGGTCCGTGAGTTCGAGCCCCGCGTCGGGCTCTGTGCTGACAGCTCAGAGCCTGGAGCCTGCTTCGGATTCTGTGTCTCCCTCTCTCTCTGCCCCTCCCCCGTTCATGCTCTCTCTGTGTCTCAAAAATAAATAAACGTTAAAAAAAAAAAAAAGCCTGCCTCTTGATTTCAGCTCAGGTCATGATCTCACAGCTCCTGAGTTGGAGCCCCATGTTGGGCTCCGCTGTGAAAGTGCAGAGCCTCCTTGGGAATCTCTCTCCCCCTCTGTCTCTGCCCCTCTCCCGCTTGCTCGCATGCTCTCGCTCTCAAACATTAAATTTTTTTTCCATTTTTGTATTAGTAAAAATCTTAATTTTTAAACCTTTACTCTCACAAACATGATATAAAATTAAATGTCGTTGCTTTCACATTTTATCTCTTCCTTCTTTTTACCACCCAGTCATTCCCCTTCCGTTGTAATGAAAAGCTGTTGCAATAAGGTCTAAAATCAATATGAAACTATTTTCAAACTAAATAGTAGTAGTCACTATTAAGTGTCACCACATGTCAGGAATCATTCTAAGTATTTTACTTAAACCTCATTTGCTGCTCCTAACAATCTTATGAAGTTGATGGGGTAACTATTCCCAGCTTACAAATGGTGACACTAACACACACAGTAGCTGGTAAGTGTGTGCCTATTTAGGAATCCAGATCATCTGGCACAGACACCAAGCTTCTACCCCCTTTGTTAAAGGCTCAACCTAGACATTTGCATATGGGTAGAACTCCCCATTTCCCAGGGGAAAGGGTTGCCTTGACACCCAATTTGTTTAGATACAAACGAAGCCCACTTTTCCAGGCTCTGCTCTGGTTAGTTCTGGGAACACAACTAAGAACTTTACTGTGCTATTTCTGCAACTTTTTTGCTTTAATTTGCAGAGTCAAAATTCCTTTTTAAATTTCTGAAGAAGATTTAATACTGAATATCAAGTGATTCCTCAAAAAAAAAAAAAAAGTTCCTATACTGGGAGTGCTATGTGAAAACAAAGAACCCTTTTCAAAGGCATCTTAATTAAGTTGCAGCAGACATTACACAAAGTAGAATAGGATTACCTTTGGGTTTTTCTAAAAGTCTCTGACATGTTTCTTTGACTTTGGTGAAGAGTTCAGAACCTGCCAACTTTTTAGAAATCCCCACTCTTAGCATAACAGCTCCAGGTGTGAATTTTAAGAGGGCAGCCCCAGGCTCTCGTGGTTCTTTTGGATGCTTTGGCATAAGACCAGACCAATCCACATCTATCACATCTAATGGATCTGTAAAAAGTTAAGAATGGGATTTTGTTTTTACATCAAGAAATAGCATTCTTGTTATCTTTTGATAAACAGAAACTGCAAAACATAGAAAGCATTAAGTAACAAGTGTTTTAAATGAAAAATAACAGTCTTAAAATGAAAGCTTTACTATAAAGACTAATATTTAGAATCTAAGGACCTTTCCAGTAAAAAAAAAAAAAAAAAAAAAAAAACCTCACCAAAAGATAACAGGCAAGCAAACAAAACCCAAGCGCATTCCTACAAATTTAATACTGCGAACAAATAATCCATCTACTGACAAGGGACAATTGAAAAAATTAACAGTAATGTTCTATTTAATAACATATAATAAAAAAGATATGCATACCTTCTACATTAGTAGAAAATTGTAAAGTACAAATTAATTCAAAATAAAATTTTAACGTTTTACATTCCCCAACAAAACAAAGACCCGCACTATGATATTAAAAAAAAAAAAAAAAAAAAAAATTATAACGGGGCGCCTAGGTAGTACAGGTGGTTAAGCATCGGACTTTAAGCATCGGACTCTTGATTTCAGCTCAGGTCCTGATCCCACCATGGTGAGATCCAGCCCCGCGCTGGGCTCTGGGCTTGGAGCCTACTGATTCTCTTTCCCCTCCTCTGTCTGCCTCTTCCCCCACGCGTGTGGGCTCTCTCTCCCTCAAACAAATTACAACAAGCAGACTAACTGGGACGTTGCTTCAGGCTGTGGTCACCAGAATAAGCTCTGGCGGAGTGTACGGTTCTATACTATACAAGGGAAGATAATTACTGAGTTGAGAAAACTGACAGAGGTATATAGATCTTGCATAAATGTAATTTCAACAATTATAAATTTTGAATGACTGTTTCAGAAGTTGGCTTGCGGCACCACGACCGTGAAGCTTTGTACCATACATCTACCATCCGGAACATTGCTGGGCAATCAGTATTCGGTTAGATTCCAAGTTATATAACATGAATTTCAACTTCTGGAACGGAAATCTTAGAATTTGACTATTTTAAAAGAGACCCTGTCCAATTCGTAGGCAATGTCGACTTAAAAGTGTGCTGACCACACAGACTGTGATTTTCATTGTATTGGCCTTTCAGTCTCAAATAAAACATAGAAAGAAAAATTCTGCCTTTCATTACTTAGCAATGCCTTAATGCCAAAAATCAGGTCATTTTTACGTTCAACCACCTTTGTAAATGATTACCTGGCATCTTCTCCTCATCCTGTTGGTCTTCCCTCTTTTCAGCATCACCTGCTAGAATTTCATCTAGTTCATCATCACTGATTGGCTCATATCCTTCTCCAGCACCAGATCCTAATGAATGTGCATCATCTAACTTGGATTCGTCATCTCCTGTTTCGGAAAGATTTATCTCATGTCAAAGAGCACACGGGAGGGACGTTTAAGTGAAACCAAAGAGGAAGAGGCTGTGCACGCTAAAATATCTGAAAAGCGTTTTTTTCCTTAGAAAACTATACTTCTTAATATTCCAAAAGAAAAATTAAATTTTAAGTGCAAGAACACAGTAAAAACAGCAATACCGAAACAAGTTATAAGATTACAATTAAAATGTGACAAAAGGTACCGCTAACTTATTAATTTTGCTTCTGTATGTTAATGTTTTTATAATAAAACTTTAAGTAAATCCAGACAAATTTACTAACTTCAAAAGGATGTAGTAATTTCTTTACTTAAATAAACTCATTAATTTAAAAGACTTGTAAACATTAATAATTACATTTATGTGAAAAATTGCCGCTGATTCTCCCTCTACCTCCCAATTCATCTCCCTATCCCAACTCAATTTTAAAGAGAATGCTGTAAGAAATTGAAAAATATTTTGGTGGTACCACTAGCATATATTTATCTTACCAATCTTTCTCAATTACTTAGGTTAGGCTTTGTCACCCAGTGAGTTAGCTGTGAACTGAAAAGTACCCTGAAACTAGAGAGTATGTTTAATATTTCTAATCAGTTATCCACACACTACTGAGTTTACAACACTAGGTTAGCAAAATGCAACAGTATGCTTTACAGGTATAAATGTGCAGCAAATAAAATATAATAAACTATGAGATGTTTCTGGTCATTGTATAATTTTCTATTATGTTCTAGAATAATCTCCCAATTCACTTCTAAGGTAATCAACTTTAATGACTTCATTTTACAAATATACATCTAAGCATAAAAGCATATAATAGGATTTGTATTTTTTCAAGTTTATCCCACTCATTTTCCTACTTTAGGTGAATAAAATTTTTCATCTCACAGTAGGTAATTCACCTATAAATTTCGATGCTATGTTATGTGTGATCACAACCAGTGAATGCTGTATTTTAGGGATGAGGGGCACTGACTCCAATCACAAGAGAGTTATTATGATTATTTCAATTATATTCAATTAGACTCCAAGGTTATACCTCCATTAGTACTATGGCTCAGGATTTGAGGCTATTTATACTCAAAATTGAGATGAAAACATAATGTGAGGAAACACTGAGATAGAAATGTTTTTGTCAAGTAGAAAAAATATAACAGCTGCTGTATTGGAACATAATCTGATCAGATAACCAAGAGATAGTAAAGATGTTTATAGTTTCAAAAGAATGTGCACTTACTCTGGGCCCAATGTTATAATACAACAAATAAAAAGAACAGTGAAATAACTGCTGCTTATATACAAGTACCCTAGAAGTTTCTTGAGGGCTTGCTATCAGAACAATGGTGTTAAGCACTGGTACCAGAGCTGGACAATCCCACGGAGGCAGAATTTCCAGGACAATTTTCAGGGAAGCCATTACTCTTGTTAAGCTAGCCTATATAACTCACCAAAGAATAAGACGTGGGTATATATATGCACAGGCAGAACATATTTTCATTCATCAACCATTTACTGCATCCGTGCTATAGTCCTGATGATAAAGAAATGAAAAGCTACGGTCCCTAACAAAGGAGTAGAGTATAGTGGGGACAAAACCAAGGAAAAATAATTGTAATACAGCGTGGGGATGCTATAAAAGACATATAGACAAGGTGCTATGGCAACCTGAATAAGTACCGTTAGCAGAGAAGGCTTCACGGAGGAAATGATGCAGAGACTGGGAAATGAAGTCTGAATAAGGGAAGATAAGAGGGCAAACATCTACCAAGCAAAGGGAAGAGGGAGCCCAAAGAAGGCTGGAGGGCAGTGCACGGAGAGAATTCAGAGGCAGGAGTGGTCTGTACTAGACTGGGGGTGAAGAAGACAGTGGAGGCAGTGAACAATGATGTTCCCCACAGCTGAGGCTGGCTCTTAGTGGGCCAAAGGGGAAATGCATTTTCAGGGAGTGTTGACTGTTTCGTGTATTTGTTCTCAACTGCCCTGGAAAACAGAATCACTAAGAGTTATCTGAATCTGTCTCTGAACCAAGAAATAACTTCCATTTTTATGATTTTTTTTTTTAAATATCTAAGAAAAGAAGGTGATAACTATTTTTTACTGCATCTACCTTTTATTTCATTCAGGTGAATCTGAACCAAGTATACCATGATAGTACAAATCAGGGGACCACATTTTTGAAATATCACAGGGCTTTTCCTTATGCATATCAGAACACCTTCACGAGAAAATATTTTATTTCCTATGAAATCTGAAAAGGAATGGAGCAGATAACCGACAACAAGGCACTCACCTTCCACACTCTCCGTTCTCTCCGCTTTGTTTAGATCTTCAAATCCCTGCACAGATCCTAGATCTTTATCCATTTTTTCTTTATCCAAAGCAAGACAGTCTCGGGAAGTGCCTTCTAGGTCTCTTTCATGTTCACTCTCCAGTTTTGCTTCACTGCGTTTTACAGACTCTATTTGAGAAGAACTCTCAAAAGTTCTGTCTCTGTCTCTGTCCCTGTCCCTGTCCATAGAATCAGGAATTAGTCTCTCTCTTTCCCTGTCCAAATCTCTCCGTTTGTCTCGTTCTCTCTCTCGTTCCCGCAATCTATCTCGGTCCCTGTTCCGGGGCCAATCTTTATCAGCATCTCGGTCCCATTCTCTCGGTCTTGTGTCTCTCCTCTCTCTGTCCCGGTCTCTATCATGCTCATATCGATCACGTTCTTGAAGCCTATCTCTGCTATCAAACGACCCGGATCTTGAATGGACCTGTCGATCTGATTCAGGAGAACTTCTTCTTGAACTATGGCTCCTTGAATCCTGGCGATCTAAAATGAATATACAAAGAGTTTACACAAGGTAAGAAATAAAATGCTTCACTGCCGCCATACTTGTATCAAATCACTGTGTTATGCACCTGAAACTAACACTGTATGTCAACTCTACTTCAATTGAAGGAAAAGAGAAGGAAAGAAAAGAAAGAGGGAGAAGAAGGAAGGAAGGAAGGGAGAAGGGAAAGAAAGAAAGAAAGAAAAAAAATGCTTCATTTTAGGGTCCTTTAAAACTTACATTTGATGTTTCCATAGTCCCAATTATTCAAGAAACTCATTTTAAGGAAAAATTGTAAAGTGCTAATTAAAATACGTAAAAGCAAGGGAACATGTAATTTTCCACTATAACCACAAAATATCTTCCGAGAAATACATACATAAAATGGGTAAGCATTAACGGAACTGATCACTTCATCATCTGACCTCTTCCTATCCCCTATCTTATTTTCTGTGGTCAAAAGAAAAAGCACTGGCTGCAGGAGGAAGAGCAGGAAGGTTAAAATTTCAAGCATCAGTAAGGAACCTGAATACGTGAGCCCTCTGCCAAGATACACTACTAACACCCTGATATCAAACTGATGGACGTCACTCAATGTACCTCTATTATAATAATGTTAGTGTTAATGTCGTAACCGGTAACATTCTGGTGGCATGGTTAAGCTCTGAAGTTTCTTAAAATTTAAGGCAGTATATACTGTAACCAATGTCTCATTTACGTTAAAGTTACAATTTGTATAAAAGAGAAAAGTGTATAAAATACACTAAGACAGGAAGCACTGGCTAGATTAGAATTCAATTTTATTACCTGAAGAAGTACTTCGACTGGGCTCTCCACGCTTTAACTGATCAATCCTAGATTTCCTCTCTCCTGTGATCTCCAGACTTTTTGTTTTCTCTCTATCTCTCGAGCCACTATGCAGTACTCTCTTTCGACCACTTTGGTCATCCCCACTTCGATGGGCGGAATCATTGGACGGGGAGCGGAGACGACCTGACGTATGGCTCCGATTGCTCCGATTGCTGCCGAGGCTGCTACTCCTCTTTTGATCCAGCGGCTTGCGATGCGGCGCATCTTCTATAGTGACGTGCGGCGCCTCCACCTTCTCGGCGCGGGTTCTATGGCACTTCCTGTGCGAGTCTTCACCGGTGCTGTTGGTGGGAGCGGCAGACGAGGAAATGCTGGTGGCGGACGCGCTGAAGGCGGCGGAGGCAGACGAGGAGAGAGCGGCAGCGGCGGGAGGCGGAGGGGGAGGAAGAGAGGACGGGGAAGGAGTCCTTCCGGGAGTGGCAGCCGTGGCGGCGCGCTCCGGTTCCGCCACCTCCGCCCGGTCAGGCACGTCCTCGTCAGACCAGTCGCTGAACGCCGTATCTTCCTTTTTCTGAGAATCCTCCAGACCGCCATCCTTACCATTGGACAGGTCAACCAATTCCTCTTTGGCTGTTAGAGGGGGAGTCCGCGGGCCTCTCTTCTTCTTACTCTGCAGGACGGCTTCTTCATCAGAAATATCAGAATCGCCTTTGGATTTCTTACGTTTCTTCTCTATACTTTTCTTCTTCTGGCCCTTTTTTGGTGAAAATACTTGACCGTCTTCAGATGCTGTCTCTGTGTTACCCCTCTCTAACCCAACATCCTCCTCCTTCTTTTTCTTAACAGGTTTCTTCTGAATTTTGGCTTTTTTCTTGTTCTCATCATGAGCTCGATCAGACGCGTCTCGCTCGTCAGACGGGTGGTGTCCCATCATGTCTTGTGGGCGAGTTCTTGAGCTTTCCGGGATTTCTGTCTGTTCTCTCTGTTTATCTACAGAAGAAACTTTCTCTTTAAGCTCCTGCTCTTCATAGCGCCTTGAACTCTCTTTTCTTTCCAGTTTACGATCTTCCTCTTTCCATCTACCCTGCCTGTCTTCTGGAAGGTGTGATGGACTGAGAGAACGAGACTCTTGAGGTCGTACAACCTGGCTCAAGAGTCTATGTTTTTCATCTATACAAAAAGATGAAAGCAATCACACTTTCACCAGGTAAACAACGTTGCATTTACACAGAAATAATAATAGCCCAGCCTCTCACTTTTCATTTTAAAACTTTAAAAATGGCAATAATTTCACGAAAAATATGGACTTACTACCAACAGGAGATGACCGTGCCACTACGATAAAGTAACTGTATTCCTAACATATACTTTAGTCACATGAGATATTCAGAGGCAGCAGAGCAAGAAAAATTTTAAATCCCACTTCATCATTTCCTGTTAATGCCAAAGAACGGTCTCATGGTTACAAAGGAATGTGGATACAGCAACACAGAAAACAGGTTCTGCTTACTTTTATCATCTCCACTGTTGTAGGTGTCACTGTCGGGAGAATGTTCTCGCCGGCGCTTAGGTGACTGACGAGGGCTAGGACTCCCTTCATTTCTATAGCGCTTCCTAAATAGGACAAATATAGTTTATAAAATTCCAGAGGATGAAAAAGAGATTTCTTTACTAGTTTTCAGTATTATTTCTTTACTATAACTACAAAATATAATTGTAAGAGAGCAATACTGTGAGAGCTGTATCATATAAAAGGTGTTCGGCATGCATCTTGAATAAAATTCTTCACTTCGTTTGTTAAGACATACAATTGTGATTTAAAACACATGACAACAGGTCTTTCTTCATCAAACCGCCAGATTTAATAATTGCATGGTGGTAACATACAAGAGAGGAATTAATGTACCGTCTACTAAAACTTACTCGTTAATTTTATCTTTTATGATAAAGAAATACTTTATGCTGGGGAGCCAAATGAGAAAATCAGTATCTGCTTTGGAGTCAAAAAGATATGAATGCAACTTACAGCCATGTTACCTATTAGGTAACCTCAGGAAGTTCCTTGAAATCACTGAACCTTAGCTTTCTCATCTGAAAATGGTGGGAAAAAACCAGAGTCCATCTCGTAAAATTGCACTTAGGAATAAAGTAGTTTTATCATAAGCCTAGTGCTAGTTATGTTATGAGTACACTGTAAAAATTGGTTCCTTCCTTTTTCTTAAAACTAAATCACTTGCTTGGTGGCAAATTAATAAAATAATTAAAATGTTCACTATATTTCTTATTCTTTAAGTTAAACATTAAATGACTAGTGATTTATGTCTCTGGTACTTAAATTATTCTAGTGAGTTCCTGTATTGTCATTAAATTTTGACTACCTTTTTTTTTTAAACCACTGTTTATAAATACTGCGGTCAAAAGTTATGAAACATACTGCAGCACACATATCTCCCTCACGGCTCATTTACATAAATGAGTAACCAGGGTTTCGGAAAAAAAAAAGAGATTAGTGTGACAACTTACAGGCTCAAGTTCGTACAGTTCCCTATCCAAAGCTCCTGCTATCATTAGGCCGTCTATTCTCCCATTCTTTGAATCTGGGCTGGCCCACCGGCTTGCTATGACAAGAGGATGTGGTGAAAGTGACAGAGTGTAAGTTTGGAAAATCAGGACTCAAGATGCATTGCAGCTTCTGCTTTTGACCTCTTGGCATGTTTCTATCATTATATGGAGAGTTTAGACTACTGGAGAATGAAAGGTCGTGTGGAGGAGAAATGAGATACCCTCAACAGCAGCCAGCACTAAATGCCAGGCATGAAGAGTGAGGCCAGTTTGGGTCATCCAGACATAGGTGAACTGCCAGACCCACCTCGGAAACATGAGTGACCCCAAGTAAGATCAGCAGAACTGCTCTGCTGAGCCCAGCCCAAAGTGCTAATCCACAGAATGATGAGGTGACTGCCTCTTATTTTAAACTACTAACTTTATGTGTGGTTTGACGAATAGCAAGAGGTAACTGGTATACTGAAATACAGCCAATAATTAAAATGTACAAAAAAATAACTTTAATTTCTAGGAAGTATCTATAGAAATAAAATTAAGAGTAAAATAAATAGTATGGCAAGTCAGCAAACAAAACCTGCATAATAGGGGTTAAAAAAAGTTTTGGGTAAATTCAACTACTGAGATGACAGTACAATTGATAAAAACATCAAGATATTAATCTCATACAGCTATTGTTATAGAGCTGTTTGACTCCTAGGTTTGTAGGGTCCTTGCAACGTTTGGATTGTCCAACCATGAAAAACCAGAAGGAAGTTTTGCTACTGTAAGCAGAGATCAGAAGCATGGAAAAACGAAATCAAAGCACAGGACTGCATAATAGATAAATAACAAAGATTTCACAATTTTCATCTTAGAGACTTTAAGGAGGTCAGAGAAATATGTATTGTATGCCTACATGTGTTAAAAACAGTATCTGAATTTTATGTTAATGTAAGATTATTTATTAATGGGGAAAGGGAAGCCAGTGGATGTGAACTCCAGAAAACCCTGGCTGCAGATTGAAGGGAAGCCAAGACCTAATAGAAGCAGCCTCCACTTCTGTGCTTTGTTCTTTGTCCACAGTCATAATCTACAACAGCAATGATGAAAAACAGCCGAAAGCAGGGAGCTGTATTCACCATAATTCACATGAGCTAGAAGCAGAAGCAATGGAACTGAATATATAAATTATTTCCAGTTTGTTTTAGCAAACTTAACCATACCCTTTATCCCAGCTGGTATTAAAAAGGAAAAAAGAAGAAAAAAAAAAAAAAGGCAGTTAACTCCAATAAGCTTGGTTTTATGTCCATGAAACCTCAAAACTGACCAATCAGAGTCCAAAATTCTCATGGCTACAGTGATTTAATTTAGCTCCCTTTCTTTGTCTATTCCTCAACTGATGAGAGTCCCAACATACATAGAGGGCTGTGAAGCTGACAGGCATACACTCAGGCCATCTTAGCCACCATCTGGAGAAAACCTTTCCGAGACTAGAACTCACACAGAAGAAAACGGTGGAGAAATGGACAGACAGGATTCCTGATACATTGTTTCAAAGTCTGAACATAGTCACATCAGAACAAATGAACTCTAACCATGGACTTCCCAGATATCTAAGCAATCCTTTTTTTTTGGGGGGGGGGCAGGGGGGAGGGGAAAAAAAGAAAAAAAGAGAAACTGTCCTCAGATACATGAGAAGATGGGAACACATCTTTTTTTTTATTTTTTTATTTTTTATTTTTTAAATTATTTTTTGAGAGACAGAGACAGAGTCTCTGTCACAGAGACTCCGAAGCAGGCTCCAGGCTCTGAGCTGTCAGCACAGAGCCCGACGTGGGGCTCGAACCCACGAACCATGAGATCATGACCTGAGCCAAAGTCGGCCACCTAACCGACTGAGCCAATCCAGGCGCCCCTATGAGAACACATCTTTTGATCCCAATAATCTACTATAACTCCATAGCTCAAGATAGGTCAAGTCTGTATCTCTCTTCAGTGGTTGCAGGACTTCCTTCAGTTTTAAGACCCTGTGAATGCTTCTGTCACTGGAGGTAGTGACTCCAGAGTTATAAGTACCTAAAACTCATGAAGGATTATCAGAAATGGCACAGTCACTATTTTTTGGTGAGTTGCCAACTCCATTAACTAGTTTTAAGTGGGTTTGATGAGAGATAGGTTCATTGATTTTATCACTTTTAGGTTGCATTCCTGTTAAAAACAAGTCGACAGAAGTCGAACAAGCTAATATGCCGTCAAAAATGGCACAGAAAACAAGAGTGATTAATTCTATCCATGGCTACAGAAATAGTAGAATGAGAAAGTGTTTCTCTTCCTGGACAATTCAAAAGACTTTAAACACCAAGTATGTATTAATAAAGTTGAAATCCAGGAAAATGTAGAGAGGGAAAAGAATTACAATGAAAATTTCATGACAATGAGATGTTTTGAACTCTACCGAAATGTAACTTTAAAAAACAGATCCATTCCCATTCTTACTTGGACTTTCTCTCATCGTGTCCATCTCTGGGATTCCGGTCTTCTCGGGTATCTTCCCGCTTTTCTCTGCGGTCATCTCGTCCTTTGTCTTTGTCTTCCCAATCCCTCTGACGCTCTCGTTCTTTATCTCTTTCCCTCGCTCTCTCTCGTTCCCGCTCTCGCTCTCTCTCCCTCTCCCGTTCTCGCTCTCTCTCTCTCTCCCGCTCTTCTCTTTCTCGCTCCCGCTCTTTTTCCCTATCTCGTTCCCTCTCTCTCTCCCTCTCTCGATCATGGTCACGATCTCGCTCTCTTTCGCGGTCCCTCTCCTTTTCTCTTTCTCTTTCTCTCTCCCGCTCTCTGGCGCGCTCTCTCTCTAGTTCTCTCTCCTTCTCTCTTTCCCGGTCCCGCTCACGCTCCCTCTCCCTCTCGCGCTCTCGGTCTCGCTCTCGCTCCCTGTCTCTTTCTCTAGCCCTTTCATCTCTTCTGTCCTCCACTCTGTCTACTCTTCGTTCCTCTCTTCTTTCATCACGCTCAAGCTCGTCATTCCTTCCCTGATGTCGAATTGGTGAGCTTGGTCTTTGATCTACAATGAAAATCAAGTTTTGTCAGTGATTAACTTGACAGATAACCTATTGGTAAGACAGCACGGCAAATTTTAAATTTTATCTGTGTATAGGGTCACGCTGGCAACAAATCAGGTTATTACATTTACTTTTAAATTAATCATCCAAAAAATCACCCCTAGATGTTTACAAATTTTTTTCTTAGAGGTAAGTTTTATTTGCCCTCTAACTAACATGTTTTCTGCTCCCCAACAACCCCCCTCCCACCACCCGCTGATCCACCTTTGATCTTTCTCTGCATGCTCCCTACCCTACCTCCAGCCCACTGCTCCAACCCCACTTTCTGCCATCTCTACCCTTCACCTCTGATCTTCTCTGTCCCCCCAGCAGGACCTGAGAACACTGGTGGCAAAGGATAGGGGCAGCAGGAGGTGTAGAACATAGGAGCTGAAGGAAAAAAAAAATTTCCCTCGTAAGTCACACCTCTAATTTCAGGCTAAAATATATACACATCAAAGTGCAGCTATTATGTGAGGAAAATATAGTAGAACAAAACATCTGTCAATAATTGTTGCTGCAATATCAATTTATCATAAACTAGAATATTAAGGGTACTGATGCTTAGCAATCTTGAAGTAATCAAATATAAAGTGTTTTGTATTAGCGATATATATTTATACTAGGTTAGAAGTTTTATTCAATCATATAACTGACCACTCAGATGAAGAGCTGTTGTCTTAAAAATGTTAACTGATAATCTCATCACATTTTATATATATATATATATATATATATATATATATATATATATATATATATAAACATATACACACACACACACATACACACACATATATATGTGTGTGTATATATATATATATATTTTTTCCCAGTACATAAATCATATAAACACAGAGAAAATGAATACATGCTGCCCAAATGCCCAGTTGAGCAGGAAATTAGTCTGGGATCAAAAAATGTATAAGAAAATGGTGTTAACTTTTCCACAGCGCTAGCAATTTTGGAAGTAGTTTATTGTGGCACAGTCTAGGGTACTGTGATGTTTCTATTTTCATATTATGTACTAACGTTTATGGGTTAGTCATCAAGGTCATACTGCAGTATGGTCAACAGGTTTGCAAGTGGAATATCTAGCATCAACTTATTAAGCAGAATAACTTTAGGGTATTTCCAGGGAAAGGTTCAATGTAGTAATTTGAAGATCCTGTCTTATCACAGACAAAAAAGACAAGAATTATGGACATTTGCTCTTTAGAGGTAACAGATCAATACAGAAGTTCATAGAATTTTAACGCTGAAACAAAACAAAACCTTCTCCAGCCCTTTCCTTCTTAAAAACACAGAAATTATGGTCCAGAAGTTGACTAGCCAAAGTCATAGAGATGGCAGATTTATTAGGACACCAGGACTATAAGGCAGTTCTCTTAAACCCTTTTTCACTTTTGCTGAAACCAACTTAAAATGGTTCTGCTGTGCACCCTTGATTCCCCAAATGCCACATATTTTTGGTCTTAGACCATTTGAGTTCCTGGTTTAGGGGTCATACTAATGTCACAACGATTACAAAACAACCTGAAATTCAATACTGCAACTTGTAGTAATTCATACTTGAAATTTCCGATTATACCAATGTCAGAGAACAGACAGTTTTATGCACTCTTCTCTGACAGATAAAAACTGTTTTCCCCAACCAAAATGACAATGTCCCTTACTTCAAAGAAAATGAAAAGGATATAAGAACACCACTTTAATGTATCTAAATTATTTTTCCTATCTTTTCCCCAAAATGTGTTCACCAAAGATGTGACTCTCTTCATATATTTATCTTAATGAATGACATACCCATTCATGAAACCCGGCATCTCTGAGTTATCTAAGTCCTATCAATTTCACTCTCAAAATATTTCTTTATTCCCTTTCCTCTCTCCATCCCTACAGTTAATATTATTAACACAAACTCTGATCACCTGTTACATGTCTATGTCACCAACAGTCTGTCTAACTGGTTGGTATCCTTCCCCAGACTCGCTTATACTTTTTTCATGAAAACTCTATTTTGTCCAACTGCTTAAAAAGAGTGGTCTTGTAGGCAGTGAAAAGCAATTAAATCAAAAATTTTAGCCTGATTTATTAGGCTATGTAGAACCTGGCCCATAGTCTCTCACCAATCCTTTCTACTAGCTTCTTTCCTTCCCTACCAATTATGGCATATACCTCTACTCCAACATCAGAATTCATTACTGCTCCAAAAGCATACGTTTCTTTTAGTCCTACGTGTTTGCACATACTATACCCTCTCCCTGCAAAGTGTTTCTTCCACTGTTCCTTCTAGCAAACTCTTTAGGGAGCTTTCTGGATTTCCTCACAACTCTCTGTGCTGCTTTGTTGTCTCACAGAACTTCATATAGTGGCAGCATTCATCCTCCTTCAATTGCCTATTTGTGCCCTAATCAGCCCATGAAGAACTAAAGGGAAGACAGAAACTCCTGAGCACAGAACAAGGTGCCTGGGCACATCTCCACCCTCAACGTCTATCACTCTCCCTACTGCTCATCATACCCGGGTCACATTGGTCTTCTTTCAAACTCTAGGACATATTAAGATATTTTCCCTCTTGGGGAACTGGCACATACTCTTCCCGCTGCACGGAATGTTTTTACCCTCAATCTCCGCAATGCTAGCTTCTCTTGCATTTATGCATCTGCATAAATGTCATCTCAAATTTTTCATAAACCATCTGAAGTAGGTCCCTCTGTTATCCTTTATTTCTATCTAGGCCCCTTCTTTGTTTCCTTGATTGCACTCAATAGTCATTTCTCTTTTGGAGGAACAGGGGTGGTATCTTCCCTCCCGTGAAGTTCTACAAGGACAAGAACTACTTTACTTGAAGGACCCTAGCAGAAGTGCATGAGCTCTCAAAAAACATGGTAGAATATGTCAGTAACCTCAAAAATACAGTGCTATTTTAATCATACAACTGGTATTTACTGAAGTAGTTACAGTAAAGTAAAACAGAAAGAGAACAGGACTTGCAATCAGAAGATACGAGTTTGAATTATAGCTGGAAAACTTACGTCTCTGTAATAATGGCAAATCACTATCCTTCTCTTAGCCCAAATCCCCTAAGTTATGAAACATGAATTCTCTTATCATATCTCCACTCACAGGAATATTATAAAGATAAAAGGATTGTAGAGAATATTTTATATATATTCTCTGACTTAATATTGTAAAAGATATTAAGTCGGGGCACATATATATAAAGCAACTATCAAAATTCCTGGAAACTCAATACATGGATGGTTGAGAAATAAAGCTAAGATTGAAACCAAATTGTACTACTGAATTCAGGAATAAGATGAAAAAACCCTGAGCTCGGATATCAAACGGGGGGGGGGGGGGGAGAAGAGATATTAAAAAAGCATAGCATTACGAGGACATAGCATTAGATTAAACAGAGGTGAATCAGCATTAGGGAAGATAGAATTTCAGGTATCAACACACAACATATAAACTCCAGCCTCATCTGTAACTAAGGAAGCCCTACACATCTTTTAACCCAAATGCATTAGGCTTACCCTAACAAACTCAAATCAACCAAGTCTGATCTCATCCATACTCCCAAAGTACCTGGTGTCTTAGTGGCTTCGTTCTCTCATCACTGCTCATATCAATATACACTATTACCTTTGCGATTCAGTCCACTATGAAGCATCATTATTCAATTTCCTACCCCTTCAAGTTTTGTACTGTATTAATCTCAGCATTATAGCAAACCTTACTTTAGTAACCAGCCAAAGTTAGCAAGACCTTCATAAGATCTTAGAGTTTAAAATGCCCTAATATATACGGACAATAAAAGCTTGTTAAAGAAAGTCCTTATAACCCTTCCTAAATGACTTCCGGTAATCTTGTTGCAAAACTGATTTAAGAGAGTAAATCTAATAGAGTAGAATCTGATACAGATATACAAGATTTTTAAGCTTAAGTTTTAGCTTAAGATATGCCAGAATTTTTTAGCTTAAGATATACAAGAACATAAAATTAGCCAAAGCCAAGTATTACAGGTTCTCAAGAAGGAACATGCAAAAAATGTTTCTTCGAACAACCCCCAGCCCTATCATCATCTTTTCCCCACCCTGTTCTTTTGACAGCCCTCTAAGACTTTATTATTACAACTAATGAGTGAGTGGCCAGGATACCGGGGTGAGAAAGTTTAAGTATCTCCTAAATCAGAAACGCCTAGACTGGCACCCAAGCATCTATATTCTTCGAAGGGGTATAAGCCATTAGGTTAAGGCGAGAGACATTCAGCAGGGAGCCTCAGTTCTTGCAGCGTGCAAGCGCTTACTGCACTTCAGTACCCACTCTGCTGCCAACCAGGTACTCTGGTGGCTAACCACTTACATACTCTCCAATAAACAAGGAAGATCATATGAGTGAAGACAATAGTTTCAAATGTGTCAACAAGCAGAAGTCTTAAAAGATACATTAAAAAAGTAAACGGAGGACGGTTTTTCAAAAACGATTCTCCCAACCACCGGTGGCCATTATTTAATAATACGCCATCTGACAAACCTCTCTCTCTGTTGTCACGACGGTCTCTCTCTCCATGTCTTCTCTCAAACGAAGAATCCCTTGCTTGATCTCTGTTGTCTCTTTCAGGATATCTGTCTCTTTCAGGATAGCTACTTCGAGTTTCCCAGCTGTCATGATAGTTGCTACTACTACTGTGACTATCAATTTGAGAACCTCTTGTGCCTCGACTTCCTAAACAAAGGATATTCACACAAATGTTTAAACACATACACTTTATTCAACAAGTTATATCAGTCACAATCTTTTTTCCCAAATAAAACATACAAGTTAAGGTGTGTTGGGGTTGCTGCTGTTTTTCTTTTTTGGTGTTTCAAAGTATGGTAACCATTGTTGAAAAGAATATTAACCGTTGGATCGTAACACCCAAATGGTCTAATGATGGGCTCGGGTAAGCTAGGTCCCAATTTTTTACTATCTATTAAAAAAGTCATAATGGAATCATAAAGCAAGAAGACTCATTTCAATTAACCCAAATCCTCCTCCCCCCCAAAAAAAGTAAAAGCTATCCATTCATATCTAATTCACAGAAATATCATGAAAATAATGAAAAGTAGATGTATATTATTGCTTTGATTACAATTTGTAGCAAAAACATTCCAATACAGAACCAAAGTACTTTGTTAACATTAAGTGGTGCCTAAAAATTTTCATTAAAAAATGTAGGAAATGAATGTTCATAGTAGCTTTATTTGTAAAAGCCCAGACCTAGAAAGTACCCAGATGTCTTTCAATGGTGAATGGCTAAACTGTGGTATATCCAGACCATGGAATACTACAAGGACCAACTACGGACACATGTAACAACTTGGATGAAACTCAAGGAAATTATGCGGAGTGAAAAGGATACATACGGCCTGATTCCATTATGCAATATTTGTGAAATAAAAATTGTAAAATGGAGGACACATTAGTGGCTGCCAGGGGCCAGGGACGAAAGAGAGGAGTCAAGTGTGGCTATAAAGGGGTCATACAGGGAGTCCTGTGATACACAGTTGAGTATCTTGACTGTGGTAACGGTAATGCAAGGCTACACAGCCACTGCTGGAAAACGGTATGGAGGGTCCACAAAAAAATTAAAAATAGAACCACCGTATGACCCAGTAATCCCATTCCTGGGTGTATATATATACCCAATGGAATTAAAATCAGGAACTGGAAGAGGTATCTGCACTCCCATATTCACTATAGCATTATTCGTAATAGTCGAGACATGGAAGCAACTGAAATGTCCCCTGACAAATGGATAAAAAAAAAATGTGGCATATACATATAATAGAATATTATTCAGCCTTAAAAAAAAAAAAAGGAATAAAAAAAGGAAAAGAAAAGGGGAAAAAAAAAAAGGAGATCTTGCCATGTGAGATAACATAGATGAACCTGGAGGACGTTACGCTGGGTGAGATAAGTCACCCACAGAACAACAAACACTATGTGTGTGATACCACTCACATGTGGAATCTAAAACAGTCAAACTCTTAGTAGAATGCTAACTGACAGGGCTGGAGATAGAAGGAAACACAAAGATGTTAGTCAAGGGTACAAAGTTTCAGTTGTATAAGATGAGTAAGTCCTAGAGATCTACACTATAGCATAATGCCTGTCCACAGTTATAATACTGTGTTGGAAACTCAAAAATTTGGTAAGAGGGTAGATCTTATGTTAAATGTTCTCATCACATACATACAAAATAACAGAGAACCTGAGGAAACTTCTGCAGGTGATGGATATGTTTATGCCATAGACTGTAGTGAAGGTTTCATGATTATATACATATCCCCAAGCTCAAGTTGTATACATTAAATATGTGCAGCTTTTTGTATGTCAATCCTATCTCAATAAAGTGGTTTTTAAAAAATACATACAGCTACACACACACACACACACACACACACACACACACACACACACACTATAATAATAGGCTTTGAGCCCTTAAAAGAATTACAGAATAATTCTAAATACTATTAGCAATGTATTTTAATAATAAAAATATACGTATAGAATGCTTTAATAATTAAAGACCACAAAGAAGAAACTTAAAACAATTTTTAAAGAATAGAGATGAGCCCCACATAACATCTAGGAAAAAATAAGTTAAATGATAGCTTAGATGCAGCTAAGAGATAATTAGTAAAAAAAAAAAAAAAGATTATATCTGAGGATACAACCCAGGAAACAAAAGAGAGATAAAGAGATGAAAGTTAAGAATCAAAGGTGATATAATAAGATGATTCGACATATGTCTAACCTATGCTGTTTAGAGTCACATTTAAAACAAAAAGATACAGTAAGGTTGAAAGGATGAAAAAAGATACTCATCAAATACTAACCAAAAGAAATGTTAGTAAAATAACGTTCAAGACAAAAAGCACTATTAGGGATAAAGAGGGTCATTCTACAATGATGAAAGGAATAATGTGCCTTATGAGTACCTAACAGTGAAGGCTTCAAATATTCAAAGCAAAAACTGATCAAATCACACAAAATCGACAAATTCACAATGACAGTGGAAGATTCAACTCACTTCTTTGTAATGTTAGAAAAGGCAGACTAAAACTAATTCCGTGTAGATCTGAAAGCATGGTTAACAAGCTTGATCTCAGAGACACCCTTTGCGTCCAACAATTAAAAGCACACGCAGAACATTTATAAAAATTTCTGAGCCACAGCTAAGTCTTAACAAATACAAATCCCAAAGAGCTGACCTCAAAGTCTTTTCTGACAACAATTAAAATTAGGGAAGGGGATTTATTTTAAAAAGTATGATTAAAAATTTTAAATCCCTTTTCTACGTAACTCATGAGTCAAAGAAGAAATCGTATTAAAACTTAGAAATAGTGTTTAGAATGGTTACTAATACAATTATCACACATTTCATAACAAAGGAAAACCCAAGAGTAGAAATTAATAGACCAAAAGAGATACAAAGGATACAAAAGAGATACAAACCAAAGATTAGTTTTTTGAAAAGACTCAATCAAAATAGCCATATCTTTGGCAAGACTGAGCAAGAAAAACAAGGAAACATAGTCAGAGATTTAAAAGAGTTTTGAAACATCTTTGTATCAAAATTTTGAAAACAAATTTCTTAGAAAAATATAACTTACTATACTGCTTTAAGAAAAAAAACCAAATCTATGACTATTATAATAATCTAAATCTGTAATTCTTGTAAGAAACTCAATTGGTAGTAAAAGCTCTAACCATCAAAAAAATAGGAAACCAGGTTTAACAGACAACTGTCGTTAAACTGTCACAGAATACATAAGTAATCATACGTCAATTATTCTAGAGGAAAAAAAGAAGCAACACTTCCCAACACATTTTCTATGTCTAGTATAACTTTGATTCCCAAACCAAACAAGAACATAAAAAATGAACCATGCAGTGGTAATGCTAGAAGCGGTTCAGGCTGGCTTGAAAGAGCCAATTGTGCACATCTCTTCTGCTGTTAGCAGCTCAAAATCTGCCATTTTATAGCATGGAAATTGGCAAAAGCTAAAAGCCAGGGCTTTTTCTGAAGAGTTCATTGTTCAGAATTTACCAACATGCCACTAATTCTATGTAATCTCAGCTGAAAACACAGATACTTAATTCAACATTAAGTTTTAACAAACTTATTCTAAAACTTTAAAAAAATGAAAAAATTCCATTTATCTTAGAAATGCCAGGATAGGGGCACCTGAGTGGTTCAGCCGGTTGAACATCTGACTCTTGATTTCAGCTAAGGTCATGATGTCATAGTTCAGTTCATGAGACTGAATCCCACATCGGGCTCTGTGCTGACAGCACAGAGCCTGCTTGGGATTCTCTCTACCTAGCTCTCTGCCCTTCCCCCATGCACGTGGTGTGCTCGCTCCCAAAATAAACATTAAAAAAAAAAGAAATGCCAGAATAGTTAGAAATTTTTAAAAATATATAAAACGTAAGTAGAAAAGTTAAAGGGACCAACTATGACCTTCTCAAGATCCAGAAAAAATGGTCATGATAGAAGCTGTTAGCTAAGTTGGGAAAATTAGCAGACATCCTTAACACAGTAAAAAACATCTGCTAAAAATCTTCAAACACCATGCTTAGGAGTGAAATGCCAACAATAATACTTTAAAATCTGAAACAGAAGAAGCCCGTTATACCACTCATATCCCATATTATACTGAAAAAGATTCTCAGCAGGTTATTGACAGTACATAATCAGAAAAGAAAAGCCAAATCTGTGTGTTCCCAGACATAAATGTTTAAGAGAATCTAACTAGATCTACTATGAAAATACAGCAACATAACAATGTAAGATTAATATGCAAATCTCAATTATCATTTCCATACACTGACAGTTTAGAAAATAAAGGTTTTAAAAAGATATTATTTAGTGACACAGTTATTCACTGAAGCACTGTTCAAGAACAAACAAGAGTGAACCACCTGAACATCTATCAATATAGGATTTACAGTAGTCTTCCCTATCTGTAGCTTTGCTTTCTGCTATTTCAGTTCCCCATGGTCAACTGGGATCCAGAAGCAGGGGATTCTCCTCCTGCCATCTGGTCAGAAGGTCAAAAGTAGCCTAAGGCTACCTCAGGATGTCTACATTATTCACCTCACTTTCTTTCATCACACAGGCATACACCATGTCACCTCACAAGGATGAGTACGGTACAGTAAGAATTTCAAGAAAACCACATTCACGTAATTTTCATTGCAGTATATTACCATTGTTTTATTATTAATGTCTTACTGTGCTTAATTTATAAATTAAACTTTATCACAGGTGTGTATGTACAGGAAAAGACCCAATATATATAGAATTCAGTATTTTTTTTAATGTTTATTTGAGAGTGTGTGTGTGTGCACATGCATGGGGAAGGGGAGACCCAGGATCCCACGTGGGCACCTGAAAGATGCTCAATATCACTCATCATCAGGGAAACACAAATCAAAACCACAAGGAGACATCACCTCACACCTGTCAGAATGGCTAAAATCAACAATACAAGAAACAACAGGTGGTGTGGAGGATGTGGAGAAAGGGAGCCCTCCTCCTGCACTGTCGGTGGGAATGCAAACTGGTCCAGCCACTGTGCAAAAGAGTGGAGGTTCTTCAAATGGTTAAAAACAGAACCACCCTACGACACAGCACTGGCACTACTAGGTATTTACCTAAAGAATATAAAAATACTACTTTTGACCTAAAGAATATAAAAATACTGCTGCAAAAGGATACATGCCCCTCTATATGTACAGCATTATTTATAATACCCAAATTATGGAAAACAGCCCAACATCCACTGACTGATGAATGGGTAAAAAAGACGTGGTATGTACATATACGATGGAATATTATTCGGCCATAAAAAAGGACGAAATCTTGCCATTTGCAATGACATAAAGTCGGAGAGTATAATGCTAAGTGAAATAAGTCAGAGAGAGACAAATACCGTAGGTTTACACGCATGCGGAATTTACAAATAAGTAAAGATTAAAAAAAAAGAGAGAGGCAAAGCAGAAGCCAGACTCTTAACTACAGAGAACTACCAGAGCACTGGCGGGTGAGGGGATGGGTTCGACAGGGGATGGGGATTAAGGAGCATACTTGTGATTAGCACTGGGACTGTATGGAAGTGCTGAATCTCTATACTGCATACCTGAAATTAATATTACACTGTATGTTAACTAACTCGAATTTAAATAAAAACTTATAAAAAACTTTATAGTATGTATATCCTACAGTAGACAAATGCACCAAAAAGAAGGGGTTAGTTGTTTATCAAGTTGACTGAAGTGGAATGATCTCCAAGGTATTTTTTAAGTGAAAAGAGCAGGGTATAGAGCAATACATATGTTTTTTTAAAAAGTGCATTTGTAAAACCAGAGGGGATGAGTACCCACACAAATCTGCTTGTGTAAAATATTTCTGGGAAGGATACAGACAAAACTGGCAAGAGAATGAATGAGGTCAGGGGTAGCGGGGAGGTCTCTCACCACATATCCTTCCATACTTTTGAAATTTTAAGCCATGTGAATGCATTATTAAAAAGAGAGAGAACTTTTTTTAAGTACCATTGACAAGCGCACCAAAAATGCTGGGTACCCAGGAATAAAACCTGTACAAGGCTTTAACAGGAAAAAGTTACAAATTCATCAATTTGATGCATTTGAAAAAAAAATCCAACAGTTTTTCATGAAATTTTTTAAAAAACAACTCATTTAAAAACCGTGTATGAAAAAGCAAAAGGCCAAGAAAAGCGACGACTACTATGAAGGAGAAGGTAAGGGGCCTTCAGCTTAGTGTGAAGCTGTAATGTTGACCAAGATGGACCAAAAGATCAACAGAAAGAATGAGTGCTCAGAATTCTGTAGAAGCATTTTAGGGGAGGGAGAGAAGACAGTGGAGGGAAAAAGGCCAAAACGAATTCAGTCCAAGCAGTTCGGAGACAAATATGTTTAGGTGGGTAGTTACTGGGTGATGGCAAATGCGTTTTAGGGGAAGGAAAGTGGCTCGAGATTCTGATATGCGATAATCGGAGGTGGTGTGAAGCGAGCACAAGCACACTGCGGGATACACAGTCGTGTCTGATACCATGAAGTTTGAAAGTCCACCATTTTAATCCCACTTGAATAATAATCTTACCATACATGTACCTGTTTACTAAAAACTATTTTCTTTTCATTCTACTTTTATGCCTGACAGCAATTTTCTTAGCGTTCCACATTAATCAAGAGGGTAGGCATGACTGGATATAATTCAACCAGGGGATCTTAGGATCAGGATCCATTTATCTTTTGCTGCTTGGGCAAATTCCTAAATCTTAGGAATTTAACGCTTCCTATTTGGAATTTATAGGGAAGGCCAAAATTCAACTAGTTGAAAATTACTTTGACAAAATGATGACTAATGAATGTAAAAAAGAATGCATTTAGAAAAGAAACCTTAAATGATTTAATAATTTCTATATAAACATACAAGATACAGTTTACTGACAAGTCAAAAACCTTACCCTTTTCAGGTAATTCTGGACCTCTCCCCCTACTTCTGCCCATCCGGTCATTCCTAATTTCACTTCGAGACTCATTTCTGGCATCATTCCTTATTTCAGTACGAGAGCTTTCTTCTCTCAAATGGTTTCTGCCATAACTTCGGGATTCTTCCTGATAGGCATCCTCCTTTCGATGGGTGTCTCGACTTTCACGGTCCCTGTAGTCGTGGGTATCACGAGCAGACCGAGAATCTCTGGGATCACGGCTCTCTTTGTTATCTCTGCTATAATCTCTCATCTCCCTGGAGTCCCGAATGTCTCTGGAGTCCCTCAGTTCCCGTCGGTCTCTAGTATCCCTGGCATCTCTTCGATCCCGGCCATCTCGAGGTTCTCGGTCATCTCTGTGGTCTCTAGAAGAGCTCAGATCCTGTTCATACTCTCGTTCTTCTCTTGTGTCCTTTTCTCTATCTCTTTTGCTTCTGGTCTCTGTAAGGCAAGTGTGGGAACGAACTAGAATTCCTTTCACAAAATTTTGAGAAACAAGACAATTTACGTAATTTGGAGCTTAAACAATTTTTGAAACATAGTAATTCATGTTCGTTGCAGACAAGAAAGAAAGAAAACATGGGCAAATAAGAAAATTAAGACCATATATAAGCTAAAATTCCAAAGGTAATTTTATTAACGCCTGGATATAACTTTGTTCTTGATTAGATAAACTCTGAATAGGATCTTCCAGTGCCCCAACTTACCCATACTTACAGATCTTCAACAAATGAAACAAGTAAGCTGATCTCCTATCACTGATGGCTTATTTTTTAGAAACTACTTTTAGATCCAGAGCTACACAGTGACTTTAACCACCTCCACCAGACTAGACCACCCATGACCACCTCAAATGTACTTAAAGCACTTAAGAGTGGCCTACAGTAAGGTGGCTGGCAAAGGGATATTGTTATTGACCCTCTCTTTTCTTCAACTGTTTAGTGGGATCACTCCTGTCTCTAAAGTTTTCTCTACTTAAAGCATTTTCTAATACTTCATAGAAAAATAAGAAAAGAGCTGCAGTTTTTAAGAAGTTGAAACAAAACTCACTGATCATTTATTTCAACCTTGTCAGTGTAAATGAAGAAATAAGAGGCCCAGAGCCTAAATGGCTCAGGCGACCCCCTTTCTAAAGGGAATTTGCAAAGAAGAGAAACTATTCTTTAGACATGCCTGGAAGAGGCATAAATTGATTATAGCATAAATCTGGTATGACGTCAAAGGATTAACAAGAGAACCTCAAAAAACAAACACTGCCTTGTTTTTAAATCAGTTTCCTTTTTTTTTTTTTTTTTAAATTTTTTTTTTTTTTTCAACGTTTTTTATTTATTTTTGGGACAGAGAGAGACAAAGCATGAACGGGGGAGGGGCAGAGAGAGAGGGAGACACAGAATCCGAAACAGGCTCCAGGCTCCGAGCTGTCAGCACAGAGCCCGACGCGGGGCTCGAACTCACGGACCGCGAGATCGTGACCTGGCTGAAGTCGGCCGCTTAACCGACTGCGCCACCCAGGCGCCCCTAAATCAGTTTCCTTTATATGTTGCTCTTAGACACTCTGGAACTGCCTCAAGATCTGAGGCTATTTTAGCAAATGTAGTAGCTTTAATACCTAAGACATTGTAAAGTTGTCTTCTTTTCTCTTTGCCCCATAACTAGGTCTATAGACCTCCTCCAGCCACCTCAACACCTAGTGTCCACAAGACCCCCTAGATTCTGCCATTAATAACTCCTGCCAGTTACTTTGTCCATGTGCTTATATCCACAAATGCCTTTAAGAACAGAAGCATCAGGCAAGGATTTGATAAGTCTCCATCCGTTTTTGTGCACACCTGTGACTTCGAGTCCTCTTTCAATGCCAACTGTGCCTAAAAATATGTCCACTCACTACCAGATCCTTTTTCCACAGGTCCCCCATCTGTCTTTACAAATGTATCTAGTTACTGTATTTTGTCATCTGCTTCCCCATTCTTCCACTAAAATTAGTTTTATTTCAGAAAATGACATCGAAATGGAGGAACAAACATCTGCTACATCTCTTATGTGGAAGGTTAAAGAAACATCTTCCTTACAAAGAAACTAAACACATGGTTTATTATTAAATGGATTCTTCCTGTAATATCAGCCACTCTTAGCACAAAACAAGCATTCTTATAAGACTTAAATGAATACTATTTCCCCTCATCATTATTTCAAAACAAAGTTATTAAACACACTATAGAGTTTTCATTCAGTCAGTGGTCATTAAATATATACTATATTCCTGGTCAACTCTAATTAAATATCTTATTAAAATTAATAGATAGGGGTTAAGAGAATTTTCCCATCGTACCAAAGTTCCATAAATACTGCTATGCCAATCTGGTTCCAAAATCATGTACACAAGAAGCAATTCTATGCAACAGATGTTCTCTCTGGTCCCTACCTATGCATTCATCATTTTCTTGAATAAAAGAATCTGATTAACTATTGCTTGCACTGTTGATAGAGAACAACCAAATTCAACACCTTTCATAGGAGACTGCGGTAACATACTCATGGAGAGGCTTATTTTAAAATGCATGTTAAACAGAAATGTTGCAAATAAGCGGTATTTCCTGAGTACTCATTACGTTCAAACACCAACTCAGGAGAAGTGAGGAAAAAACTTTAAGTAAATAAGGACAAGAAGCTTGGACAAGGAGTAGAGAAAGAGATGTACTGCCAGATTAGAATAGCATCTCAGCTTGAAGAGGGAGTAGCAAATCCAAAGTTAACTTAATTCTCAGGGATCCAGAAAGGAAAACAGCTTTGCTTACTTCTTTCTGGAGTTACACCTAGAAACTTGATCGCGTGGTTTACACAGAGCTTAATGGTCCCCCAGCCCTTACCTCTTTATGAATGTCTGATGCTTTCAAACTCTACCCCCTGGGTTGCTGCTTTTCTTTCGTTCACATCTTTGTTTTTTTAAAGGATCAACTAAGCAATTAGAGGGATGCTCTAAGAATCAGACAGTCCAAAATGTCTAGCACCGGAAGAAAGCACCGCCTTAGTATACACGAAAATGCCCATTTACACCATACATTTCATAGCTTATGTTCCCGTATCATTAAAAGTGCCTCCTACTGCCCTCAAGAACTCCTCTGTTACAGAAGACTTACAACACAGTTCTCCTCTTTTCCTTAATATAACAATAAACCTGAATGTCCGGTTTTTTAATAAAGAAAATACTTAAAGAACTCTAAAAAAATCAAGATAAAGTACATACCTTCCCTTCTTTCATGACGCCGATCATGAGACTGTGAAGCTCGTTCATGGTCATGCCTCCCTTTCTCTCGCATTGGAGAGCGATGTCTTGGGGGACTTTGCTTTCTCTGAGGAGAAGACAGAGAATGTGAAGGGTAAGGAGAAGCAGAGCGTCGTAAAGGCGGAGTTATTGTCCTCTGATATGATGGCGAAGGAGTCCTTTTTCGACGAGGAGAAGGAGAATGTCTTTGAATAGATGATCCTGACTGTGAGGAAGATGAGTGATGTCTAGAAGATAGAGGAGAATGATGCTGTCCTACTGGGGAAGTAGACCTGTAAAAAAAAAAAAAGCAACAATGAAGAGCCTGAATGTTAAAGCTAAAAGTGTGAACCATAATTCCAGGATAAATTTCAATTCACAGTGCTGTACAATACTAATTTTTTTTTCTAAATGTTTATTTACTTTTGAGAGAGAGAGAGAGAGAGAGAGAGAGCGCGAATGGAGGAGGGGCAGAGACAGAAAGAGATGCAGAATCCGAAGCAGGTTCCAGGCTCTGAGCTGTCAGCACAGAGCCTGACGCGGGGCTCGAACCCACAGACAGTGAGATCATGACCTGGGCCGAAGTCGTACGCTTAACCGACTGAGCCACCCAGGCGCCCCTAAGTTAATTTTTTAAGATCTGATTTTAAGTCAGCCCAAGGCAACAGTTGTAGATGAGATATGCACTGCCTTGCTCCCAAGCTTTGGCTCTGAGGTACACTTCCTTTTCCAGGTAACACTGTCCCTGAGCACAGGTAGGGAGAACACTACCCTCACTTACAGTATGGAATTCACTCTTATCAGAGATCATCTCTGACAGTGTGAGTAGGTACTTGGAGGGAGGAAATCAGAAAAAGCTGAAGAAAATACCCACTAGAAGATCTAGACAGAAAGTGGTTGTGAAAGGCTGGTAATTCAAGGCTGCAGGGAAAAGGAAAAGTTATCACTGGCTAAGCCAAACCTAGCCTGCACAGCCTGGGTTGACATTTAGGATGGGGAAAGAATGCTACAGTGAAGGAAAGGACATACTGTCCATACTCTGTCTGTATCTTAAATAACCAATGTTCACTCTTAGCCAGCACAGATTAAGTTCATGAGTATTGGTTTATCTAAGGCTTCTTCTATGCCCTTCAAATCTTCTTTCACTGATGCCAGAGAAACAACTTATAACCTCACAAAGCACATCTGAATCACTCCTACAATGTGTTATGTCCTGGGCCCTGTCTACAATGAATATGCAAAATGTGTGTGTGATGGAAAGCTGGAACACATACATTTGTGCAATAACTAAAAAGAAATGTCTAAAAAAACAAGAGACCACATAACCCAGATGAGTATATTCCTCAAAACAATCATTTTGAAGACTAGATGTTTGTTCCAAAAGATTCTGGAGTCCTGGTCAAAGTATTTTAGATTTACATTCAGTGTCTATGATAGAGATGTTTTTAGCATCCACAATCCTAACCCAGGGTTTCTCACTCTTGGCAGTACTGACCTTTTGTATTCGGTAATTCTTTGTAGTGGGGAGGGGGGCTGTCCTGTACATCACAGGATGTCAGCAGCACCCCAGACTTCTACCCACCGGACGCCAGCACCACCTCCCTCTTACCCCCATTCATAACAATCGAAAATTACCCCAGACATTGCCAAATGTTCCCAGGGAGGCAAAACACCCCTCATTGAGAACTGCTGCCCTTAACTACGCTGTTTATCAATGATGCCTTAGCAGACCTTTTATCAATAAAAGCTTCAAATACATAAAATATATGTTACTGACTCAGGAAAGTGATCCAGTATATTGGAAAGAATTTTGCAGAACACGGATTTCAGCAAGTACACAAAAATACCTTTTGGATTAATAACTGACTAAAAAAAGTCAGCTAACTACAACATGCTGCCCTACTTGGGAAGTAGACATTCACCTAAATATTCCTGTTATCAGCAATTCCACTAAGCCTTCATGTCTTTTATAAAAATTATTTCCCCTTCATAAAAAAAAAATAAGCCATAAGCCACTGTAATTTAACCGACTCTTAACAGAAATGTTTTTACTTATAGGTATGAGTAGAAATGCTCACAGAGTCTTACCCAAATTTGGAAAACCATCTATCATCAATGGACATTCAAATGCATCTTAGTCAACAGAAAAATACTGCAAGATTGAGAATCAGAATGGTTCTTGTTTGGTGCTTTCCAATTTCAATTTCATCAGGTTCTAGTCAATTTGGAAATATCTAAATTGACAAAATAAAAAATGTGGCTCTTCAATGAACTGAGATTTTGGTTAATTTTACTTATGGAGTATACTAAAAATTGTTTCAAGAATGTCTGCAATACCTCTTGGTAATTAGTTCACAGAACTTAAAAAATGAGAGTTCATAATATCACTGAAAAAACACAATATAGTCTAATCACATTTCTATTCAAATTTGGTGCTGACAGGATGGAAGTTTTAAAAAACTTCAGTTCAAGCTTAGGATAATCACCCTACCAAATTAAGGTCAGAGCACCAACGTGCTATCAAGTTATAGTTTCAGCATTTTTCTGTTTACCTAGCCTTCAAGAAAAAAAAAAAAAAAAATTAGGAAAACTGTTGGTTTAATTTAACAGCATCTGTTATGGACTGAATGTTTGTGTCCCCCCAATTTCCACAAGTCCCCGATGTGATAGTACTTGAAGGTGAGGGTCTTTGGGAATAATTGGTTTAGATGAGATCCTATGGGTGGGGCTCCCATTTTGAGATCAGTGTCCTTACAAGCAAAGGAAGAGAACAGAGCTCACTCTCTCCCCCCTCCCTGTGAAGACACAGTGAGAAGACAGCTGTCTATGAAGTGAGCCTCTCCCCAGGGATCTCATCTGTCAGAATCTTAACCTTGGACTTCCCAGCCTCTACACCTGTGAGACATGAATATCTGTTTAGTTTAAGCTACTCAGTCTATGGTATTTTGTTACAACAGCCCAAGTTGGCTAAGACAGCATCTTTCTATCTTCCTGTTACTATTCTTTTAAAAATCTGATAACTAAAGAATAGTGAAAAGAGAGGATCTGTTACCAAAACAATATGGGTCAAATTATGGATGCCAGCCTAACTGGACCTGGGCCTATGTTCATTCTGCATATAGAAAATGTGTGAGTCTAAGAAATAAAACTGTCTTTGAAACCTGATGAAAATTATTAGTACTTTGGCTTTTAAACTACTGCAGAGATATATTAAAATACATTTCTACTTAGAAGAGCAGTAATTTGGGGCGCCTGGGTGGCTCAGTCGGTTAAGCGGCTGACTTCGGCTCAGGTCATGATCTTACGGTCCGTGAGTTCAAGCCCCGCGTCGGGCTCTGTGCTGACAGCTCGGAGCCTGGAGCCTGTTTCTGATTCTGTGTCTCCCTCTCTCTGACCCTCCCCCGTTCATGCTCTCTCTCTGTCTCAAAAATAAATAAACGTTAAAAAAAAAAAAAATTTAAGAAGAGCAGTAATTTTAGATTAACTAGTCTTAGGCTCTGGAACTGGATTGTTTCTCACCTGAGGGAGAAAAAAGAGGGGATATTTGAAGCTCAAATAAAGAAAAAAGAAGAGTTTATTGCATGAAGAGAAGCTATATACCTTAAAACAGAAAACTGCACACTGTTAGCAAAAGTACTGTGATTTATAGCACACAGGGAAAGCCAATCTTTAGTCTGACTTGATTCTAATAAAAAAAGTTTTTAATGCTGATATAATTAAGACATAATATGAGATGAGAATATTTAGGGTATATTTCATTTGGGGAAAAATGTGAAAGATTATGAAGTTAAAAAAAAATGTCTCTCATTCGAGATACTATATTTTACCTACAAACCAATATGTTTACCCTGCACTTTCTTAAAATTACTAATACCACTTTTTCTTACAATGATGGTTTCTATTCCTCCAATATGAAAATATGCTTTCATAATGTAACAGTTATAACTCCCCCTTTAAAATCATGCAAAAAGTATACTTAAAAAAACCCCACAAATGGACTATGAACACTATCAAAATCTGCTTCCTGTGGTTAAAATACAATATAACACGATACAGATCTCACACATAGAAATATTTAAGCTGTTTTATTTTACATAAGAAACATATCCTTATATAAAATAGTCATTTTAATTCACTGAGCAAATATTAAGTGAGCACCTTCTATGCTCCAAGCATTATTTTTGGCACTAAGAATGCAGAGGCAAAGAAGGCAGACAAAACCACTCACATAATAATAATAATAGTAATAATAGTAATAGCAATAATAATAATACCAACAATAACTGCACGTAACACATATATTGCTGTGTACATGACACCGTTTTAAGTACTCTCCATATAATAACTCATTTCCTGTTTATGACAACACCCCTAAAATAAGAGAGCCAGTGGACTGAAAACCAGTCTGTCCTAACTATATGGTCTAGAAGTAGACCACCGCCAAGAAAGCAAAGCAATTTCAGCTCGTTAATGCAACAAAGTTCGTAAAACAGGGTAAAGAAACAGAAACTGTTAGGTCCAAAAAATAAAATAAATGTGAGGCAGACAACTTTAGGTTGCTTGGAAGGAAAGGGCCTTGACTGAGAAGGTGAAATCTGAACCAAGAGCTGAAAATCTGGGGACAGAACCTGCCTTGCATAGGGTTCAGCAACAACAAAGAAGGCAGGCAAGAGATATCACCAGACATGAGGAAAACAGAAAGACAAGGGTAGCTTCAACTTATGAGTGGAGAGTTACATGAGAGAAGGTCAGATGATGTGAAGTCATCTAGGTCATGGTAAAAGTCTGGATTTTATTTTCAGCATGAAGAAAATCCCTGAAGAGATTTAGGCAGGGAAGTGTCATTCAAAATCTAGCAAGATCTCAAAGGATAAAAATCATTATGAACATCTCAACAGATGCAGAAAAGGCACTGACAAAATCCAACATCCATTTATGATAAAAATTCTCAACAAAGTGGCTTTTGAAGGAACATACCTCAACATAACAAAAGCCATCTAGGACAAACCCACAATTAACATCATATCCAATGGTGAAAAACAGAGCTTTTCCTCTAAGATCAGGAACAAGACAAGGATGTCCACTCTCACCGCTATTATTCAACATGGCACTGGAAGTCCTAGCTACACCAATCAGACAAGAAAAAGAAATAAAAGACATCCAAATTGGTAAGGAAGAAATTAAACTGTCACTATTTGCAGATGACATGATACTATAAGGAGAAAACCCTGAAGTCTCCACCAAAACACTATCAGAATACATGAATTCAGTAAAGTTGCAGGGTGAAAAACTACTACACAGAAATTGATTGCATTTCTATACAACAATGACAAAGTAGCAAAGTGATATTAAGAAAACCATTCCATTTACAATTACACCAAAAAACAATCAAATACCTAGGAATAAACTTAAACAAGGAGGTGAAAGACCCGTACTCTGAAAACTATAAAACACTGATGAAAGAAATCGAAAATAATAAATGGAAAAACCTACTATGCTCATTGAGTGGAAGAATTAATATTGTTCAAAAGGCAATCTACAGATTCCATGTAATTCCTATCAAAATACCAACAGCATTTTTCACTGAACTAGAACACATAATCCTAAAATTTGTATGGAACCACAAAAGACCCTGAATAGCCAAAGCAATCTTGAGGAAAAAAAAAAAAAAAAAAAACAAAGCTGGAGGTGTCACAATTCCAGGTTTCAAGATATACTACAAAACTATAGTGATCAAAACAGTATCAGTACTGGCACAAAAACAGACACATAGTTCAATGGAACAGGACAGAGAGCCCAGAAATAAGCCCATGTTTACGTGGTCAATTAATTTATGACAAAAGAGGAAAGATTAAATGGGGAAATGGACTAAATGGTGCTGGAAAACTGAACAGCTACATGCAAAAGAATGAAACTGGATCCTTTCTTCCACCATACATGAAAATAAACTCAAAACGGATTAAAGACCTGAAACCATAAAACCTCTAGAAAAAAACATAGGCAGTAATTTTTTGACATCTGCCTTAACATTTTCCTAGATACGTCTCCTCAGGGAAGGGAAACAATAGCAAAGATAAACTACTGGGACTATACCAAAATAAAAAGCTTTTGTATAGCTAAGGAACCATCAAAACAAAAAGGCAACTTACTGAATGGGAGAAGATACTTGTAGCAAATGATATATCCTGTAAGGGGTTATTACCCAAAATGTATAAGGAGTGTATATAACTCAACACCAAAAGAACACCAAGTAATTGCAATTAAAAACGGGAAGAGGACTTGAAGAGACATTTTTCCAAAGAAGGCATACAGCTGGCCAAGACACATGAAAAGATGCTCAACATTACTAATCATCAGAGAAATGCAACTCAAAACCACAATGAGACAATGACCTTACAACTGTCAGAATGGCTAGAAATCAAAAACACAAGAAAATAACAAGTGTTACCGAGGATGTGGACAAAAAGGAACCCTCGTGCACTGCCGATAGGGAATGTAAACTGGTGGAGTCACTCGGAAAAGCACTGTGGAGGCCCCCCCCCCCACCGTACCCCAAATTAAAAACAGAAAAACCATATGATGCAGTAATTTCATTACTGGGTGTTTACCTAAAGAAAACAAAACCACGAATTTGAAAAGTTATATGCACCCCTATGTTAACTAGAGCATTAGTTACAATAGCCAAGATATGGAAGCAGCCTAACTGTTCATCAATAGATAAACAGATAAAGAAGATGTGGTATATATGTGCAATGGAATAGGACTCAGCCATAAAAAAGAATGAGATCTTGCCATTGGCAACAACATGGATGGACCTGAAAGGTATTATGCTACACAACACGTCAGACCGAAAAAGATGAATACCACCTAATTTCACTTACGTGTGGAACCTAAAAAGAAAACAAACGAATAAAGAAACAAAAAGTAGAAACAGACCCGTAAATTCAAGAGGACAAACCGATGGTGTCAGAGGGAAGAGGAGTGAGGAGATGGACAAACTGGGTGAAAGGGAGTGGGAGATACAGGCTTCCAGTTATGGAATAAATAAGTCACAAGGATAAAAGGTACAACATAAGGGCCACAGTCAATGGTATTGAAATAGCGCTGTATGGTGACAGATGGTAGCTACGCTTGTGAGCCCAGCATACTGTACAGAGCAGATGAATCACTGTGCTGTACACATGAAGCTAAATTAACATTATGTGTCAAGTATCCTTCAATAAAAAAAAAATCTAGCAAGATTTTACCTGTCTAAATAATTACATCAGATGGAGACAGAAAATGCTTCTGTGTGAGGACTTGTTTTAAACCTAGAGTTTGCTGTCCCTTTGCAGCAGGTGATAAATACTCCCTGCAAGGGGAAACGTTTTTAAGTCAACAATCTACAAAAAGAGGAGAATACTTTTGTCTGTGGGAAGCTTTTGAAAGAGATCTTCTCATAAATATATAATGTACTTGTAAAACAGATTTGATTCAAGCAAACTAACCAATGCTACATAAAACAAGTAACCCTAATCCGAGTACTCCTAATTCTGGGTCAATTTCAATTTTGCATTTTGCGATGAAGAAATTTCAAAAGCCTCAACTTAAGAATAAAGACTGTTAAGATAATCCTTAAATCAACACATCCTTCAATGTTATTAAAACCTAGATTTATCATTTAAATCGCTTAAGAATTTTTTTTAAATGTTTATTTTGAGAGAGATTGAAGAGTGAGCAGGGGAGGGGCAGAGAGAGAAGGAGACAGAGAATCCCAAGCAGGTTCTACAACATCAGCGCTGAGTCTGACTCAGGGCTTGAACTATGAACCATGAGATCATGACCTGAGCTGTAATCAAGAGTCGATAACAGAATTTTTCAGAATCTTGTTCAAGAGCCTGACACAGATTTGCTCAATCACGTGACTTAGTGAACTAAAAACTGTACCCGCCATTGCGATAGAAAGTCACAAGAGACAAGTACTTGGTATCCCTGGCACACATGAGAAGATTGTTTTTAAGCTTTAGGAGTAAGAGAGTCAGTATTCCGAATAAAATAAAATCCAGAAACAACACACGCCAGGTAGAAGATAGGAGCCAGTTGCCTTCATTCAAATGGAGACATTTGAATGAAGGCAACTGGCTCCTATCCTCTGCCTGCTGGAGCAAGTTAAAGTTATCACTTTCTCCTGGGATGGGATGGGGTGGTGAGGTGATGAGGGAGAAAACCAGACTACACCAAGAAACAACAAGCAACCAGTCTTGGGAAGGAGGAAGGTAAAGAAAAGTCCTCAAGGCTCTGGACTCATTTCTCAGACATAACATCTAAGATCAGGCCAGCAAAATGGGTAACCAAGTAAGGGAGATTCTTGAAATCCTTGCCATTGTCCTGAAAGTCCTATCCAGTCACAGGTCATTTCACTGTCAGTGAAAAAAATTACCACCAGATGCCACCAAACCACAGCCAGACTGGGATAGATTTTGCTGGTGCAGCTGAGTGCCTTTCATTAACCCCACTATGCAGCCCCACATTTTTACTCGATTGACTATCTGGCCTCCATTTACCATGGTATACACTTCTGACTAGACCAATTACTGGAACCTTCCCAACTACCTCTTGTTCCTGAAAACCTCTCTGAAACTGCCTGAGAACAACTCCCCTCTCAAGTCTCTAATTTCGCCAAGTATGTTGGACAAAAGATACAAGTACAGTTTGTATGGACATAAACACCATTCTAGATTTCGTAACTCTCTAATGAGCTCAACAAATTTTCCCAATATCCCATCTATGAAAGCCCAAAACTGGATCAATTGGACCAAAAATTGTGAAATTGCTATTTTCCCCCCAATGTGACTGCGTTATTTTGATATTTATAAAACCCTTTCATTTTGGGGGCACCTGGCTAGCTCAGTCAGTAGAGCGTGCGACTCTTGATATCAGGATGGTGAGAGTTCAAGCCCCAAGCTGGGCACAGAGCTTACTTAAAAAAAATAAATAAAACTAATTTTTAACACAAGTCTACCATAAATTTAGTGTATTATAGAATTATATTCAGCTATATTACATATTTCTTTAAGTGCCTTAATTTTGTATCTCTAGCCTAAATCACATTCATATGAAGACACTTTTTAGGTCTATACACAGGGTTCAATCAAATGCAGAAAAAAAAAATGCCTCAAATAAACAATTCCTGACTACAAAGGTTCCATTTTAATATTAAAAAGTGTTTATATCCTTCATGATTACCTGTGTTAATATCCCTTAATTGGGAAAACGTTATAAAAGATATTTAAATCATCAATACTTTTAAAATTTATATTTTAAAATTATACTATTCTTTTTTTCTTTTAGGTGTGATACTGGTGTACTGATTATATATTTTTAAGTGTACTGATCTTTTGGAGATATATCCTACAATATAGACAGATGAAGTAGTAAGATGTTTGGGATTTGCTTCAAAATAATATTGGATGGAGGAGGAGGTATATAGGGGTATAGATGAAACAAGATGGACACGAAAGGATCATTATATGATTCTATTTTTTTCTGTGTGAAATGTTCCCTAATAGTAACGTTAGTGTAGTATTTTTCCATCCTCTCTATATAGCCAAGCAACATTAGTGCACATTTACTCAAGAAACTATAATTCAGAGGCATCTGGGTGGCTCAGTTGGTTAAGCGTCCAATTTTGTTCCAGGTCGTAATCTTGTGATCTGTGAGTTCGAGCCCCGTGTCGGGCTCTGTGTTGACACCTCAGAGCCTGAAGCCTACTTCAGATTCTGTCTCCCTCTCTCTGCCCCTCCCCCTCTGGTACTCTGTCTCTGTCTCTGTCTCTCTCTCTCTCTCAAAAATAAACATTAAAATTAAAAAAACAAAACAAAACAAAAAAAACTATACTTCAGTCTATAGAAAATACTCAGTGAACAAATGGACTATTCCCTATCCTGTGGCTCATGGCCGCAGGATGAGATCTGCCAGTCCAGACCATGGTATCTATACATGAATAGTAAATACGGAATAAATCCAATAAATAACATTCCTTGCCAAGTTCTGAAACATTTTGATTTAATTATTTTGATAAATGTGTGCAATCACTGAAAGGAGAAATAAGATTGTCAATTTGATGATAATTTGGTTATTCTACTAAATTGAAGTCAAAGCCAACAAGTTTTGAATGATGAGATCTGTCTTTGAAATCTGGGTAAGACTCATCATGCAAGCATTTGTACTATCAAGAAGGAGATTTCTATATTCAGGTAATTATAATGAAGTGGTTTTTTTTTTTTTTTTTTAAGTGATTAGCTACATTCTTCTCATTTAACACAAAATTCTGCATCCTACAACTTGATTAAGACATATTACTATCCATCAATAAAACCATATTTAACCAAATGTCCAGCAGAACGGGCTACATACAATTGCTAGCTAAGTCCTCTGGTTAACTACTAATCCAAAAAGTTTGTGCTTGTTTAAGCCTTTGTTCTTAAAGTACACTAATAATTTGGTTCACTTTCCTTATTCAGCAATGTATACAGAATATGGATTTTCTGGTTAACTACTAATCCAAAAAGTTTGTGCTTGTTTAAGCCTTTGTTCTTAAAGTACACTAATAATTTGGTTCACTTTCCTTATTCAGCAATGTATACAGAATATGGATTTTCACTGATGAAAAGTATTACAAGCCCAGTGAAACATCATTGTAAATATCCACTTTAGGATTATCTAGATGTTACAGGTTAGGAATATTCACCCTCACAAAATATTCCCTTCACAAGTGATTTTCTGACTAAATATGTAATTTGAACGTAATTTTTCTGTGTACTACACCTCTTCTAAAACAAATTACAGAATAAAAATGATTTAGTTGAATTCCAGGTAATCAAGATTTTACCATCTTCTGTACAGAGCAGGTCACGGAAAGTTTATTTTACAAAAATGTAATGGGAAATTGCTACATTTTCTAAAAGTAGAGTAATAAAACCTGTAAGGCTTTTTTTTTTTTTTTTTTTTTTGGATAAACAAGTGGTATTCAGGTTTTAATCCATGTTGCATAAATAAATCATAGTTGAGTAAAGTCTACCTGTCAAATGGGAAGACACTGATTAGAAACATTCGTCTAAAACCATGGCCTCCAAACTATTCTCTTCAAAACATGACAGAATATAGTGCTATTCAAATTAACAAATATTCTGGGAATGGAGTATATTCTTAACACAGTTGATGTGGCTAATGAAGGTCTGGGGGGAAGATACTCAAATCCTCAAGAGCCAGATGAGTGGCAAAGAGAGGGGGAGAATCATGAATTTTTCTGGGAAGCAATAGGTACTTTCCCTCTCGCCAAAAAACACACCAGTAAAATTATACCCACAAATCAAGAAATGTGCAGATTCCCTAAAATCTACCAATGGATCTCAGGTTAGGAGCCCTTGACGTAGAAGGCTGTGGACTTCAGATGAGACCCAGAAGACAGGGAGAAGGACTTAAGTCATAGGACCATATGGTCTTGTTGCACCACTTGTCCCACACGTACGCATACTCTTCTAGTAACTAAATAGGGAGCCATCCTTAAGAAATGTAAGCAATCCCCTACACCCAGTAGGCCTTGCAAGTTCTACCTGGAAAAATAAAAAAATGTCCATATTCAGAGAAATGTAATTTTCTATACACGTGATTACTATATTACTTCTACCTGTAGTAACAAAACTTTCTGAGAACATTTTTGTTCACTGCTGCATCACCAACTTTTAGAACAATGCCTATCCCTATACCCAATAACTGAATAAAGATATTAGCATACTTTCACTTAAGCACAACACATCCTGATAATCAGAATATTCCGAATAAGCTCATTACAACATCTAAGTTAATTTAAAACAATGTTTTTTATGTTTTTATCTTACTTTTGAGAGAGAGAGAGACAGAGTGTGAGTGGGGGAGGGGCAGACAGGGAGGGAGACAGAATCTGAAGCAGGCTCCAGGCTCAGAGCTGTCAGTGCAGAGCCAGATGTGGGGCTTGAACTCACGGAACGTGAAATCATGACCTGTGCAAAAATCAGATCCCCAACCGACTGAGCCACCCAGGCGCCCCCATCTACATTAATTTTAAAGGGCAATTTTCTCCAAAAGGAATTTAGACGCTAACCTTTAATTACATACCCCACCAATCTGAAAGCATGACAAAGATTCTTAATACAATATTTCATTTGAGAATAAGTTCTCTTTTCACAGTAATGGAGATATATTAAAATAATAGATCCACCTCAAAAAAAAAACCCTGTAAATTAAACGAACTCCTCCTAAATCAAAATGGCCCTTCTCAACTTTGCAATATATGGCTTCAGAACTCCAACGCAATTCAGGTACCCGCTAAAGCAGTAACCCACTCTGCTGCCTTGTTTCTTTAGATAAACAAAATAAACCAAGTTCAGATTTTTCTATATACTAAGTAACAGGTAAGTCCTACATATACCTTGTTGCTCCTGGTGGAGACAGCCACCAGAAACACTGGAAAAGAAAAATCAACCTGTGTAGTACACAGTTTCTCATAATACAAAATATGTTACCATTTCAATGGTGAAGCACCAGGGACATACGTTAAAAATCACGTCTCAGAGATTTCTAAGTCAAAATAACAAAATTAGAATACCAAGAACCATTAAAGAATATAGACTTCTTTTTTCAGGGTTATTTGGGACTTTTTTTTTTTTTTTAGTTTATTCTTATTTATTTTGAGAGAGAGCTCTGTCAGCACAGAGCCTAAGGTGGGGCTTGAACTCCCGAACTTTGAGATCATGACCTGAGCCAAAGTCAAGAGTCGGATGCTTAACCGACTGAGCCACCCAGATGCCCCAAAATACTTCTTAAAATGTAAGTGAGCAAGAATATTTAACACGATATTCGGTCGTGTTATTTAACATGATATTAAATATAAATATTTAACACGATATTAGGTCCTAGCAGCAGTTCACAGGGTCATTCTGGTTCTTCTAAGTCAAGTCACCATAATGGGAGAGAAAAAAATCGACTCATCTAAGTACAACAACATGATCTCTTATCAAGACAAGGAAAGGACTAAGCTTATCACCAAAATATATTTTTTGGGAAAAGACTGGGTTTTGTTGAACTTATAAGGCTAAGTTAACTGCTTACTAGGTAGATAATTTATCCCGAATTATATTACAAATATCAGTTCACAGAGCACCCCAGATAAAGTGTCAGGTAATGCTGCTTTTAAAACTCTAATAATCTTGCTACTTAATTAAGAAGAATGGTACTTAAAAACAATGAACAGAAATGGCATCACATGAATGTAGCAGAGACTGCAACCAGCTATCCCAATGCATTCTCTCCTTGCTCTTTAGTAAACCCAATTTTATTTGGGTCAGCCATATGCTCAGCTAAAGGATTACATTTCTTTCTTTCTCTTTTTTTTTTTTTTTTGTTTAAAGGATTACATTTCTAAGACACCCTCCTCTCTAGATGTAGCCATGAAACTAAATTCTGGCCAATTAAGATGTAACAGGAAATAGTGTGTGGGACTTCCAGGAAAATTAAGGCTTTCTTCCCTTCATTTTTTCTCCTGCCTGGAATATGGATGGAAGCATGCAAAAGGAAGACAGCTACTACCTGGATCCCCAATGACTTGGTGGAACGAGCAGTGTTATCGGTCTTGGACTGCCTTCCTCTGAATTTCTTTAAATGAGAAAATAAATTCCAATGTATGTAGTTAATGTTCCCAAACTTTGATGAACATTACAATCACCCAATGAGCTTTTAAAAATCTAGACATCAAGGCAGCTCCCCATACTAATTAGATAGGAAAATCTGGGGATTGAAATCAGGTATTAATACTTCTCGATAGACTTCAAGTTCGGACACTATTGCTTTAGGTACTTAAGTCCCCCGCCCCCCATATTAAGCCCTTATTACTAACAGCTGATTCTAAATAGGATCGTGAATAAGCATGGGGGGGGGGGGGAGGATATCTTTATGGCTACATTTTTAAGTGAAAACCTGCAAATGGAAAGGTATTTTTAAATATCACTACATTGTAATTTACCATTAAAGTAGGAAGACACAGTGTATTTATTAAGTACTTTGTTTATTTTTTAAAGCATTATCTCATTTCATCTTCACCTCAACCCTATGAGGCTGTATCAGGCATGTTTAACAGTTGAAGAAAGAGAGGCTCAGAGAAAACAACTTATTCAGGGTCTCACATCATGTAACTGGCAGAGCCAAGATACAAGTTCCTATTTGTGTAATTTCAAGGCTGGTGCATTCTCCAACATGCTGTAACTCAAGAAGAAAAGAGACTGAGAGCCCTCTAAAGAGTTACATTTTTTTTCTTGAGGAAATATTTCATGAAAGGAGAAATTTGAAAACTAATTTAAAAAATGAATAGGGGGAAAGCATCCCAATTAAATCTGTAAGCATTTTCAGGAGCCACAAAAATATTACCTTCAAGTTAATTTTTACAAAAAAAAATCTGCGCCCAAGTAACATTAAATAAATGAATTTTAAAAATCAAGCATTCCTTATTTTCCAGTTTTGTAAACAGATCTTTAAGAAGTACTATCATTAGAGGGAAAACTGGCTGATGAGAAAGAATTTATTAAAAAACATACAATCTAAATTAGTTAATGCAGTGACTTAACTAAATTCTGACACAGTTATTAAGTTTAAAATGCACAGATTTTCAGAAGGGTCTCAGCTCTTTCACTGGCTGGCTCTTTTATGCAATTCCATTTACACCAAAAGTTAATGTTGATTAAGTGACAGAGGAACAATAAGGAAACAGAGGGTTTGAACAACACTATGTAGATCAACTGGACCTCACAGATATATGAACCCTACACCCAACAGTAGTAGAATATGCATTCCTCTCAAGTGTACATGGAACATTCTCCAGGACAAACCATGTTTCAGGCCATGAAACAAGTCTTAACAAATTCAAGACTGAAATCATACAAAGTATTTTTTCTGATCACAAGGGAGAAAAATACAACTCAAGTCTTACAAAGTGAAAACCTGAAAATAGAAAGGCATTTTAATATATTATCATACTGCAATTTATTATTAAAGTAGGAAAATAAAGAGTATATTTATTGAGTATTTTGCTTATGTTTTAAGAGTTATGTTATTTAATCCTCAAATATAAGGAAATTACACAACAGACTCTTAATCAATGAGTCAAAGATGTCACAAATGAAATTAGAAAACACCTTGGAAGAAATGAAAATGAAAACACAACATACCCAAACTTACGAGATGCAGCTAAAGCAGAGCTAAAAAGAATTTCATAGATAAATGTATACATTAAAAATAAGAAAGATCTCAAATTAACAACCTAATTTGACACCTCAAAAAACTACAAAAAGAATAAACTAAATCCAAAGCTGGCAGAAGGAAGAGAATAATGAAGATTAGAGCAAAGATCAAAATAGAGAACAGAAAAACAATAGAAATAATCAACAAAACTAAGCTGGATTTTTTAAAAGATCTGATAAATCCTTAGCTAGATCAAGAAAAAAAAGAAGACTCAAATAACTAAAATCAGGAAAGTGGGGTCAATACAACTGATGCCACAGAAATAAAAAAAGATAATAATACTATGAAAAACTGTACATCCACAAATTCCAATAACCTAGAAATAATAGATAAGTTCCTAGACACACAACCTACCTAGACTGACTCATTTAATAAACGGTAAATCTGAACAAACCAATAATGAGTAAGGAGATTAAATCAGTAATCTAAAACTTCCCCCCAAAGATAAACCCTGACCACATGGCTTCATTGAAGAATTCTATCAACATTTAAAGGAGTAACACTAGTCCTCTGGAATTCTTCCAAAAATACTAAAGAGGAAGGAATACTTCCAAGCTTATTCTATGAGGCCCTGATAGCAAAGCCAGATAAAAACCCTACAAGAAAACTACAGACCATTATTTCTGATGAATAATGATGTAAAACTCTTCATCAAAGTACTAGCAAATAGAATTGAATAACACATTAAAAGGATTACACATCATGACCAAGGGGGATTAGTTCCTGGAATGCAAGAATGGTTCAACACAGAGCAATCAATCAATATACTATGTACCACGTAACAGAATTAAGTAATCACATGATCGTCTCAGTAAGTATAGAAAAAAGATTTGACAAAATTCAACACTTCTTCATGGTAAAAACATTTAACAAACTAAGAACAGAAAAACACAATCTCAACTTAACAAAGCAATTTATGAAAAGTCCAGAGCAAACATCATACTCAATGGTGAAAGACTGAAAACTTTTCTTCTAAGATTGGGAACAAGGACGCCCACTCTCATTTCTTTTCAACATGGTATTAGAAGGTCTAGCCAGAGCAAATAGGCAAGAAAAAGAAATGAAAGGCAACCAAACTACAAAGGAAGAGGTAAAATTGTCTCCATTCTAAGACGGCAGGATCTTATACGTAGAAATGCCTACGGGTTATGTGCATGTGTGCATGCACTCACACGCACTGTTAGAACTAATAAATTCAGTCAAATCGCAGGACACAAAATCAACACACAAAAACCAGTTGTTTCTATACACTAACAATGAACAATCTGAAAAAGAAATTATGAAAACAATTCCATTTACAGTAGCATAAAAAAAGAATATAACACTTTAGGAATAAACCTAACCAAGCAGTTGAAAACCTTGTACACTGAAAACTACAAAACATCATTGAAATAAATTCAAGAAAACACAAATAAGTGGAAAGATGCTCACAGACTGAAAGGCTTAAAACTGTTAAGATGTCCTTACTCTCCAAAGCGTCTTACAGATTTGACACAATCGCAATCAAAATCCCAATGGCATTCTTCATAGAAATATAAAAATTCATCCCAAAATTGATATAGAATTCCAAGGGACATGTAAATAAGTCAAAATAATTTTCAAATAGAAGAACAAAGTGAGAGGACTCACATTTCCTGATTTTAAAATGTATTCGAAAGCTAAGCCATCAAAACAGTGTGGTACTGGCATAAAGACAGACTAGTGAAATACTACAGAGGGCCCAGAAATAAATCCTTGCATATATGATCAAATGATCTCTAACAAGGGGGCCAAGACCACTCAATGGGGAAAAGACAGTCTTTTCAAAAAACAGCGCTGGGAAAATTGGCTATCTACATGCAAAAAAAAAAAAAAAAAAAAAAAAAAAGCTAGACCCTTATCTTTTTTTTTTTTTTTTTAACGTTTTTATTTATTTTTGAGACAGAGAGAGACACAGCATGAGCAGGGGAGGGCCAGAGAGAGAGGGAGACACAAAATCGGAAGCAGGCTCCAGGCTCTGAGCTGTCAGCACAGAGCCCGACGCAGGGCTCGAACTCACAGACTGTGAGATCATGACCAGAGCTGAAGTTGGATGCTTAACCGACTGAGCTACCCAGGCGCCCCAAAGCTGGACCTTTATCTTACGCTATGTACAAAAATTAACTCCAAAGGGATTAAAAACCTAAGTGTAAGATGTAAAACTATAAAACTTCAACACAAAAGCATAACAGAAAATCTTTATAACATTGGATATGGCAATAACGTCTTGGAAATGACACGAAAAGTATAGGCAACAAGAACAAAAAGAGACAAATGGGACCACAACAAGCACAAAACTTTTGGTGCATCAGAAGACGTTATCAAAAGAGTGAAAATGCAACCTATAAACAGGAGAAAATACTCATAAATCATATATCTGGTAAGAGGTTAATATCCAGAATAGATAATAGATTCCTAAAACTTAAGAACAAAAATCAATAACTCAATTAAAAATTGGGTAGAGAATTAAACAGACATTATTTCAAAGATGATATACTAATGGTCAACAAATATGTGAAAAGATGCTCAACATCACTAATCATCAGTGAAATGTCAAATCAAAACCACAATGAGGTATCACCTCACATCTATTAGGATGGCTACTGTCCAAAAAACAAAAAATAATAAATGTTGGTGAGGATGTGGAAAAACTCAAACGCTTGTACACTGTTGGTGGGGTTGTAAAATGGGCCAACGGGTATGGAAAACAGTATGAAATTTCCTCAAAAAATTAAAAACAGAACTATCATACGATTTAGCAATTCAACTTTGGAGTACATATCCAAAGAATCAAAAGAAGGGTCTTGAAGAGATATTTACAGTCAAGAGGTGGAAGTTACCCATCCGTCCAACAGAGAATTGGATATACAGGCAATGGGATATTCAGCTTTAAAAGGCGAGGCAATCCCGTCACATGCTACAACATGGATGAAGCTTAAAGACATCATGCTAAGTGAAATAAGTTAGTCACAAAAAACCAAAATGAGTCCATTTACATGAGGTATCTAAAGCAGTCAAATTCATAAAGACAGAAAATAGAATGAATGGTGGTTACTAGGGGCTGGGGACCTGGGGGTTAGAGGGGAACGGGAGTCATTTAAATGGGTATTCAGATGAATTTCAGATGCACAAGATGAAACGTTCTGGAGATCTGTTTCATAACAATGTGAATATACTCAACATTACTAAACTGTATACTTAAAAATGGTTAAGATTGAAAATTTTATTATTTCATGATCGTAAAAAAAATGTTTAAGGTACCGTTTACTGAATTATCCCTAACTCAATATGGGAATTATTAAGTACACATACACAGAGTTTTAAAACACGGAAAAAAATCTATTACAGTAATGCCTAAAAAGCTTACGAAAAGGATTTTAGATTCTACAAAAGAGTGCCGAAAACATACAATCCTACGTACCTTGGCTTGTCTCTTTTTTCTCTGTGTCTTTCAAAATCTCGTCCTCTGTCCTTTCCGTCTCTTGGTTTTTCTTCTATCCTGTCTTTTACTTTATACTTTTCTTTATATTTTTTCCCCAGAACAATATCTTCCTGTAAAGGAGGGGGTGGACTAGGCGTTCGAGGTCCTTTCTTTTTACTCTGGTTGCCTTTTGAATTCCTGAAGGTGACACAAAGCTATCATTAGAGGTCCAATTACTTTTGGGAGGTCAAATGGGTATTTTTTCATTTTAAAAATGGTAGCATTCCTTCCAATGCCTTGCCTTTTACTATCTTACGCAATAGTAATCAATATCCAGAAAAAAAGCAACACACAGAAATGAGCGAATAATTTACTTGCCACTTACATAATTTTAAAGGGTAGGTTTCTGAGAAAGATAGAGGTGGAATAGGAAGATTCTTTCCAACAAAAGAAATGACACAGGACAACTTCATGAACTACTTTTTTTTTTTTTTTTTTAGCTTATATAGAAAGATAGATGAAGAAAATAAAAATCATGTATAATTCCACTACCCAAGGATAACCCTTGTTAACAACTTGGATATATGCCCACACTTTTTCCATGCCTCTTTCCCCCTCCCCCAATCTTTTTACAACGTTTTCTAAAATTTTTTGTACTAAACACAGCATGGGGATCTTTCTACAACAAAAAATAGATGTAATAATTTTTATAAATTGTATTGAATTTCATCGAATAGATATGCTCCATAACTAAACAGTTTCAGATTGGTAAGTTTTTAGGTGGCCTCCGTGTTTTATTATAAGGAACAGAAAATTATATCATCTATAAATGAAATCCTAAACATTGTTAATAAACATTCATTTAAATCTTCGAGTTAAGAAATATTTCTCAACTCTAAGGTTACAAAAACAGTCCTCTAATTTTTGGGAATTCTGTCTTTTGCACTTAATCTACCTAAAAGTGATTTTTGGATGTAGAATATTCTCTTTAATTTAGCACTTTAAATAATTTTATCCAAATGGTGTGACTTTGACCCTTTTGTATCCAAAGTTATCTGTCTTTACCTCATACCTGCACAATAGTTTGACTGAATACAGTATTTTGGTTATCAATATCCTTTTACCTCAGACCTCTATAAATATTGTTACAATATCTTATAACATTTAGTGTAGATGAAAAATGTAGAGTCCATTTTTTTTTCCCCTATGCATGTTACCCAGTTTTTCAGCTGGGATGATTATAATTCTTCCTTAGAAATTAAAATTTTCATGAAGATATATATATCTAGGTTTTCTTTTTTTAACCTCTTCCAGAACTCAGTGAACTATTTAAAAAAAAAAAATTTTTAACGTTTATTCATTTTTGAGAGAGAAAGACAGAGCCCAAGAAGGGGAGGGGTAGAGAGGAAGACACAGAATCTGAAGCAGGCTCCAGGCGCTGAGCTGTCAGCACAGGGTCTGACGTGGGGCTTGAACTCACTAACTGTGACATCATGACCTGAGCCGAAGTCGGACGCTTAACAGACTGAGCCACCCAGGCGCCCCAATGGAAAATTACTTAAAAATTATTTTAAAGATAAAATAATAGAGGAATTCTTGACACAAACTGTATTTTCACATTACTTCCTGTGACAGAGACTAGCTAGGTGTTTACTAAATTTTGTCCTGGGCACACTGCTGGAACTATACTGTCTAGACTTCTTTGAAATGAGATATATGGCCAAGTGACCAAGTTCTGGGCAAAAAATGCTTGTGGAATTGTACACCACTACCAGGCCTAATAAATGATCCTCATACTCCAGGCAATTGTAAACTGTAGAGCCCAATAAGAGCAGTACTCCAATTAATTTTTTTCTTTAGGCGTTCCATTTTTTGATGTCCACAAAACCCAAGTGAAACCATCTCAAAAGGAGCCTGGGTTACTGAATCTTTATGCATAAGAGAGCCACCTGTTAATCAGAAACACCCACTCTGATTTGCTTTGAGAAATAAACCTCCGTAGCATTAAACTCAGATTTTGGGACTAAGCTATTATAACGACAGAATTATATCAATACACTCACTATGGTATAGAATTTCTTCACATTTCCTTCAAAACTATACGTAGTTGGAAATCACAATTATGTTACAATATAGGCTTTTCAAGTGCCTTCCAACTACAGGGGTCAAAATTGGTTCTGCACATTCTAAAGGCAACAAGATCTTTCAACCTTTTTTAAGTCAACTGATTTCTCCGTAATGGCACAGAGTGTACCTCCCACTTGTGGCACAGAGTTCAATTAATTTCATCTATCATTTTTAGATCCTTTCTTTCTCTGTATCAGACTCTGTGCTGACACTCAGAGCCTGAAGCCTGCTTCTGATTCTGTGTCTCCCTCTCTCTGCCCATCCCCTGCTCGCACTGTCTCTAGCTCTCACATGAATAAACATTAAAACAAACAAAGAATCCGAATTTTATTCAACCAAATGGAAAACACAGAATTTTTCAATGGCATAGTAAATTAACTGCAATCGTTCTTTCAAGATTTCTCTCACAACATCCGTAAAATGAATGAATACAGGGGGTTGAGGAATGAAATGTCTATGTGCACAGGAGAGTGGACACTAGATAAAGTAGAAGGATGATACAATAACCTAGGCAAAAAGTAACTGGAGTCCGAAATAGGGTTAAAAACTCTAGAAACTAGAAGGAAGACAAATATGAGTTTCATTGTGGATTCAGATAGTTTGCCAACTGGTCGTATGTTGAAAGAGGTTAGTTTATTTAGCTTTTTTCCTTGAACAAAATTAGTGTATACGCTTTCATTAAAACAAAATTTAGGGGCGCCTGGGTGGCTCAGTCGGTTAAGTGTCCGACTTCGGCTCGGGTCATGATCTCATGGTCCGTGGGTTCGAGCCCCGCATCGGGCTCTGTGCTGACCGCTCAGAGCCTAGAGCCTGTTTCAGATTCTGTGTCTCCCTCTCTCTCTGATCCTCCCCTGTTCATGCTCTGTCTCTCTCTCTGTCTCAAAAATAAATAAACGTTAAAAAAAAAAAATTTTTTTTTTAAATGTAAATAGTACAGAGTGACATTAAATAGAAAAATGTCTTCTGTCTTATTCTTAGTCCCTCAATGTAATATTTACTCATTTCTGCTTTTATTTCAACTGGCTACTGCAGTAATTCTAAATAATATATTCATACTGCTTAGTATAAACTAAGAATCTAATCTCATGACCATGTGCACAAGGAGACAAGAAAAATGTTCACTGTGTATAATTTGTAACAGTGAAAAACTGAAAACAACTTATAAGTTCAACAACAGAAGAGTAAACACATAGTATAAATACTCAAATGACAAAAGGCTACATAGATCAATACAAATATAAAAAATGTTAAGTGAAAAAGAAAGTTGCAGAAGCAAAGCTTTAATATATAAGTACTACGACTAAGTAGATAAAAATAATACACATGAAAGTATAAACACACATGCTCAAGTACCAAAAACAAATTCAAGAGGGAGGGACAGAAAATACAAAGGTGTGTTATGTTTTATTTAAAAAAAAAAAAAAAAAAAAAGCTCTGAAGGACAGCAGATGGGACACAGACATTTGTTTTATTGTTCTCTATCAATTTTCTTTTAAACAGAAACATTTTGTACCTTTATTTTCTTTTCAAATTTTTATTTAAATTCTGTTAACACACAACCCAATACTGGTTTCAGGAGTAGCAATCAGGGATTCATTACTTACATGTAACACCCAGTGCGCATCACAACAAGGGCCCTCCTTAATACCCATCACCCAATTAACCCATCCCCTACCCACATCCCTCCATCAACCCTCAGTTTGTTCTCTATCTTTAAAAGTCTCTTCTTCTGGTTTGTTTCCTTCTCTCTCTCATCCCCACCCCCCATATGTTCCTCTGCTTTGTTAAATTCCATATATGAGTGAAATCATATGGTCATACCTTTATTTTAGAAGAAAAAAACTTACATTAAATACTGAATGTATTACAAGGATTCTTCTGTAATCTACTAATTCTTCTGAGTATCACTTCAGATTTCGGGTATCACTTCAGAAAAAGCTATTTCATTCTGGCGTTATTTACCACCCTACTGACCTCTGCTGGTCCAACAAGGGTGAGGATACTGCAGTTGCCTTCCTGTCTTTCTTGCTTGCTGAAGATGACGATTTAGGGCTTGACTTTCGCTTTGGAGATTTGCTTGACTTTCTTAGAGAAGGAGATGGAGATAATTTTGATCGAATCACTTCTGGTGAAACCTTTTAAAAGAATTCAGTAGATCAATCAGAAACTCCTTCAATCATGGGTGTTATAATCAGATAACAAAGCAGGTGTTTCTAAATCATACCAAAATTCAAATGAAATATTAAGTGCTGTTATAGCCACCAAGTGTTAGTCTGACTTCTAAACATGTGCTTTTAACCAATATGCTAATTACAATTAGTGCCCTAACATAACACTATTATTAACAAAGCAAACCAAAATTATACAACTTCAAAATCTCCTCAGAAAAATCACAAATTACATTCCAATAAATTGTACCCCTGGTCTTTAAAAAATAAACAAGTATTCTAGACATAGCTTAGGCCTAAGAAACAGACATACATAGATTCAAATCCCATTTAACATTAGCCGGTGAATCTATGCAGCACAACCTTAGTTTTTTCACCTGTCCAAAAGCAAAGATATTTCCTATTTATCTAATAGAGTAATGTGAATATTAACATGTAGTTGATTTACAGTAACGTGATCAACTTATCAACATCCTGATACAATTTAAGACACAACAAATGGCTAATGAGTTCTCTGATCAATACCCATGTTGATATTAATTGCTAACATGTATTTCAATAGCATACCTCCTTTTTAATAATAATTTCTTCTCTTTTGTCCATGTTTTCTTGTTCGAGCTTCATTAATTCCCTCTGTATCTTCTGACGCTTCATTTCCAACGACAACTCATGAACATAATCATAATTAATATCTCCATTGTCAGAATCTTTAAGATAAAATTCCATTACTTGTCAGAAACTATCAAAATTACACCAAAAATTAGAGAAATTTTTTCAACTAATTTTTTATGCAAATTAAAATGGTGGTCTTTCATTAGAATAACATACTTCTCAAAGATAAAAAATATATACTGTTTCTATAAAGGGTTAAAATCAGTATGGCTGATTTCTTTATGAAACGCCAAACATTTTTAAGACACTTGGGTTTTCTTAAAGTGATTTTGGGTTGTCTGGCAGTTGGGTTTTTGGTTAGGAGATGGGATTTCACAATTTTACCGTTAAAAAAGTCACATGTAAATTCTAAGTATTAAAAATACCAAAGCCTTCAGTATTTCAGGCTGTATATATGATTTCATTATGTCCTTGACTTTCTTCAAGATTCATCAGTATTAAATGAAGGTAGCATTTGTCCTACATTGCTTCCATATTTCCTTTTTATTAGTGACAGAACTGATTTGTATCTAAAAGTAAAGTTTGGTAATTTTAACACTAATGTGTACATGAGCTAACATCCGAAAGATCTGTAACTTTTCCATTATAAGCAATTTGTGATAGTTCCTTAGATCAGAACTGTCCATCTCCTCAACAGATGTGGTACGATGTCTCTATTTCTATTCATTTTTTCCAGTGGAAAAAATATAAAGACTTGTTAAGGAAAAAAAAAAAAAACCAGGAAAGAAAAAGAAAGAATGATGTGCAGAGCTATTCCTTTGCAACATGCAGAAGTTTTCAGGGGCTACTGGCACTGTCACCCAGCCTCTCACCCTCATTTGTTATATATAAATGCCAAAGAGCCTAGAGGAAGGAATTTCAGTGACTCTTATCCTAACACATGACAATGTTGGGCTACACTGATAACAAACTGAGGTGCCTTTTCTAACTTTTCTAACTTTTAGCACTGAAGATCACCATTCCTTAACCTGGGGTAAAGAAATAAAATGAAGAACTAAAAAACGACGACGATAAATAGTCCTATTTGACTGTCGAAAACACAAGAAAATGAACATCACTGTCGTGTACAGATCAAATACATTATAATTCCAACTATCCATTTATTTGCATGGGAACAGAGGGGGTAACTACATATCCTCTGTGTATCTCAACTGATTGCTCATCTTATATTGGAAGATGATGACAATTTTTCAGTAAATATATAAAATAGACTAAATCACATTTTTCAGTCAGAAAGCAATTACTAAATATTTAAGGACTATATTTACTAGATATAATTTACTATATTTAAGAACTATATTTACTAGATAAAATGATTGGAAATACTGAATTTAATTAAATAAATAATGGCTATCTGTATACTGTTTTGTACTCTGAGACACTTTGTATCAATGAATAATAGGGTTCAAAGATTCAGTTTGACAGTATTCTTAAATTGCTAGCAGATAAAATTCCATAGCTAAATACTAAGTATGTATAAAACAAAGGGAAGAGTAATTAATTGTGAAGAATGATTTATAGTGTTTTTAATGGTATTATCAATAATAGCCTGCACCCCTCTAAAAACTACTACCTGGAAATGTCACCAATATAGAACACAGGTAAGAAATGAAAAGTTGGCTTTCAGTCCTTCAATCTCCAGCTATCCTACCAAAGGGGTAAGCCTGAACAGTTAAAATATATGTCAGAGTCAATGTACTATAATATATTTTGCTCAGAGGAAAAGCTCTCTAGTCTTTACTCAGATACAATTTATTCTTATTTTATGCATAGCTATTATAAACAAAAGGAAGATGTCTTCCTAGCCTATAAGGAGATGAAATACAAAACAGACATGATGCAACCTGACAAAAAAAAAGAAGTCTGAAACCATTTAATAAATTTAGAAAATGTGTCTCATACCTTGAGGTTATCATTATAACTGCCTAATAAAAACTGATTCATATGGATAGATGATTAGTCTAAGTCATTAGAAATATATTAAATACAATTAGAATGGCATATTTTACAAGGCAGCTATTTTTAAAAATATATAATACAAAAATACAATACATAAGGTTGACATTCCTCATACATACAGAGTTCTTACTGATTGAAAGGAGAATGCAAGGACATGAACAGGCAATTCACAAAAAGAAGGAAATGCAAATGGTACCTAAATATGCCTTTTTCATGTATTAAAGAGGTACTTTTTTCTAATTATAGTATTAGGTATTAGCAAAGGTATAGATAAAAGGTATGTTCACTCTTTGAAGGTTAACAATGCAAACTAGGACACTGGGACATCTATCTTGGAAAGTAATTAGGCAATGTGGGTAAAAGCCTTAAGAACATTAATACCCTTTAATAAAACAATTTTACTTCTAGTAATCTGTTTTATGCAAATAATCATAGAAATATACAAGGTATACATATATAAAGACTGTACGGTTGAGTATTTGCTTCTGTCTTTAATATATACATTCTCACTATTAAAAGTGTTAATTCTTTTTTTTTTTTTTTAATTTTTTTTTTTTTCAACATTTTTTATTTATTTTTGGGACAGAGAGAGAGACAGAGCATGAACGGGGGAGGGGCAGAGAGAGAGGGAGACACAGAATCGGAAACAGGCTCCAGGCTCCGAGCCATCAGCCCAGAGCCTGACGCGGGGCTCGAACTCACAGACCGCGAGATCGTGACCTGGCTGAAGTCGGACGCTTAACCGACTGCGCCACCCAGGCGCCCCTAAAAGTGTTAATTCTTAAGTACACAGGGTGAATGGAGAAATTCCGTTACACTCCTCCCACTGCTACCTTACTCCAGTGATAACAATGTTACTAGTTTAGTGTTGTATGCATAAAAATAAACCTTTATATTTATGCTCTTTAAAATAATGGGACTAAAACTACACACAATGCCCTATAGAAATACCTTTCCACATCATACAAAGAGGAACCATTTTAACATCTGAAAAGCATTTCATAATATGAACACATTGTAATTTAGTGAACCAGTTTCCTTCTGATACACATTGTTTTTAATATTTTGCTCTATAAACAAGACTTCAATGGACATTCTGACACCTTCCTTGGTTCACAAGTGCAAAGTATTTCTTTAGGGCAGATTTTTTTTTTTTAATGTTTATTTATTTATTTTGAGAGAGAGTAAGCTAGTGAAAGAATGGTGATCAGGTGAGGGACAGTGAGAGAGGGAGAGAATCCCAAGCACACCCAATGCTATCAGCGCACAGAGCCCGATGGGGTACTTGAACGGTGAGATCATGACCCAAGCCAAAATCAAGAGTCAGATGCTTAACCGACTGAGGCATCCAGGTGCCCCTAGAACAGATTTCGTAAGCTACAGAGTTGCTGGATCAAAGATAAGTGTAACTTTATTTTTAATATTACCAAACTACACCTCAAAACAGCTTTTACCAACGGAAACTCCCATTTCTAACGTTTATATTTTTCATTTCTGTCAATTTGATGACAGATAAATAAATGCTACCTTTTTATTTTCCTTGACTTCCTTCTGTAGTGAGCCTGAGTACCAACTGACCATTTCTATTTCCTCTATGAATTACCTATTTAATTTTTTTTGCCCATTTATCAACTGGACTGTATTTTCCTTTTATTTGTGGAGCTCATTATATGTTTATATAGTACTTTTGCCATGTGCTTATACATGTTATACATGGTAAATATGTCCTTTTGGTGATCTACTTCTTAATTATTAAACTGTAGTTTAGTTACACAGAAAATTTAAATCTTTATGTACTCAAATAAGGCTTCTGGGTTTTATGCCTTACTTCAGGAGAATGTACCCACCTATAAGATTACCAAATACGTTCATTTATTTCCTCTTCTACTGCAATGACACTTTTCCTTTTTATGTTACTGCACTAGTCAGTATGGTAAACAAATAAGATGAAGTTTAAGGAACCAAATAAAAAACAGACTTGGGGGTAAGGAATTGGAAATACAGGCAGCAACCAGATAATGAAAAGTTCTGTACAGTAAGAATTTGTACTTGGTTCCTGAAGGCAATGGGAAATCCAAATTTTATTTGCTTTTTTTTTTTTAAATGTTTGCTTATTTTTGAGAGACAGAGCATGAGAGGGGGAGGGGCAGAGAGAGAGAGAGGGAGACAAGGAATCCAAAGCAGGCTCCAGGCTCTGAGCTGTTAGCACAGAGCCCAAAGCAGGGCTCAAACTCATGTACCATGAGATCATGACCCAAGCCTAAGTCGGACGCTTAACCAACTGAGCCAGCCAGGCACCCCGGGAAATCCAAATTTTATGCAGAGGAATGAAGACATTTATTCTTTCAAAAGAGCATTCTGGAACTCAGAGAGTGGAAGAAGATATTCACAATACGTATATCTGATAAAAGATCTTATATCCAAAGTATATAAAGAATTCTACACAATTAAGAAAACAGGTAATGCAATACAATAGGCAAGTCTGGAACACGCAGTTTACAAAATAGATTGTACAGTGGTCAATAAACGTGAACAAGTTGTCCACTTTATTAGTCATTAGGGAAATGCACACTAGAACCACAATAAGATACCACACACCTCCAGAATGGCTAAGATGAAAAAGATAAAAAGTACCATATGAAAAATAATCATTTTTAATTTGACATTACCTACCAAAGATGAACATATGCAAACTCCATGATCTAGCAATCCAATTTCCAGGCATAAGATGAAGAGACATGGGTACAAGTTTAGCAAAAGATATGATTAAGAACAGTAACAGCACCCTACTCATAACTGTTCAAAATTAGAAATTATTCAAATGTTTAGCACCATTAGAATGGATAAATTATGACATATTCATACAATGAAATCCTATACAGCTATAATAATTAATAAACTACAACTATGTGCAATAAATAATACGGTTAATCTCAAATATATTGTAAGCAAAGGAAGCTAAACATAAAAAGAGTACTTCTATATATTCCATTTATACAGAGCTCAAAAACAGACAAAACTAATCAATGGTGGTAGAAATCAGGGTAGTAGTTATCTCTGGGAGGTGAGGGTTGGGAGTGAGTGACTGGAAAGGGAGCACAAAGGGGTTTATGGGATCCTATTAATTTTCTATTTATTGACTTGGGTACAGATTATACAAGTTTGTTCTGTCTGTGAAAATTCAGTGAGTTGCACACATGAATCATGCACTCTTCTGAATGTATACTACACTTCAGTTAAAAAAATTCTTTTAAGATTATTCTGGCTTTCAAGTGGAGAATGAATTAGAAGACAAGATTAATAACTTCAAGGCATGAGGTTAGGAGGCTATTGTGGTAAAATATATTTGTACGCAGTAAACAAATATCTTAACTAAAATATTAGTAGTCATTTAGAAAAATAGGTGGTTCTGAAAGATAGGCAGAAATGTCAGAACTCTGTAAACATCTAGGGTGAGGGGAAGAAATATCAAATAATAACTCCCAGGCTTTGGGGGACCCAGTAGAAAGTGGTAGTCTTAGGGAACTCAGATAGAGAGATCAGTTGACAGATGCCTCAACTGAGAGCTCCACATACTGGATTCATTAACACACAGATGCTAACGACGCCCTGAAAGGATGACTTCATCTGGAAGGAAAAATTAAAATTGAGAAGAGGTGGCTAGGCAAAGGGAAAACAACTGAAAGCAGAAGCCACTTCTAGAAACAAGCGGTTCTCAAAGAGGGGTCTGAGGACTCCTCGGGATCTCCAGAACAATTCTTGGAGTTTCAGAAGATGAAAAATATTTCTACAATACTACATCACTTGGGTGGCTGGTCTACTATTCTCTCCTGGGTATACGGCGGGGTTTTCCAAAAGTCACATGATACGCAATAATACCATTAACAGACTGAATGCGGAACCAGACATAAAAATCTAGATGTCTTCAACTAAGCCAGATGTTAAAAAGATTTCCAAAAACATGTAAAACACTGCCCCCTCCTTGTGATTTTATTTTTAGTTTCCAAAACCAATCTACTTTCTATAAAAGTATATGCTGGGCTTATTATTTTCACTGTTCAATAAATTCATAAATAAGTATTTAAAAAATTTCTCAGATTCAATTTCTAATATGGCAAGAATTAAAACAAATAACCCACTAAGTCAAAAGCTGTTTGGGATCCTTAAAAAAAGTGAAAAGTGTCATGAGACCAAAAAGTTTGAGAAATACTAATACAAAGCAATTTCTTCTGAGTCTAGCTAAAACTGCTATTCATGTTAGATTTAAAACGTAGAAAGTCTATTAAATTGGTTCAGTGTCATTATCTGGGGATTGAGATGACTATATCTATGCTTCAATATTCTTCCAAACATGTTTTAATCCATAGAGACAAAATATCAAAACCTGTGAGTTCAAATCAAGAGAAAACTGTTAACAGCCATGTGTAGATTTTATATGTACAACTATTATAAAAGGCATCCACTCACCTTTTAAATGATTTTTGTATAGTAAAATCACTTTAGTTTTTTTAAAGATGATAGCCTAGAGCAAAACCTTGGGAATCAACATTTAAGGGATAGATAAAACACAAGGAGCCTCCGTTCAAGACTGGAGGGCTTCAAAGGAAGACAGAAAAACTGAAGAGTGATAGATGAAATCCAAGGACAAAGTGTTTCAAAAAGGCTCTCGAATGCTGCAGAAAGATTACAGAATAGAGACAAGTATCAGGGTGCCTTGGTAGCTCAGTCACAGTTTGGCTCAGGTCATGATCTCACAGTTCATGGGTTGTAACCCTGTATATGGCTGTCTGCTGACAGCTGGGAGCCTGGAGCCTGATTTGGATTCTGTGTCTCACTCTCTCTCTGTCACTCTCCTGTTCATGCTGTCTCTCTCTCTCTCTCAAATATAAATAAACAATTAAAAAAAGAGAAAGAGAGAGACAATATGTCTCTATTTACTTAGCAAACAGGAGGTCATCAGTGACCTTGAAAAGCCATTTTACTGAAGACATGGGTCAGAAACTGAGCAAGTATGAGGTGAAAAAAGTAGAGACAGTAAGGCACAGAGTTACTTCACAAATTTAGTTGTAAAGTGGGGATAAGCCGGGTGATGGGTAAAAGTCATGTGGGGAGAAGAGAAATTGTGTCCAGATGGATGTTAAAGATGTAAAAGAGAAGGTATAACAAATGAACAAGATTGCAGAAGGGGGAGGAAATCAGATTCAGGACACAGGAGTAGATAACCTTATATAGCAAGAGGGAGGCTTCTTACAAAGAACAAAAGAGAAAGAATAAAGTTCAGGTGGGGAAAAAAGACCAGCTTGTAAGTGTGGTAGCAGGAAGTTGAGGGAGTTACTAGATGGTGAGTTGCATCATCTCTGTGTAGTAAAGAGCAGACAGGAGACATGAAGGGTCCACGGGGAGATCTGAGGAGAGAGTCTGAAATAGCTACTATGAAGACAAGGAGAAAACTCATCTTAGGCTTTTAAATGGGAATAGAGAAATTTTTATTTTTAAAGATTAAGGGGTATCTAGTATATTTCAGAATATTTCTTATCCGAAAGTAATTAAAATGAAAAGAATGCCGAGTGTGTTTAGCTAATCCCTTCATAGTTAGGCAAAGTTCACTATCCAACCTCAAACAGTCAAGATTTATAGTATTTTATTTCAATATATGAACTATTTAGTCACCTACAATGAGACATTATAGCTGCTTCTACTACTATTTTGTAAGAGGTATTACATTAACTTATGAAATCCCAATAAACTAATCATAAGGAAATTCCCTATCTGCTCTTAGGAGTAAGTTTTAAGTAGACAACACTGTCCAGAAGTGGAATGGATTTCCTAAAAAAATACTGATGGTCAAATTACAGGAGAGGCATTTAGCATACTTTTGAAGTCTCAGAATAGATCTCTTTAGAGATTGTTCTTCAATGTAATAGTAAATATCTTAGGCTTACAGACTGCTGGCTCTCGTAAGTACTCGACTCATCCACGGTAGGTCGAAAGCAGCCACAGGAAATATGTAACCAAACAGGACTGGTTGTGTTCCAATAAAACTTCATTTGCAAACACAGGTGGCTGGCCTACAAACTATAATTTTTTTAACTCTTGGTCTAAGTTTTCAGTTTACTGCTAAGGAACTTGCTTAAATTCTCACATTCTTTAGTTTTGTCATGTGTAAGTAGAGTAACAAAGCTACTGAATTAATGAGGTAATTACATAAATGATACTGAAATGCCCAGCACACCCAAAGCATTCAATAAATGTGACTTTCCTTTCTCTATTTGGTAGTGTGAGGCTCTACTGCTCACCTTCAGAGGTCATAAAAGTGAAAAAGAACATTCATGGTATGAAAAACAAATGCTAACTTGTTAAATGATGCAAAGATGATTTTGCTGTTACTCATGAACAAATCCCTGGTCTCAATTAGTATGTGAATTGGATTTCTTCTGAAAGGTGAAAGTCTACAATTTCTTGGAAATAATTTTCCCAGATCTTTAAGATTTAAAAATCTTATTTTAATATTTTATGTAATACAAACAAAATTTAGGGGCACTAGCGGGGCTCGGTTGAGTGTCTGACTTCGGCTGAGGTCACACTCTCACGGCTCGTGAGTTAAAGTCCCACATGGGACTCGCTGCTGTCAGCACAGAGTCTGCTTCGGATCCTCTGTCCCCGCCTCTCCGTCCCTCCCCTGCTTGTGCTCTCAAAAATAAACACTAGGGGCGCCTGGGTGGCTCAGTCGGTTGGACGTCCGACTTCGGCTCAGGTCATGGTCTCGTGGTCTGTGAGTTCGAGCCCTGCGTTGGGCTCTGTGCTGACAGCTCAGAGCCTGGAGCCTGTTTCCGATTCTGTGTCTCCCTCTCTCTCTGACCTTCCCCCGTTCATGCTCTGTCTGTCTCTGTCTCAAAAATGAATAAATGTTAAAAAAAAAAAAAATTAAAAAAAAATAAATAAATAAACACTAAAAAAAAATTTAGACTTAATTTTTTAACTTAATTTTTTAACTTAATTTTTTTTTAATTAACCCTTAATTTTTTAAGGGCCTAAAAACACTTAGAAAAGTAATACAATTTCAAAGGACTGTGATGCTGCCCAATGAAGTTCTGGGGGGGAGGGGAGGATGGGGAAGTTGAAAAATGCAGTGTGAATAGCCTTCTCTGACTTTGTTCCGCTACCACATGCTATTTTCTGTATTACGGCTCATTAAAGTAGAAAGACGGCAGTAAGATGATTCTGAAAGGAGGAGATAACAGTTGAAAAGTGTTTTGAAACCCAAAAAGTCTACAAAGTGAATAATCAATAGCTTGACTATATAAGCAAAGATTCTTGCACTCACCATCTCTATTAGTTTCCCATTCTACATTTTCTTCTTCACTTTCGGGAGTTCTCTCCTTAGTGATTTTAATGTCTTCCTTTTCCCTATGTCTCCCTCTCGAAGATTCTTTCTAAAAAGTATATATATACATACAGATTACCATATTTTTTAAACATTACGAGATAGTTACTATAATACAGAATATTTCTAGCTTCATCTTTGTTTCATTAAAGAATCTAGCAAATAATCACTTATCCACTAAGTAGAAGCGACAAGTTCTAGTGTAGCACCATCATGAAAACACTGTATTTTATCAAACAGCAACTTGGTAAAAGTAAGGAATAAGATTTTAAAATATACAATGCAAATATTCACTAAGTACTGGAGAGTCTAAAACATACCAAGTTTCTACTTCTAAGTTTCTAGGGGGAAAAGACAGTTTAAAATGGATAAAAAGAAACAAAAGGATTTTTAAGTGACTATATTAAAAAATGACTAAAAATGGCTACATTTTTCACAGTAGACTCAGAAATACTGATCTAAAACTTACCATACACTTAATGTAACAGCATTTTCCTGCACACTTAAAGATTAAATCCAAACTCATTTGGTAATTTTACAAATGCTTTTTTAAAAAGATGTTCCCCTATTTTGATGAAATCAAAATGGTGGCTAAAATGGTTAGAAAATTAGTCCTTATACTATAGTTAAAAACATAAAAATTTACATTTTATTCCAAGTGTAACAGTATCCTACAAACAGAACAGGGCAGTTTCAGCTTGTAAAATTTAATTAAATAACTATATAAGATAAAGACTCCAAACAACATTTTACTACGTGGTAAGAAAATAACCAGTGTCGTAGAATTGTTAACCTTCCTACCACAGCGTCTCACTTTTATTAACACTCTAAATCCTGACTATGTAAGAAACTAAAACTCAAGGATATTAATTGCTGAAAGTTCTTTCTGGGCATTACCAAACATAAAATGGCGCTGCTTACAACACAAATGAATTTCTCTGTGAAATCTTTTTTTAAAAAAATCTAGTATATATTATAATTGCCCTAAATTTTACATATTTAGGTACAAAGTCATGGTGTATCACTTGCTAAATGACACATATGGTATGAAAATAAAGACTGACAAAAATATTAGAAAAGGTTCTACAAGAGTGGAATCAGCCATAGAAAAATACTAGGAGGGAGGAAGGTATGAAGGGAGGGGAGGGGAGGGGAGGGGAGGGGAGGGGAGGGGAGGGGAGGAAGGAAGGAAGGAAGGAAGGAAGGAAGGAAGGAAGGAAGGACAGACTAACTCCTATTTATATATAAGACAAAAGGAAAAAAAGGGACACAATTATTTTTATTCTTAAAATATATTCCATGGATTATCAATGAGGAACTATTCTATACCCCATGTAACTTTTCAGTGTTCTATGGATTAAATTTACTATAATCTTACATCAGTACAATTTATATCAAAAAAATTTTATAGGAAGTTGTCTCCAAATTATTGAAAAATATAGTTTTCTACTTAAAGTAGCATGTAATACCCAACTACTAATTTAGTTGAAAAGGATTTCAGAGAAGTAGTAGTTGATACTGCAAAGTAAAATAACCTGCAAGTGTGTAGCGAAGTATTTTTAACAGATTTAGAACTAAAAATGCAATCATCTCAATAAATATCATTAATAACATAAATATTTCCAATATTCACCCTATATAAATAAATTATGTAATTTTTGAATTGCTATTGTTTTTTTAATACGACAGAGTAGCTTGTCACCTTATTTCTTTTATTTTTTTTAAATTTTTTTTTTCAACATTTTTTATTTATTTTTGGGACAGAGAGAGACAGAGCATGAATGGGGGAGGGGCAGAGAGAGAGGGAGACACAGAATCGGAAACAGGCTCCAGGCTCTGAGCCATCAGCCCAGAGCCTGACGCGGGGCTCGAACTCACGGACCGCAAGATCGTGACCTGGCTGAAGTTGGATGCTTAACCGACTGTGCCACCCAGGCGCCCCACCTTATTTCTTTTAAATGCAAACATATTAATTAGATGTGCAGCTGGGGGTGGGGAGGGCTGGGTGGCTCAGTCGGTTAGGCATCAGGTCATGATCTCATGACTTTGGCTCAGGTCATGATCTCACGGTTTGGAGTTAGAGCCCAGCATCAGGGTCTCTGCTATCAGCACAGAACCCACTCTGGATCCTCTCTCTCCCTCTCTCTCTCTCTGCCCCTCCTCCCCTCCTCTCAAAAATAAATATTAAAAACATTTTTTAAAAAGATGTGCAGCCGTTTGATTACTTTATTATGTATTCTAAATTAGTCATCCCAAAACATGTACATGTTGAAATACTTGTTAATGAACTAAAGCATTTCAGCCAGTACACTTGGGATGAGATATTTTAAGAATTCAGAATTTTTTTTGGACTTCAAAGTATGCTAAGTAACAACACCAACAGGGTCTACAGCAGCAACCTGTGCTCAAACATACTAATATTTTTGTAGCAAAACATGAAATCGCCAATTGTATAAAGGCTATAATTAGCTTCATGTCAATTAAAATTAGGTTTTGCTGTCAAACAAATCTATGCCTCACTTAGAAAAGCTGGTATTAAAAATTTCTTACATTTCAGAAATGCAATAAATGATTGCAGGCTTTTACTTTAAATTATTTTCATTTTATTTTTAGTTTACAGTACATTCACATTTATTCCATAAACATTATATGTATGGATAGGTAATATTCATTATGAATGTTATTTTTTAATATCTTTTTAAATGTTAAGGTTTTTCATTTTTGAGAGACAGAGACAGAGTGTGAGCAGGGGAGAGGCAGAGAGAGAGGGAGACAGAATCCGAAGCAGGTTCCTGGCTCTGAGCTGTCAGCTGAGCCCTGATGCGGGGTTCGAACTCACAAACCACAAGATCAGGACCTAAGGCGAAGTCGCATGCTTAACTGAGCCACCCAGGCACCCCATGAATTTTAATTTTAGATAGTAAAGAGGCATTGCCAAGAATTTGATTTAAAAAAAGCTCTGAGGCTAAAAAAAAGTTGAAAACCAATTATTACAATAATTTGATTAGCAACTAAAGTCATAAAATGTTAGGAGTCTCTGTAAATAACATAATCCAACCTTCTCTTGCCCTATGTAGGAAATCTCTTAAATATCATATATCTATGGAAGTCTTAGATGAATATAAGGAAAAAATATTTACTCCCTAGGTCACCACTGATCTCTCTTCACTGTTATGCCCCTTAGTCCCCATTTTCAGACAGCTCTTAAGTATCAAAAAATTCTTTCTTATACTGATCACAACTCTCTTACACCTCTCCAGAATTTCTGATTGGAATCAGTTCCGACCTCTAGATCATGGGAAAATAAATCTAAACATCTGTCACCCATCAGCCCTTTAAATATCTGAACACTGTTACTAAATCTCTTCAACATCTTCTTAGACAAGGCTAAAGATACACTTCACATTGATCACACATCAACATTTTGGAATTTTCCCACTTTATCACTCTGTCATTTTCCCTGGGCACGTCAATCTGCCAATGTAATTCAATAAAACATGAAAACTAAAATTAATCTAGTCTTGCCACAGCAGCACACAGCATATGGCTTCTGCCTCTCCTGGTGTAGAACTGAAATTATACTTGCATTAATAAAGTCTAACTTATTTTGGGTGGAGCTTACACAAGGTACTATAAGCTTACAAACTACGTAAGTTTGAAGTACAGTCACATAAAATAAGATGAACTTCAGGGCTGGGTGATGTAGTAACATACTGAAATCATTAGACATCAAACTTTCTTGTGTTGTTCCTCTCACAGCTCTGCCCTTCCTATTGCTGACTTCACATTAAGGCATGTTTCTTTTCCCATAAGAAGCAATCTAGGGGGCGCCTGGGTGGCTCAGTCGGTTAAGCATCCGACTTCGGCTCAGGTCACAATCTCACAGTTTGTGAGTTCGAGCCCCGCATCGGGCTCTGTGCTGACAGCTCAGAGCCTGGAGCCTGTTTCAGATTCTGTGTCTCCCTCTCTCTGACCCTCCCCCGTTCATGCTCTGTCTCTCTCTGTCTCAAAAATAAATAAACGTTAAGAAAAAAAATTTAAAAAAAAAAAAAAAAAGAAGCAATCTAGGTTCTCCCAGTGTGCTCTCCCTCACTCACAAAATGAGAATTCGTTCCTTCAGTTTGAGTGGGCCAACTTCAGTCACATGACCACATCTAAATCAATAACAAACCGATCAATAAATCAAAAACTAATACCAAAGTAATGGCCGCAGGTGAAATGACTCAGGCCTGGTTCCTCAATCAACCGAATTAGCAAAGAGAATGGGATTATTATGACTGAATTAGACTAATCAGGCCCCAGCAGTGAACCAGGGTCAATTCCCCAAAACCACGATGCATCTACAAAATGAAAAAGTGATGGGATGGGTTCTGGTGAGTGCAAAGCAATTTACACCACACTTTTGGAACTACGCTTCACCTCTTCAAAGTACAAGGCCACACGCGACGATTTCATAGGCCAACACAAAACAGACTGTCCAACCTAGCCAACATTTTCTCTGTTCGCCTTTACGATTCACATTTCAGACCCTCCTTCTAAATCATTTGCACTACCTTCCTGACGCGTGTCTTTTTAGACATTCTCTATTTAGTGAAGTTCTCCTAGTAGCCAACAGTCGATTTTATCTAAAAATGTCTGTATTTTATCTTCATTCTTGAAAAACGGTTTTGCTGGATATATAACTATGGGTTGACAGATTTATCTTAACATTTTGGAAATATTATCCCACTGTCTTTTGGCTTCCATTGTTACGATGTCATTCTGTTGCTTCTTTGTAGGAGGAGTTCCCTTTTTTCCTTGGGGTGTTTCTGGTATTTTCTCCATGATTCTGGTATTTTACAACTGCATAATAATATTCCATTTGGTATGTATTGTGCCTTCTGTAGCTTTGTCTCATCAATTACAGAAAATTCATAGCACTACTCCTTTCAATAATTGACTCTCCTACATTCTATTTTTTTCCTGGAGTTCCAATGAGAGGTACATTAGACTTTCTAAGTATTTCCCCCAAACTTGTGAATCTCTTCAACATTATCTGTAACCTGTATTTATGTGCTGTATTCTGGATAAATTTTTCAGCTCCATCTTCCAATTCAACAACTCTGTCTCCACAGATGGACCAAAAGGCTTAGTCTCTGACCTGCTCTAATACTAGTAAAAGTCGTAAGGTCACCACTAGCTTTCACATTTACTATTTAATTCCCTGTTCTTGTTTCTTTGTTTTTGCTGCTGTTTTACATTTTTGAGAAAGCAGCAATGCATTTAAAATGTGTTTGTTGTCACTTATTCAGGATCTAGTTTTACTGTAGTAAGAGGACCCTCAAAGTATATAGTCCATAATAGTGCTGAAAGGGAAAGTTAAGACTAACAATTCTAAAAAAATAAAAATAAATTTTTTAAAGCCTAACAATTCTTTAGCAATCACATCAAACTTTGTCTACTGCTTAAAGTAGAGCCAACTATTTCCCTTTGACTTATCCACAACTATTAGTTCAAGCCACCCTAGGCCATACGAGTGCAACTGACATTTTGTTCCTAAAGTCTGTTTACCCCTAAAACATGTTTGTTCTTCGTTAATGACAGGGAATGGTATTAATATGTATTAGATGAGACAAAGAAGATGGGAAGGGGAAAAAAATGTACTTCAACTATCTTTTCCATTTATCCCACATAATCTCATTGCATTTCCTTACACCTTTCTAAAATTACTTAGGGGGTCCCTCGGGGGCTCAGGTGGTTAAGCCTCAGACTCTTAATTTCAGCTCAGGTCATGATCTCATGGTTTGGGAGATCAAGTCCCGCATGGGGCTCTGCAGGGACTCTCTCTCTCTCTCTCTCTCTCACACACACACACACACACACACACACACACACACACACACTCTCTCTCTCTCTCAAAACAAACATTCTTTAAAAAATTAAAAAAACTAGTTGGAGAAACTTCCTTTGCAACTAATAGATAAAAATTATCACAGAACATTTGGTCAAAAAATAACTCCCTTATATACCAATGAAATTCCCCCCTTGTACTAATATTCACTTTAAAACTGTGTAAATTTGTCCATTACTAGCTTAAAGCTATTATTGTTCCTAGTAATAATTCTCTATTATATTGAAGAATATCAAGTTTTAAACACCCAATGTTTCATACAAAGGATTTTGTCTTCCCATCTTTTAAAGAATAATGATTCCCAACCCCTTTGCTCTAAAAATATGCTTAGTTACACAAAATACTAACATCATTAGTGAATTCTTAATTTTCTGTCAGAAGCTCTAGGATTAATGTTGATCCACATTTTTCTTGCCTATAATTTATTACCACATTTTTACACCAAAGCTATTAACAATCAGAAAAAACTATTACTGAGATTATGGTTCTCACCTGAATGTTTTGAAACCTTTTCAAGTGGACACTTCTGATAAAGATTGAAAACTTTAAAAAATGAACAATAATGGTTCATTGATTTTTGGCCTGAACATTAGCCCAGCTAACTCAGCCCAGTCTATAGATAGCTATTAGAACAAGCTGACATTGCGAAATTTTAAATCATTCATAGATTACAATCTCAGATCCTTTCAATATTACAGAAACACAGACAGTTAAGAAATGTAGATCTCTATTTGGGAAACTGTAGTATATTTTGTTTATAACCACTGAAGAAAAATCCCATGATAGGGTTAATGGAGATTTTCTTTTATGAAGTGATCACAAAAATTACATTGTTTCACAATAAGCAGAGCCACAAATAAGGTTTATACTTCAAAGCACATTCAACAAATCACCAAAATCAAGTCCTCTCTAAGCACTGCGTTAAAAACATTACCATGAAAAGAGAACAGTTTTTATCGTTGTATCTGTGCATCATACACACAGTGAAGTGCAGCAAGTATAAGAGAGGTGGGGAAAAGTAGACAGAGACACAAGACACTTCAACAAGATAGTCTCAAATCAAGACCTCAAGTAGACAATGATATTAAAAATAGAGAAGATCAAAACAGTAGATATTTTAGATATACTTGAGAAGCTGAAAACCAAAAAAATAGGAAATACTCCATCCTTTCAAGCACACAGGGAAAATTTAGATAAACTGACCTTAGGCCACAAAAAAAATCTCGGTAAAGTTGAAAAAATGGAAATATAAAGAGTAATAGCAGAGAAGTTATTGTTTTTAATGGAAATAATATACACACACATGCACACAGACATACAACAAACAAAAGGCTCTTCGACCTAAAATTTTTAAATGTACAATTAAAAACTTATTGGATCATAGGTAAAATCCAAACCTAAAGAGGAGAATTTCTTGAAAATAATGATAATGAAAACATGACATATAAGATCAGATCCATAAACTCAGCTAAAGCTTTTAATGGAGAAAAGCTTTAATACTAATATAAATCAAATGAGAATAAATAAATGCTCAATCAATTCAAAAAGAAAAAGGAACACAGTAAAGACAGAATAAAAGAAAAAACAAATAAATGTATTAGAAAAGAGAAAGAACTAATCTATAAATCCAAAAGCCAACTCTCTGAAAATCATTGGCTAACCGAAATCAAGAAAAAAGGGAAAACAAAATAAAAATAGGCATTAAAACAAAGAAAAATAAAGAAAAACATGAGATTTCTTCACAACTCTATGTAGAAAGTTTTAAAACCCAGAGGAAATAATTTTTTAGAAAAATACAATTTGACAAAATTGACTTCAAAGCCAAAAGTCTAATTCCCATAAAAAAATAAAGAACTTTTCATAAAACAGTACCAGACTTTTTTTTTTTTTTAACATTTATTTATTTTTGAGACAGACAGAGACAGAGCATGAATGGGGGAGGGGCAGAGAGGGAGACACAGAATCCAAAGCAGGATCCAGGCCCTGAGCTGTCAGCACAGAGCCCGATGCGGGGCTTGAACCCACAGACCGCGAGATCATGACCTGAGCTGAAGTCGGACACTTAACTGGCTGAGCCACCTAGGCGCCCCCAGACTCAGTTGGTTTCACATGGGAATTTTACCAAACCTTTAAAGAGCAGAAAATCCCAGTACCACTTAGGATATTCCAGAGGGAAGAATTAGTAATATTTTGTTATTCTACAGTACTTGGACTACTTGTGAAGCACTAGAGTGTTACTTGAAAGTAAACTGGAATTAGTTGTAAATGTACACTGCAAACTCTAGTGCAACCGCTATAAAAAAGTGAAAATGAGTAAACTGATATGCTAGAAGAGGAGAAAATGGAATAATATAAAATTGCTCATTAAAACCATAGTAGGCACAAAAAGAGTGGAAGACAAAAGGAACAAAGAACAATGGTAACAAACAGAAAACAGTAACAAATATAATAGACAGTAATTCAATTATATGAATACTTCCTTTATTTTTTTATTTTTTTATTTTTTTTATTTTTAAATTTTTTTTTTTTCAACGTTTTTTTTTTTTATTTATTTTTGGACAGAGAGAGACAGAGCATGAACGGGGGAGGGGCAGAGAGAGAGGGAGACACAGAATCGGAAACAGGCTCCAGGCTCCGAGCCATCAGCCCAGAGCCTGACGCGGGGCTCGAACTCACGGACCGCGAGATCGTGACCTGGCTGAAGTCGGACGCTTAACCGACTGCGCCACCCAGGCGCCCCTGAATACTTCCTTTAAACATCAATGGACTACATCAATGAAAACAGACTGTCAGAGTGGACTAAAAAATAAGACCCAAATACGTGCTGTCTACAAGAAATAAATTTATATATAAAGACACAGGAAAAAAAAGGAAAAGAGATGGAGAAAGATATACTATGCTAATACTAATCAAAAGAGAGTGGATGTAGCTATGTTAATTTCAGACAGAGCAGACTTCAAAGCAAGAAAAGTGACCAGGGACGAAAAGAGGCGTTACATAATGATAAAGCAGTCAATTCTCTAAGAAGACATAAAAATCCTTAATATATGTGTGCCTAACAACAGAGTGTCAAAATACATAAGGTAAAAACTGATATAAACTGTAAGGAAAAGGCATGATCCACTATTACAGTTGGAGACTTTAACACCGCTCTGTCAAAAATGGACAGATCTAGCAAGGAGAAAATCAGTAAGAACATAGTTTAACTCAAAAGCACCATCAATCTATACTGGATACAACTGACGTCTATAGACTACTTCATCCAACAACAGCAGAATACACATGTTTCTCAAGCTCATAGGGGACACTCACCACAAAACAGACCATGTTCTGGACCATAAAACACACTTTTAAAAGAATAGACATCACACAATGTTTGCTCCCAGATCACAATGTAATTAAACTAGAAATCAATAACAGAAAGCTAGTTGGAAAATCCCAAAATATGTGGAGATTAAACAACACACTTCTAATTAACACATGACTGAAAGAAAAAACCCCGAGAGCAATTTAAAAATATTTCAAATTAAATGAAGCTGAAATACAACTTATCGAAATTTGTGGAATGCAGTAAAAGCAGGGTTTAGAGAAGAATTTACAGCATTTCTAAAACTCTAAAATCCATAATCAAAGCTTCCACTTCAAAAAACTTGAAAAAGAACAGCAAATTAAATCTAAAGTAAGCAGTGAAAAAGAATAAAAATTAGAGCAGAAATCAAAATTGAAAACAGGAATCAACAGAGAAGAATCAAAGAAACCTAAAGCCAGTCTTTGAAAACATCAATAAAATCGATAAGCTAGTCAGGCTAACTAGGAAAAAAAGAGAGAAGACATAAGTTAGTAATATCAGAAACAAAAGAGGAGACATTACTACAAATCCCAAGGACATTAAAAGGATAATTAAGGAATACTACAAACAATGCTACGACCACAAATTTGATAACCTATGTGAAATAGTCTAATTCCTCAAAAAAAGACAATGTGCTAAAACTCATACATGAAGAAAGACAATCTGAGTAAGCCTATATCCATTAAAGAAACTGAAACAATAATTAATAATCTTCTAAAACAGAAAGCACCAGGCCCAGGTGGATTCACATGCAAAATTTTATCAAACATTTAAGAAAGGAATTAGAGCAATTCTCTACAGTCTTTTTCAGAAAATAGAAGCAGAGAGAATACTTCCTGACTCATTCTATGAAGACAGCATTTAATAGCAAAATACTTAATACCAAAACCAGACAAAGACACTACAATCTTCTTGTAATGACAAATATTTCTTAAGAACATAGATGCAAATATCCTGAAAACATTAGCAAATCAAATCCATCAATATATAAAAAGATCTGCCCAACACAACCTAGTGGGATTTATACCAGGTATGCAAAGTTGATTCACCAATCAAAAGTCAATTAAAATAATCCATCACATCAACAGACTTAAGAAAAAATCATGTGATGATTTCCATAGATACAGTGAAAGCATTTGACAAAATCTAACATCCATTCGTGATAAAAACTCTTAGCACACTACAAGCAGAGGGGAACTTCCTCAACTAGAGAAACAAAACTTAGGAAACTAAACATACTCATACCATACAATCCTATAGTGGCATTCCTTGGAATTTACCCAAATAAGGATGTTTATAGCAGCTTTATCCAAAATTGCCAAAACTTGAAAGCAACCAAGGTATCCTTCTAAAGACGAACAGATAAACTATTACCTGACACATCCAGATAATGAAATATTATTCAGGGTTAAAAGCAAATGAGCTATCAAGCCATAAACAGACATGGCAGAATCTTAAATGCCTATTGTTAAGTGAAAGAAGCCAATCTAAAACGTTTCAATACTGTATCATTGCAATTACTGGACATTCTATAAAAGGAAAAGCTCTGGAAACAGTAAAACAAACAGTAGTTACTAGGAGATAATAGGAAAGAAAAATGAATAGGCACAGAGAATTTTTAGGGCAGTCTAACTACTCTGTATGATACTATAATGGTGAACATGTCATTATACATTTGTCCAAACCTATAGAATGTACAGGAGTAAATCCTAATACAAACTATGACCGTTGAGTGATAATGATGTGTCAATGTAGGTTCACTAATTTTAAGAAATGTATCACTTTGGTTCAGGATATTTCGAGTGTGGGAGGTTGTGACTGTGTGGACGTAGGGAGGATATGGGAAATCTTTGTACCTTCTGATCAATTTTGCTATGAACCTAAAACTGAAAAATAAAGTATTAAAATAAAATAAATGAAAAAACAAGGAAATTATCTGCACCCAATATCATAAATAAATTATCCCTACAAGACAGGAATTCTAAAAATAGAAAAGGAAAAAACCAACCCTCCCCCCCCCCGCCAAAAAAAATCAAAAATAGGCAGGAGACATGAACAGAATCCACAGAAAATGTTCCTTATCTATAGGAAGATGTCTAACTTCATTCATAAGAGTAACATAAATAAAAATTATACACCCTATTTTTTCCTATCAAATTGGCAAAAATTCAAAAATTTGGCCACATATGCTAACAAAGTAGGGAAAAAAAAGGCACCATCATACACTGCAGCAACAATGCTTCGAAAAAGAATTGTCATTATTTAGCAAAATTACATAGGATTTTACTCTTGACACAGCAGTTCCATTTGAGGGCTTGATCTCTTCCTAAGACACACTTAAAAAAAACCCAAAAACAAGTGCACAAAGCTCTTCACTCAAGTTCTATTTGCTGCAGCAAGACTGAAATAAATGTCTGCAGTAGAAGACTGGTTAAACAATGTATGATACATTCATACAATGAAGTACTACGTAAATGTAAAAAGACATAAGAAATATCTCTACATATTGCTATGGAATGGTCTCCTAGATACAGTAATAAGTAAACACAGCAAGGTAAAGAAAATGTATACAGTATGTTACCTTTTATCTAAGAAAAAGAAGAAATACCCCTACATAAACAGTAATTTGTGTATGTACTCATATACATACAATTTGGATCTGTATGTGTGTGTGTTAAAACAGCGGTATAATCCACAAACTACTAAAACTGGTTAGCTATTGGTAATAGGGTGGAACAATAAAGAGATAAAAAGACTTTTCTGAAGGTAAACTGTTTGGGAGATTTAACTCTGCAACCATGTAAATGTTTTCTGATGAAAAAACAAAATGAAATAAAACAAAAAGAAACCTTAGAACAAAAATCAGAATTAAATAAAGCAATGCAACTGTTGTTATCAATTTTGTGGTTTGACCTCAGAGAAGAACTGTTTCAAGTGACTTGACATACAATGATTTGATTATATGTCCTTAACAGATTTCACAGGTATTTCCCTAATGGGATATATCCTAAGAACTACAAAGAAATCTTAAACTGTTCTCAGTAATATTATCAGTGATATTACCGTTATTCTGGAACTATTAAAGATAAGATAATGCAACTGAATGTCAACAGGGACTCTAATAGCATACTAGCATCCGTACAAGTACTGAAAATAGTGCCAAAAATTACTTGTCCGTGATATAAGCCTAGTACACAAAAGGGGCCACAACTCAACTCACTGTCTTCCCCATCTTACTTAATGGCATCGAAAACCTACTTAGGTTTAACATGTCCCCTCCACTCATTCTTTAGGTCATCAAATCCTACTGACTCTACCTCGCGCCTCTGTGTTAAATTTAGTTCCATTGTGTTAAATTTGGTTCAGACTGCCCAAACACATCCTTTGCAATAAAAATGTTACATGAGCCACATATGTAATTTCGGCTATCACTGTTTCCATATTAAAAAGAAAAAAGAAACAGGGAAAATTAAAATTCTGATATCTTTAACGCAGTCTATCCAAAATATTGTCATTTCAACATGTAAACAAAAATTATTAATGAGCTACTTGACTTTTATTTTACATATCAAGGCTTTGAAATTCACTACGTATTTTACACTTATAGAACAGCTCAATTCAGACTAGCCCCATCTCAAGTGTTCAGCAGCCCCGCTGGAGCACAGATGCCCAAGACCACCAGAGGTTCCAACACTGGCTACATATCAGAATCACTTTTCATTCATGAAGTGAACTTACTAGTTGCAGGGTCTAGAGGCGAATCTGTGAACAAGAATAGATTCCTGGCGTACAAATCTCTTTTCTCTTGCCAAACCCTGACTGACACATTAAGACTATTCACAATCTGATCGACCTAATCCACCTCTTCAGCCCTTATCACAAATTCACATGCTATAATTTCCATTCTTTAAACACATATCTTCACAGATTCTCAAACACACTAGTCCTTTAAAACTCCTTATTGTTAGTGTGTTGGTTTTTTCCTCTTCCTAAACTTTCACTGCCCCCTCTTTCATCCTACCTATCCTTCAACACTCAGGGCAAATATCTTTTCCCTCTGTGAAATGTTCCGTGCTTCCCCATGGAGGTATTTATTCTCTCCACTGTGTGTTTTATTCATCTCTCTGTCATACTATCGTACTTTATAGAATTACAATTTATCTACTGATGAATGTCTCCCCACAAGATCATGGGTTATCCACCTCATAACTCAGACACACTGGAGTTGGATTCAGTGGGACAGAAGGGGTAGAATTATAGTTATTTTGTGAAAAATCACACACAACCTATCTTAGCAACACTGTTATCTAACCTATAGGTGCCCCTACCTAAACTAAATGACTTTCCCATAGAAATTTATTACATTAAGATCAGCAGGCCCATGTGCTGCAGTAGGAATATCACAGAAACGAACAGCACTTGTTATCCTGCCAGACAGATCACTCTAAATAGTTAATACCCCGGTATCCTAGCTTATTAACAGTCTTCTCTAAGTTTGGATAGTCAATTTCCTAAAACCTTATCACTCTTGAATCTTCTAACTATAACCCTTAGGTATGCATGGCATTCAGCACCTTTGAGGGCTTTCTCTTCTAGAGAAAGTAAAAATCAGGCTTAAAAAAATTTTTTAATGTTTCGGGGGTGCAGAGAGCAAGGGAGACAGAGGAACCAAAGTGGGCTCTGCGCTGACAGTAGAGAGCCGGACAGGAGGCTGGAACTCACGAACTGTGAGATCATGACCTGAGCCAAAGTCTGACACTCAATTGGCTGAAACATCCAGGTGCCCCAGGCTTTAAATTTCTTAATGTAATGTCAACTTAGCTGTCTACTAAACTGATAAAGCTGAACATATAAACCTTTATGATCAGCAACACACTTAGATTTAGGTATCTGTTAACAACCTAAATCTCCAAAGCTGATGTTCATCTCCTATAAAGGGCCTAAAGCCAATTTAGATTAGACAGGAAGGCTGAGAGCTATTCTCACACCTGTCCATACCATTTTCCAACAGTCACCATGGACCAGCCACTCATGCTACTTTGTTTTACATGTATTTTCTTCACAGTAACACATTGATATAGCCATCAACTCCATTTTACAGATAAGGAAACTGACAGTAAAGTTAAAAAACAATTCCTAAAATAATGTCTTCAGAATACGAATTCCAGATGTTTGCCCTTTAAACTACAGCCCATTTAGTGGTGTGCTAGAGTCAGGTCCACACTGACTCACAAGAGCCAACTGTTAAATTTTTAGGAACTGCACAAGCCACTGTTAAACGGAGCTATGATTAAAAATTAAATCATAGGGACACCTGGGTGGTTCGGTCGGTTGGGCGTCTGACTTCGGCTCAGGTCATGATCTCAGTTTGGGACTTTGAGCCTCACATCGGGCTCTGTGCTGACAGCTCAGAGCCTGGAGCCTGCTTTGGATTCTGGGTCTCCCTCTCTCTCTGCCCCTTCCCTGCTTGTGCTCTGTCTCTCCCTTTCTCTCTCAAAATAAATAAACATTAAAAAAAGAAAATTTAAAAAAATTTAAAGCATATAAGCTGACAGTTAAATAATAAAAACAAAGGTACTACTTATTCAAAACTCACTTCCTAAATATTTTAGTACATTTTACTTGAGGTTAATTACACTTATTATATATGTGTATATACATCTGTGTGTGACATACGTGTGAATAATACTATATAATGGTGTGAAAATGAGTATCTCTTCTCAACTCTGTATTCAGTGATATCACTTTGCCAGCTTGAGACCGAGCACGATGGGAGTACTTACACCAAAGAAACTGGCAAATCCTACAAAGCATGGCTCCCCACGCCCCAAGTGGTTGTTACACATTACTAGCAAACCACAAGTTCGCTCCTTATTCTGAATAATCAGTTATTTCAAAATGCAATATGCAAAATTTGCAAAATGCAAAATGCAATTTTCAGCCTCTATCCAGAAACTCTCATTCAGTAGATCAGGGGTAGAGTATCAGCATGTATTTTGCAAAAGACTATCCTCTAAAAACCTTCTGATACATACCTGTAGCTGAGAAGTACTCTTTGAGATTTCTAAAGCAGTATTATGGATCATATCAGACGTTAGAGAAGCTACAAACTTAAAACTGCACTACTTTAGGTTCCCAAAGAGAAGTCTCTACAAACTATAATGTGAAACTGTAACACAGCTTTTTTATCAAGGATCAAAGACAATCACAGGAAAGCTTCTATAAAGCTTAAATTATCAGAAACGTTTCTGTTTAAACAATAATCTTAATAAAAAGATTATAATATGAGACAACTAAGATATCCACATGAAAAAGAATAAGGCTGGACCATACATAAAAATTAACTCAATGGGGCGCCTGGGTGGCGCAGTCGGTTAAGCGTCCGACTTCAGCCAGGTCACGATCTCGCAGTCCGTGAGTTCGAGCCCCGCGTCAGGCTCTGGGCTGATGGCTCGGAGCCTGGAGCCTGTTTCCGATTCTGTGTCTCCCTCTCTCTCTGCCCCTCCCCCGTTCATGCTCTGTCTCTCTCTGTCCCAAAAATAAATAAAAAAAAAAAAAAAAAAAAAAAAAGTTGAAAAAAAAAAAATTAACTCAAAATGGATCAAAGCTAAAGCTCTAAGATTCTTTGAAGAAAACACGGCATAAATCTTTGTGACCCTGAATTAGACAATAGTTTCTTAAATAAGACACCTAAAGCACAAACAACAACAAAAACACAGATAAACTGGATTTCATCAAATTAAAAACATCTGTGCTTTAAAGGACATCATCAAGAACATAAAAAGATAACCCAAAGAATGGAAGAAAACTTTTAAAAATCGTATGTAAGAAATTTGTATCTAAAATACATAGAGTTGAAGGGGCACCTGGGTGGCTCAGTCCGACTTCAGCTCGGCTCATGATCTCATGGTTTGAGAGTTAGAGCCCCACGTTGGGCTCTGTCCTGACAGCTCAGAGCCTGAGCCTGCTTCAGATTCCCTCTCTCTCTCTCTCTCTCTCTCTCTCTCTCTCTCTCTCTCTGCTCCTCCCCCACTCATGCTGTCTCTCTCTCAAAAATAAACATTAAAAAAAATTTTTTTAAATATATAGAGTTGTTACAAATCAACAATAAAAAGACAACCCAATTAAAACATAGGCAAAGGATTTGAATGAACATGTCTCCTGAGAAGGTATGCAGGTCGCCAATAAGCACAGGAGACGATATTCAGTATCATTAGCCATCAGGGAATTGCAAAAACTACAATTAGATTACCATGTCACATCCATTAAGATGGCTATAACCAATGACTTAGATAATAGCAAATGCTGATAAAGACATAGAGAACTGAAAACCTCCTACACTGCTGACAAGAATGTAAAATGGTGTAGCTGCTTCGGAAAACAATCTAGCAGTTGCTCAAAAAATTAAACATAGAGTTGCTGTATGATGCAGCAATTCTACTCCAAGATATAAATCCAAGAGAAATGAAAACATGTGTCCACTCAAAAAATTGTGTATGGATGTTCATAGCAGCATTATACCTAAAAGCCAAAAAGTGGAAACAACCCAAATGTTCATCTACTAATGAATGGATAAACATGATATGTTAATACAATGGAATATTATTTGGCAAAAACAAGGAATAAAATATTGATGTATCCTATAGTCTTTCATGAACCTTGAAAACTCTATGTTAAGTGAAAGACACTAGTCAAAAACAAAACCACATATTGCGTAACTCCAACATTATGAAATATCCACAGCAGGCAAATCTATAGTGATCGTAAGTGGAATAGTGGTCACCTAGGGCTGGTGGTCAGTTGGATGATACAAGTGTGACCACTAAAGGGTACGGGGTTTCTTTTCAGGGTGATGAAAATGCTCCAAAATTGACTGTGGTGATGGTTGCCTGACTCTGGGAATATACAAAAAACCACTGAAATGTACACTTGAAATGGATGAACAGTATGGTATGTGAATTATATCTCAATAATCTGTTACACATACACATAAATTTCTTAAAAAAAATTAACTCAGGAAGAGATTTCCATTTCTGAAAAACTGATGTCTTCTTTTATTCAATAAGTTATACTGAAGCATCGATTTATATATTGATATAAATTTATATACTTATACAACCACCAAATTATATATAATCATCAATTATATTTCTCTTCTGGCTTCATTACCAGGAAATTCACCACTGAATTTGTGGTCACATGTGCTTTCCTTCACCTAAGTTCTCTAGTTCAGCTTCCATCACCACCACGCCTGCTTTTACTGTTTTAATTTCTAAGTGTTCTACTGTAACTAACCCGCTTCAATCTTTCTTAGAAGCAAGCAGGATAGGACAGCTGACTGAATTCTGAAAACTTCAGAATACTTTTAGATGCTCAGGATGCCCACCAAGATACAGAAATCCTATGAAGTTCAGCTTGGGCTCTGCTAACCAATTCCCTTCACCTTAATTAACTACCACCAAGAACTAATTCAGAGAATTAGGAGTTTTCCCAGAGGATGTTTTTCCTCTAAATTACATTATTCACATAAAACATTATAACCTGGTATTACACATTTACCATATATTTAGCACCCAAGATACTATTTTGAGTGGAACGTAAATAATAAATCACTACCGAAATTCAACTTTGTTTTGGGAAATTCATTCCTACCCTAACAGGTGAGGATGACTCCTCTGTGTTTCGTTTCTGGGACTCAGTGTCCACATCTTGGCGCTTATTCTTCATTCTTTCTCTAAGATCCCCTGTAGGTCTTTCTGGTGACCTTTGAACCGAAAAAACAAAAACAAAAGAAAAACAAAACAAAACAACAAAAATCTATATTCATATAACATTTATAAGGCTATATTTACAGAAATACCTCACAAATCAATAAAAATTTTCTAACTGTCCATGGCTCCTAATGTTCAGAAAAATAATTAATTTGCTTGAGCTTAAATATTAATATATAAATAATACGAGCATCACTTACAAGTTTTCTCCCAATACCAACCAGAAGTGTATACATTAAAATTCCATGGGGAGGCAGGTACTAGTGATAAGAATAAAAAACTGCATGTGAGCTGAGAAAAAAGAATTTGTAATCAACAGCTTAACTTGTTTTTCTAAAAATCACATAAATGTATTACTTGTATTTGAAGTAAAAAGTCAGAAGATATCAAGTTTTAAACCCCAACATTGTAAAATTAATCAAAAGGCAACATTAGTGGTATTTTCATATGTACACGTATGTGGTTGGGTGCAATGCCAACAACTGAGAATTACCCACCTCAAGAATCATGGCAAATATAGGATTTTTCTGTTATTCTTATAACTCTTCTTAAATTTGATATTGTTTCAGAACAGAAAATAGTTAAAGGATTCAAAGCAAGACTTAGGCAGCGGACTTCCTTTAATTAAGAAAAATCATACATACTTATATTCAACACTGTAAACCTTAATAACTTATACTGAAAGTTCGATAAACAGCTATCCAATTATTTTCACACCATTATTAAGTAAGAAAACAAAACAGAGATGGAAAACACACTATCTTTAAAGAATATTCCTAGAGGATCTTTAATAAAGAGCAACAGAAGTCAAGGAGTGGTATGTCCCTCACTGGCTAACAAAAAATACTGTATACATATTTTTAAAGATAAAAAGAAATCACATAGACATTTACATCTATTTCAATAGTTGATCAAGCAAATCAATTCTTTTATCAATCAATACAAAACAAATGATTAATGAAGAAATAATTCAGTTAATTCATGTTACAGGCTCTCATTAATATTTATATTTTATAAGACTATATTAAACACTTTAACAGTTAAATCTGACCTTGAAAGTGAAACTTATTATGAACCAGTACTTAAAGGCTTTAAATTTTAATTATGATGTACATGTAAATCTTCTGTGCCCTGGTTTCCTTTATATAATAAGACAATTTATTATGAACTTGTTTCTATCTAAACAGCACCTGAGTGCTCTACATACAGTGAATGCTCAATAAATGACTTAAATATCTTGTGACTAAAAAAGCATTTCTGAAATACACGGGTTTTCTTTCCATCTTTGAATCACATTACGAACTACATTCTCTTCCCTATAAAAAAAAAGAAAAAAAAAGACAAAAGCCAAAGAGGGTTATCAAATGGAAAAACATCCACAAAATTAAAAAATCCTTTATTCCAAGTCTAGTAATGACACTGTATTTTTCCATTTTAGGCCAATTTCTCTGTCCATTTTCCTCAAAATTACCCCTTCTATAAAAATTTTCTGTCAGTTAACGAATTTCACAGATGAATTAAAGTATGTATTAAAGTGTGGCAATAACATAAACAAAACATTAAAATTATTGAAACACTTTACCCAGGTGTGTATTTTTACAGATACTTAAACATATAAAAGAAGTGGTTTTCCCACATTAACAGAGGGCACAGATGACAATCTAAATACAAATAAAACAGAGTATTCAGCATCACAAGTAAGCTAAAATGTATGTTTACATGAACAGAAAGCCAGCTCAGCGTTTGAATTTTAAATTCTATTAGGCCTCAAAATCTATACACACACACACCCATCAATTCACTTATTAAAAAAAAAAAAACTGCAAATGCTAATGTTTGATTTTTACACTCTTGCTGTAGCCAAGGCAATCAGCACATTCAATTTTAAGACTTGGTTAATTATTTGTTTACCAATCAAGTTTAAACTGCTTTTGTGACAATCTTTACATGTGTTACATATTTAAACACAATAACAAAATCATGAACTGAACTGAAAGAAAAATAAAAGGGCTTTATTGAAAAATTTCATTTAGCTTTGCCTTTATCAAAGGCAAAAAAGATGTTCTAAATAGGTAGTAGTACCTTTATCCACATATAAATACATATTTTACATTAATACACAGTTTAGAGATTTGGCAAATGCATTTTAATCTACAGAGTCTGCAGTGGATTGTCTTTTGTCATTAAGATTTGAATTCAGAACATCTTAAAAGGCTAAAGTTATATCCATTTCAAATTTTAATATTTTAAGAGTTAAAAAGTCTCCCCTCAGTAAAAATAAATCCATAAAATTCTATCTTAAACCATTTTAATACATAATGGGGGGTGTAAGTCATACATACAAAAAAAAATCTGTTGGCAAAAACAGTAAATACTGAGCAAATAATTTTAAAGCATACATTTTATTAATCTTGAAATTAACAACTAGAAAGATCTCGTTGATCTACCACCAAAAGAGAAAATCTGATCAAATATGTTTGTATTTCAGATTTTTATACTAGATAAATTACAAAAGCCATCTTCTAACAGTATATGAACAATTCAAAGTTCTTAATTTACCTTCTATAATTGCTGCTATAACCTTTACCACGGGGTGAAGGGCCATGTACGAATCTACATGTGTTTCCATAGAGGCAGTTGCCAGTCTTCAGCCAATTACGGCACTGTGTCTAAGAGACAGATATTACTATGTAAATTTCACATTTATTTCTGGATAAACGATGCTACAGGGACAAAATTAAAACAAATTCTACGAAAACTCCAGATAACCTGAGATACATTATCCCCCAAACAATAAAAATGCCAGGGAAAAAAACATGAAAACTGTTGACTCTTCTCATTCCTCTTTATGCTACTCAGTTTTAAAAATTTACTGAACATTCCTACAATAACCCATTCACCTTTATGATACAAATCAGTATTTCAAGAATAGGATTATAAGACAACCCCTGTGACTGTTCTAGTGACAACTCACCTCTGCTGTACTGCCAGTGCTGGGTCCGAGCCTCTCAAACACACTGGGTCTTCGGGATGTGCTATCAGATATGGTCTTGGTATTTTCCACTGTGACCTTCCTTCTAATTTTTGACATTTTGTACTACTTTAACCAAAAAGAGAGAGAGGCAAAACTGTAAAATTCTTCCATTTTAAATTAACTGAGCCTATAACTTACATGTAGATAAAGCTGTAGATCACACTGCAAAATTATGGGGAATTTTTCTCAGGAGAAAAAAGGCATCGGAGAGGTCACAGGTAAACAGAGGTAAACAGTTGGTATCTTCTAAGGCATACCTTCTTAGTAAATTTATAACAACTTTGGAACCTGTTGGCTACAATTTTACCTCTTCTGCAGAATGAATAATATTCTACTCATACAGTTTTCAAAGTACATTCAACCTCAGAAAACACACTGTAAAATGTTTAGTTTCTACGTTCCTTATAAAAGTTTCAAAACTTAGTTAACTATCCTTCAAGGAAAAGTTGTACTATCATTCTCTATTAGCTACTTAACGGGAAAAGCTATGTCAAAGAGAACAGGAAATAAGATCAGGTGATAGCAGAAATTATGCCTTATACGGTTCATGACATTAGGTATATTCTAAAAAGCAGCTTGGGAGAAAAGTGAAAACTATTTAAGTATTTTCTCCACCTTACAGACCTTAAAAAAGAACAGTCTATTCAAGGACATTTACTTTCCAATTATATACATATAAAAAAAAAGTCAATGTTGATAAAATGACTTTCTTTCAAAATGGAACAGGCTACAGAACTAGAAGTCAAGATGTTTCTATAATTTATATACCACACTGACATAAAAATCAAAGATGCTAAAAGTGATGAACAGGCTACCTTACCATTTAGAAATAAGAAAGACAAATTGTACAAATATTTTACAAAAGTAAATAAAACATTTAAAACCGAAACCATAACAAAACAAATCCAAGTATATAATCAGGTGATTCAACTGGAAATGAAACGTCAGATAACAATATTATGATATACATTAGAAAACAATATTAAATTCCAGATCTAGAACAACTTAGTACATCACTCTGGGAATTGGGTAAGAACTGCCTAACTAAGACTCCAAAAAAACCACTAACCCATTCAAATCTCATACAATCTAAATAGCTGAAATCTTATCAATAGTCAAAAGTTACTAGAATGAACAATCGCAGCCAAAGAGGCAAAAGTTCCATTTGGTATAGAACTGGTCTCCATAAAGTTCACAAATTCAAAAAGCTCTTTAATGTGGTTTCAAAATAAAGATATATAATTTGAAAGGAAATTAAATCATGAGAGTACCAAATCAAAACTTTAAAAAAATTATAAACAATATTTGGTTTAGATACTTCTCTTCAGGTCACATTTTTAAAAGAATCCTAAGAATAAGGACAACATTTGACAAATGAACAAAAGATAATGAGCCAAGAGAAAAATAGGAAATGATAGAGTAGTTTTAAATTGGAAAAAAAGGTACAGTCTTATTCTTTAATATAAAATACAACCATTTTATTAATTAATATTTAGTGATTCAAAGAATTCAGAAAATAATTTTAGTTACAAATTTTTAAAAATTAGCATCGAGTGTCCCATAAATAAGAATTTGCTGCAACATGAAATCACATATGTGTCAAGTGTTCTCTGAGTAAGGAACTTTACAGCCAACTGTACATCCAACAGTTACTACTCTAAGATAATCTTTGATTTCATTCTCAGCCCAAATGAGAATTTACAGAGTAAAAGTTGGTAAAATTTCATGTACCCATTTGATTTGCCAAACTAAAATGTTCTTTAGAGAGCTGAAAGCCAAGATAAAGGGAGCTGAGGAAAGATCTAGAAAACGTAGAGCTTTGATTAACTGAGAAAACCACTTTTTTACAATTTATATCAGAGCAGGAGGCAATAAAAAGTGAGTATGTCACAAAATATACAGGGAACGTTTAGAACAAAAGCATATTTAAAGTTTCATTATGTTATTATAAGTACTAATACATAGATGCACATTATAATCCTCATTCACTAATTCAATTTTTAAAACATTTATTAATAAACTTTAAATTGAAGGAGTTCTAGAAGTTCCTTATTAGCTATTACCAGTTATTTAGAACTTGGAAAACAGGCACACCACCCCACCACACTGCCTCAAGAAGACTAACCCTAACCTTAACGTATTTCCCTCCACTCTCAAAGGAAATAGTTCTGCTCACAAAACTCCTGTATATCTCCTCATGCCAACACTTCCAACACACCCTCCTCCAAAAAAAAAAATTAATGGTAGTGCTTTCCATAATCGAGGCAAGAAGCTATTTATTATTATACCTAAAACACTGGTCATCTAGCATCTCCCTTCTTGTTTTTCTGAGGGCTCCTTCCTGCTCTGTAATCTGTTGCTTGGATCAGGACTCCACTACCCCCCTGACCTACCACTGAAAACCACAGCTTCTCTCTAATGCTAGATCATTAACATCAACTTTGAAGGTTTCAAAAGGTTCAGACTATATGTCAAAGATATTCAAGTGAGGACTAATGACTGAATCGTACACCCCTTCTTGTATTCTTGTCACTCTTTCCCACAGAGACAAAGCTGCTTGTACCGGTGACATCAAGAACTAGTCAAGATTCACCTACATAGTGATTATCACTAGAACTTTACTTTTAGCTACTGTTGAGTCTCCCAACTTAGGGGAAAACAGCAAAGAAATAAAAGTCATATTCTCAGCATCCAACAGTATCAGACCTCCTCTCAAAACTGCACTGACTTTGAACACCAAGTCTATGTTGTAGGGTGGTCGTGGACAGAAAAAAAAAATCTGAGGCAAAGGGAAAAAGTAGGACTTGAACTTTTCTAATTGAAAGGAATAGGAATTCTTCCGATCATCTATCTAGGAACTTCCAACAGCAGTCATCAATAACAAGTTACCTAAATATTATTACTGAAACATTCATGATTGGCATAGACAAAGTACTTCATGTTTGCAAGGAAGACAAAATATGTTTTAAATCCTGTTTGTCTAAATATATACACAAACCTGTAATACATGAAAAGCATTTACTCATATATATTAATTTATTACTTTAAAAGTATGTTACCAATTAATATGACTTAATTAGAATTTTCATTCTAAAAATTTGGGCCCTCAAAGGCAAATAAATACCACAACAGAGGGGCACCTGGGTGGTTCAGTTGGTTAAGGGTCCAACTCCTGATTCGGCTCAGGTCCTGATCTTACTGTCTGTGAATTCGAGCCTTGCTCAGTGCAGAGCCTGCTTGGAATTCTCTCTCTCTCTCTGCCCCTCCCCTGTGCAGTCTCTCTCTCTCTCTCTCTCTCTCTCTCTCTCTCTCTCTCTCTCTCAAATAAACAAATAACTTTAAAAAAAAGAAAAAAAAACCACCATAACAGAATAAAATATAGATATGACTGAGGGGGGGAAAACCTTTTTCAATTAACATCTGAACACGCTTCAATAAGCAAATGCTTCGAAGTATATGAGAAAAGTTAGAAACAAGGAAATTAAACATGTAAATATTAAAGTCTTCCCTATCTCAGAGACTTTAAAAGCTCTCCCCCCAGATTTGTTTTCAAATTATTCTTTGATTTCAAACTGTCATCACACTTTCACCCACATCATCAAGTCTTTCCCAAACACCATCATCAAAGCCCAGGTGACACTGGTGAAAGTCTATTGAGTTATTTTCCTATTTCTCCCCTCTATTTGCACAGTAAATAAATATCAAAATTTTCATGATATCTTTTCAACTGGAAAAAGAAAAACAGGGGACACAAAGTTTGACTCTATTAAAATATAACAAAAGAGGGTCTTAATAAATGGAAACTGTCCCTCCTTTTCCTCCCAAACTTACAAATATGACAATGTACTCAAAGCTACATACTACATAAATATGGCTAAGAAAGGAGAAACATATAGAAACCTCTTTTTAAATTATTAATTATTCCTGAAGCCTAATTAGTAAAATTGTGTCAATAAAACATGTATCAATTCTAGTATCCTCACTACAATACAGAATTACATCTTCTTTTTTTTAATGTTTTTATTTATTTTTGAGAGAGACAGAGCACAAGGTGGGGGGGGGGGGGTGGAGAGAGAGGGAGACACAGAATCAGAAGCAGGCTCTAGGCTCTGAGCTATCGGCACAGAGCCTGACACGGGGCTCAAACTCACAAACTGCGACATCATGACCTGAGCTGAAGTCAGATGCATAACCAACTGAGCCACCCAGGTGCCCCTAATTACATCTTTTTGAGGCCTCAACTTCCCTTAGCACAAACGAAAACATAAATTATTTTAATCTGGATGAGTCGTGGCATATTAGGAAACTGTCAAATAATTAAACAATTAAAACTACATAAATGTACTAACTGGTACTAGAAGAAACCTCTACCCACTGAAGTTCTAAAATTAAAAGGCTTATATTAAAAATGAGGTCTCTTCATATCTATAGTTCATATTTTTAAAAGAGAAAACAGACCTTAGAAACGTATTTGATGCATAATCTGGGAGAATATTTTTAAAAAGAACTTTCTAAAACAACCTTGCATGTTACTTATAAATAGACTAAAACAATTCCAAACTGAATTCCAAACAAAACTAACAGAACTAAATTGACTACACTTCTACGAGCAAGGCAATACTGCAGCACAGTGCAATAAAAATAATTTGTTAAAAAAGACTATGAACAGAGAATAGCCAATGCTGGCAACTAGGATAAAGTGAAATAAATTAAACTCCAACATACACACTACCAAAAAAGTATAAAGACACTTTCTACAGCAACACCAGTTAATTTTCAACTGTTGCTACTAGCTCCAACTCTATATGAAACGGAGAGTGGGGTTGGAGGAAGTGGGGGAAACATCCACTAAAAACCAATTCTTCAAATAAATGTAAATTAAACAATTTTGCTTTCTATATTTAACTGCCAATGCATACTGTAATACAAATTAACACTGACAACTTGTAAAAATTCTAATAACTTGTACATAAGTGGAAATAGCATCACTTATGGATTTTAGTATTAATTTACTAATATGAAAATTGGATTTGCATATCTTAAATACGCAATCAACATTCATTTCGAATCAGCAATGATTAGGAAGCCAGTAAGAGGCATGCATTTGATAAAACTGGATCGTAACAGATCCACACGATAAAAGTCTAAGTTTCATGGTGCAACTATTTTTACAGACACAAACTGCTATATACCAGCATCAATATTCTTAGTAGTCTCGTGTTTAAATTGTCATGATATAATCTTAATATTTCAGTAAGAATTGGAAAATATATTAAAATCTACAGATTATATCCACAAAACTCTCCAAAATATTGTCGCTTAGGTACTAAAGCCAGTCATTTCAAATATTACAGAACTAGATTCCGCTAACTGGCACCATAAACATTTAGATTAACTGCAACGGTATCACGGTCTTTGAAAAGTTGAAGTGTGAAGATATTTTCCAAACTTTTAAAATTGTTTTTTTCAAAAAACCCCAAAACGTCTCAGATAGTATACGTCTATAATTTTCAGAGTGCTTCAAATTATCTGAAAACTTTGTAATATAACCCAAAAGCGTAAGCCGCTACGCTCCACAAACAAGACCCTACCAATATCATTCAAGTAATATCAACTCTGAATAATTTTCCAGCCACATAAATTATTTTAACCTGTTTTAGAAAGAGATAATGCCAAACAACAGACCCTCTCCTTTCGCTCCACTTTCCCCGGCTTCTGACAGATAGGTTGCCAAAAGTAACTACCTAGGAATGTAAAGATAAAGCAGCACTCCTCAACCTCCAGGACCCAAATCTCTAAATGACCACTGTCGGGCAATAAGCAAGACCAAATACAACCAACAGCAAGATAATTTTTCCTAATAGATCTGGAATGCGTAAGAGGGAGCCTCTAAATCTAACACCACATTCCTGCCCGCTTCCAGCTTATACAAATGCGAATACTGCGCCAAGGGTTCCCAAGCCCACAAATGATAGTGTCCCGGCACAGCCTTTTGTCTGAATAGACCCGACTCCGTAGACAAACTCGTCAGAATCAGTACAAGAGCGAGAAACGAAGCCTGAGCCGAAGGAGCTATTGCACAGTTAAGGGTGGGATGCTGAAGGAGAGCTAAAAATTCTGACGTGACCCGAGCGGGGATGTAGGACAACTCGGGGCCTCCCCATCCCGGGTCCGCCCAACGCCTTTCCCCCAGTACCCACACCAATTCACACAATTCAAGCTTACCTCCTCCCCGAGCTCCTGTCGCAAGCTCAGTCGGGAGGCGCCACCGCCACCACCGCTCCGAGGAGCGGGGGAGGCGACTCTCTGTCCCCGCGCCTGGACCCGGGAAGACGACGACGAGAAGGAGGTGCGCGCGCGACTCCCGGGAACCGGCCCTCCGCTAGCGACGGGCCCCCGGGGTGGCTGAGAAGCAGAACCCGCCCGCCGCTTCGCCAGGGTCAAGTGAGACTGACACGTAGGAAGAAAAAGAACGAAGAGAGACTGGAGAGTAAGAAAAGGAAACGAAAACACTACCAGGCCGCTAGGAGAACCGACTCAAAACGCCGCCGGAAGTCAAGTGTTTGCCCTGATCCCCTCTAGACCGCGGCAGCTTCCGGCCTCCAGATTAGTCGTCAGCGCGCAGGCACCGCCCCTTCGGAGACACGCCCCCGGGCGTAACGTCGGCTCCTAGGAGGGCCGGGGAAATCATCACGTCTGTGCTGGGTGAGAGACCCCCGGAGAGGCGTGCCCGAGCCAGGGGGGGGAGCCAAGGTTGCCAATAAAAAGTGAATCTAAGAGAAAGAGTTTACGCCTTTTATTATATAATGTCTTGAAATAAACAGCTGTAGTAAATGCACAAAATGCCACATTGGTTGTTGACAATAACTACAGCCATTCATTCATGTGCTCAGCAATGTGCACTGAGAGGTGATAGACGGTGTTTGTACTGTTGTTGACGCTCCTCCGCTCCTCCGCTTTCTGGGCCTTCGCTTATTACTGTAGAGCAAACAAGACACGGTTGGGTTTTTAAAGGCGCAAGGCAGTTCGTTGAAAATTTGGAGCAGAAATCTTTAATGTCCTAACCACCTTTCCTTTTGTGGTCCAATGATCTGCAAGAAACTAGTTATTAAAATTGCTTGAAGTCGATGGTCAAACGTCCTTAATCAAAAAAAATTCGTATCTAGCCTCTTACATATTTTTTTAGAGAGAAAAAAGCAATGTGAGCCCTTTTCTGCCTTAATTTTAAGGTAGCATTTATTTTGGCCTTTTCTTTGACAAAACCAAGGAATAGGAAAAAGCTTTTCTCAAAACTACGGATAAAACTTTAAAAAGAATTGGTACGATGATTTAGTCTTGTTGGAATCGGTAAATTAAAATATGGGAGAAGAGTGGAAAAATCAAGAGTATTAAACATTCTTGATGACATGCCCAGCTATCTTAGAGACAGCAGCAAGAGCTTCTGTACAAGTGGGTTTGATGTAACGCTCTGGCAGCAAGAATCCATATTTGCCTTTATCTCGAAGTTCAATTGTAAACGAGTATTTTATGCCCAAGTCATAGATCCAGTCATCCGAACCTCCAGGAGCTAGGTCTACAAGAAGAAAGAAGAAATTACTTTTTGAAATACAATGTTTCAAGTTAACTAACAAAATGGAATTTTCCCCCCTAAAATTAAAAATAGCTCTGCTTTTTTTCTGATTGTTAAGTAATCTAAGTCTCTGGTAGAAAATGGAGACTGAAGAAAAACAGGTTAAGGAAGAAATTACCCATAACCCTGCCAAAGAGTAGTAATCACGATTAACATTTTAGTGTCTTTTTTTCCCCTCAGTGCATGCTTTAACATAATTTTTTCCTACATAAATAAGATCATCCTATACATGAAATGTTGTAACATTTCTTCTTTTTTTAAGTTTATTTATTTTTAGAGAGAGAGAGAGTGGGGGAGGAGCAGAGACAGAATCCTAAGCAGGCTCCACACCATCAGCAGTGGGGAGCCAGACATGGGGTTCCAACTTACAAACTGCAAAATCATGAACTGAGCTGAAATCAAGAGTCAGACGCTTAGCCGATTGAGCCACCCAGGTGCCCCTGTAACATTTCTAAACATGATCTCTCTGACCATATTTATGTCTTAATGACTTCAAATCTATAATATCATTTTTTCGTGATCTCATAGCACTACACTATAAAGCTGGATATAATAATTATTTACTTGGAGACCTTTAGATTTTTTTCTGATTTCTAATTAATATAAACAACTTTACAATGAACTTTCTGGTTTTCACTAATTGCTTCTTTGCTTCTTTGGAATATTCTTTCCTAGAAGCAGATTTACCAGCCTAAGAGTATGTACTTTTTACAATTATGCTACATGTTGCCAAATAATCTTCAAAAGAATTGAACCAATTTACCCCTCCACTAGCAGGGTATGAATATGCCCACTTCCCTTCCCATACCATCCACGGGAATCATGCATTTCTGGCAATTCTATGGGTGAAAAATACCACAAAATCGCCTTGTTTCTTTGATTACCGCTGAATTGGACATTTTATTTGCTATATTTATTGTCCATCTTTATATATTTTTCTACTCGATTTTTCTAGTGTATATTTTGCTTCTTTTTCTACTCGATTCATTTTATAGATTGTTTATAACAGCAATATTAGTGCTATTTGCCTTGTGTAATATGTAAACTTTTTTTTATTTGCTTATTTCGCTTTTGACTTGGTTTATGGCAGAGGATTTATCTTAAAATATTTTATCTGGAATGTAATTTGGAGAAAGACATGTTAGTAATAAATTAATTTCTTTTTCTAAGTAAGTTGTCAGGTTCTCCAACCCTATTAATTGAATAACATTCTTAGAAGTGCCTCCTTTATGAGATACTAGACGTCCTTATGTATTTAAGTGTCTTTCTGTTCTTCCTACTCCCTTCTGTTGATCTGTTTCTCCCAGGCTCTGTTCCACAGTCTTAATTACTACAAGTTTATGATGTGCGTTAATACCTGGTTGGGGCAAATTCTCCTATTAGCCTCATTTTTCAGAATTTTACGAGCTCATCTACCAACTTTATTCTTTCAAAGGAAGTTCAAACTCATTGAACTGTTCATTAGGATTGCATTAAATATACAGACTAATTTAGCACAACTGACACATTTTTATATTGTCTTCCCACTCAAAAACATGCTGCATTTCTCCTTTTATTTATTTTCTTTTATGGTTACCAGTATGGTTATTTTCTTTTATGGTTACTAGGTTTTTCGTGTAGATATATGGATTTATTTGTGTGTGTAGACACATATATGCATTCAACAATGAATTCGCATATATGTCTGTATCTGTATGTATATATATGTGCATGTGTGTATGTACATATAGAGGGGTATTTATTTTTCTACCTGATTATTATTTTTTTTTTACGTAAGAGGGCTTTAGATTTCTGTATAGTTAGTTCATAGTCAGCCACCTTACTCAACTTTGTGTTCTTGTTTGGTTTTGTGAGACAGATTGTGTGTGTGCACTCAGGGGAGTGGTAGAAGGAGAGGGAGAGATACAATCTAAAGCAGGCTCCACATCCGCATGGAGCCCAACTCAGGGCTCAATTTTGTGACCATGACATCATGACCTGAGCCAAAATCAAGAACAGAACACTTAACCGACTGAGCCACCCAGGTGTCCCAAACATTACTCAACTTTTGATTGTTACTAATATTTTTGGCTGATTTCTACTGTTTTCCAGGTAGACAATCATGTAACGTGTAAAGTGATCATTTTTGCCTCTTTCTGTACCTATACTTGAATTAACTACAAAGGTATTTACCAAAGCATTGTTTATAATACCGAAAAATATCCACCAGCGGTGGATTAAATAGGTTATTCAGAACAACCACTCTCAATATTTGGCATTTCTTCTTCTAGCCATTTTCTCATGCTTATGCACACAACCACGCAGATGTATACTGAATGAATGAATGAATGAATGAATGAATGAATGAAAGAGTATGTAGAGATAGACTGATTTCACCACAACAGAAAGTTACTTTTAAAGCTCTTCAGCCCTGAGGCTCTATGGTTATGCTTTGGGGAACAATGGTAGAGAAGAGAATGGGAATCAAGAAAGCTCTGAATTGTGAAAGGAGGGTGTGGGGTGCCTCTCCGACAGAGCAAGGACCTGGGTCAGCAAAGGTAACAGTGGACCAGTGACACCAAGAGACAGAGACACCATGTGGCCAATCTGGCCCCACTTTGTTGTGAGACATTTTAGGGGTAGTTGAGGAGGAAGAGGAAGATTCTGGACTTTCTACTAATAGGACATCCAGGGGTAAAGCAATTTATCGAAAATCATATGAATGTGATTACTAAGCTGAATGTATTTTTCTACTCCCGTAGATCATACCTGTTAAAGAAAACTTTGAGGTTTTGAATATTGCCTCAGGGCTTTTACACAAGCCATTTCCTCTCCTTGGTTTTCCCCTGACACCATTGTTGGGCAGCCACTTGTCAGGTAGGTCTCCCAGAAGTGTCACCTACAGAGAGAGACCTTCCTAGGTCACTTTAGCTAAGTAACCTCTCTCTCCTGCAGTCATCCTCAAACCCTTAAGACTATTTTATATTCTTCACATATCGATGGGATTATACTCTATTTTACTATTTAGTTGTTTACATCAGAGATTGGCAAACTTTACCTGTAAAGGACCGGATAGTAAATGCTTTAGGTTTTGTGAGCCACAAATTATATCATAAAACTATTCGATACTACTGTCATGAGAGCCACCATAGACAATACATAAATAAATGCGTGTGTCTGTGTTCAGATAAAACTTTATTTTTGGGGGGTGCCTGGGTGGCTCAGTCGGTTAAGCGTGCGACTTCAGCTCAGGTCATGATCTCAGTTTGTGGGTTCGAGCCCCGCGTCGAGCTCTGTGTTGACAGCTCAGAGCCTGGAGCCTGCTTTGGATTCTGTCTCATTCTCTCTCTGCCCCTCCCCCACTCACTCTCTGTCTCTCTCTGCCTCTGAAAAATAAATAAGTGCAAAAAAAATTTTTTTTAACTTTATTTTTGGATACTGAAATCTGAATTTCATATAATTGTAACGTGTCACAAAATCTCGCTATTTTGTGTTTTTTCCCTCAACCATTTAAAAAATGGAAAAACTGTTCTTATCTCACAGGCCTGTGCCTCACAAGCAGTAAGCTGAATTTGACCTGTGGGTCGCAGTTTGTGGACATCTGGTGACATGTTTATTTTCTCTTCCTCTTTCTCCATCTCCCCCTCCAGTTGCAAAAGATAAAAATCATTATCTGTCTTCCCAATGTGGGTAAAAAGGAGTCCCCCAATAAATATCTGCCAGCAGAAATTAAATTTTAAAATATTTCTTAGGAGTTTGCCGTATATGAGCTATCATCAGTGTGATACAAGCAAAAGACATTTAACTATAATGTACTCTAGTGAGCACCGCCTGTCACTAGCAAGCATCTAATGTAAAGAGTGTTCCCCAGATTTGTGTAGTGTTCAACCTGTGCAACCTTACACGGTGGCCATTGGCATCTTACACATTCTTTTAACCCTTTATGGCCTTTCCTCCTTCACTCAACTACTATGATGACAATTCTATAATCTCTACTCTGTAGCAATGAACACAATTTCTTAAATACCATTTTGTCTTCAGTGTGTTCATGTATTAATATAGCCTTGCTCAGTGCTGTCGTAGCTATTATGCTTCCATTTCTAATTGTTATAATCCAACTATTTTACGTGTGACCTGGTTTAAAGATTCCATTTAGAAAAATTAAATCCGCAGAGAAAAACCAAACATACAGATTTCTTTAGTAGCTCACAGTTCTCCAAGATGTTAAGAAGAAATACTTACATAAACTTTCTGAACCACTGCCATGTGTATATCTGGTATTTCTATTAGTATTCTCTATAGCACGGACTGCTTCACTGGCCACTAGAGACTGAAATCAATAGAATATGAAATTTCAGTTAATGTGCAGCTTTGGAGCGGGACAAGCAGAAGTTTCTTTAAAAAAATCATCACATATTAAATGAATCAAACTGTGTAGGTGAAGAAAAAGAAAGTATATTGCTGGTTGCTAGGGGGGTGGGGGTGAATGAATTGGGGGAGTGTTGGTTATATACATTTCCAGTTAAATTTCCAGCTAAACAATGTGTAAGTGTATCAAATCATCACATTGTACACCTTAAACTTACATGATGTTAAACATCAGTTATATCTGAATAAAGCTAGAGAAAACTGTTGATATGAAAAATCTGCGTAGTAAGAATAAATAAACTTTTATGGAAATCACAGTTAGGTGGCATTAAACATAGACTCTTCTAGTACATTGAAAATTTGATTTAACTTGAAGAAAAAATAATTCTCACATGCATTTTTTAGGAGTTCGTTTCTTATATACAATGAGGTATAACTGTATTCCAAAGGCAAACCGCCTGGAGTTACCCTACTCCTACACAAAATCATCACCAAACTTTAAATGCAACCTGTGTAAATATTACATATACCTAATGCTTACTTCGTTTCCTTCTCGCAAACTCCATTCTCTTCTTGGGTAAAATGCCTAATAACTACTAAAGACTCATCACATAAAAAGGATCATGTGCCCAGTGTGGAGCAGGCTAATAAGTAAGTCTGTTGTTCCACTACATTTGTTTCTAGCTTATCCAGACCTTTCGCGAAGTTCAGGCTAGCATCCGCTGTCACTCTCTTGAATAACCCAGAGGAGTATCAGTGCATATTATGTTGTACCCCTCCTTTGTTCAAAAAAATGGTAATGGACCTCCATTGTCTACAGAACAAAACACGAATTTATTCTGACATGCCAACAAGCGGACCACATCTACTTTCTGATGGCGTCACTCTCTACTCTCACACCCACAGGGTCCCCTGAACACACTTTCTGCGGGGACGCATCTCCTCCGCTTTGAATGTCCTCCCTTCCCGGTCTGCCTATGGAATTCCTGTCTTTCCATTTCTGGCTGAAAGTGTATCTGTTCTTTGATGGCAATCGCCCTTTATTATTATGTTTTCTTTATAGTATGTCGCCCTTTAAGAGATGAGAAATTCCTCAGGGACAGGGACTTTATCCCCAAGCATATCTAGCATTTCCTTCTGAATCAGTTAACGAGGCCACCCCCATGCTAGCCCCGTCAGAACTGAGGATGCACCATCTGGGCCAACTTATTCAGTAGTCACTGCACCTCGAATATAGCTACTTGTAACATTTGCTCATGGCTGAGCTCCCTAGCCATATCATGTTCTCTTAAAGGGCAGGGTCCTACCGAATGCTTCTTTCATCAGTGTCCGCCAAACACAATATTTTACACCAAATAACTCAACAAAATATGTGTGGCAACACTAATCCAAAAACAAGGGAAAATCAGACTAGTTCTGTTTCCAAATCATGATAAATATCCTTTCGTTTCTTCAAGGATGACACCAAGAAAGGAGCTTTCCTTAAAAGTTTTCCTTTGAGAAAAAGAAAGAATTGCAAGCATCAAGCACGTTTATGTTCTAAATGAGCTATTTTCAGGAAGTGCAAATAACATTATATTTGTCATCAGCCACTGCCAGCCCTTAATGTGGCTATAGTTTATTCTTGTAAGAGAACCAGGACATAAAACCAACACCAAATCCAACCAAATAAACAAACAAAAAAACCCCAAAACAAAAAACAAACAAAAAAATACCCCACAAATAATCTAATTAAATAATAGGCAGAGAACCTAAATGGATATTTTTCCAAAGAAGGCATACAAATGGTGAACAGATACATGAAAAGATGCTCAACATCACCATATATCAGGGAAATGCAAATCAGAACTACCATGAAATATCACCTTACACCTATCAGAATGGCTATTATAAAAAATACAAGAAATAAAAAGTGTTGGCATGGAGATGGACAAAAGGAACTCACGCGCACTGTTTGATAGGAATGTAAATTGGGGTGAACACTGTGGAAAACAGTATGGAGGTTCCTCAAAAATTAAAAATAGAAATATCATATGAGCCAGTAATTCTACTACTGGGTATTTACCCAAAGAAAATGAAAACACTTGCTTGAAAAGATACATGACCCTATGTTTATTGCAGCATTATTTACAATGGCCAAGTTATGGAAGTAAACTAAGTATCCGCTGATAGATGAATGCATAAAGATGTGTGTGTGTGTGTGTGTGTGTGTGTGTGTGCAATGAAATATTACCCAGCTATAAAATGGAATGAGATCTTGCCATTTTCAACACCATGAATGGATCTAGAGGGAATTATGCTGAGTGAAATAAGTTAGAGAAAGACAAATACCATATGATTTTACTTACATGTGAAATCTAAAAAACAAAGCAAATCAACAAACAAAAATATGGAAACGGATTCATAATTACAGAGAAGAAACTGGTGGTTGCCAGAGGGGAGGGGGTTAGGAGAATGGATGAAATGGGTGAAGGAAATTAACAGGTACAAACTTCCAGTTATAAAATAAATAAGTCATGGGTTAAAAAATACTGCATAGGGAATATAGTCAATAATATTGTAATAATGTTATAGAGTGACAAATGCTAACTACACTTACTGCAGTGAGCATAATGCATAGAACTATGGAATTACTATGTTGTACAACTGAAACTAATATAACATTGTATGTCAACTATACTTCAATAACAAAAACATACAAATTTAAAAACATAAAAAGAGAAAGAGGAAAGAGAACCAGAATAAAATGAGTAAGAAACAGAACACGACATAAAGATCAGAACTTAGGCAAGAATCAGACTGTTGCCATAACCCTTCCATTGTCTGGAAGGCATCTGCGGTGAGAATTCGGACAATCCCGGCTACAATCCATCAAGAACCCCTGCATTCTTTGCCATCAACCCAAACATAGGACATCTGGGACCAAAAAGGAGTGAGGGGTTAGCAGACAAAATGATTCCTCTTTGAACTTCTGTATCATTCACTACATTCCAAAAAAAAGGTCGGGGGGGGGGGGGTTCTCGCTTCAGTGTTGAAATTGGAGGTGCTTTTACTAGGACCAAACCCCTGGGGGTTAGAGAGGGCAGTGTGCACACAATTCCCAATGTTGATATCAAATTAATGAGTGTGGTTCCAGGACTTGATCTGTTGTTGAAAGCGAGGTACCACAAAGCAGACCCACAATTCCAGAGTCTCTTGTCCTTGCTGTTAGGGCTTTATATGTAGATCAGTTCTACGGGAAATGGTTCCCCCTGACCTTCAAGCAGTATGTCAGTTATTTTCTTAGATACCCATTTGCTGGACTGAAGTTCTTGTCCACAGAATAGGACCCATTCTTTACATTCCCTCAGTGAACCCTGACCCAGGGTGACTCTCAGCAGAACGAGATTAAAACAGAAAGCATCTTTCCATCTGTCCTCCAAAGGAGAAAATTTTTCCCACAGTTTTTGATTCTTGAACTTGGTAATATTTTATTTCTGAAATGCCAGTGAAAAAAAAGATAATTGAGTAGCACTTACCAGCTCCTCATGGTCTTTGGCTTTGCTTCTATTATAGGAATATGGAAACACTATCTTCTGGGAGTATGAATGCATGCTGATGTAAGCCTTAATGTGGTTGATGTTTTTTCTCAAGAAATTGGCCATTGCCTTCACTTCTGGCTCTGACTCAGGGTAAGGGCCACAGTAAGTTTCCGAGCAAGAGAAACTTGATGCACCTTCCTCTGAAGTGAAATGGATAGAGTGGGATTAGCAAACGCCATTGTCATTTGTGATTTCCCTGACAATGCATCCTCCTAATATCCATGGTGTAAAATTTCTAGAGAAGTGGATTAGACAGAGCTCTGTAAAGAACATTATGTTTCTATTGAAGCAGATGTTTCTACGCCCTCAGAGCAAACACCCCAACAATCGCTGCCTGGGGACAGCCATCTTGCACCCTTTGTGAAAGTGGCTAAGGACGTCTCAGAGACGTCAGCCCTGCCTCCAAACTTGTGGTTCTGTGAGATAGAGAAACCCCATTTTTTTTTAGAAACCCCATTTTCTTTAATCCAGCGTGAGCTTGGTTTTTCTGATATTTGTAGTTTAAAAATTACTAATCAATGTGGTCCATAAAAGGAGTCTCCTTTGGGAGCTCAGACTATACAAGTCTGCCTTTCGTACTACTTGCAACTTGCTAAGGAGGTTTGGCAAATAAAAGGAGATGGAATGTTCGGGGCCGGAGTAATGTTCATTCATCCTTTTGAGAAATTATAGTATACATCACTTTGGATGGTAGCCTGCCTCCTACCCCTTCACCTTTCTTCTTTAATTCACAGGGGTGGAGCCTCAGGGAGCCACCTCTGACCCCAACCATTATTCCCGCCTAGGAACAGTTGATTAATCTTGAACTAGGTCCCTAACTTGTGTTCTGTCACTCTGAATCCCTCCGCTGATAACTTGGTATCGAAGAGGAAGATCCTAGCGTCAGTCCAGCGGCACTCTAGAACAAAGAAAACACCAGCTGACCTGAACTCTAAGATTTACACACAGTATCTCATTCACTCCTCTTGGCAACCCTATGAATGAAATACTGCTGTTTTTCATTCTAAGACTGCTTAGAGTTCTCTCTCTCTAAGGAGAGAGAGATGCAAAGTGAACATTCTTGGCACTAAGGACCTTTTACGATAAGAGGCTAAGTGGCATATTGTTAATCACCCAATTGCTTGATCCTAAGCTTGGTGCTGCCATTTAATAGCTATATGGCCTTAGGTGAAATGTTTCAAACCTGTCTAAACCTTGACTTTCCTATCTGCTAAATGGAAAAGTTATACATTTAACGTGGATTTCGTGAGGATTCAGTACAATGTATATGAGGTGCTTTGCATGGTGCCTTGTAAATACTAAGATTCAGTAATGATTGCTTTTCCTCCTCATGGTCTTTGTCTCGCGTCGTCGTTGTGCTCACCATCATCACCATCATCATCATGTGGATTGGAATAAAACAAAAACCCATTGTGCTTTGCAGGGATGAATGGAGAGAGAAAGGACTCACAGAACTCACTGCAGTCCCCCAGGCCCAGTTCCAAGCTGTTTCTGAAGCTCGTTGCCCTTGTCCTGGGGTTCCATGGTCTACTCCATTATCCTTACAGGTCCTGCCTGCCTCAAGTTTGCTCTGATTTCTGCCTTTTATTTGCAACAGAGACAACCTTAATGTTTGTGAAACATTCTTTTTGGCACAAGAAAATATGTGCTAAACATCCAAGGCCTTTCCAAGTATTTCATTTGTATTAATGGGTTTTTTTGTTGTTGTTTTTTGTTTTTTGAGAGAGAGAGAGAGAGAGAGAGAGAGAGAGAGAGAGAACTCTAAGCAGTCTCCACTCTCAGCATGGAGTCCAATACAGGAGTCAGTCCCACAACCCTGGGATCATGACCTGACCTGAAATCAAGAGTCAGACACTCAACCGACCGAGCCACCCAGGTTCCCCGATTTGCATTTTTAACCAAGAATGTGATCAGACCAACCATTCTGATAGTTTCATATCCTTTGATTACTCCTGCCCTTTTCCCCCTGATATACAGTTTTAGAGAGTAGAGATTCTACGTTAGGAGTAGGGGGACATCAAAGAGATGAAGGAACAGGTGGTCCCCTAACATGAATCCTCAGACCAGAGCCATTCCGTAGAAACATACGGCAAGTTACGTATTTAGGTTTTCAAGTAACTGTGTATTTCAAAAGCAACAACCTATTTTAATAATACAACTGATTTCACCCAATAGGTACCAAGTACAATCCTTTCAAACACAGCCAATACAAAAATTGTTCATGGCATACTTTAGGCTCCTTTTTTCACACCAAGTCTTTGAAATTTGGTGTGTATTTTATACTCACTGTACATCTCAATTCAGACAAGCCACATTTCAAGTGTTCAGGGGCCACATGCGGCTAGTGACTACTGCAGTGGACAGAGCAGCCTCAGGCTCTCATTCTGTGACTGTCATTCTAGAGGTTTCAAGTATTTCGGTAGAAAGATTCATGGGGAGTCAGGACCCTGGAGTCCGGGACTGCTTTGCTCCTAAACAGACATGTCGATCTGGGCAAGATATTGCATCTGGCTCAGCTGAAGGTGCTTTATCTGTAGCGCTTGGTCTCCCAGATCCCTTCGAGCTTAAGTATTATCTCATCTATGAACCCTGGAATAAAAAGATATCTAGTACAGGAAAGTTCGTAGAACAGAGAGTAGAGCAGACATTACAGGGACTGCAGTGAGTAGGAAACAAGAAGACATTGCTGAATGGTCACAGAGCTTCTGTTTGGGCTGAAGAAAACTTTTGGAAATGGATACTGGTGATGGTTTCACCGACTGGATATACTTAATGCTTCAATGTGCTGAATGGTTAAAATGACAAATTTCAGGTTATATGTATTTTAGCGCCATAAAAGCGATTAAAAAAACACTACGGTCTCATGGGAAAGAAAGAAAGGATTTTCCACCGTACCATAGCTACCAAAACTTTGCAGTTTAACTTAACATCTTAGAAAATGAGGGGATCTATCTTAGGAAGTTTGAGACCAGAGGTCCTCACAAAATGCTACCTGTTATGGACTGAATTCTGTCTCCCCAAAATTCACGTATGCAAGCCGTAACCCACAATGTGCTATGTTTGGAAAGAGGGCCTTTAAGAAGGTAATTAAAGTTGAAGGAAGTCATGAAGGTGGGGCCCTGATCTAATGTGGCTGGTGTCCTTTTAAGGAAAGAGAGAGACACCATAGATGTGCACGAAGAGAAAATGTCAAGTGAGGACACAGTGAGAAGGTGGCCATCTGCAAGCCAAGGAGAGAGGCCTCAGGGCAAACCCACCCTGCTGACACCTTGATCTTGGACTTCCAGCCTTCAGATCTGCAAGAAATAGACTTACCTTGCTGGAGCCATCAGCCTGCGGTATTTTGTTAGCGGCAGCCTGATCGGTCTAAGACAACTCACCTCCATTCCCAACTCCAATACACACACACACACACACACACACACACACAATTTTAATTTAGAGGAAGGGGGAAGTGAACATGAAGCAAATAAACAGGCTTGATATGTCGTTTCTCATTAAAGAGTAAGGTGCTCTTTGAGATTCTTAAAAAAAAGTATCATAAAGGCGTGTTCTAGTTGTAGGGACAAGGAAGAGAGAAGATTTAGTTCTGTCTCACTGGCTTGCTTACATACTACTAAAGACATACTGAGGTGGTGGGGGCCACCTGGGTGGCTCAGTTGGTTAAGCTTCCGACTTCGGCTCAGGTCATGATCTCCGGGTTCGTGAGTTTGAGTGCCTCATTGGACCCTTTTTTTGCTTTTATTTGCTTGCTGTTTCTGTTTCTAACTCTTGTGATGGGTAATCATAAAGTGCCACGCCTCAGAGCGGCCTCTGGTACTTCTTGATGGCAGTAACAATATATTTGACGTCTTGGCTATTCACATTTTTTATGGCTTCGCCGTAAAAAAATATTAAGTGAAACAGAGCACCAAAAGAACTTCCAGGTAAAAGAAGAAGTTCCAGAAGGCAACCTATAACAGAAGAGTGATTCTCAGACATAGAAGAATCATGATAACTTTGGGATCAGTCAGCCTGGCTTCATAACCCAGGTCTGTCACTTCCTAGGTCTGTGATCTTGAGCAAGGGATTCAACCTCCTGAGTCTGGGATTCTCCATCCAGGATACACAGATAATGAAACCTAGGGGGAGACATATGTAAACGGCTCTGCACTTAGTAACTAACAGCTCTATTCAGATCTATTGTATATTCGCTGCTGCTTCTCTGACCCCATGCCCAATTATCACTGCTGTGGCAGAGTCTTTGGGCCCCAGTGGGTACTTTTATGGGACAATCTTAAGAACGGCTCTCACAGAGAAACCACTGAGTGGTTCCCTTAATCACAAAAGGAGTGAGTCTGAGGGGAGATTAACTGCTCCTTCCTCTGCTTGCTTACTACATCTGTAACTCTCTTACAACAACTAAGTCATTCCTATATTCATTTAATTAATTTCTGCGACTCCCGCATGTGCCAGGCACTGCACTGGGTGGTCCCTTCCCTCACTGAGTCTCTAGCCTAGAGAAGGAAGGAAATACGGAAATAAGGGGACTACCCTGCGGTGAGGTTTTCACATGCACTCTGAGAGAATGATGAAACGTTCAAAATCACACATTTTCTCTTCTGTTTTGAAAGGAAATATGTACAATCACGTACACAGCACTGTGTAGGGCAAAGGGGTGATTAGACTCAAGGTTATCATCAGGTTTAGTTCTGTAGCTGTTTCTTTTTTTTTTTTTTTTAATTTTTTTTAACGTTTATTTATTTTTGAGACAGAGAGAGACAGAGCATGAACGGGGGAGGGTCAGAGAGAGAGGGAGACACAGAATCCTAAACAGGCTCCAGGCTCTGAGCTGTCAGCACAGAGCCCGACGCGGGGCTCGAACTCACGGACCGCGAGATCGTGACCTGAGCCGAAGTCAGATGCTTAACCGACTGAGCCACCCAGGCGCCCCTGTAGCTGTTTCTTAAATGTAGTAACTATGAAATACAATGGGGGTGTGAACCAACACCTACCTCCCTGAGAACAGACAATGTTCTGTTTTGTCTTGTTTTGTTTTTTTGTTTTTTTGTGGGGTTTTTTTTTTTTTTTTGAGAGAAAGACAGAGATTGAAAGGGAGCAGGGGAGAGAGGTAGGGTGGGGGAGAGAGAGACAGAGGCAGTCCCAAGCAGGCTCCACGTCTGACACAGGGCTCTATCCCACACCCTTGGGATCATGACCTGAGCTGAAATCAAGAGTCAGATGCTGAACTGACTGAGCCACCGAGGTGCCCCCAGATAATGTTCCTGAATGCCTAAATCAATATCCACTGAGTACTTTGACTCATTCAAATCAATAAATGATAGGCTCTCGCTATGCCAGACATAAGTTTATGGTATTCATAAAAATATTAAATAGTGAAAACAAAAGAAAATGTTTTTGAATGCTGTGGAAGTAAGCCCTTTCCTATGCAATTAAAATGGAGAGCTACTCACCCTACCCTGGTCTTTGATACTCTAATGATGAATGTTATTTTTTCTTTAAAGTAGGACTTTTAACAGTCGCTTCATTATTATTCTAGAAAAGTAGAATATTAGCATTTTGAAGCTAAAAGGGACCTTAAGGAACCGGTCTAAGTTCCTTTTTCTTTTAATGTTTATTTTTTTTATTTTGGGGAGAGAGCGAGAGTGCGAGTGAGTGAGCACAAGTCGGGGAGGGACAGAGAAAGGGAGACACAGAATCTGAAGCAGGCTCCAGGCTCTGAGCTGTCAGCACAGAGCCCAGTGCGGGGCTTGAACTCATGAACTGTGAGATCATGACCTGAGCCAAAGTCAACCGACTGACCTACCCAGATGCCCACCAAATTCCTTTTTTTAAAGACGAAATGGAAGGGCGGAGGGGTTAAGGTGAATCGTGCACATTTACAGCACTGCATTTAACTAAAAAGCCTATTTGAATTATTTCCTGATTTAGATAGGCCTCCCCTGTAATTACTCTGAATTAATAGGCCTTTCTCTGTGAATATCCCCTTTCAGATGAATGAACATTGCTAGAAATAAAGCAAACGACCTACCACACCAGTGTTTGGAAGCAAAGTTCCTGTTCAGGTCTGTTCCGATGCAACGATTATTTTCATGAAAAGACCGGTTCTTTCTCCACATTCGATTCTAAACAAACAAAATACTGATAACCAGGATGGCCATGTTTGCAGTTCAAGCAAAGACACAACTTCTAAAGCCTAAGTGACCAGAGTTGTGTGTCTGTCCTGCAAACCCATCACTCTGCTCTGCCACTGTCCTCACAGCGTTCCTTTCGCACAGCCCTCTCTCTATCCAGGTCTCGACCATGTTCTCTCAAAGCTATTTCAGTGTAGGGGCGCCTGGGTGGCGCAGTCGGTTAAGCGTCCGACTTCAGCCAGGTCACGATCTCGCGGTCCGTGAGTTTGAGCCCCGCGTCAGGCTCTGGGCTGATGGCTCGGAGCCTGGAGCCTGTTTCCGATTCTGTGTCTCCCTCTCTCTCTGCCCCTCCCCCGTTCATGCTCTGTCTCTCTCTGTCCCAAAAATAAATAAAAAACGTTGGAAAAAAAAAAAAAAAGCTATTTCAGTGTGAACCAGATGAAATGGGGATATTTAATCAATTTTGACCCATACCAACAGAAATTTCATTTGGCTTTGCAAGGCTGGTTGCAAGGCTGGTTACTGGTTCTCTTTAAATCTTGTTTGCTTCCATTTTAATTTCTTCTGAGAAAAGGAAAATAACTTGGTGTTTCAACGAGAATGAAAATGATGATTCATGAGTCTCAATGCTCTCTTTATTTTTTTCATATATATACTTAATTTTTATCTTTATATTTCTTTTTATTTAAAAAAATTTTTTTTAACGTTTATTTATTTTTGAGACAGAGAGAGACAGAGCATGAACAGGGGAGGGGCAGAGAGAGAGGAAGACACAGAATCTGAAACAGGCTCCAGGCTCTGAGCTGTCTGCACAGAGCCCGACGCGGGGCTCGAATTCACGGACCATGAGATCATGACCTGAGCCGAAGTCGGATGCTTAACCCACCAAGCCACCCAGGCGCCCCTATATTTCTTTTTAAAATAAAGTTTATTTATGTTGAGAGAGAGATTTATGTTGAGAGAGAGACTGTGTGTGTGTGTGTGTGTGTGTGTATGAGAGAGAGAGAGAGAGAGAGAGAGAGAGCGCAGGAGCAGAGAAAGAGGGAGAGAGAGAATCCCAAGCAGGCTCTGCACTGTCAGTGAGGAGCCCGATGTGCGGCTCAATCACACAAACCGTAAGATCATGACCTGAGCCCACATCAAGAGTAGGATGCCCAACTGACTGAGCTACCCAGGCACCCCTCAATGCTCTCTTTAGATTGAATTAAACTCTCTCATTTAAAAGTGTCAGGAGGGGGAGATGTGAAGACACTTCTAACCTGATGGTTCCTTTGATTGTACCGATTCGATCCTGGTGTGTGAACACAAAGCGAATTGCCCCATTGGGTTCTTGGGGACAAACTGAGAAATTTGATCATGTACACAGTTGCACAGACTTTGTTTAAACCTGTAGTTGAGATGATGTGGCAAATTTACCCCGCTGTCATCAACCCAGCTTCCCGGTCCGCTTCCAGCGGGGGGCTTATGGTTTAGTAGCAAGAATTACCCTGGAGAAATTAGGTTCTCACATTGCAGGGACAAACTGGCAGTTTTAAGACACAAAGACAGTGGGAGGGTAGGAATAGCTAAGGATGGCCTAATTCTACTGTGATTCAAGTAAAGGAACAAGTCTATCATAACATCAATCTATGACTGTGATCGTCTATTGGACACAAATTTGTTAGGTACTGTTCTAGGGATTTCTCATTTACTTAGCTCAGGATTTGCCCAGTCCTCCCTACAAGCTTTTATTCAGTGTTCCTTTCACTTGTGATAACTTTTTCAATCAATCTCCTTCACCATTTCCAGCCATTTCTTCTGCAAAAATTACCTCTTCCTCTTCCACGAAACAATTTTTGTCCAATCCTGTATGTTTCCAATCACTCTGATTATTTTCATTCCCCTTAGTGTTTACATGTGCGGCTCAGGAGGCTTTTCTGAGCTTATATATGCTCAAATATGCTTTGATGTGCTTCTCATTAAATTAGAAAGGACTGCACTTCCATTGCTTGAGTAATTTTCCTGAATCATGTTGATGGGCTAGAAATACCATTGATAATGGTTTCCAGTATAGATGAGATTGACTAGGAAACTCACGCATATTAGATGTTCACGATTGAATTAAAGGGTCCTAAGGTTTAAATTCATGTATCAGTTAGAATGTGATTCTGTCACAATGTAAGTGCAGTTAAAATGCTTCTCTCAATCTTGCAATTTATGATTTTATGAGTCAAAATGCTATTCAAATGATTCCTAGTAAGAATGGATGGATCTAGGCATTGTGCATTGTTGTAGCTAATGTCACAAAAGGAGATACAACCAGATATTATGCAGAACACAGAATCACTATGAAATAGTCCTGCCAAAAAAGTCAAATCTGAATCTGGTTTATCCCCTACTATCCAAATTTCAAATTTTAGAAAATGCAGAGGACAGAGGAATGTTAAATTGCAACATGCCCATGCAATTAGCAAATCCAGACAATGTGAAACCTTGTCTTCAATGAATAAATTGCAAAGAAAAATTTGAGAAAGAGAGAGAGAGACAGAGAGATGGAGAGAGAATCTATGGATTAAAATAGAATTAAAATATACCTAAACCAATCACAATATATTGGCCTTAACTGGATCCTGAATCAAAGAAAATTTTTCTAAAAAAGTTATGAAACAATTGCAAATTTAAATTTGATTGGACATTTTCTGATATTCAGTATTGTTAATTTTTAGGTACAATTGTACTGTGTTTTTTTTAAGACCTATTTTAGAGATGCATCCTGAAATATTTTTGCTGAAATCATATGGTATCTGAGTTTTGTTTCAAAATAATATGAATAAGGTAGAATTGGGTTGGGGATATAGACAAGAAAATATTGGCCATGAGCTGATTATTGACGAAGTTGTGTGGTAGGTACAGAGGAATTTACTATACAATTATTCCCACTCATATGTTTGAAGTTGTCCATAATAAGAATTTAAAGATATTTATATCTTAAATAAAACCATTGTGCCAAGATCCAGGATTCTATGAATAATTCGATCGGTGCATCCTTTATCCCCAACTAGGGCGTGTTTTGTTTTCTTTGCCTTTACCTACCTTTTTCCATGTGAAGTCATAACCATCCACATTAACTACCGGCATCACATAGAAATCCATTTGTGTCAGAAGACTGGTGTATAGGGTTTCTTTCCCATAGAATTGAGTTACCTACAAATTAAACCAAGTATGTTTAATAACATCTCTCTTAAGTCCTTCTAAACTTAGTCTGTTTCCTTTATGCATTATATTTTTTTAAAACGTCATTTCGTATGTTTAGATTTGCATCTTTAACTTTCAGGAAGAATATTAATTCCTTGACAAGTCTGAACTCAGGGCACTAGACTGCCAAATGGTGGCGAATGCCTTGGATAGGGGACAAATGGTCCTCTTATTTATTGGAGGGAGAAAATAGCACTGTATATTTTCTAAAATTTTCTTCTTCAAGAAACATAGAATTCTACCTTAGATGTAATTCCATTCCTTTTTCAATAATCCATATATCAATCAGAGTTTAAACTAACTTTGTCTTATGCCCAGATATGACTACATAGTTTCTACTTTGTCCTTATAACTTGGGGAGTCAAAATGTTCATTTTAATTCTTTCAACAAATCTATGAAACACGCATTCAAACCCTCACTTACCCATTCTGTTTGGAGTCCTGCTTATTGGACAAAAAGCTCCAGAGCTAATATGGATCATCTGTCAGAACCTAATACTCCCCCTTTGACAATCACTAATCAACTTCCTATCTCTGTGGATTTACCCATTCTAGGTATTTCATATAAATGGAATCATCAAATGCATGGCCTTTGTGTCTGGCTTCTGTCACTTGGCATAATGCTTGCAAGATTTGTCCATTTTGTAGCATGAGTCAGTATTTCATTCCTCTTCACTGCTGAATGATGTCCCATTATAAGGATATTCCACATTATTTTATCTACTCAGAGGTCGATGGGCACACTTTTTGACTATTATGAATAATGATGCATGAACATCTGTAAACAAATGTGTCAGCTTCTCTTGGGTGTGTACCTACTAGTGGAATTGCTAGGTCACATGCTAATTCAATGCCTAACCTTTCAAGGAACTGCCCAACTGTAAAATAGTGGCTGCACTGTTTTACGATCCCAACAGCAATGAATGAGGGTTCTAATTTTTCCACAGCCTTACCAACACTTGTGATTATCCTTTTTGAACTTTAGCCATCCTGGTGGGTCGGAAGTGATATGTCCTTGTGGTTGTAATTTGCATTTCTCTAGTGACTGATGATGTTGAATACCTTCTCATATGCTTACTGGCCATTTGTATATGGCGAGTTATCTTTTCAGATATTTTGCCCAATTTTAAATTGGACTATATGTCATTTTATTGTTTATTTGTAAACATTCTTTATATATTTTGGATACAAGTCCCTTATCATATATGTGATTTGCAAAAATTTCCCTCGGTTATATGGGTTGTCTTTGCACTTTCTTGATGACATTCTTTGAAAAGCACAGAGGTTTTTGATTTTGGTACAGCCCTTTTTATCTCTTTTGTCCTTTGTTGTTTATGCTTTTGGTGTCATATCTAATGAATAATCGCCAGAAGGCACAAAGATTGACTACTTCTATGTTTTCTTCTAAGAATTTTGTAATTTTGCCTTTTAAATTTAGGTCTCTGACCCATTTTGAGTTAATATTTGCACTTGGTATGAGGTAGGGGTCCAAGTTCATTCTTTTGCATGTGGATAGCTCCTCGTTCCAGCAAAGGATGCCTTTTTTGACCTTTCACAAAGGTGCCATCTGGACTAGTGGTAGGCTTGCTTGGGTGCATTTAAAGAAGATGAGGGTGCAGAATAAATGGGAATTGGTGATCTGAAGAGTAGCAGCAGGACGAAACCAGGACCTCGGGGGAGAGGTGTAGAAAAAGGAAAGACAGAGGGAAACTGGCATTAAGGGGACTTCTCAATGCCTACCCATAAAAGGAGAAGTGAACCCTAACGGGAGGGTGAGCTGAATGGATCGGCTAGGTAAGGTTAGAGCACCCTCAGGACTTTGGATATTTTCCTGATTGGCTAAAGGGTGAGGCTGGGTTGTACCTGGTATTGGGCAAACCTGTGTTCTTTTCTAGGCATTGTGTGAATTAAGGGCAGCGTTCCATAGATACAGAGAAATCTAAGAAATATTCTCACTTAACCTTGTAAATGATGTTATACTCATTAAGATATTTTCAGATTTGACATCTACCCAGTTATTTATATGTCAAAAGCATACAGTCTAGGCATATAATCATATCATTGAAGTAATTTAACCTCTAGATTTCTATAAGCCTTGTAACATGACTTACTAGATCAACTGTGTTTAAAGACATGACGTTTTAAAATAACACTTCAACCGAGTGTAACGTATTTATTCATCTAATAATTTATTATCAATTTGTGATTTGTGTATCCTGGGGCTCTCCAGTGAGTTTTCATGGTATTTTATAAAGATATATACAGTCATGGTTTTATATTTAGCGAATGAATCACTCTTAATGAGGTAGGTGGCTGAAGACAAAACACACACAAAAGACAACAAATAAATATTTGTCAAAGGGATGGTTTACCAACAAGATAAGTAGCAAAGTTGAACTCACTGTCCTAGTATAAAAACAAGACAAGAAGAAAGAGGGTACCAGAGGACAGCACAAGAATGAGAGATTAGGGGTGGGAAATAAAGGCTTGACTGATTCCTATTAGTTTGACCTCTGGCAGATAATTACTCACTTCTTTTTTCCTGAGGTACACCAAAGTTTTGTCCTTATTATGGTCCTCAACAACAACAACACCTGCCAAAAAATTCACCAATAGCCACTTGACAGAATAAATTAGTCCAAAAAGGCATATAAGATGGTATGAATGGAAGATTTTCTTAATTTTTTTTTTTAATTTTAGAGAGAGAGAGAGCAAGAGCGGGGGGAGAGGGACAGAGGGAGAGAGAGAGAATCCCAAGCAGGCTGCACGCTCAGCCTGGAGCCTGATGTGGGTCTCATTCCCATGACCCTGGGATCACAACCCAAGTGGAAATCAAGAGTTGGACACTTAACCGACTGAGCCACCCAGGAGCCCCTATGAACGGAAGATTTAAAAATAAACTGTTACTCCTGCTACCAGTAGAAATACAGCAAAGAGCTTAAGTCCCAGTTTTTCTGCAATGGCAACAAAGTATTTAGCACAATGGTAGGTACTCTCTGAACCCGAGAGCTGTATTTCAGCCTAAAGCTGAAGCATTAATTTAAATTTTAAATGGTACAAGAGATGTTGAGTGCTGATTCTGTGGACCAAACAATATACTGAGTTTTACTGTAACAACAACAAACACTGACTTTAGAGATTATCTTTGTCCTTAACAAGCTGATAAAACTGTTAGGTTGGAAAGGAAACAGCAAGAATTCAATGCTATAAGTACAATAATAATTTCAGGATGTACAAGGTGGCTCAGAAGAAGGAGAGTTAATTTTTCAGGTATTTGGTGTTAGAATTTCTGAAGAGCAGATTGAGGGGACAAGACATTCAGGATACGGGTGAATGGGTGGTGAGCAGGTGTGAGGAATGACAGAAACAGAAGGATTGGAAATTAAGAAGTCAGATTGTTAAGTGGCTCCTCCTATCCTTCCTGGCCACCTGTCCTCAGCCATATTTTGGATCTAAAGGTCAGGGAGAGAATTAGTTTTGAGATCCGAGGAAAGCCATGGGAGAAGTTTACTGACACAGAGTTGAGATTAGGTTTAGTGATGTCGAGTTCAAGTTTCTGAGATTATTCACTAGCTAGATCTCGCACATGGACTTTAAATTCACTCAGAAGGACAGTAAGAATCGGAGAGGAATAAAGAATTGTGAGCCAGGTTCCAGGGAGTTATCTGGAGGCCATTAGATGACAGTAAAAAGAAAACTCAAGAGTGGTTCAATCAGATCAGATCGCGAATTCGGGGGAAAAGGCAGTGACTGCAGATGATTTCCCCGCTGTCTGAAAGCAGAGGGTGACTCTGAAATCTTTCCATAAGCCAAAATGGGATAAAGTGAAGAGTATCCCCTACTTTCCCAGCACTTTTACATCAGCACCTGTTTTTGCTTACTACAAGAAGGAGAGTTTTTGCTTTTATGAAAAAAGCCATCACCATCCTAATGCAGGTCTTTCATAAAAGTGAATGGCATAATGCGAACTTTAGGAAAGCAGGGGACACCTGTAGCACGACAGGAGAATGTCGATCCGCTCTTCTGGTCCCTTGGCACATGGAGATACGAAAGAAAGAGGAGGCTGTCTCCTTGATGGAGTTTCTATGAAGCAGTGCCCTTCACAAGTCACGTGTCAGCTAAGGTAAGGGGCAGCAGAAGGAAATCTGCGGAGGCCATAAGGTTGCAGGGTGCCCACTTTGTGTGCAGCTACGTGAGCATTCTCCTGGGCAGAGGTTCACAGGGAGGCTAGCACTGAGAAAAGCCAGCTGGCAGACAAAATGCTAAGCAAGGTGCGATGCCCCATACGTGTTCCTTGGGCTCCTATGACGGGCCAGGCGGGTGCTTGTCATGCCCGAGCTAGCCTTGGCCCTGCCTTTGCAGAAGTGGAAGGGATCTAAAATTGGTCTCTAGAGGATGAATGAGAGGCATAGAAAGAAATGACTGGCCTCAGGCTCCCCAAAGTGTAGAGTAATGGGTTTCTCCTAAGCTGAGACTGCACCACACTGAGAGAAAAGAGTAAGAGAGTACGATGTATATATATGTATATATATATATATATATATATATATATATATATATGATGAGAGTAAGAGAGTAAGAGTAAGAGAGTACGATGTATATATATATGTGTATATATATATATATATACACATATATATATATACACACACACACATATGCGTGTGTGTGTGTGTGTGTGTGTGTGTGTTGGTCTCTGCCCCACACCCACTCTGGCTCCTGGCACAGACCTTGTAATGCCCTGAATGATAAGAGCAATGAAGGCATCTTTTGTTCTAGTATTTGGTCCTTGACCTCAGTTCCTGACACAGAGCTTTGAAATCCCTTGAAATTTCCTGGGTGATAGCAGCGTCTTTTGTTCTCACGAGGTGATTCTTGGAGGGCTCCCGGCAGGAGCCTCATCAACAGAAAGACCAAGCCGTGATTAGGAACTTGGAGGTTCCAGCCCCAACCATATCCTCCAGGAAGGGGAGTGGGATTAGAAATTGAGTTAATGATCTCTCATGCCTACAAGGTGAAGCCTCTATAAAAACCCCAAAGATGAGGGGGTCAGGGAGCTTCGGGGCTGGTGAACACGTGGAAAGTTCTAGGAGAGGGGTTCACCTGGAGAGGGCCGGGAAGCTCCATGCCCCTTCCCACAGACCTTATCCTATGCATCTCTTCTACCTAGGTGTTCATCTGTATCTTTTATGACATCCTTTTATAATAAGCTGGCAAACAAGAAGTAACCTGTTCCTCTGAGTTCCCTCAGCTACTCTAGCCAAATGAAGCAAACCTAGGGAGGAGGTGGTGGGAACCTTTGACTTAGAGCTGATCAGTCAGAAGCGCGGATAACAGCCTGGACTTTCAACTGGCATCTGAAGGGTGACGGGGGGGGGGGGGGGGGCGGGGAGGGGGTGGCGGCTGAGCCCTCACCCTGTGGGATCTGACTCAGTCTCCAGGCAGACAGTGTCAGAAGTGAGTTACATTGTCGGACACCCAGCTGGTGTCACAGAATTGCCTGGGATGGAGAAAGTCCCCATGCATCTGGTGTCAGAAGTGTTGTGCGTGTGGTAGTCGTACAAGAAGAAAGGAGAAACACAGGAACGGTGTAGGTTTTCTTTATAGAGACTTAAAAGCTAAGACTTCCCTTTGTCTTTGAGTTCTTTACTTTTTAAGTATAAAATCTGCCACCACAAAAATCTGAAAGCTAAGGATTTCATTTTTCCTTCTACAGTTGTTAGAATCATTACGAAGGGCAGATGATCTAGATTAGTTTTAGGCAGGCAAGGATGCAGCTTCTTAAATGTCCATTACCAAGAGTTTATTGAACTGTGTTGCCTTGGGCTACAAAAATCAGCCTCATGTTTGTCGGGACAAAATACTTGACTGTAAGGTTTTGGAGCCGTATCTTATTTCCCATGGTATCTCCAGAGTCTGGAACCTCATAGGCAGTTTATAAATATTTGTGGAATAAATACTTTAATCTTACAAAGATTCAGCAATTGGGGGTGGGTGGAGGAGAGCATGTGTAATAGGAGACAAGAGATGTCAATCGGGGAGGGATGACAAGTAGGGACAGCTTCACCAATATGAATTAGCCTTTCTTTCTGGTCCTTTCCAGGTTCAGTGATGGAAGGAAAAGAAGCGTGCTTTCCTGCTTGCTTTGCACGTTTCTTCCTCCACTAACTGCTGCTTCATTCATTACCCAAAAGGAATAAACCACCCAAGTTGAGGAAGGATCACTAAATGACTGAGCTGTGTTAACGATCTAGTCCATTGAGAACTATCTTCATTTGGTCAGGGCGGTACCAGTGGTGGCTGGGAACTTTCCAGAAGGCTCAGGGAGGCTGCAGCTCCCATCAGAGGGTAAGAGCAGATGGTGAGGCAAAGGAAGAGAGGTAGAGGTGTTGTATCTGACAAGACCCAGTGGAGGCAGAAATATTTTCACTTTTGATGTACGTCATGGGTTAAGACAGATCAATGGAAGTGACTATCTTTTGATTTTTTTTTTAAACAAATCTATTTTGTGTGGCTGTATCCCTGTGAATACAGAGGCAATCACCATTAGCAGAAGGACACATATTTTAAGTTAGTTTTCCAGTGGTAACGGCTCTTTGTATAAATCAATATAGAGAACATTTATGCCCATTTTATGGGAGCTGAAGCATAATTTTTACTGTATTCATTTATTATACAGCTTTATAGCCATTATAATTTTTGGTTTTATGCCATACTCTTTGTCTTATATATGGTTTTTTTGCTGCCAAGGCCTCCTTCAGGGACAAAATCTCCCATTATAACATATGAGAAAATAGGATCTGCTCTGTAATGTTGTACTTCATGTTCAATTTCCAAGGGCAGAATACAGCAAAGATGTCTGGATTATTCAAATCAGAAGAGTAAGAAATTAATTGGGACTCAATTTAGGTAATTGCTTTAGTTCTTTCTTCTACTTAGTAAACATACTACAATTGCAAAATAATTCTTAATTATTTTCCAGTGTTTAGCCCTAGCCAGAAATACAGGAAGAAAAAGGTAGACAATCTTTAGGGTGATTTAAATGCTTGAAGTTACAGTTCCCAAACTTAAAAATATGCACAAAAGTCACCTGGGTAGCTTGTGGAATTTGTAGATTACCAAACCTCACCACCAGAGAGTTGAAGGCAAGAATCCTAGGATGTGACCTGGGAAAATGCATTTCATAAATAGCCCAGCAGATTCTGACACAGGTCGTCTTGGGCCACGAATTGAGAAACCCTAGTGTAAGAGAATGTGAATACTTACATAGCCTATGAACCACAAGCAGAAAGCAGGAGAGATCCATTCTCTGGCATGGATTCCACAGTCAATCCATATGGCATTTTTGGCTGTTTGTTCTTTTCTAGAAACCTGCCCAAGGAAAACCAACAACAATAACAAGAAACTTCAGGAAAATAATTTCCATCTATGTAGTGCTCGCGTTTAATTCTTTCAACAAATCTATGAAACACGCATTGTTCTCTGCATTCCTTTGAGGATTTTCAAGGGACATTAAAAGCTGGTGTAACTAAAAGAGACTAGTTAAGTTCACGTAGCTGGTGAGAGGCAGGACTGAGGTTTCAGTCAGGACTTCTGATTTCAAGTCCTCTTTGTTCCTCCACAATTACTTGTCATTCCACAGGGTAGAAAGGGTGGAAGGCAGAAGGGTAGAAATAAAGACCAGAACACTAGTATTTCAGGCTGTACCTTGACACATCCGTGGGGTAAAGGGGTGTGTACAAGGTGGGCAGCTTTCTGTGGGACACTAGTACAAAGAAAGATGGGGAAAGGGAAGCCAGTGATGGGGTACCTAGGTGGCTCAGTCAGTTAAGCCTCTGACTTTGACTTCAGCCGAGGTCATGATCTCACGGTTCATGAGTTTGCACCCTGCATCGGTCTCTGTGAAGACAGCTCAGAGCCTGGAGCCTGCTTCGGATTCCGATTCTATGTCTCCCCCTCTGTCTGCCCCTCCCCCACTCATGCTATGTCTCTCCCTGTCTCTCAAAAGTAAATACATGTTAAAAAAAATTCTTTTTTAAAGATAAAGGGAAGCTAGTGATGCCAAAGACAAACTTGGACTCCCTGACCACTTTCCCCAGGGTGCATACTTTTTACATATAGACTATTCCCCTATTTCACACAAAAAGAAGCATACATCTAAGTTCACACAAAATTATTACCACCAGGTCGAGGGACAGAGACCTTGCTCTGATTCATGGTATAGGGAGCTAGCGCAAGCTGCCAATTCTGGAATCAGAACTCCCAATTTGCCCTCAGTGATAGACTTTGGTGTCTTCAGAAGTATTCCAAAAACAGCTCCAAACAAAATGAATCATGGTTCATTTGCTTTTAAAAATTAGTCCCCATGCAATTTTAGGGTATGGAAGGGAGAAGAGTGTCATTAAGATTAAGCAAATATGCGGAGTTGAAATTTCAAAACAAGAAAAGGAGAGAGTTACATTTTTATTGCCAGGGGGGTCTGGGTGGCTCAGTGAGTTAAGCATCGAACTTCAGCTCAGGTCGTGATCTCATGGTTCATGGGTTCGAGCACCGCATAGGGCTCTGTGCTGACAGCTCAGAGCCTGGAGCTTGCTTTGGATTCTGTGTCTCCCTATCTCTCTGTCCCTTCCCCACTGGCTTGCTGTCTCTCTGTCAAAAATAAATAAACATTAAAAAAATTTAAAAAAAAATTTTATTGCCATCTATAGCCCTCAAAGAGGCTTTGTTCTTAACTAACCTGGAGCTAGTGATAATGCAGTAAGAAAGCAAGGGAGAAAGTCCAACGGCATTGACCGCAAAGAGAGAAATAGTACAAAGAGAACTTTCTAGCAAATTTAACCTACTCGATTTAAAGGAAAACCTTGGGTTGTCTGGACTAGTTGCCTGACTCAACTCTCTACCTGTGCCAAGCAAACTCTCTTGGTACCAGTCCCGATGCTGGAAAGATGAAGGAACCCCAAAGACTTCCAGCGTGTGCACACCCTTGGTCAAGTAAGACTGGGACTGAGGCATGCGGGAAGCATGGTATTCCAACATATAAATCTAGGACCCAGAAACACAAGTCCTAAAGAGTACACACAACATGTCTGAAGGCAAATGTCATGGGTGTGTATACCACAATTACATGGATCCAATCGGATCGACCAACTCAGCTGCCAGGAGGACCCAACATTTCATATGTCTGCCTTGAGTCTCTACTGTAGGTACTTGCCAAAACAGATGAAAACCCAGAAACCCCAACTCAAAATCTTAACTTGAGATGACAAAGACGCTCACCTATCACAATTTAGATAGGTAATGGTGGGAAACTCTATGTAAATTAAATGTTATTAAATCCAATGTAATTTCCTAATGCTTAATTTTTTTGTCTAGACCTTCTTTTTAATTATTTTTTGAGGAAGGGTTAGGGGGAACAGCTAAAACAAACAAACAAAAAAGAAATGCAGAATTAGAAATTAACAGGCAGGAATTAGTATGATTTCATGGCTCCCAAAAATTCTTTCTGTGGCCATAGTCGCTGACCTTTACTAAGACCAATTTATTCAACTAAAAATAAATAACCAAATGGACAGCGATTGGAGCAGAAGTTATCACATTAGTCCTACTGCCCAGGCCCCCGACATAGCCCTGGTTCCTATCCTTCCCTTGGTGTGGTTGTTAAGCTGTTTCTTTGGTTCCAAAAACTACATCCGGGTCAATTCAATGTTTGTCTAACAACAGATTCCTCTGTATTTGTTTCCTCCTAAGTAAGGCAGTCAGAGGTGCTGGTGGTACTGGTGGTAAGTAAATAACAGACTTGAGAAAAATAATCCAGACGACTCCCTTATTTTATGAAGGTAGCCACTGAAGCTCAGGAAGGGGTGGGGGCCAGAAGGGCAGGGAAGATGGGTGATGGACACTGAGGAGGGCACTTGTTGGGATGAGCACTGGGTATTGTATGTAAGCGATGAATCACAGGAATCTACTCCCGAAGCCAAGAGCACACTGTATACACTGCATGCTCGCTAACTTGATAATAAATTATATTTTAAAAAAGGAGAAAAAAATAAATGGCTTATCTATGTCACATAAACAGAGAGAGTGGATTCTGAAAATAGGCTTTTCACTATCCCATCCATCCTGCATTAGTAAAGGAAAAAATGTAAGGGTAATAACTAATCCCCAAATAGCTGGATATTAAAACCGAGGAAGACCCACAATACAAATATTTCCATAGCTCAAAGAAAAATATGCAAGTTATAACAAGCACCATTGGAGAAGTAACACATTCTCCAAAGTGGATAGATCAGCGACTGCCCCCACAGCATACCTTTAAAACATAAAGTGGGTACTTCTCGTATGAGGATCCAATGTGGATTTTTTCAACCATATCAGGATAGTTTTCAGTTATAACTTCAATCCAAGAATAGATCTATCAAAGCAGAAACCAGCAGTCAGTCGCAGAACAAGTTCAAAGCATTTTCCTGGCCCAAGGAAGGAGACCATTTCATCAAGGTAAGGTGATCCCTTTAAAACCTTTGCATAAGGAAAAAATAAGGAACAAAAACAGTTGGGGCAGGGTGTTTCTTCTGCTGTTTTGGAAAATAGATAAAATTAAAGTTTTGAAAGATATCAAGGGTTAGAGAAAGAGTAGAAAAGGACTGAAAAACTTAGCACAAAGTAGGAAAAGTTAATCTTAAAAAAATTTTTTTTAAATATTTATTTTTGAGAGAGAGACAGAGACAGAGACAGAGGGTGAGTGGGGGAGGGGCAGAGAGAGGGAGACACAGAATCATAGCAGCTCCAGGCTCTGAGCTGACAGCACATGATGTGATTCGGGGCTGGAACTCACGAACTATGAGATTATGACCTGAGCTGAAGTCAGACACTTAACCAACTGAGCCACCCAGGCACCCTGAAAAAGTTAATCTTTAAAGTGTATCTCCTGAAAGTGATTTTTAAAGGCTCATTACATTGAATCCCTGCCTCCATGTGTGAAATCTTTCCCATTCATTCATGAGTTCACATTTATACAGAACCTTTTGTTATTTTTTTAATATTCATTTTTATTTTTTTTAATTTTTATTTATTTTTGAGAGAGAGAGAGAGAGAGAGAGGAACAGAGAGAGAGGGAGACAGAGAATCTGAAGAAAGCTCCAGGCTGAGTTGTCAGTACAGAGCCTGACATGGGGCTTGAACTCACAAACCGTGAGATCATGACCTGAGCCAAAGTCAGACACCTAACCGAATGAGCCACCCAGACGCCCCTAAGAACAGTAACCTAAAGAGGCCCTGGGCACTGTCTTTGTACAGGATAAATCGCCGTTGTTCCCCACTAGAGATCTGTGCACTCACAACAAGATGTGTAAAATGATAGGAGGCAGGGGTGAGGACAATCTGCAGGAAAAATAGTCTCTCGTTTGATTCAGGACCTTTCTCCTGGCTGCAAGTCTAGTGGTGTTTGTGATTCTGTCCAGATTACAGTGGAAGGAAGAGACAAAAACTCCCGGACCTGACTTTAGGCTAGTGTCCACTTCAAATCAGGGTTTGAATGACGGAACTCGGTCATGTTTGCAGACCAACTTCTCAGGGGCCATGCTTGTATTTGTATACCTTCTGCAATGGGAGCGACCAACCCTTGGCCCTATTTCTGGGACCTTATCTAGAGGTAATTTCAAGTTGACGGGACCTGGAGCACCGTGGATCCTCTCCAAGTAGCGTAACTAGGGTAAGTGGTCCTGTGCTGGGGATTAAGATGCTCTCCGAAGGCCCACCTGTCACCAAATACCAATGCTGTCCATGCCTGCAGTGTTGGGCATCTAACCGTCAGAGATTTCCTCGCTGGGCCTTTGTTTTGTTTAACATGCTACTCTTCTAAGGCATGAGTGCACCTGAGACAACTACTACACGAAACTATTTTGTGTTTCAGTATTAATGGTTCGGTACATTTCCTCCAACCAGGGAGGCTGTGTTGTGTGAAGGCAGCTTTACAGGAAGCTGTTCATCTCACAATCTAATCTGAGCTAGTGAAGGTAACACCCTTTGAATAACTCTCTTCTTTTGCCATTTGTCTTAAGAAGTTATTTTTTGGCCGGGGCGCCTGGGTGGCTCCATCGGTTAAGCGTCTGACTTCGGATCGGGTCATGATCTCGCAGGTTTGTGGGTTCGAGTCCTGCGACGGGCTCTGTGCTGACAGCTCAGAGCCTGGAGCCTACTTTGGATTCTCTGTCTCCCTCTCTCTCTGTCCCTCTGCTTCTCTCTCTCTCTCTCTCTCTCTCTCTCTCTGAAAAATAAACATTAAAAAAAAAAAAAGAGAGAGAGAGAAGAAGCATTTTTTGGCCCTTTGTTTTTCTCCCTACGGTGGATCCTAGTAGGAATCAATGACAAAAGAACTCTCCTGCCCACCAGGTGACCTCGTGGTGAGGGCTGAAGGAGAGATCAATGCCGAGGGCGAGGGCGAAGGAAGGACTTGATGGAATTTCCTGAGGGCTAGATGGCCATGGATCCTATGAACCCCAAGGATTGAGGGGGGGGGAGAGGTCTGCAATGTTTCCTGGATTGTCACTGTTATGAACTGAATTGTGTTCTCCTCCAAATGCATACACTGAAACCGTAACCCCCAGCGCCTTAGAACGTGACTACATTTGGAGATAGGGCCGTTAAAGAGGTAATTAAGTTAAAATAAGGCTGCTGGTGTCGGCCCTCACCCACCCTGCCTGGTGTCCTCATAAGAAGTGGAGATCAGGACATAAACATACAGAAGGAAACCAGGGATGTGCACACAGAGAGAAGGGCATGTGAGGACACACTGCGAAGGCAACCGTCTACAAGTCAAGGAGAGACACCTCAGGAGAAACCACCCCTGCTGTCACCTTGATGGTGCACTTCCAGCCCCCAGAACTGGGAGAGAATACATTTCTGTGGTCCAAGTTACCCAGTCTGGGGCACTTTGTTATGGCAGACTAATAGTCGTGTCCTTCCCCCCCACCCCTGCCCCATGTCCTTCCCACTCTCTCCTGGAGACAAGGTAAGAAAAAGTCACCTTTTTGAACAAAATCATGAAAAAATATTCTTAAAATATTTAAAAGTACTTTTTTCAGGCATTCCCCTCTTCCCATCGAATTCAGCACAGCAGTGATTTTGTAAATCACACCCACCGAGCGTCTCGATCTCCGGCATCAGATTGGGGACACTGGAGGGGAGATGTCTCAGGGGAATAGAGACAAGGGAGGAGAGACAAAGGAGGGGATGCAATTTTAAGATCCCCATCAATCAGTCAGGCACATGGATTCTAGAAGCCGACCGAGTTCCGGTTTAACTAACTGGAAAGGAACAGATGCTTTTGAAGATTAAATAGCAAATTGATTCGTATTTCTTAAGTCTTAGATGTCTTAAAAACATGGATATGGTCCTTAACAGTTTCTGGGCACCTAGCCAAAGATGATAAAAATACTTGACATTAGGCAATACAGCAGCATACTCCAATGAAGGAATAAAAGGTATCAAGGGATTTTTATTACTTGGAGCATACTATATAAAAAAGAAAGTCCTCTAAGGAGTTTACCCTTTCAATTAACAATATGAGGAAACGGTTCTGAGAGTGTTACATGAAAGGTTACAGCCGAACAGCAGCATTTTTCTCAGGTTCCCTGTAGCAAATGGGAACCTATAAGTACTGATAGGGAAAAAAATCAACTTCTTAAAGATTAAAATACAGCGGCGCCTGGGTGGCTCAGTCGGTTAAGCATACGACTTCAGCTCAAGTCACGATCTCACAGTCCGGGAGTTCGAGCCCTTCGTCGGGCTCTGTGCTGACAGCTCAGAGTCTGGAGCCTGCTTCCGATTCTGTGTCTCCCTCTCTCTCTGCCCCTCCCCCGTTCGTGCTCTGTCTCTCTCTGTCTCAAAATAAATAAACGTTAAAAAAAATACAAGTGGTATTATCATCAGTAACATTATTCATTTAAATAGATTCCTCCTAAGGGGAATAAAATGTACGTATTTACCATGAGTGAGTATGAGTGAGTAAATTCCTCTAATTCAGTGAGAGAAAATGTAGCAATTATTCAGTAAGAATACGATCAGGGTAAAAAAAAAAAAAGAATACTATCAGGGTAATAGTCCAAAGACACATGATTAGACTGTTAATTTCTTTGGGGCAGTGTCAATAAAAAGGCCCTATATTGATTTCCTGTTGTTCCTTTGTGTGTAGTGTTACTGCTAGCAGTTAGAGACACTCTCAACTCTGGACAAACAGCCTGCTTACAGGCAGGGTCCTAATAGAATGCAACCTCCCCAGGGAAGATATCCACAAGAGGCTAGGTTACCACCGTATAATCAACCTAATCGTAATTTTTTTTTTTACTCTCTTCCACTAATTCTGTTTTTTAATAATATCCCATGGTTGAAATGGCCATGTTAATTAAATTAAAATAGTGATTTTGAAGAGCAACGTAATGGCTTACTTCATTTAGCGAGTGATACTGTTCGTAGTACGAGGAAGAGGTCCGGGGGCTGACCGTGTCATTGGCAGTCTGCTGTTGAATAAGATCTGCCACTTCTTCCACCAGGATGCTGGGGGACGAAACAGAGGGACAGCTGATTTCCAAACAGGACTCTGATTCTCCCACGGCCCACTGCGGATACAGCAACAGGTGAGCATGGGGAAAAAAAATCACTGAGAAATTTAACAAGGTAAACTTCATCAAGGTGCAAACAATAACCCCTCACGCGGTAGCAAGCTGAAATTCACAGACCTTCTTGGTGGAACCCACATGACAGCTGAGAGAAAGTGGCTCCTGTGTGATGTGTTTTGAAGGCCCCCCCAAACTCACCCTTTCCTCACCATTACCAACATTCCTTGACTGTGATTCGTCAGTGTCTTTAAGGTTAATGGACAACTTTCTTAAATCCAGACTAACATTGTATTATTCTGTTTTCAGTTGAGGACCAAGGAGAAGCAGAAAGCCTTTTCTTTTTGTTTTTCATCGTGACAGCCACTGACCTACACCAGATGTTCTGCATAGCCAAAGATGATCAAGTCTCTAGAGAAACAGAAGCACAGGGAAAGAGAAGGTACCAGAAAGGCAGCTTGTTTAACTCTCTTGAGAATTGCCACACTGTTAACTAGGCAAACATTTTAAGTGAATTAAGCTGTTGCATCACCTGGGATGAACAGTTTGAAAGCTATCATTTTAATGTTATTCCTTTTTTTGGAGGGGTCAGCGGATAAAAGCCAAGGCTTTGACATCAGAGAAGTCTGAGTTCAACTCTTTGCCCTGCTATGTTCTATGTGTTATGATCTTGAGAAATTCCTTTGTGAGTATGAAAGTTTTTTCATATCTGCCTAATGAGGATAGTATCTATCTTACAGAGGTAAATAAGAATTAAATGAAGCAATGTGTAGAAGGGCTCAGCACAGTTCCAGGAAGGTGGTAAACACCTATAACATATTACTAATAATCATCATAGTGTCTTATCCAAAGGCTGCCCAATGATAAGCGGGAGAGAGCTTGGCCTCCAGGAATGCTAGCGTAGCAGGTGGAATCCTGGCCCTTGAACAGCGGACATAGTATGGAGACATTGAACAGGAGCATCCGAGAGGAAGGGGGTGTGGCGTCTGGACAGAAATTGCCTCTGATACAACGTTTAGTTTGGCCCAGACGTTCAGGAATGTTCACTGACCTTGCAAAGCAAGGAAGGAAGCAGAATCCCCTTCAGCAGCTGCTTTTTCAAGAGATACCGCAAAACCTGCTAAAGTGAATGACAATTTTGCTCCCCAGGTCTAGGCACAGAGCAGAGGAACTAAAAAAAGGAAGGAATAAGGAGGAACTATAGGAGGCTCCCCAGATCACTGAGTCTGAGTCATTTTCAGGCACGAGACCCAGGTTGTGAGAGGTGAAGCCACTTGTCCAAGGTCGCAGAGCTGGCCACTTAAACTTCATCACCGGTCCACTTCAGAGATTTCCGTGTTGTCATGTTCAGTGTAAGTATTTATTTTTTCCAGAAAGCAATTATACTGGCTGCTAATACAATGCCTCATAGGTGCGTCTAATGGCTGCTCAAGAAATACTGAACGATGCCTACCTGAACAGAATCGCGTTGTCATGTAAATTCGCTTTCACGTTGCTTACATCAGAGGCATTCACAAAAAAATGGACTTCTTTCTTCTTCTCAATAAATTCAGCTGTTACCGGCTGCCAGAGAACAATCTGCAGTTTTCAAGGGGAAGAATTGATAAAAACGAAAACAGTTGTTTGTATCCTTCTCATCTATAGCTAAAGCCATAAACCATGTATCGATAGGAGAAATGAAACAGACATTTCCTAGCCGCTGGTCCCCATTCACACACGGGGCAGTGTAAACATTTATTTTGCAGGGAGCTTGTCTTATTCTTTTCTGTGACCCCAGTAGAGAGGCCCTGGAACATACAAGGCACTCAATAAATATTTGGTTAGACAAGAATGAATGAGCCAATGAATATATTTATGACCCAACTCTAAAGCTGGATGTGTATGTCAGTTTAAAGGAGAAATGAAATTCTCTCTAGAAAGAAAGTTAATTTACTGTTGATCTTCTTTAATAAAAATTCCATGTCCTTGATATTGTTATCATGTTGATATTCCTTTTCTTTAATCTAATTATGGGCTTTGGGCAATGACTTTTAATAGTACTGACTTTTTTTTTTTTCTACTTTACTGCACTTTTTTCAAGCATTTTCACACCCATTTCCTTTGACCATTATAATTATGCTTTGATGTAGGCGAGGCGGGTGTTGCTATTTCCATTGTGGAAATAATGAAGAAATTAAGGCTCACAGCCAGCATGTCTAAAATCATACATGTAGGAAGTGGCAGATTAAGAACTAAGATTCTAAATCTCTAACGCTTCCTCCAGAGGTATGTCCTCTGTCCATGGTGTGACGGCCATGAAAACGCACCACTCGGTGCTTCTGTTGAGAGGAGCATAGTTGAAAGGCCTTCCCAGCCACTGCCCCCTTGATCCACCAGAGCCTGATGCCGTGCTGCTCCGGGGCTGCAGCCAGCCACGGACCAGGCAATGAGGGCATATTCTTGCAGGACCCTTCTTGCGAGATATGGGTTTCCAAAGCCCGGTGCCTTTGGCTTCAGGACTGACCACTGGTCTAGCCAGACCTTCATCGGAACTGCCCCGGAATCTACAAAGTCTCCGTTTCTGCAAAAGTGTCAGAGCTGTGTCTGGTCTGAAAGTGCCCCCTGCCATCTCTGACTTCCTCCTCTTCGTCCTTCCCAAGCATTCCTCTTAGTACACATAGCTGGCATCTTCAATCTGGTTTTGATGTCTGCTTCAGGAGAACCTTCACTAACAAGCAGGGGGCCATCAATTTTCTACCATGACATCTTGTAACTCTTGTCAGCTTTCTACACCTTAGGCATTCTGGGCAGATGGGTCCCAAGCATGAAGATTTTAACAAACGCTCCCCTGTAGTTTTGCTGCCTATTCCTTTTTAAGAACCATTATTTTGTAAGCAAAGTTCTATTGGACTTCTGTCATCATAACATCTTTGTAAGTACCAACTTTCACTCCCAAAGTGCTACTATGATGAAATTGGCTGAAAAGCCAATAGCACAAATGAAGAATGTTTTGATTTTAGCACTGGCAAAATCATGTGATTATGGGGAGGGGGAGAAGGCTATAAGAAGAGGGGTTTATGTCAGCTATATTTAAGTCAGACAACATATGAGAGAACATGGCACACAAAATTTAGACACCATGAAGCCGATATACAGTTGATCCTTGAAGAATGTGGGGATTAGGGGTGCTGACTCCTGTGCAGTTGAAAATCTGCGTATAACTTTGAGCTCCCCAAAATTTAACTACTAATAGCCCATTGTTAAGTGGAGGCTTACCGATAATATAAACAGTTGATGAACACATATTTTATATGTTGTACATATTATACACAGTAGTTTAAGTTTGAGAGATTTTTATTAAATAATGAATTATTTAATAACAATGAATTATGATTTATTTCGAGAGAGCGAGAAAGTGCAAGCAGGAGAGGGGCAGAGAGAGAGAGAGAGAGAATCCCAAGCAGGCTCTGTGCTATCAGTGTAGAGCCCAAAGTGGGGCTCGATCTCACAAACCAAACCGTGAGATCATGACCTGAACTGAAATCAAGAGTCTGACACTTAACTGATTGAGCCACCCAGGCACCTGAATATACTGTATTTTTATAATAAAGTAAACTAGGAAAAATCAAATGTTATTAAGAAAATCATAAGAAAAATACATTTACAGTACTATACTTTTCTTTCTCACATATCTGTGTGTAAGCGGATCCATGCATTTCAAACCCGTGTTATTCAAGGCTCAAATGTAAAGATAAATGAGGGAAAAATTACCTCATATGTTGTAGTAAGATTCTGCACAATCTGAACTTGCCTGGAGGTTCTAGGAAAAGCTGATAAAACCTGGCCACTGGGAAAGAATAAAACAGAATTTTGAGGTTAAATAAAAAAATTAAAATGAGGTTTATTTTTAAATAATCCTCTAGGTAACTGTAAAAAGGAAAAACAAAAACTTTAAATAGTAAAAGAAAACAGTAAAAGAAAATAGTAATAGAAAAGCAAGAGGATCTTGCTACAGGCTAAGGGTTAAAAAGAGAACATACACTTTCTCATTCTTTCTGCTCCAAATCGACTGCCAAATCAATAGTTCTCTTGAATGGGCGTCAGTCTGCAGAGTACGTACTTCTTTCTTCTGTGTGTGTGTGTGTGTGTGTGTGTGTGTGTGTTTGTGTGCGTGCATGAGTTATAGTTTTAAAAATTAAATATTTGATGCATAAGGGAATATTAATGCTAACACTAGCTTATTACATAATAAAATGAATGCCTGGGAACCCATTACACCACTTAAGAAATCCAATGTTATTGGTGTCCTTGAAGCTCCTTGTGGGTTCCTCCCCGCTCTGCCTCCTTACCATATCCCAAAAGGTACCCACTACCCTAAATTTTCACTTTGCTCATTCCCTTACTTTTTCTCTGTACTATGGATTCTTGAACACATGATGGATTCTTGAATGTGTAGATTCTTAAGACATTCTTAGGTTTGCTTGATGTAACTCTATAAAATTGGTATACTGTACGTGTCCTTCTGTATCTTATTTTCTCTCCCTCAACATTGTATGTTCAAGGTTATCATCTGTGCTGAAGAATATATTGGGCTGGAATTTGTCTACAAGTAGAATTGCTACTTCTTTGGGGTAGACACATTTTAATTTCATAGAAATTGGGCAAGGGCTCTTACCACACAATACAGCACAAACCTAGAAGGAAATGATGCATAAAAAAATACATCATAAAGAGAAAAAAGATAAACAAACAAGATATTTTCAATATGTGTAACTGATAAAGGATTAGTATCTAGACTACAGAAAGGAATTATAGTACCCAATTGTCACAAAAAAATAAATGAATGGAAATACTGTACTTTATTAGTGATTCAGAAAATTAAAAATTAAAGTTGTAAGGGGATTCCATTTCACAACCACTCAATTGGAAAAATTAAAAAGTCAGACAGCATCCAGTGTTAGCAAGGAGGAAGGGCTTTAGGAAATCATTTCCACTACTGGTGAAAATATAAACTGGTACAAAAAGTTTGAGAAATAATTTGGTACTATTCTATAAAATTAAAAAAAAAAAAAAAACATGTAACAAGAGCTCCGGAAATACAAAAGAGGTTATGACAACTTCTGCTTGTCATTATTAGCAAAGGCTTCGTGGAGGTGATGATTGGGTAACTTAGAGTGTGTAAAGGCACTGTGGCAGGAGACAAAAGGGCACTGTTGGGGAAATAGCATGCTGTTCACTGTTGCCAAGTGTAGGATAGGAGAGTAGCTAAATAGAAATGAGTTTGAAAACTTATTTCAGTCCTTCTCTAGAGAAAATTGTGAATGCATGCTGAGAAATCGGTCTTTATGTTGTAAGGAATTAAGAATTAGGAAAAGACATCACTTGACTTGTGATTTATGAGAATAATTTTGATAGAGTGGAAGATGGTTTTATTTTAGAAAGCCTGATTGAAAGATTTTAAATCCTGGAAATAAGCCTATGGAGATTTGATTTTCAGAAGAAGGAAAGACTGGCTCACAGAAAAAAAAAACAGACTAGGAAATTTTGTGTCAATCTCTGGAACGGTTTTAGCATTAAATTATTCAACCAGTGCTTAAGGAAATATGTTCGAGGGCAGATACTGCAGGACCATTCATAGTAACAATAACCAGAAATCCCACGAATGCTTGTCAGTAACAGAACTGTTGAACGCTGGTGGTGTCGGTACATTCTAGAATGTTCTATAACCATTATAAAGAAGGAGTTAGATTTACCTGAGGGGGATTTACATGATGCACTAAGGGAGAGAAGCAAGATGTGGGGAAGTCTATACAATATTATCCCATTTTTGTGAAAAGTAAATAAATTATAAAAAGGAAAATTACCTGTGTCAAAAGCAGGAGAAAACTGATGAACGAAGAAACAGCACAGAGTTAACATTGATTTGGGTGGTGTGGAATGGCATTCGAAGGATTGGGTAGGTGAGGGAAGTGGGGAGAGGAAATAAGATTGCTTTTTAAAAGAGGGGTGCCTTGGGGGCTCAGTCAGTTGAGCGTCCCACTCTTGATTTTGGCTCAGGTCATGATCCCAGGGTCATGGGATTGAGCCCGAGCCCCGTGTTGGGCTCCGTGTTGACCATGGCGCCTGCTTGAGATTCTCTCTTTCTGCACCTGTCCCTCTCCCTCACTTGTGGACTCTCTCTCTCTCTCTCAAAAAATAAAGGTCTCTGTGGTCACGGGGTTTATATAAATATACAAAGAAATGCTTGAAAGAATGATCACCAAAATGTTAATGATGTTTTCTAAAGGGGATGATATCTCGGTGTTTTTCTCCCCAATTTTATGCCTTTCCAGATTATTTATTCACCAAAAAAGAACTCTTATTTATAAAAAGCTACTCTGTGAAAAAGCCACCCTTTTGCTAGCACATTCGTTATTGTTTTCCAAGGTGCTCTGAGCCCATCAGGGGAGTGGGTTGGGTTTTCTAACCCAGCACGTCCTGTTTGGGGAATTTTTTTTTTAATCTTTTCTTTCACCATCTGCCATAATAGCTCTGACATTTCTAGGTCACTAAATACAGGCCACTCTTTTCTCCAAGCTTCCAAAAACCATCCTAACAGCAATTAGCACCACCTTCCAAGGATCTAACTAAAATGTCAAATGCTGTGTCATGGGCAAGTGTGCCTCTCTAGGGATATAGTCCCTTTCCTTTCTTAATATACTCGGCACTTCCACAGCCGGATTATTTCATGACTTAACCCTAGCTACTAGTTAAGAGGGTATGAGAAGGGGCACCTGGGTGGCTCAGTCAGTTAAGTGCCCAACTTTGGCTCAGGTCATGATCTCATGCCTCATAGGTTCAAGCCCTGCATCTGGCTCTGTGCTGACAGCTCGGAGTCTGGAGCCTACTTCAGATTCTGTGTCTCTCTCTCTCTCTGCCCTCCCCCACTTGCGCTCTGCCTCTCTGTCTCTCCAAAATAAATAAACAGGGGCGCCTGGCTGGCTCAGTCGGTTAAGCCTCCGACTTTGGCTCAGGTCATGATCTCAGTGTTTACGGGTTCGAGCCCCGCGTTGTCGGGTGTGGAGGGGGTGCTCTGGGCTGCTGACAGCTCAGAGCCTGGAGCCTGCTTAGGATCCTGTGTCTCCCTCTCTCTCTGCCCCTCCCCCCTCACGCTCTGTCTCTCTCTCTCCTTCAAAAATAAATAAACACCAAAAAGGAAAATAAAATAAAATAAAACAAATAAACATTAAAATAATTAAAAAAAAAAAAAAAAGAGGGTATTAGATGGGAGTAGATCCTGAGAGCTGACGGTAAGGGATGACATTGAGAATAACAATGGGGGTGTTGAAAGAGGTACACAATAGAAGCCAGGTGGCAGTGTTTCACCACCCTTGACTAGCTGGGCCCAATTATTTTAATGAACAGCAAGGTCAGCGTGGCAGCCAGAAGGGCATGACCCGCGGAAATCTACGGGGTTAGTTAAGAGAACACAGAGTTCCCAGAAGCAAGGTAAATACCGGTCAGCAAAAGTATTGCCCAACCTTTACAATCAAAATAATCAAGGATGAATATGAGAGGAGCTAAGGGCAGCTCGCCCAATCAAGAGTCACAACCCATCGCCCGGTTTCCAGGATGCAGGCCAGTTCGTAGACCCGGAATCTCTTGCCTGAAGTGGGGAGCCAGGTCCCCACAAGGAAAGACCCTGCAATGGCATAGAAAGGGTATATGATCGTGACTTCCTCTGTCCCTTCCCAAACAAACTTATGGCAAATGTACTCAGGTAACTCTGAGCCATACTAGGGAAATTTTTTTTTTCAATTTTTTAATGTTTATTTATTTTTGAGACAGAGAGAGACAGAGCATGAACGGGGGAGGGTCAGAGAGAGGGAGACACAGAATCTGAAACAGGCTCCAGGCTCTGAGCTGTCAGCACAGAGCCCGACGTGGGGCTCGAACTCACAGACCATGAGATCATGACCTGAGCCGAAGTCGGCCGCTTAACCGACTGAGCCACCCAGGCACCCCCATACTAGGGAAATTTTAAAGGTCTCGTGATCTGGGATAGCCTGGGGAATTCCCTCCCAAAGGAAGTGCACATCTTATACTTCTCCTGATAAGGAAAGGAGCATGATTCCTGGGAGGTCTCGGGTTCTGGATCTACCTCACCTGGAAATACTGTTTCCACCCATTTCTTGGGTAACAGGAAAGAATATCATCTTTGTGACTGAGAGGCCCAGAGAAGAAAGTTTCAGGTTGTGGCATAAGAAGCCCTGACACTTGGACCATATGGCCTGCCAGACTACAAAGGATTAGAGGCCTCTGCGGTGGGAAAAGATGCCATTTAGAGGTTTTGGCATGTCCCAACAGGAGGGTCACAGCATAGATACCTACAGCAAGGCCATGACATCTGCCAAGGAGAATTATACACCTTTCAAAAAAACCAGTTCCTGGAGCGCCTGGGTGGCTTGGTTGATTAAGCGTCCGACTTCGGCTCAGGTCATGATCTCACGGCCCGTGAGTTCGAGCCCCGCGTCGGGCTCTGTGCTGACAGCTCAGAGCCTGGAGCCCGTTTCAGATTCTGTGTCTCCCTCTCTCTCTGCCCCTCCCCTGTTCATGCTCTGTCTCTCTCTGTCTCAAAAATAAATAAACGTTAAAAAAAACAAAAACAAACCAAAAACAAAAAACAAAAAAAACAGTTCCTGACATGCTACTGGGCCCTGGTAGAAAGGGAATGCCTGACCCTGGGTAACTCGTGGTCAAGGAGTCAGTCTCACCCCTCATGACCTGTGTCCTGTCATATGCACTCTGGCAGGCGGAATGATGGCCCCCTAAAATGTCCATGTCCTAGTCCCTAGAACCTGTGAGCCTTACATGGTGAAAGCAACTTTGCAAATATAGTTCGATATTTTGAGACGAGGCGATCGTGTTAGATTATCCGGGTAAACCCAGTGCTTTTGCAAAGATCCTCAAAAGTGGAGAGAGGAGACAGAGAGCGAGGCAGAGGGAGACTTGGCCCAAGAAGAAATCAGAGTAATTCAATGCAAAAAGGACTCAACCTGCGTCTGCTGCCTTTAAAGGTAAAAGCAGGGGCCGCAAGCCAAGGAATGAGGGTGTCCTCTAGGAACCGGAAAAAGCAAAGAAGCAGATTTTCCCCTCGGAGCCTCTAGAGAAGAACACAGTGGTGGCTGACACCTTGATTTCAGGCCGGCGAGACCCATTTTTAATTTCTAAACTACAGAAAGCTGAGAAAATAAATTTGTGTTGTTTTAAGACCCTCCCCTGTGCTCATTTGTTACAGTAGCAATAGGAAACCTATACAGTTGTCACGTCGTGAGGTTGGGTGGGCCGACCAGCAAACCATCCTAAGACAGAAGAGGAACATCCGGGATCGGGCGCGAGTAGGGTTCGGGGACACAAATGAGGTGCCTGGGCAGGTGGCCCAGAACCCTGTGGCATCCCCTACTGTTACACCAGGACCTCTCTCTCAGCTCATACTGACACCTGCCACATGTGGAGGTCCCTTATGACCAGCTAATGGAGGAGTGGAGTGGCCCTGAGAACACCTCTAGGATCACCAGCTGTAATAGGTGTAATTGATGGAAGGCCCCAGCTGCTGTGCTGGAAATCTGTCCTCATGTTAGTGCTAAGGCCACAGTTTTCACTGGCTGCATCCAGCTAATAAGGGAGCATGGCGGGGATACTAATGCAGGCTCACTGCTGAAAGATGAGGGGCTCTTCTGATGGGTGACGTGAGCTCAAGAACTGTCTTATCAATTTTGCAAAACCTTTCTTAGAAGTGCACTATGATCTAAGACCTTCCGTGTTCCACTTTGCTTCCTCCTCTTTCTCCTCCACTGCAAACCTGCACTGCAGTCTCACATCTCTCCCTAGAACCTCTTCTTATCCCCTTCTCGCTTTTTTCCTCTCTTTTCTCAATACATCTCTTGCATGTCTCATCCCACCTTGGCATCTGCTTTGTGGAGGACTATGGAAGTGGGGAGAAAGTACAATCTTTGTAGCACATTGTAACACCTAACATGGAGCACCCACAAAACAATAGGCGCTCAATAACTATGTAAACAAAATAAGTGGGCAGTTGATGTCAGTCGGCCTCTGTCAACAGTCACCCCAGTGCTGGCACAAAGGGTCCTTGAACAGAATAGCCATGATGGCAAAGGTGAAGCTATGCGTGGCCCCGCGGGATGGGTTCTTACTCACCAAGATTGATAGGGCAACTCTTGTTGCCAAATGTCCAACTTGCCAGCAACAGAAGCCAAAATCAAGCCCTTTAATCAGCACTATACCTTGAAGAGACCAAGCAACCGCTTGGTGAGAAATTGCCCACTTTGCTCCCCTTCTGCTCTGGGTCTTGATTTGCCTCTTCTACCTGCAGGGCCACAGCTAATGTTACCATACAAGGACTTACATAGTGTTTGATCGATACTGGATCTCACCTAACACTGTAACCAATTAGGGGATCCACTTTACAACAAGGGATGTGCAGAATGGGCACATTACTGTGGGATCCACTGGGCATATCACCTACCACACCACTCAGAAGCCGCCAGCCTCATACAGCCATTAGAATGGATTAGCTGAGGTGCTAGCTTGGAAAGAGGCAACATCCTCTTAGGATGCAATACATATTTTAAATCAATAATCGTTATATGGTGTGGTGTCCCCACAAGCTAGAATACATGGTTCCAGGAGCCAGATTGAAGTAGCTTTCTTTACCATCATTCCAGGTGAATTTGGGGAATTTATACTTGAAATCTATAAATACGGCTCTGTAAATTTAAAATTTCTGGTTCCCAGAGAAGAAAAGCTTCTTCATGGCAAGAGTCTTGGCAAGAGTCTTGTTAAACAGACAGTTATTGCAGTCTCCTTGTCCCCAAAGATCATCAGGAAGGAGAAGAGTTATTCTGGAAGGTGTAAGTGACTTTGATCATCAGGAGAATATTGAGGGGTGCATGCACACAATTGAGCTGGCAGGGAAGAATACATTCAGTATTCTTGATAAGCTTAGGCATTCTATAATACTCCCTTGTCCAATTTTGATGTATATGGACGAGTGCAACAGCCACGGCTCAAGAGGGCATGGTGATGGGAGGCTGAGACCTTTGAAGGTCAAAGGTCTGGGTCATTTCACCAGGTGCGTTGCCTAGACCATGGTAGGTGCTGCTGAGGGGAAAACAGAATGGATTGTAGAAAAGGAAAATGGTGAGTATTGCTTATTGTCTCAAGACCAGGTATAGCTGTGGCGGGATGCAGTTCATTCCACTAATGCTCCTCTCGTACCTTTCCTCCAGGAGAAGAGAGCACCCAGAATCCCAGAGGAGCTGCTCCCAAAGCTGATTTTTGAAGCAGATTGATCTGAATGGCACAAAAACTGAACTGTAGGAGGTGGCATATTGTGCTCCCCAGGTCCCCATCCAGGAAAGAACTTTCATTTTCCCAGCTCTGCAAGTGTTGGCAGCTGTCACTCGAGTCCCTTTCCAGGACTCTTCCTTGACCGAAGAAGGCCATGCTGCCAAGGTCATGCCCCCTCCCAAGTACAGTCCACATCCCACTAATAAATATGGGTTATAGAGGCATATGCCCTTTGCCCCAGTTTGGGACAGCTCTGCAAGGACAACTCAGCTCTGCAAGGACAGCTCTGCAAGGACAAGTCAGTTTCCTGACTCCAGGCCTTTGTGTGACTGTGTCACCGTTCAATCCCTTCTCTGCCCAGTTCTCTTTCCTTCATTCCTGCACAAATGTTGGTCCCGAGATCACTTTCCAGTAAACTTCCTACCTGCAAAATCTCCATCTCAGAGCCCGCTTCCTGGGGAAACTATTCCACAACAGATACAAACATCTAATGTGTGGGATAAACCATGTAAGTGCTCTCTGAGATTGTATTGTATTGCATTAAGAATGCAAAGTCAAAAGTCATTTGGGGCTGAGGTCGTCAGAGAGGGGAGGCACTCTGAGTTGGACTTCTGAGGTGGGCAGGATCTGGCAAAGAGAGGGAAGTGAGGCCAGATGACCGAGACAGATGGAAGTTTGGCAAATGGGTCGGAGATGAAATGGTATAAGTGTTGATGTGTAAGTGGAAAGGCAAAATCAGAGCTCAAGGAATGACAAGTGATCCGGGTGGGCAGGAATATGGGGCTTATGTTCGAATGTACCAGGAAGTGAAACGAGTAAAATGGGCAGGATGGGACCTGACCTGAATCAACGGTCTTAAAACCTGGGGTCAGGATTGTGGCCCTTATTTACAAGGTGGTTGGGCCCCATCTGGGGAATTGAAACCAAAGAGTAAAAAACTCCAAGCCCCCTTTTGATGTGAGGTACAAAAAAGCGGGCAGTCATATAAGTAAATCCTTATCATTAGAATTATAATTCATTATAACGAACTTCCTGACGAGTGACGCTAACAATGGGAGGGGATGCCTTACAAAACGATGACCTCTCCATTATTCAGACAGGCCGAATTCCAAATCCATGTAAGGGAAGTGTTGTGTTGACTAGAAGATGAGGGCATTTTTCTAATGTAGTTGACCCAAGTGAGTCAACAGAAAGAGAAAGAAAAAGAAAAGGTAAAGGTAAAAACGTGTGTTATCCCAATGAGTTTCTGTGTTGAGGAAAAAGATTTGAGAAAATACAGAAGCATAAATTGGGAAAAGGGGAGGGCTAACATTATGACAGTAAGAACACCCCATAAAATATATTAATGTGTCCAAGTGTCCAATGTGTCCAAGCTCACCAGCTGTGATCAGCTACACTCTTCTGTCTCCAACTGTTTGGCTAACGTGCCAGCACCATGGAATCAGGGAGTGGGACGAGGGTCCTGTCAGGTCACCTAATGGAGAACTTACACAGTTCCTGAAAGTCAGCTTCCTGACTCTATGCCCCCTTACTTGATCAGAAAGAGGCTATGAAAAGTGGTCTGAGCGGAGAAAGGGAGGAGAGTGGTGCAAATATTTCTTTGGAGCAAATTGTCACAGTTCGGTCAGTACCCCTTCTCCCAAAGGGGATGGAGTTTGGGGGCGTTACTTACTTCATTTCCACCTAAGAGGGAGGACTGCCGAGGGGTAATGGCACAGTCTGAACATGTCCCCTCAAGTTTAGAGACGCAAGGACTCGTGCCTGGCTTGCTTCCGAGGAAGCTAAACCTGAATGGACCTGGTCTCTAGTTGGCTGGAGAGTAATTAAAGCCAAACGAAGAAACCCCTCATGGTGCTTAGTTAGAACTCAGATGTTGACTGATAGTGTCACCCACAGGGCAAGAACCTGGGAGTGAATGCAAGATTCCTAGGGGTGAAACATGGAGTTGCAAGAGATGCATCTATCCCTGGTCTGGAAAATTCCTCAGCAAAGGAATCTTAAACATTCCGAAGAAGTTAAAGCCCAAGAAAAGGACTAATGAGAAAAAGGGTCAGGTGTATGTATGGAGAGGGATGAAGGGTTGTTTTCCTCTAAAGCCTGACATTTGCATAGTATCTAGAGTGGACCCAATATTCTAGTCTCTAAATCGAGATTGTCTGTGCGTTAACACGACCCCAAAATTATCAGTTACTTGAGAGCGGACTAAAAAGTCAGAATTTGCACACTTTCCCTGCAGGGGCAGAGAAAGATTATTCCGTCACATGGAATGTAATGGGGCAAAGGGACACGAAAACATAAAGACATGTTTTGACTGCATCTGTGAAGTGATACAGTTACAGGATTTAACTAATATCCGTTTGAAAATTTAAAAAAACCCAGTCTTGCATTAAATATAGAATTAAAAGTGTAAGCACAGTGAAATAACAGGTCGTTTTACGCAAAAAAAATAAACCAGTGCTCAAAGAGGACAAGTAAATCGTCCAAGGCTGCATAACTTGTAAGTCGCAGCTCCGGGGCTATCTCCAGATTAATACTAGACAGCATTTCCTCTGTTGCTTCCCCTCTAAGAGTATGATTATTTTCGTCAAGCTCTGTCCCCTACTATGGTTTACAAGGAGAAGGTTCACATTTGCCCTCGTTCTGAAAGATTATGTTTGAATTTGAAAAGCTGGGGAGACGCCTCTGAACAATGGAACATAGCTCAAGGCTACAATTTTGTTTTATGCACTACAGCTTTTTAAGGCCAATGGTGCCCTGCTCCTTCAGATGAAAATAATATATCAGGGGGAACCAAGGGAAAGAGAATAAACTGCTCTCCAGGCGGCGGATAGTGTATGAAGTCGACAGAAGGAACAAGTCCTCTGGTCTATCAATAATTCAGAAGCCCTGTCTCCTCAACCATCCTCCACTCTCCGATTCTTTTTCCTTCTTTTCTTTGCACTTTCCCCCACTTGTCTGTTTCAAATAAATAGCCTCCGCTGACAGGCTGCACTTAGGTAATCAGAGCACAACACAATTAATGTCTCTGTTTAGAAGGTTCTTGCTAGTATTTCATTTTTGCCCTTTCCGGTGTTTGGCCTTTAATAGCAACTGACTACGGAGACCTGTTTTGGTTTTTGTTTGTTTGCTCGCCTGCCTTTCTCTCTGGCATATGGCATTTATGCCTTTAAAAGTTTTTTTGTTCTCTTTCCGGGGGCGTTTCACTGATGAGACGTATCAAAATGCACCTCCAAATCAGCCCCTAAGAGGTTGCCCGAACACAAAGCGTTATTAGGAAAATGATCCCGACAAGAAAACGGTAACAAAGAACAGCTTTAGGGAAAAGCCAGGCTGTTAGCTCTTTTTAGAAGGGGTTGTATTCTCGCCCCCAGAGATAATTCATCAAAGTCTCTCGCCCTGAATGAAATTAGATTTCCCTTTTAGCTTCGATAATAGGCCATAAATATATGTATAATTTAGGCCGTATATAATTAATAGGCCATAAATATATATATATAATATATATATAATATATATATATATTTACTCACGGAAAGAAAAGTTTGGAATGTTTTTTTCTAGTGGAGGGCTGGGAGGGAGGAATCAGATATGCATCCGCCCACAAAGCTGCAGCTATCCCCCCATACACAGGTACCACCACGGTATACGCAAAGAATAAAAACATTTTCAATACCATGTGATCGGTTAAAATATAATCGCATTCTCATTCCTCTCTTCGAGCGTAAGTAGCTATCAGACACCAGAGTGTATGCTGAAGCGAAAAGATAGTAAGAAAAGCCATGCATGAAGGAATTTTCTCATTCATTTCTTCGCTATATCTTTTTGCGTAAGTCCTTTATTTGCGTAATATTTAGTTCCACTAAGCTGTTATATGCTTTCGCCATTTTGAAGTGACATGGGAAAGCTTTTGGAGTATCTCGTCAATGATTGTCTTATCTAGGAATTCAGTTCACGGTGTGACCCAGATGGTGGCAGGCAGGTGAGCTCACCAAGCTCCACGGCAGCCAGCACCAACCCCCACCCCCACCCCCCCACCCCCGAGGATGCTGGTGAGGGGCTGGCCCGGCATCAGCCCTCACCCACCACAGGTGAGGACCATGTTACTGGACTTCCAGCCCGCATCTCTCCCAGGCTGCACTCCGGACCACCTGTCTTCTCTCTGCAAACTCACTATGACTAAGTCTGACCTCCATCAAATTAGCTGTCTTCCTAATTTCTAGACTTTTTAGAGGCGGTACTACGCAGTGAAACGAGTTGGAATGAGGGGAAGGTGGCTTTGAATCCAAACTCTTCGCTTGTTTGATTTACCCTTTCTAGGGCTCAGTTTCCTTCTCTTTAAGATGGCATCACAACGATTCCTAGGGTGTAGGAGATGACATTTCCAAGTCGCCGAGCCCAGCGCATGGGGCAACACAGATGCCAAATAACCGTGTGTCCCCTCCCTTTCTCCTCTCTGTAGATGACACTGCCAATGTCTACAGTACCCAGCTGGACACGTTGATATTAGTTTTCCTCCTTCCTTCTTGCTTACCTTTAATTAAAACCAACCATCAAGTTATGGGATGTTAGATCTGGCAAGGATTTTAGAAATTATAGTCATCTGATTCATTGATAACACATAGAGGTATGAGTCACCAATTATTGTAGCAATTTGACTCCCATGTCAATTCAATGACAATCATTATTTGGTGATGGAATTTGTTGCGTGACACTTGATAATCATATTGAACAAAAAAGAGTCAACCAAGTACAGTTAGATCGGTGACGATGTACAAACACAGTGTCAGGCTCTCAAGCTCTGTTTTCTTAAATGCTGTCCAGCGGCTCTTTCTGACCTAGAAAAGTTTTTTTGGTACACTTTTCCCTGTCCCTAGTATGTCCTTTCTGTCTTTACCATTCACTAAGTGGGGAGAGGCATTTGTCTCAGAGATAATTAGAGAAGAAAAGAATCATAGAAGCCAAATGAAGGGGAAACAATAAGGTAATCCCAAAGGAAACAGTATCAATTTTTAAAACTTATGAATTCACTAGTTAATACATTACAATCTTACACATAACTTGGAACTATTCGTTATACATTATATTCTATGTGCTGGTTCATTTGTGTTCTGCTAACTGGTTTTAGAAGAAAATCTCTAGGGAATCACGCTCGTAAGCAAAATAAGAATTAGATATGCCTCTATATGTGTTCTTTATAACACAACGACTCTTCCTTTCATATCCTATGTAAATACCCTTGCTCAACCCAAACCTCATATTTCATACCTTTTACCTTCTTCTCCTTCCTATGTTCCACGTACAAGAGGAAAGTATTCATAGCTACCCATAGTTGTCTTATTCCTAGTTAATGCAAATTACCCGGTTCATATATTTTGGACGTGGAGACCAAAAAAAATGTAAATCATGTGATGTGTTAGAGTGTAAATAATTATTTTTATAAAAAGCTTCTGTTTCTTTAATCTCCCTAGCCACTGACCGTACATATCATCCAGCATTCTCCCGGTAATGAAACTTGAGCCAGAAACGAAAACAAGACCCTGGATCCAGTGAGATCCTTATTCCACTGAAAGGTACTATTTGTCGGGCAACACGGAAAGTTTCTGAAAGAGCTGACCTTCAAGCTTTTAACATTTTGCGCCCCAGGTTAGTGCACTGACTGGAATCCACGTGGGGCAAACAAGTGAGGAAAATGGCCCCCCACCATCGACGATTCTCTTGGGTTACCTCTGAAAAGCGAAGACATACAGCTCACACGAGAGGAAGATGGCTACAAGGACTCCAAAGCTATAAAGCTTCATCCCAGCAGCGATTTGCTGAACAACAAAATTCTCTGGAGAAATGGGCCCCGATGCCTGGTTACATAAGAGCCTTCTTTACACACTGGTTAAAATATAATGCCACGGTCCCTCTCATTCCTGCGATCAATTGACTTAGCTTCTATTTCCGCCCTCAAAAAATAAAGTATGATGAGAGTCCGACCAAATAGAAAATATTTAACTCCTCAGGGATGATGAGGCCAGGAAAAACAGTGTAGGAATGTTGCAGAAACGTGTCTGGTTCGTTGAAGAGCCATAAGCCTGGAGTCTTGACTAATGGCTCATAACCCGTGCTGAGGGAGGTCTCCAGTGGAGTACTAAAGAGATCTTCCCTTGTCTCTATCTTTGCAACATTTTCAACTTAGATGAAGATGTAGAAGGTGAGTTTCTAAAATTTGTGACTCTTACAAAGGTTGAGAAGGAGAACTTGTATGGAGGATTACAGGATCTCCATTTAAAGAGATGTTTCCTTGTTCATATGAAGTGATGGGCCCACCTGTAAGAGAATAAGAATATTATGTCCCAGAGAGTTCTTTGAGCCATAAAGAAAAATCAGGTTGCTTTGAATTCATATTTATTTAGGAAAGGCCACCAGGAGAGCCATTATCTAAATTGAAGCTATCACATGTCATTCTGAAGATAGTATCTTAGAACATTTTGTCTGGTTTAAGGCCACATCTTACCTCTGTAAGTGGACGAAGCCTAGGTATTCTCTCTAAATTCCCACTGGTCTATGCATTTCTTGAGGTCAGGGCAGGCAAATTTGCAAAATAAAACAACATTCCAACAGTAGACTTCTGAGAAGGAAAGGATGAAGATTTCAAACGTCTCTCTCTGAGAGTCAAAGCTATTAAAACTTATTTAATGGATTAAAAGTGATCTCCACTGAAACTGCCTTTTGTGTAAGAAAGAAGAAAAAAAAAAAAGAACACGCAAGTGTATCTGATCATTTTAGAGAAAGACACACAGGTAGAACAGACCAGAAATCCACTAGGTTATAGTTACCTACAGCAGGTGGGTAGAAAACTGAGTGGAAAAAATGAAAGAGTAAGAACGGGGAAGAAGAGATGGGAGAAAGAACACTTCTTGGAGTAGACGTTTTTGAATAGTTCAGAATTCAAAAACACTACAGAATTTTTAGGACCATGTTAATTTTTCACTTACTTGAAACAAACAAGTAAATAAAGTGACTACAAGCAAAAACACATGAACTGAATTATGTTTTTGAAAGACATTTTAAAAAAATGTATTTTTTTGAGAAAGAGAGAGAGAGAGACAGAGAGAGAGAGAGAGAAAGTGCATGGGGAGGGGCAGAGAGAGAGGCAGACAGAAGATCGGAAGCAGGGTCTGTGCTGACAGCAGACAGCACGACGGCCTAAGTCAGATGCTTCACCAACAGAGTCCCCCAGGAGCCCCAAACTGAATTATGTTTTTGATGAGTAACATAACTACACTTGAAAGGGAGAGAGGAAAAACTAACCCAAGGACTTTGACTTTGTTTTTGTTTTAAACACAAAAAGTAACTTTAAAGTAACAGTCAGTGGTTAAAATTTACTGAAAAAAAAAATTTACTGACAAGGTTTTCCGGTTTCTGTAGTCCCTATTGATTTGTATCCAATGTCTCCTTTCCAGGTTTATGTTTCTTCGCGCCGAAGCAATCTTTCAAAAGTTGCTTTAGTGAAGATCTGTTGGTCGTAGAGTCTGTTACACTTTGTATGTCTGACAAGAACTTCATTCTACCCTCACCTTCAAAGACTAGTTGAACTGAACGCAATGTTCTAGAGCGACAGCTTTTCCATCGTCTTTTGGCATCTACTGTTGCATGGTAGGAATCTACCGTCAGGTCTTGTTCCTCTGTAGATCGTCTGTTCTCTCCACTCCACGGCTTTTAAGGAAGTATGGATTAGCTTTATCTTTTATACTTTTCAGATCCATTACTCCTGTCTAGATGTGAATTTATTTTTTATTATCTAGCTTGGAACCTGGAATGTAATTTTGATCGGAGGATTTAGACATTTCTTCAATTTGGGAAAACCATTTTCTATTTCTTCAGCGATTGTATCTCTGTTAAGTGCTCTGGAGGGACTCCCTTTGGAGTTCCTTGATCTACCTTCTCTGTCTTGCGACTGTCTTTTTCATGTTTTTAAAAATCATAGTCTGCGTCTCTGTGTGCTGAGTCCTGGGTTAGCTTCTCAGTACTACCTTCAAATACACAAATTCATTCTTTGGGTCTAGTTTAGATTATACAGTCAACTGAGCTGTGTGGGTTTTGTTTTGTTTTGTTTTGTTTTGTTTTGTTTTAGTTTCAATAACTTTACAAATCTTTTCCAACTTTTACAATCACTTTTTACACATTTATCCATTTTGCTTTTATATCAGTATTGTTAAATATCATTTTAAAGCATTTGTTTTAAAATTTTTAATAGCTATGTTTCTTTCAGCTTGCTGAGAATCCTTAGAATACTTATTTTAAATTTTTTTTAATGTTTATTTATTTTTGAGAGAGACAGAGTGTGAGCGGGGAAGGGGCAGAGAGAGGGAGACACAGAATCTGAAGCAGGCTGCAGGCTCTGAGCTGTCAGTACAGAGCCCGATGCAGGGCTCGAACTCATGAACTGTGAGATCATGACCCGAGCTGAAGTCAGATGCCCAACCGACGGAGCCACCCAGGCGCCCCAAGAATACTTATTTTAAACTGGTTCTTGGAGTTTCTACACCATGATAGTATCATGGCTTTCAAAGATCCAGTCATCAGTCAGCATGACTTAATTACTGGCTTAGTTACTCCTCTGTCTCTTATAGACCAGCAGATACTTATGAACCAGTCCTAGGCAGCAGTGGGCACTATCTTTTTAAAACTGAAGTACACAGGGGTGCCTGGGTGGCTCAGTTGGTTAAGTGTCTGACTTCACCTCAGGTCATGACCTCGTGGTTTGTGAGTTTGAGCCCCAGGTCGGGCTCCGTGCTGACAGCTCAGAGCCTGGAGCCTGCTTCGGATTCTGTGTCTCCCTCTCTCTCTGCCCCTCCCTCATTCATGCTCTGTCTCTCAAAAATGAGTAAATGTTAAAAAAAATTTTTAATTGAAGTACATACATTGAAATACACAGATCTTAAGTGTATGGTTAGATTAGTCCTGAAAAATACATACGCTTGAGTAACCCACACCCCTATCAAGGTATAGAACATTTCCATCATTCCAGAAGTTCTTTGATATTTGTCCCAGTTTCCCCTCTACTCTAGCAGCCTCTCTTCCTATTTTATCACCAGAGATTAATTTTGCTTGTTTTAGAACTTCATGGAATCATATACTGTCCTAGCCGGTTCAGGGTGTTGTAGCAAAAATACCATAGACTGAATGGCTTAAACAACAAACACTTATTTCTTACAGTTCTGGAAAGTGGGAAGTCCAAGACCAGGGCAAAGATTCGGTGCCAGTGAGAACCCAGCTCTTGGTTCATAGATGGCGGCCTTCTGGCTGTATCCTCACATGGCGTGAAGAAAATGAAAACGAAATGATAGAGCCCTCTGGGATCTCTTTTATAAGTGCAGTGACCCCATTCATAAGGGACCCACCATTATGATCTAATCATCTCCCCAAGGTTCCATGTAAATACCATCGTATTGGAGATTAGATTTCAATATACATGTGAGGGATGAGAAAGACACAGACTTTCAGTCTATGGCTTGTAGCCTGTACTCTTCTGTGTCAGGTTCTTTTTGCTCTTTCACACTGCTGTGTGTGTCAGCAATTTATTCCTTTTCGTTGTTGAGCAATGTAACAGTATTTGTTTACCCATTCTCCTGTCAATAGACATCCGGGATGTTTTCAGTTTGGGGCTATCATGAGTAGAACTACTCCGAATATACTTGTGCGAGGCTTTTTGGTGGGTAAGTGTTTTCATTTCTCTTGGGTAAATATCTAGAAGTTGAATTGCTAGGTAATAGGGATCCTTCGTGTTAAAAGCAACTGTTGTGCCTTTTTCCAAGGTGATTGTACCATTTGACGCTCCCACGGACACCCTATTAGTTGAGCCTCTAGTCGAGCCACATCCTTGTTGTTACCTGATGCAGTGTGTTTTATTTCAGCCATTCTAGTGAAAGTGTGGCGCTAAGTAATTGTGATGTTAATTTATATTTCATAATGACTGATGATGTTAAGAATTTTGGCTGTGTGTGTGTGTGTGTGTGTGTGTTCAGATCTTTTGCCTGATTTTTTTTTGTTTATGTATTTAGTTTTAGAGAGACATAGATAGCACTAGTGGGAGAGGGGCAGAAACAGAGAGAGAGAGAGAGAGAGAGAGAGAGAGAGAACCCCAAGCAGCACTGGCACTGGGAACACAGAGCCCGATGCAGGGCTCAAACCCACAAAGCCACGAGATCATGACCGGAGCTGAAACCAAGAGTCAAATGCTTAACCGACTGAGCCACCCAAGCACCCCATTTGCCTGATTTTTAATCATACTGTTCGTGTTACTTCTGATTTGTAGGAGTTACTTATATTCTGGACATCAGTCCTTTGTCACGTAGAAGTGTTATGAATATATCTTCCCGAAGAAGACTCTTGTTAGAGTCTTTGGACCATTTTGGAAAATTCCATTGTTTCTCTTTTTGTCGTACCTTGTAGGAGTTCTTTATATACTCTGAATCTAGCTCCTTTGTCAGATATATGTTTTGTGAATATTTTTTGTCACTTGGTGGCTCACCCACTTTTTATTGGTGCCTTTTGAAGAACAGACATTTTTAATTTTGGTGAGTCCAAGTTATCAATTTTTCTTTGATTATTGGTATGTTCTGTGTCTTGTTTAAGAAGGTTTGGATGAATTCAAGGTCATGGAACTGTGCTTGAAGCTTTATAGTTTGGGCCTTTATTTTAGGCTTATGATCCATCTCGAATTAACTTTTGTGTGTGGTATGAGGCAGAGTGTGAGGTTGTTTAGCCTTCTAGACACCCAGTCCTTCTAACACCATCGACTAAAAACTTTCTTTTCCCTGTGGAATCACTTTGTCAATGTTTTTGCAAAAAGTCAATTGACTGTGTAAGTGTGAACCTATACCATTAAGTTTTGCAGTGATTTTTTTTTAATGCTATTTATTTATTTATTTATGAGAGAGAGAGAGAGAGAGAGAGAGAGAGAGAGAATTTTAAGCAGGCTCCATGCCCAGCATGGCGCCCCCTGTGGGGCTCAATCTCACAACCATGAGATCATGACCTGAGCTGAAATCAAGAGTCGGGTGCTTGACCAACGGAGCCACCCAGGCACCACTGCAATGATTGTTTTTTTAAAACAGCAATAATAACTAGAAAAGTTCTACATTTTATTTCTTTTTTCTTAAGTTTTTTAATTCATTTTGAGAGATAGTGAGAGAGCACGAGTCGGGGAGGGACCGAGAGAGAAAGAGAATCCCAAGCAGACTCTGTGCTGACTGAGGTGGGGCTCGATCTCATGAACCTTGAGATCATGACCTGAGCTGAAATCAAGAGTCGGGCGCTTAACTGACTGAGCCACCCAGGTGCTCCTAAAAATTTCATCTCTTAAAGTTAGGTCACATGTTCTTGTTTTTTTTTCACATGCTTATGATTTTTTATTGAATGTCAGATATTATGTATAAAAGGATAGAATAGACTAACGTAAATAGTACTTACGCCCTGAATAGTCATATATCTTCTTCTTCAGGCCACTAGTGTGAGGGATCGAGTTAATCTCGGCTACAGCTGAGCTGGGTTTGGGCTTTGCTGTTATTTTCATGACATTTTATTTACCAGAGTCTCAAATTACTTAACAGGGGCAAATCGTCTTTAGCAGGGTCTGACTGCCTCAGGATTTGCTCTCAGTTCTCCTGCTCTGCCCTCAGCGGTCAGCTACATAGGAGAGGGCTCCCAGATCTCTTGCCTCTTCGCCAGTCGCAGGTAATCGCTCTGCTACTTTTTTAGAATGTTTACACCTAAAGTAGAACAATCTATAAAATCTAAAAATAGAAGGTATGTAGAACGAGACATCAATAAACAAAAACTACCGTGGAGCAGTCAAAAGTAATGAGCTAATCACACCATAGAAATACATGGAGGAAACTTAAAAGCACGTTGCTAGCAAAAGAAACCAATCCAAAAAGGCTGCCTCCTGTAGGATTCCACTTATATGACATTCTGGAAAAGGCAAAACTGGAGGCAGTAAGATCAGTGGTTGCACTGGGCTGAGGGGAGGGAAAGAGGATGCACTGGGGGAACACAGAGGGTTTTTAGATCAGTGAAACTGTCGTGTATAAGAAATATTGATGGGGGCGCCTGGGTGGCGCAGTCGGTTAAGCGTCCGACTTCAGCTCAGGTCACGATCTCGCGTTCCGTGAGTTCGAGCCCCGCGTCGGGCTCTGGGCCGATGGCTCGGAGCCTGGAGCCTGTTTCCGATTCTGTGTCTCCCTCTCTCTCTGCCCCTCCCCCGTTCATGCTCTGTCTCTCTCTGTCCCAAAAATAAATAAAAAACGTTGAAAAAAAAAAAAGAAATATTGATGGACACATGTCATCATATATTTGTTAAAATCCATAGAATGTACCAAAGAGAAAAATAAATAAAAAACGTTGAAAAAAAAAAAAAAGAAATATTGATGGACACATGTCATCATATATTTGTTAAAATCCATAGAATGTACCAAAGAGTGAACCATAATGTAGTCTATGGAATTTAGTTAATAATAATGTATTGATGCTGATTCATCAATTGTAACAAATTGTACCACACTAATATAAGTTGCAAATAACAAGGGAAACTGTGTGGTGAGGGAGACGTATGTGGGAACTCTGTGTTTTCTGATCAACTTTTCTGTAAACCTAGAACTGCTCTAAAAAATAGTCTATTAATTTTTTAAAGGTGGTAGTGTTGAAATCAGACAAAGTTAGCTCAGTCAATGCGAAAGCATTAAACTGGACAAAGATCAATTGGGATCGATAACAGATATAATTAATATACAAGAATCATTAAACTTTATGAATTGAAAAAACACCATGAAAACATAAAGCAAAATGTGACAGAAATTCAAGCATAAATACATAACAACATAGGGAAGATTTTAGCATACTACCATTTTTCTGTGATAATTTAAATAAACAAAAAAGAGATACAGAGAATATATAGTCTGTGATCCAGCGGGGAATGAATGGTTTTGCATGAAAATTTGACTTTCACTTATCTTTCTCACTCTGTTCCCCTGAGAACTTGATAAAGGTAAAGAGCCTAAGTTTTAGGCAATATTATTTATGATAGTAATAACCCCTGCTGGGTTAGTTGTTTCTGGACTAGGAGATGCCATAAATGAGCTGATTGGGACATCATAGCCTTAAGCTTCTCTGAATGTTGTGACTTTTGTAACTGGGCATGTCTCTACAGGGACCCAGGAATCTGTGCCTATGAAGTGATTATAAAAGGTTGGCTACTGGGGGCATGGGGCTTCTAAGCCAGGGTGATTCTTATAACTTCCTGACATAAATCTCATTCCTTCACATCTGAAATGTCATTTGGGGAGCCTGGAAAGCTGTGTAGAGTGTTTCATTGACTGTTCCAAGAACTACTCAAATGCAACAGGAACTCCTGACATTGCCTTGTGTCAAGCTTTGGTTTCTATCTTATATATCTCTGAGTGAATGGTGCCGAATGAGGCGGGTCAAGGTTTTTGTGAATGTTGTGTTTTCTGAATGTTTTGTTGAACCTAAGAAGACTTCCTGGTGAATATTGCAAGATGGCACACTCAATTTGGTTAATTTGTGGGGAGTTTAATAAAAGTATTGTTTACACTGATGTGGGCAGGGTATAGGGAAATAACAAAAGACCAGTGAGTGTACCAAAAAAGAAAAATTTGAAAAACTGGACTTCATCAAAATTAAAAGCACTTATTCTTCAAAAGATAGTTTTAACACAATGAAAAGACAAGCCATGAACTGAAAGAAAATATTTTCAAAACACATACTGGGTAAGGGATTTATATCCAACATACATAAAGAACACTTAGAAATCAGGAATAAGACCAAAAAATTTTTTTAGTGAGCGGATTATACAGACACTTTCCTAAACATACAAATGTCCAGTAATCACACACTCAACATCATTAATTACTAAGGAAATGCAAATTAAACCACAATGATATATCACTACCCACCTGTGGAGTAACTAAATGAAAAAAGGCTAACAATATGAAGTAATAGTGAAGATGTGGAATACCTTGAACTCTCATACATTGCTTGCAGGAATGCAAAATGGTACAGTCATTTTGGAAAAGTTTGGCAATTTCTTATGAAGCTAAACATACTTACTATATGTCCTAGTCATTTGCTTTATGTATTTACCCAGGTGAAAGGAAAACAGTGTCTATGCAAAGACCTGAACGTTGATAACAGCTGAATATTCAAAACATTGGGTGTCTCTAGCAGTTTTATTTATAATGGAAGGAAAGAAAGAAAGAAAGAAAGAAAGAAAGAAAGAAAGAAAACTTTGATACAAACCAAATGTCCATTAACTGGGGAGTAAATAAACAAATTATGGTACATCCATACAAAGAAATGCTCTTCAGCAGTATAAAGGAAGAGACTACTGATCATGCAACAAGATAGATGAATCTCAAAAGCATGCCAACTAAAACTGGCAAATACTACAAGATTTATATTGTATGATCCCAACTATATGATACACTATACAAGGCAAAACTATAGAGACAGAAAATAGGTTGGTTGTTGCCAGGGACTGGGGCTGGTGGGGAAGAAATTAACCTGCAAAGAGGTACAGGAGAATTTTTTTGAAGTGGTAGAAAGATTCTATATTTTGACTGTGGTGGTAATTACATGATTGTTTACAGCCAAAATGCCTCAAACTTGACACTTAAAAGTTGGATTTATTTTTCTGAAGAAAAAGAAAAGAAGAACAGAAGAAAGGGAGGTAGGAAGGAAAGAAAGAAGAAAAAATGGAGACAAGTTTTCTTCCTTGTTCTGCATCTCTCCCTGAGATTTCTGACCTTGGTACCTTTCATGAAGAATAAAAAGAACGTAAAGTTTGATCAGATGGACTCCACCCCTAGTTCACAGGCAAATCTCTTAGCCTCTCAGAGATGCAATTTCCCCTTTTGAAAAATGAGATTAATAAAAACCTCTGTCAGAGGGCTGTTGTAAGGATTCAGTAGGATAACATTTGAAAATAACTGGCAGAAACAAGTGCTCAAAATGTCCCATTTATATAAAAAACATAAACCAGCAAGGGCATTGGCAGGGACCAACATGTTCTATGCCTGGAGCCTTTTCCGGCTCATTGTGACCTTGCTACAACTCGTCCTCTTCCTCTGATGCTCCCAGAGCTAGGTGATGAGTCACCTCCCCAGAAGAGAATCTAGTTCTGGGAGACCTAGCTGACTGAGCATGTCCCGCGGGACTCAGCTAATTTATACATTTGTTCTCCAGCCAATTTGGAAGATCAGCTGGCAATAATAATATGGCAAGTTCTTTTTCAAGAGCCCTAGCCCTCAATTTTTATTAAGACTGTGTAAGAAGGTAATTTCCCCTGTGAGGACTGGTCTGCTTTGCCTTTCTCTCGGTTGGAGCAGCCTGAGGATAAGGGCAAGTGCCACTGAGATCTTGGCTGGTCTCACCTGGATACAGAGCTCAGGCTTATTGTTAGGTAAGCACTAAGAGAGTCAATTAATTTATTATTTTTATTATGAGTTCAGGTGCAGCTCAAGGTTTCCTTTCAAAACCATTCAGCCATTAAAGCTGCATAATCTTGGGAGGTTTTGAAGACACTTAGTTGATAAATGTTTTTTCCTTCCATATGTTCTCTCTCATGTTTATTCACGAAGAGTGAAGCAGTTTTATAATCTGCACAAAGGTTTGGTATATGCGGGCCCTTGTGTTTCAAGAGGGGAGAAAGGATAATGCCATCTCCGAAACCACTGAAGAGGGGGATTTGAGGCATGAAGGCAGGGAACTCTCTTCCGGGTTCTGATATCCTTGCTTTGGCCAGCAAGAGCCTGAGACCTGTGCCACCAAGAAGCTTACGTGGCACCCAGACAGGCAAATGCTTGTTGGCTAAATTGTGAACAAAGCAAGGTTTGTCTTGGGAAATTTCCACCCCCTCTTTCCCCCTTTCTAAATCATCATCCCTTGTATTGGTCTCCCCACTTTCTAACATGCTTCCCCCGGTCCTGCCTTTGAAGGGTACACCAGGCTATAGATCTGTAGTTCTGAAACTTGACTCTATATTGGAGTCATTTGGGGATCTTTTAAATATTTGTCTGCCCAGGCTGCCCCATCGGATCAGTTACATCAGAATCTCGGAGGAAGGGGTATAGGGCATCAGCATTTTGTTAAAACCCCCAAGATAATTTCAATGTGCAGTTAGGGTTGAGAACAGCTGTTCTGGAACAGAGCTTCTCCAAGTGTGCTCTGTGAGTTACGGACTCTCCTAGGTATTTGTGGAAAATGCAGGCTCCTGGACTTATCACCTCTATAGGCATTGAATCTTGTGAGTTCTGGGAAATTTGTATTTTAACAAGCTCCCCAGGGGATTCTTAAGTGCACCAATGTCTGAGGACACCTACTAACCCTTTCACTAGACCATTTACTTCTCGTGGTATGGTGGGTCTCACTCCCCACCAGCCATACTAGTCTTTCTTTCAGTTCCTCAAAGACAACCACTGGACCTTTGCACATTGTAGTTGCTCGCTTGGAAGGTACTTGCCTCTCTCTCTTTGCCGTTAGAAAATTTCTAAAGAGGGGCACCTGGGTGGCTCAGTAGGTTGAGCGTCCAACTTCAGCTCAAGTTATGATCTCGCAGTTCATGAGTTCGAGCCCCATTTTGCTGATGTCAGCCTGTCAGTACAAAGCCTGCTTCAGATCCTCTGTCTCCCTCTTTCCCCCCCAACCCCTGCTTGCATTCTCCCCCACAAAAAATAAATATTAAAAAAAAAAAGAAAGAAAATTGGCGAAGATAACACTGATGAAACTATATCCCCCAGAAAGTCATTTCAATGTTCATGTTTTGAGGGAGAAAAGAGTAGGCTCTGGAGGGCCATGATCCCTGTCCTTGGGACAGTTTGGTTGACTACATTATTTGCTGTCACTGGAAATCATAGAGAGATTGCTCCAGAGACCATGAGAGAAAATCCAGGAGGCTTGATGTAGGTGGGGAAGAAACAGAAGGGAAGACCAGTGTTATGGTGCCGGGTTGGATGTATTTAAATGGCGGCTCTAGGCGTTCAGTGAGAGAAGGCCAGGCCAAGAGACATATTAAAGGTATCCGGGAGGACCAGGAGATAAAGCTTGGGCCTGTGCCTGGGAATGGGTGTCACAGGGAAGGGGGGGGGGGGTCAATGGAGAGAGGAACAGCAAAGGGCAAGGCTGGGTGGTGGGGGATGCATCCAACTAAAGGGCAAAACCACTCTAGCTACTTTGAAAATGTATTGATGATGGGAAAATGTGAGTGGAAAGTTGTTTGAATCTCTCAAGTCTACTGTAATTGGGAAAGTGGAATTTAATTGAAAGCTGATTAAATTAACTACCTATCAACTGTAGACCTTTCAAGAAAGCTTCTATTCTTTTAGGACAGTGTTTCTCAAACTTCAATGTGCACGTGAATTAACTGGGAATCTTATTTAAAGGCAGATTCTGATTTAATAGGTCTATGGCAAGGGCTGAGATTGTACATTTCTAACCAGCTTCCGGTGCCTTTGGCCTGTGTACTACCCTTCAGGCAAGAAAGTTTGAATATTTGGAACTCATCATTGGGACCTTGGGATAGCCAAGTCCAGAGAAGCCTACTGAATGATCAACTTGAATGCTACATTACACATAGCTTTATAATTATTTGCATGCATTCGAATCCTCTAAAAGTTCCTATTCCAAAAATGATATATGATAGCTCTCTATTAACCAAAATACCCATTTAAATGGAAATCCCCCCCCAATAAAATGGAAATCCCCAATTTTGACATGCTAGATAACAAAACTTACTGCCATTTGTTGACCTGCTCCTGAATTGTTTTATTATTTATTTTTGAGAGAGAGATAGAGTGTGAGCAGGTGAGGGGTAGAGAGAGAGGGAGACACAGAATCCGAAGCAGGCTGTAGGCTCCAAGCTGTCAGCACAGAGCCCCACACGGGGCTCACAAACTGCAAGATCAGGGCCTGAGCTGAAGTCAGACGCCTAACCCACTGAGCCACGCAGGCGCCCCTGCCCCTGAATTGTTAATGGTGAAATAGTGGGGATTGACTAGATTATCCATGCTTCTGTGCCTGACACAGATGGATTATTAAATATACGTAGACTTCAGACCTGAGAAAACATTTACACAATTTTCTTTTCTAATTTTTTTTTTTTTTTTTTTTTTTTTTTGGTCACTCCTGCACAGACTCATTTGGTAAATCTTCCAGAAATGGCGAGACAGGACCCTGAGTAAAGCGTTGTCTTCGGCAGCTGCCTTGATTACTGGAATTTTATTAGGAAACTATCAAAGGAACTAGATTTCACAAGAAGATCAGTCAATGCTAACTTGTCATGAGCATCACCTCTGGTTTCTGGACCATGAGGCTGGCAGTGACGTCTGGTCAAGTTCACCAAGAGTCCTGCCAGCATTTAATCCACGTGTATTGGTACACTGGGTAGACAGAGAACAAAAGTCCATTACATCTCAGCAAACGCTGTGTTGACAACAGGTACGGTAACTTGTGCAGCAGATTGGAACGGGAGCCATCCAGGGATGCTGGGAGCACACGGAAATGTGTCTTGTGCGGGAAGCATCAGTCCGAGATGGGCTGGTCTACGGTGGGCTGAACCTATGCAGCTTTTACAGTCAAGACCGCAGCTGTGCTTCCGGGAACAGACTAGACTGTGTGCGTGTGTGTAGGTGGATAAAATCACTCCAGCTGAGACTTTAAAAGTACATCTAGTCCATCACATTGCATCAGACAGCCTCTCATAATTTCCACACACACAGGAACACCTTCCGTTCTGAAACCTGAGTATGCATGTCGGCTTTATCATGCCCCCCCATGACCTTCTCTGTTTGACGTCTCTCATGGTCAGGAAACACTTATGTTTAATATGAATCAATTTTGAGACGCTGAGCTCTTATTAAAAATCTGGAAAAATGCTTGGTTCTGCAGGGAATTTTGACATGTATAAAGCATGGTTCTTGCCTTCCCATTCATTGGAGGACAGCTCTTCTCCCAGTTTTGGCAACCCTTCATTCAGGATTAATTTTCCCCTGAGCTCCCATACCTTATTTACAAATTTGTTATAGGGTTTATCACATTATGCCTTTTATTACATTTTGTGTGTGCACGTGTACGCACATTATCTCCTTGGATCAATATGCTTGTTTTTGTTTGTTTTTTTGTTTTTTTTTTAAGTAGGCTCCATGCCTAGTGTGGGGCTCGAACTCACGACCCTGAGATCAAGAGATGCGTGCTCTCAAGTCAACATGCTCCTTTAGGTATAAAATGGAGAAGGTGGGATCAGCTTAAGGATCCATTTTGTCAGATAATTTGAAGGAACTTAAAAGAGGACCTATGCTTTACTATCCGACGTTAATACCTTTGATTGAGACGGAACTTGATAAATTCCTGTCAAATTAGAATGAACATTCTGTGCACAGGAAGTAGATATATTATTATCCACTGAGGCCTTATTTGCTGAGGCAAACAATCAAACAGCCTAAATATCTATTTATAAGCCACTGGTTAAATGCAGTTTGGGATATCTAGATAATAAAAGACTGTACCCTAACGAAAGGATGGAGGCAGGTCTATGCATACCAATATGGAACAATCTCCAAGACACGGTGTTAAGTAAAAAAAGTGAGATGCAGAATTATGGGTATGGTATGCTAATATTTGTAATAAAAAAGGGGTGTGTGTGTGCACGCGCGCGTGTGTGTGTTATGTGTATAGAGTATTTCCGGAAGGATACAAAAGGAATTAGTAACCGTGGCTGCTGACCAGGAGCGGAACCGGGGGACGGGGCAGGGGGGTGTGGTGAGTTGATAAACCAGCCCTCTGGGGATAAGACAAAGAGCCCCATTTGTAGAGTTGGATCCCATATGTGGCGTAAACACCTCCATCGTGGCCATTTTCGAACAATGATTTAACAACAGGCTCCCAAAATTGGCTCCAGTGAGGTGATGGGAGCTGGCTTCAGGGCACACACCTCTAGACCCAGAGGTGGGAAGTTGGGCCCCTCTCCACTGTAAATCCTCCGGTACGATATTAACTTCTGATGCCATATTTGGATTGACTATTTAAAAAGTAACAAACCTTGAAATTTAGAAAAATTATCACGACTAGCCTGGTAGACTCCGTTAGCCTTCTCCTCCCCAAGAGGCTGAGTTTTCCTTCCTGGTGCCTGGTCGGGCTTTGTCAGGTGAGCTACCAACTCAGCCTTGTACGAAAAGGAACCATTCCCATCTGTAGCCTCTCGGTCATACAGGAAGGCGGCTACCTCCTGAGTGTGAAAGCTGCAGGAATGCTCAGGCTGGGAAAGAGCCACCTCCAGAAAGAAGCTGTTGGTGAAGCCGGGACTCCCAGCTTCCGGGCGGCTGTGTGCGTGTGACAATCGTCTGCTGGCCCTGCCACATAGGCGCTTCTCCATCACAGTGGCTCGCCTGAGAGGATCCGGGCTGCAGCGAAATTCCTCAGCATTCTCCCCACGCTCCTTCCCATCCTGCATCCCGCCGGCCAACGTGCGGACAGCCAGGCTAGAGAGGGGACATCAGATACGGCCAGCCAGAAAGGATTCCCTCTTGGCTCATCCTAGAAGCCATCTTGCACCAAGTTCCACGTCTGGCCTTTGCTCATGACTGGGTTCAATGTGTCCAACTCCAACTGACTCTTCAGTTTTTAGCTAAAATATTTCTTCTAAGGCTGTCTCCCTCTGTTGTTACTCATCACTTATCACATCTGCCAGTTTGCTCAACCTCAGTCTTTCCTGATGGGCTGAGCACGATCGACTTATTTGGCGGCATATTTCTACCATGTGGCACAATGCCTACCACCTATTAGGCCCTTTAGTGCGTGTTGGCTGAATGAAATAACAAGTTATACTACATGCCCACAAAACTTTCAAAAGGAAACATCCAGAGACATCTAACGAAGGGAACATTTTATTTGGAGGGATCCGGATCACTATTTTATCTTCATTTTCCATTAAGGCGGTAACAATCTTCCAGGAGGCAGGCGGGGGAGAATCATCTGAGGCTACACTAAGTTCAGTCTAAGATAAAGCCAGCCGCTTTGTGTTCAGATGCAGCAGAAATATAGATTATGGGCCGGGAGAAGCCACATACTGGCTTCTCGAACCTGCTGCCAGGGAACAGATGTGGGGCGAGGCATTTCAATTGCTTTGAAAAATGGCTAAGTTCCATTACAAGATACCTCGTTGATGAGCCTTGTCACCATGACGGAGGGACCCTAGTGTTGGTTCACAATGCTCTGTGGCTCTTTAGCCTTCAGTATGCTTTCACGGAAATCGTATGACCTATTCGGGCTGCTCAAATTCACACTGTTCCTGTGGTTTGGCTTCAGAATTCTTTAAATGTCATTAGGTGTACATAACGCTGTGGAGGGTGGCACTGTTCATTGGCACACATCGGCCCCTTGAGCCCAGGGGTGACAAAAAGCATCTGAAGTACCAAAAAAGTCAACACTGATAGTATGGCCTTGCGGCAACCAGATGCACTAAGATCTAAGAGCAAACGAAAGCAGAGCTGAGTGGTTAGTTAGCCATACCCCAGGCGGCACCCCGGTGGGTGGGGGACAGAGGCTTTGCTATGGCTCCACACTTCCCCCTAGTGGTCGGATGCTCAATGACACCCTCCTTGGACGTCACCTGTCTGGAGTTCACAATCTTTCTGAAGGCACAGCATTGAAGATGTTAGACCTGGCCCGAGCCCAAATTCTAGAGTTAAAAGCAGAAGCTTCCTATTGGTTGACAAAACCAAAACTTCACGACATTTGGGACTCTAGTTCTGAGGGAAGGCTCTGACGATGTTTTACTTCTGCAGGTCTCCAGAGATTCTGGGGACCCCACCAGCCTGACTGGTTCGTCAGATGCTTCAAATGGCTCAGACATGACGACGGGCAGCAGGGGTGGGCCACAGAGAAGGTATAGTTTGGAGAGAGTGTGGAGCAAAGCCGGAGGAGACAGAGTGTAGGAGAAGGGGAACAGAAGGTGAGGCTCGTAACAGAGCAAATGTTGCCTTCCGGAAACAAGCTTTAAGGACTGGTTTGGTGATATCCCCCTCTCCTGGTTCTCACCTTGAACAAAAAAGGCAGCTAAATTAAGCCAGTTGGAAGTACCGTTAAAATTAATAACACCGCGGCTACTAAACGTGACTAATGGCAAAAGCATGAAGGATGCCTGGAAGATAAGGTTTTTTTTTTTCCCCTCCAAATTTTCAAAGAGGCAATAAATTCAACCATAAAAAAATATTTGTAAGAGGTTGCGTTTTTTGTTTTGTTTTGTTTTGTTTTGTTTTTTGCAAAGAATGAAGCATTTTTGTTAAATACCGGCCAGGCTACCTGGCTGAACAAACATACAGTTTTTGGAATCCTGTGTCGTGTCACTGGGTTGAAAACTCTGGAATGGCTTGAATCGCCCCCCTGCTTCTTGTAGGTGTCCCGTGCTCAGCCAGTGCGTGTGTGTGTGTGTGTGTGTGTGTGTGTGTATAAGGCCCCTCTGGGCCTTACACCCTCTTCATGCCTTTTCCCATGAGGCAAGCAAACACTGTCATGACCATTTTGGGATTCACTTCAACCAGGTCTTCTGGAAGGGCGTACACTCTTGCTCCGATTTTTCGAGCCATAGAGATGGCATACCTAAAAGGAGAAGAGAGGAAGGATGAGGGGAGCCTGAGGAACAGCGGATGAAGGGGACCCCTCAGGATCAGAGTTACAGTCGTACCACATACTACAGACCACGCGCCATGTGCCACATGCCCTATGCTCTGCAGGACTCACGGCTGGGACAGCGGGAGCCAGTCATAGCATCCTTCCGCTTTGGGGAGCCGGGCTCCACCAGACTTGCGGTCTCCGCTCACGACAATTACCAAATCTCTCATCTGTCCTTACGGACCTCCCTAGCTCCTGCCGCTTCTGATGCCTTCCCCAAGGGGATCCGCTCGGGCTGCAGGGCAGCAAAACAGGTCATAGGACTGAAGAGGATGGGTGCTGCGACAGGTCTTCGGACCGCATTGCAACGACAGAAACACTCGCACAAGGGGGAAAGGAGGGGAGATGCGTCTGTCATACTTTGACCTCACGCGTCAGTTCTATTCTTTGCCCCGTTGCAATCGTTGCCCACGGAGGCATGCATTTTTTTATGCTACTCTAACACTAGAATAGCCAGAGTTTCACAGTACCCATTTTTCACGTAAAATTATCACAGCTCCAGTCGAACAGTTTGCTCTGTTTTTATAATTATATGAAGATAATTTTTATGAGTTATGATCTCTTTTCAAATGGGCCCACACTACTACCTGGAAACTCTTTTTTTCACCTCGGCGATTACCTCTTAGTAATAACCTGTAAGTAGTAACCTCTTACAATGACGACTCCAGAGATTCTCCCTGCCACCCAAGGCCCCATTATGCCCTCTGCTCTGTAAACCAACTTAACTCTTACTCTATTGATCACATTAGACTGAGAGCCTCAGGCAGGAGTGGTCCCCATTTTTTGCTCCCTGCTCATGTCTCAATCACTGCCTCTACATTCATGATCAATGGAATAAAAATGTATTTCCCCATCATAAAAGGGAGAGGGGAATCGTTGAAAAATTAGAAACAAGAGCCTCAAAAAATCATGCAAATCTTGCCACCATAACATAGCCATTTTGGGGCATTTTTGCAGAATTCCTTTTACCATGTTTCTCAGTAATTTTGTATCCTGTCCTTAGAGAAGAGTGCTCGAGAGCCTGGGCTCTGAAGTCAGATTTTGAATCTAAGCCGGACCACTTAATAATTCTACGACCTTGGGCTCTGTAAGCAAACTTGAGGAGCTTCAAATTCCTTCAGCCTCATCACATTCCCCTTGAAAAACTAGGCCCAAGTCTTTTTTTCTTTCTTCTGGGCCTTCACACATAGTCCTCCCTTTAGCATCCTTTCTGCCTCCTTCACCTGGGTACCCCCACCTCTTCATTACTTGCCCTTTCAATTTATCTCATCTTAGATGTTACTTGCTCCGTAGAGCTTTGTTTCCCTTCCTGTCCCCTCCAGAGTGCTCCGTACCCCCTCCCCCCACCATCTCTTGTAACTGCCATTTGTAATTCCAGCATACAAGGAACAAAGGACCTACACTTCCCCAAACTGTGAAAAGAAGAATACTAGTGAGGTTATGAACATACAGGGCTGCCGGGCACTACTCAACTTGTTAATTCTGGAACTTTCTGATGGGTTGAATTGTGTCCCGCCCCTCCTCTGCCCAAAGATAGATGGAAGCCCTATCCCCTAGTAACTCAGATTATGACCTTCTTTGGGAAGAAAGTTGTTTCGGATGTACTTAGTTACGATGAGTAGAGTGGGGAGTAGAGTGGGGCCCTAACCCAGTATGACCAGTGACATAGAGGTCATAGAGGAGACACAGACACAGAAGGAAGACAGCCACATAAAGTCATAGACACACAGGGAACAAGATCACCTGGAGGGGAAGGCAGAGACTGCTGGCCAAGGACTGCTGGCCATCACCAGAAGCGAGGAGAGAGGCATGGGACCGACCCTCCCTCAGAGCCTCAGAAGGAACCAACCCTGCCGACACCTCAGTCTTGTCCTTCTAGCTTCCACAACTGTGAGACAATACATTTCTGTTGTTTTAAGCTGCCCTGTTTGTGGTATTTGGTTGCGACCACCATCGGAAACTGATACAACCTGTTCCGAGAAAGACACTCCTCCAGAGGATGGGTCAGCAAACTTGCCACAAAAACTCACAGAGTCCACATTTTAGGCTTTGTGGGCTTTGTCGCAATGACTCAAGTCCACCCTTCCAGGAGGGAAGCGGCTACAGAAAATATATAAATGAACAGGCACGGCTATGCCAATAAAACTTTCTTTACAAAAGCGGACAACAGACCAAATTCGGCTCACAGACTATCGTGTGCTGACCCTCACTCTACATGCCAAAGCTGCCCTCAGGGAGCCGCTCTCAAGCTGGTAAAGACTCTGGTCTTGAACCCCACCCCCTGCCTATTCACATCCACGGATAATCACAAATGGGATGTTTATATTTGGGCCTGCCATGTACTTTATTTAGGAAGTCTCCCATAGATTATGATTAGGACATTGGTTTTATGAAACTATAGGCTTGCTTCTCAACTGGAAGAATATTCTTGTTGTTCTTGGTCTTGCCCCCATGCTTAACACTAGAACTCTTCAGCTACTATTGTACAGTATCTAAAATAATGATGATGGGACACAGTAAATAATGAGAACAAAAAGCATCGGTAGTGCAATAAACTGTGCGAAGGCACAAGCAATAGACTTTACAGCTATCCAGTTGCCAGCTGGGTCCCCCGCCTCCCCGGCCTCAGGTTTGTTTACGTACTTTGCATTGTTGAGTTTCTCTTCATCATTCAGGTTTTCCGTCTTCAGAAGGTCATAGTTAATGGAACCCGGTTGAATGGCATCAATGAGATCCAGAACAGGTAGACTTGTGCTAATCTTCGGGTCCTGCGCAGAGAGAAAGAGTTGGTCCATCAATATGCCCCCAAGTTACTTCTGTTCAGCTCAAGGGAAATGGCTGGTTCTTTCGTCTTTTTTTTTTTTTTTTTTTTTTTAACATTTATTTATTATTGAGAGACAGAGAGACACAGAGCGTGAGCAGGGGAGGGGTAGAGAGAGGGAAGACACAGAATCTGAAGCAGGCTCCAGGCTCCGAGCTGTCAGCACAGAGCCCGACGCGGGGCTCGAACTCACGAACTGTGAGATCATGACCTGAGCCGAAGTCAGTCGCCTAACCAACTGAACCACCCAGGCGCCCCATCTTTTGTCTTAGATACGAAATAAATACAGCCTACACTGGGAAATGCCACAGTGTTCCACACGGTGTTGCAAGTCAACTGTAGCTTCTGTAGGGGCACCACCAACTTCCTGGCGCCTGCCTCACTAAGCTGAGGAAACCCACTGTCTGCCCACAGGCAAACAGTGAATGGAAACAGGTTCATATGACATCCCGGAAGTGACTGGCAGGGATCATGATGAGGCCCCCGCTGGGCAGGAGTTTCAGAGGATGCCCCTTTCTTGGAGACCTCAGGGAAAGAATAGAGTCCATGGGTCTAAGGAGGTGGTTGTGGCAGTTGTGTGATTAAATGCAGTGATGGTAACTAGCACTCGTCGGTGCCTCACTGTTTGCCCAGAACTTTCTCCTAGGCCACCTCACGTGTCACTGCAAGCCCCAGGTATAGGCATCTCGTCTTAATTTATAGCGAGTGAAGAGAGTTTCTGAGGTTAAGTGCCTCACTCATAAGTGGTGGAGCTGGGATTTGAACCTGGGTACTCGGACTTAAAATCCTGGGCTCTTTCTCTGGCACTGTGAAACACTGTGATTTTCACACATAGAGCCGTTCATGCTCCCACGTGCTCTCCCCCGTCCTGGGGACCTGTGAGCACACATGGAGAGGCAGCTGCCCACACCATCTGAGCACGGTCAAGTCCAAACACTGCACACCTGGAGGGTCCAAATCAGAAAAATCTCTTTTTTTAATTTTTATTTTTGAGACAGATTGAGAGCATGAGTGAGTAGTGAAGGTGCAGAGAGAGAAGGAGACAGAGGATCCGAAGCGGGCTCTGTGCTGACAGCAGACAGCCTGACGTGGGGCTTGAACTCACGAACCGTGAGATCATGCCCTGAGTCAAAGTCGGATCCTTAACTGACTGAGCCATCCAGGCGCCCCTCGGAATAAATTCTTAGTAAGAAACAAGCTACAGGACCCCTGCAAGATGCTAGGTCTCTAGGACTGGTCCTCTGGATAAGACGAAGAATGATATTTTTAAAAATATAAAGGGTCCATTTTTATTTACTTCTTGGTAATAGGAGAACTACCACAACAATAAATTACTATGTAATCACAACCATTTCCAGCGTTAGCCTGAGCCTTGATGAACAGCCGCAAGGGAAACAAAATGGAAGGGTCTGAGTCTGGCCGTCTCTCCTACTTTCTGCCCACCATTTTGCCGAAGCGCCGATAGGCAGAGATGACCAGCACTTGGCGGCATTCACAGATGAGGAGGGGACCAGGGCAATTTCCAAAATGGTTCATCAAGAGTGAATTGTGTTCAGTTTTTTAGGGTTTCACTTAAAAAGAATGTGGGGCTAATTTGACTTCTTCCGTGTGTGTGTGTGTGTGTGTGTGTGTGTGCGCGCGCGCGTGTGTGTTTTACTTCATCAATTCTATAATGACTTAGTGAGAAGACAGGAGAAAATTAGCCCAGAGCAACACAAGAAACCAAAGAGCTGTCAAACATTCCCAGGAGTGAGTCCCAGGAGAAGGCCCCAGAAGCCCCAGGGTGACCTGGCAGGCCCCAGCGGCACGTGTGTTACAGAAAGATTGCACTTGGGGCTATCTACCCAATCCCTGCATAGTAATGGTTAAGCGACCTAGAGGTACACACTGCTCGGTAACCTCACCCTGCAGGTAAAGGTGCATTCCGCTCCCTGATGGATCCTCCCCTGCAATTACTAACTATAACCTCGATTACTTGAGTTCCAGTTTCCTTACCTATAAAATGAGGAAAATAGTAAAGCCGCCTTCACAATGTCTGTGAGATGACCTGAGACATCATAAACAAGGAGCCCCTGCTACTCAGGGCACACTCCATACTGAGAGTGCTCCCAAACGTGGCCCGTTGTCTGCTTTTATCAATAAAGTTTTATTGGAACACAGCCATGCCCATTCCTATATATACTTTCCCATAGCTGCTTCCCGGCCACCACAGCAGGGTCCAGTAGCTCTGACAAAGCCTGCCTTTCCAAATCTTCTTTCGCTAGACCTTGCTTGCGCCTCTCACCAGCCTCTGCTCCTGCCTCTAGTAAGTTCTCCAGATGGAAGGGTCAGCCGTTATCTGTGATGAGCTCACAGGGAGTGGGCACTCTTGGTATAGCACAACTCAGAAATATTTCCTACTCTTTTCGGTGGGGTGAAACTTTAAATTTTTTTCTTTATTTTGAAGCAGAAGGCTGTTTTCCTGATTTTGAAGCAGAAGACTGAATGGTGACAAACTGCCTCTGCAATCATAGAAATACAAACGCTGAAGGGGTCCCCTGCCCTAATTCCTGACCTTTAAACCAAAAAAAACATAGTTAAGACGGTCCAGACATTATGACACGAATCAGGTGTGCAAGTCCCTAGGGGAAGGATCCAACTAATGTATGAAACACGAGTTAACAAAATTTAATAAAATATAATGCTGTTTTTAATAAAAATGGGATTTGGATACAAGTACACAACTACTTTTCTCCAAAAAAAATATCACACGGGAGATCTTTTGGCATTTTACATTTCACCATCATTATGCTAAAAATCTGAATCACGGAGCCATGCACATTTAAAAAATATTATATTTTATGTTACTTTGGAAGAAACATGCCTAAAATAAGGTGCTAAAATGATGGGTTTTTTAAATTATTTCAGGAGAAAGTGACAAGAAATTTGTCAATGAAATGGCCTGTGACCGTCAAAACAATAATGGGCCATTCAAGCAATATCAAAATTGGAGGGGGAGCCTCAGATACCTCACACTGAAGGTCACTTTAAAATGGAGTGAAAACAATAAAGATTAGCATAGAGCTCAGGTGGCTGTGAGCGGTAGACTAAGATTTTTACCTTGAAACTGGAGATGGATGAACTTTTCTCCGCTTCCTTCAATGTTTCATTCACCCAGTTGACAATAATGTCATCATTGACCTTCTGCCCGCCTCCAATTTCTTCAAGAATATTCAGGGTGTACCTGAAAAAAAAAAATCAAGAATGATTTCTGGAGAAAAGTTGCTAAGGAATTCAATGACACCGAAAATAGCCAGGGTAGAAATGTTCTTTTCTTTCTAGAAATGTCGCGGCACGTAGCCTAGATACCGTTAGGTTTGTGGGGGAAAAAAAAATAACAACATTTGTTCCTTTTAGGAAAATTTAAAATGTAGCTTTATCGTTATTATAGTGAAATTCAGAACAAATACATCCTTCTAAGCACAGTCATTGCTCTGGGTAGGAGGAGAAAGCACAAGAGAAGAGAAGGAAAGGAAAACAGGGCAAAGGATTCAAAACAGTGACAGTCTTCGTAAAGGAACCCTAAAAACTGACAAACAATTCAATGTTAAAAAAAAAACCCAAGGGCCAACATAATAAGGGAAAAAATATAAAAGAGTCTCTTTCTTCTATCATAAAAAGAGAAATACTAGGAATACACGGACTAAAGTGAATCTCTAGTCTGAGCGTAAGAATCACCTTTCACACACACTATTACGAGAATTGGGTTTTGGGTGTGTGTGGGGGGGATTAAAAAGATGCTTCAAGCTCTAGTAAATGAGAGACTGGAGTGATAGGTGCAATAAATAAAATGACTTCCTCCCACAGAAAGCAAGGAGAAAGTCAAGATGAGAAATGCTTAGTCTGGGCCCAGAGATAGGATCAAATGCTAAGGAAGTAAAGGATACAAATGGGGTAAGTCTCAGGTAGCTTTTCAAAATGGTCCTCTCTTAGAACAAGGCCCTAGTTTTTGATCAGTTCATAAAGCTGATGGTTTTTGGCATAAGTGGCTTCGTGTTCCCTGAGAGTGAGCAGGGGTATTGACTTACGAGCATTTACTGTAACATTTAGGAATTTCTGCCGGGTGAACGTGGTAAGAGAAGGCAGATGAACTCATGCTTCATCGGGTCATGTCTATATGCAGCCTCATGGGGCGAACTGAGCTCATCTGCTGGAGGCTCCACTCATCTCAGGGATGTGTTCTCACTTCCCTTTGTCAGGAGGCCCATACTGCTTTGTTGACAGTGTAGAGACCAAGGGCATACAGATTATTTTGAGTTAAAAAGCCATCAAAACCCAACAGATTCAGGAAAAGCTCTTTACCTCCCTCTAGGAGTGCCTTAAAAAATTTAGATAGAGGACTTGCTCCAGGAAGAGGGCCAGCATCAGAGATAATTGATTGCATTACACTATGAACTAGGTGCAGTAGATTGGGAGGAAACTAGAAAGTTCTTTTTGATCAAAGTTCTCCATGTCCATTGTTTCTGAGTGGCCCACCAAACATTTGTTTCCCAAACATTTACTTTTTTTCACCTTCTCGCAAATTGCGTTTCTTCCCTCCGAAGTCCCAGACCCCTAACCCCCTCTCTTTATTTCAGAAGGATGTATATACCTCATTTTGCCTGACCATCTTTGGAATTTCCATGTCTGTGTGGATTCCTGTTCCTACAAAATTAAATTTGATTTTCTCCTATTAAGCAGTCTCACGTTAATTTGGTTCTTAGGCCGGCTGGAAGGATTGTGAAAGGCAGAGGAAGTGGTGCCTCCCTGCCAACACCCTTAAGTGGACAGAAGCTAGGGAAGGAAGTGGTACACACAGGCTCACCTCTACACAAAAGTCTATCTGTGCAAACACAAATAGCCAGCCACCAAGGAACAAGGAAACTTAGGGACGCGCAGAAAATCATGGGAGGCAGCTGACTGCAGTCAGGGGTCTGAGTATGCCCCCTCGGGGTGGCCCAGAGTTCTGCCAAGTACAAAACTGCCTTTCCCCCACCTCAAGGAAGGTGTAGCGGTTTAAATGGAATCATATACCCACCTGGAAGTAAAAATGGTAAAAAGAAAGGATAGAATTAGGGCAGAGTCTCAATTCTGGACAGTCCACAGAATACTAACTGTAGATTCAAAATTTGAAACAAAAATCAATTTGGCCCATGTCTGCCTAGGATTTTCCTTGGTAGGAAGATTGATTATCTTCCTCCACGCCATCAAACATGTTTGATGTTGAACTGGAACTTCTAGACAGGATCCCAGTATCACTGGTGTTTGCAAACCGTGCGGTGCTGAAAAGCCCTCTGTCACGGCGAAAGGGTGTCGTGAGCTCTGGCTTCAGCCACTGCCTGATTCAACAAAAGAGGATTGATGAGGTGGGCATGTGCAGCGCTGGAGGGTCTGCGAAGATTACTGGCTTGCTTTCCTGCCTTCCGATGCTTGCTTGATTTATTTAACGTCTGACCCAGAGGGACAAGCCCTGGTGTTCTGTTTCGCAAGGACCTAACCCAAATTCACTGCCCACGGCCTGTTTGATTTGGGGTGAATTCCTCATTGGCCTGCCTCTTTGGTCATTTGCTGGAGTCTAATTGTCATTGCCGTCTGCCGGCAGCTTACTCCTATCTAGCTTTTGTCTCCAAATTTATACACACACTATTCGCCAGCTTTCTAATCTGAGAACAATTCCCAGGCTACTGAAGGGGAAAGGGAGGTTTAAGCACACATCTATCTCTCATTTGTTCTGGGGGGGGGGGGTGGGGTGGGGTGGGGAGAATGACATGCCATTTATTGGCCAGATAAATGACCAAATTAGCACATCTGTGCAATCCAATGAAATAAATTCCGGCTAGAACTAGCTCTAAATTTAACAGATCTGTGACTGTGTAGCACACAGAGGAAAAAAAAAAAATCCCCTCAGGTAGCATTTACATAATTATCGGTCATTTCATCGCCTTCTACAGAAATGCATTTGTCTGTCCACTTTCTTATATGCACCGTGCTGTAGTAAAGGCTCAGGAGAAATGTGACTTATTAACCAGGTGGGACAGCAGCTGCAGTCTAGATTTTATCACATGTACACCAGCCATAAAGTACGGCATCGGGCCACATTTCTATAAGATGTACAGAACAGGGGCGCCTGGGTGGCGCAGTCGGTTGAGCGTCCGACTTCAGCCAGGTCACGATCTCGCGGTCCGTGAGTTCGAGCCCCGCGTCGGGCTCTGGGCCGATGGCTCGGAGCCTGGAGCCTGTTTCCGATTCTGTGTCTCCCTCTCTCTCTGCCCCTCCCCCGTTCATGCTCTGTCTCTCTCTGTCCCAAAAATAAATAAAAAAAAGATGTACAGAACAAAGATGCTATTACAAAGTGATTTTCAGGTCTCATAAAACTCACAATGGCCTGAGTTTTTTTTTTTTTATCATTAAAACGGAAAATATCAAAGATTATTTTCATATTCAAACCCAAAAGTCAACTTAACCATTGTAACTAAAAAGACTCGTTTTGTTTTTAAAAGCAATCAGGGCACCTGGGTGGCTCAGTTGGTTAAGCGTCCACCTTTGGCTCAGGTCATGATCTCATGGTTCGTGAGTTCAGACCCCACGTCAAGCTCGGCGCTGACAGCATGGAGCCTGCTTGGGATTCTGTCTCCCTCTCTTTCTGCCCCTCCCCTGCTCACTCTGTCTCTCTCTCTCTCAAAAATAAATAAAACATTAAAAAAATAAATAAAGCAATCAGCAGCTGAAGCCAGTCTATTACAAATTAAAAGCACACGCGAAAGACCATCGAAAATAGGTCACGCGTGTTTCTGAAAATATGCTGGTTAGGGCAGCCCTTGGGCACTTCCAGTGACGTTCTAAATGCATGCAGCAAAATCAAAGATGGAGCTGAAGTTTCTTTAGTTCTGAAGTCTTCTGGGCCAGAAGGGCCTTGTAACATCTGCCTTTAAATTTCAAGGAGTCCTCGGGTTAGAGATGGGTAGTTGAGCACTACACCAGGTAAAGCACGTGTGAATCGGGTAGCGAACTCCATTATGATCATTTCTGACTATACGGCATCGCCTGGACACACGGACATACTTATGCGGCCATTATGAGTATCAGGACCCATAGACGGTGGCTGGGGAATAAAGCTGGAGTGCCTAGAGATGCTACATGCCTTATCTTTGTCATTCACTTGTTAGACATAATGTAATGTGACATGTGGCCTCTGGAACTTCCTTCCAGGTAGAAAATGAATTAAGCCACAGTAACATAGGTTCTAATTAAGGGTTGTAAGATTTCCGCCTGGTCAAGGCTATCAGTATAGGGGGAAAGTGTGAAGCATTTTAAAAGTAAACTATTTTATATTTACAGATTTGCTCTCTTAAATTCTTCCCAGGCTCATGATTTTGTACCAAAAATTGTTGACTTTTCTGATAATTTATTTTCTACTTACATATCATATTCTACCTTCTTCAAATAACATTGCCACATGGCTTTCACATTAATTCAGTTTATATTAAACTCTAAAAGGTATCGAAGGGGCGCCTGGGTGGCGCAGTCGGTTAAGCGTCCGACTTCAGCCAGGTCACGATCTCGCAGTCCGTGAGTTCGAGCCCCGCGTCGGGCTCTGGGCTGATGGCTCGGAGCCTGGAGCCTGTTTCCGATTCTGTGTCTCTCTCTCTCTCTGCCCCTCCCCCGTTCATGCTCTGTCTCTCTGTCCCAAAAATAAATAAATAAAAAAAAAAGTTGAAAAAAAAAAAAATTTAAAAAAAAAAAAAAAAAAAAAAAAGGTATCGAAAATTGTCTTGTGAAGAACTAACAGGAAATTCTGCTTCTGACCATGGTCTGGTAATGGGGACCAGATTTCCTTTTCTGCCTTAAACACCCAAACACAATGAAAAACATATGAAACAATGTTGCTCAGACGCTGGATAACAGGAAGCACAAAACAGTCTGCCCCTGAAATAAGGAAAGCAAATCTGGTGAGCCCTAAGATTATCCCAGTGTATTACACGAAGAGTTTCCAGGCTGCAACACAGGGAGAGAAAACCCAAACGGAGCACAGTAGTCCCTCTGAGTTGAGAGGACAGGACTGAGACCTCAAGGAAGCCAAGGTGCCTGGAATTTGTGGGGCAGAATACCAGAGAGGGGAGAGCTGCCTGGAAAGGACAGATTCATCTAGAAAGAAAGCTCCAGACATTTTCAGAGGGTTTGCCACAGGTCTTTAGCTGGGTAAAGTGAGTTAACTCAGCACATGTGTGTGAGAAAACTACCAGAGACTGGGACCAGAGCTGTCAGAAATGAAGGGGCAGAATGATTCTTGGAACTCACACAGCACTGTAGATAATTTGGTTCCCACCAGTTGGAGTGTTAAAACCTCATGATACATGGAACCTGAAGTTCAGTACTCAGAGGAGATTATCTCAGTATTGAGAGACAAAATTAGCTCAAGACTAACTGAACCTTTAAGTTAGCCTGCAAAGGATCAAACTGTGTTTAAGTAACTTAACTGCATCCCAGGACAAAATTTAAGAATATTTAAAGGCATATGGATGTATCCAGCCCATAGCAAGGTGAAATTCACAAGGCCTCACATACAATAAAAAATTAGTAGGCATGCAAAGAAGCAGTAAAATATGACCTATAATGAAATAAAAATCAATTAATAGAAACAGACACTCAGAAATAACAGTTACTATAATTATGCTCTATATGTTCAAGAAGGTAGAGGAAAGAGATACGGGAGATGCCTAAAAGACCCTCCTCAAATTTTTATACATGAAAACTATAATGTCTGAGATAAAAAAGAAAAACTATACACACTGGATGGAACCAATGTAAGATTAGACACTGCAGAAGAAAGAGCTCAGTGAATTTGAAGACAAAGCAATAGAAATGATCCCAAATGAAACGTAGTGAGGAAAAATGAAACAGGGGAAAAATGAATAGAGTATCAATGAACCCTGGGACAACTTCAAATGACCAAATATGTGTGGATTTGGACAAATATGTGTCCCTCAAAAACAAACTGTGCTGGGTGGTACAGGAAACATACCTGAGGAAATAAAAACCAAAATTTCCCACAGTTGATGAAAACTATAAGCCCCCAGTTTCAAGAAGTTCAACAAACCTCAAGCATGAGAAACACCAAATCCCATCATCATCAATTTGCTTGAAACCAGTGATAAAGAGAAAATCTGAAAATATGCCAGAGAAAAAAGACATTATGTACAAAGGAATGAAGTTAAGAACGACAGCAGATTTATCAGCAGAAACAATGCAAGCCAGAAGACAAAGAACAGTATCTTTAAAGTACTGGAAGAAAAAACTACCAACCTAGAATTCCATACTCAGAGAAAATATCTTTCAAACATGAAAATGAAATAAAGACTTTTTAGGCATGTGGAAGCTGAAATGCATCCTCACCAGTGGAGGATTTCATACTGCTAGAAATATTTCAGATAGAAAGCAAATGATATCAGATGAAAATCTGGATCTGCACCACGAAAAGAAAAGCACCAGGAATGGCAAATGTCTAAGTAAGTATAGCACCTTTTCCCCTTATTTTGAAAGCCTCTTTAAAAGATAATTTGTTATTTATACAAATCTAAAAATAAGATTGGAAAAATATATGTCATGTTAAAATTAATCAAGAAAAAGCTGGAGTAGTTATATTAACATCAGAAAAAGTAGATTTCAAAGAAAAGAATATTACCAGGAATAAAGAAGGTCATGCCATGATGAGAAAGGAGTGGTTCATTAAAAGGACAAGCCATCTAAAATATTTAGAAATCTAATAACAGAGTTCCAAAGTACCTGAAAGAAAATTTAAAGACTTGACAGGAAAAAAAAAAAATGACAGGAAAATAACAAAACACAACTTTGGTTTTAAGCTTAGCTTAAAATGTAGTTTTGCTGGTTTGTGTCACATTCTTGAAAATTTGCTAGTATTTTTCCAGGTTGATAATACCCTCAATAAAAAGCCACTTCCCGAGTTATATTACCTTCTCATTAACTGCCATATCAAGGCTAATGTTAGAGTACGATTTCCTTCATTGAGATCTTGTCCACCGATGCCAACCAGGGAAAACTTAGCTTGATTCTTCCCCAGCTCCACTGCATAGTTACAATTCTCAAGCTGTTAACGAGCAAGAAGGAACACATTCTAATGCCACCATCTTTATGATGAGACATACCAGATGAGATAATAAAAATAAAGACACAAAATGAAATAAATATTGTCACACTGAACGATCTCTCAAGACTTGCCTGGTTCTGCGATTCTGGGATTCTAATTAGTCAAAGAATTTTCCATCTTTTCTTAACTAGAACCCCTCACTTCCACCAAAAAAAAAATATTTCTGGTGTACTCCAAGTGCAAAACCAAAATGAATTCATTATTATGAATACTGTCATGGCTGTATCACACTACAGAAACAGAGGGCCACGCTCAGTTACCTGTCCATAATATTCCTAAAGCAACTGAATTTGTGGAGGCGGACACAGAAAATCCGGATCCTCCATTTTACGTGCATGTAACAGGCTGACACGTGGGACAGGTATTCCCATGGCTACGCTTGGATCGTTAAGAGCCAAAGGGACAAGAAATGGTGAGAAATATTTGTGCCAACCCCACTTCCGCTTTTACGAAACGTGTCCCCACTGTGCTGACATGAGACAAACTCTTTGTACAAGTCAAACTGCCCGTATAAAGCTCTAATTCTTTAGAAAATAAGAATAAGGATCCTGCTGGTGGAAGAGCAACCCTGTAGTCCTGCTCGCTCTAATTATCTTAATTAGAATTTTTACATCATCATGTTTAAAGACATCCGACGTGGAATTATAAATAAGTAATCAACTGAAATAATGGGCTCACTGTAATGAAACTATTCAGGCTTCTGATTGCTGTACTATAATTTAATCCCTGGATAAACACTACTTATCTAAGTTTGGCCCCCTAATCAAGTATTCACAGGGTGCTCCTGCAGCTTATGGCTTCACCTGCCTGTTGGAACATCGCAAGAGTCACTGTTTACCTTCTTCATGTTGCCTCCCAGTTTGGGGTATGGTGGTTTGTTTACTCTGTTCCAATCAACAGGGACTTTAATCTTTTCATAGAGCTGGAAGATGACCAGGGCATCTGATAAGTCACTGAACAAAAACAAACAGAAAAGGATCCTCAGATCGCCACCCTTTAGTAAGGGCCCGCAGTGGGCGGGCACTTCTTCATACATCAGCACAAGGGACATTTGCGACAACCTGGCAAAATTGGTATTAGCAGCTCCATCTTTAGAGGTGAAGAAACTCTGACTCAGAGGAACTGAAGAAACTTCCTCAAGGTCTCTCCCAGGTGTGACTACCTGTGCTCCCATAAGCCGGAACACGCTGCCTCCAGGAAAAGAAATGCGGCTTCAACAAATGGCATGGGAGACGCCATTAACTTCATCACCGTGAACTTAACTTTTTTGTTTGTTTGTTTCGCCTGCTTCTGAGCGGAGCGCAGGCTTACAATATGTAGTAAATCTGTCCGGTTGCCGGCTTATGATTTTCTAGTGAACACTCAGCAAAGATGGTAGATGGAAGTTTCTCGGCTGAAGGTTCAACACCTGCGGCTCCATTTGGGACCATCCCCCTTCTCACCAAGATGCACACATTTGGGAAAGACAACTGCATGGCACAGAGATATCTCAGACCCCAGGGATCTTCCAAGGTCTCGGTGTCTCACATTAAAGATGAGTCCCTCCACGGGGCGCCTGGGCGGCTCAGTCGGTTAAGCGTCCAACTCCTGGTTTTGGCTCAGGTTGTGATCTCACAGTTCACGGGTTCTGGCCCCGTGTCAGGCTCTGCGCTGGCAGCGTGGAGCCTGCTTTGGAATCCTCTCTCTCTCTCTCTCTCTCTCTCTCTCTCTCTCTCTCTGCCCCTCTTCCTCTTGTTCTCACTCTCTCTCAAAATAAATAAACTTAAAAAAAAAAAGATCTGTATATTTAAAAAAACAAACAAACAGGATGAGTCCCTACATATCCTTACCTGTACAAATGGTTGACTCGAGGGTTAACGCCCAAGGAATTCATCCAGTTCCTAAATGTCCGCTCTTCTCTTGTCTCACCTAAATTAATGAAGACCCGTTATCTTTCAGGCCCCTAAGAGGAGAGGCCTTTTTTATGATCAAAGTTTAACTCAAGAGGCTATCCGAAAAACGAAACGAAGAATGAAGAAAATTTACTCAATAAACCTTAATAGATTTGGGTGACACTTGTAACGTGGTTAATTTTTTTCTCTCTTCCAATTCCATGAGTGTGTGTCTGTACCATCCATTAGTGGTGCACGAGCTCCTGTGTGGGGAAGCGGTTCAGAGCCGCCACTTAAGAGGCTAACATTCTTTCAAGGTCAACAAGGCTTTCAGGCCTCAAAGTGCGATCACGCAAGCTAGACGGCTAACATGGGAGGCAAACATACTTGCCCCTTGAGCTCGGAAAGGAGAGAGAACAGTGTGGGCTGAGTTTGGAGGCAGTGGAATCTGAGCTTCACTTATAGGACCAGTAGAATCTGGACAGCAAAGAGGATTTGAGGGATGAGTCAGGGGTGGGGAGAGGAGGTGGGGTAGACAGGAACACAAAGAGGAGTGGCAGGCAAGGTCTGCGTCAAAACCATTAGGAACTCATTTTTCAGGGATCTGTGTTCTCCGTGGAGATAAGGCTGCCTAGTGGCTGGAACCAGAATCGGGGATCTCTGAATGCCAGCTACCAGATGTTGGTTGATATATTAAACAATGCCAGTCATTATGGGTTCTTTTTTTTTTTTTTTATTATTACTGTAATAAATTCTTGAGCAGGGCAGAGATATAATGAAGGTGGTGTTGTGATGTGCCTGGCAGCAGTGTGCGAAATTACTGAAAGGCAATGTGCATTTAAATTAAATACACAGAGGGGACAGTGTGTGTCATTGGCACATGGATACGTTCAAATGCTTGATAAACAGAGGACCAGGCCCTTAAGACCTACTGAACTGGGTGGTGTATGATTTAATAAGAGCCCAGAAAGCAGTAAGGGAAAACAATCTACAAGCCATTCTGCAGGAAGAACTATTAGCATTTACTAATTCAGTAGATTTAGAGGTGAAGAAGAGGAAAATATCAAAGCAGGGTTTTGGGGAGACAAAAAGTGGTATGATTAGTGAAAATGGAGTTTCTAAAGGAGAGTGGGTGGGCTGGCCGGAGGGCAGAAAGGCGATGCTGGGAGCGGGTGGGGGGCTGGGGGGATGATCAATTCTGTTTGGCGCATGCTGAATTTCAAGTGATGGCGGAGGGACCAAATGGGGATGTTCTAGAGGCAGCTGGAAGTGGCTGATTAGAGGCCTTGATATATGTACTCGGTAGTCAACAAAATGCCTGGACCCCTGACCACAATTTATCAAATGATTCAAATGCACCACTGTTGGAATACAGATTGATTTTGCACATCCAGCTCGGGTAAAGCATCGCAGAGAAAAACAAAAAACAAAAAACAAAAACAATCAATACTTCAAATCTGGATTTCCTTTCTTTGGTGATATTCATTTAATATCAATTTTGTCTTGATTTTTTTATTTTGGTCTCAATATTGAAACTAATTCATGATGGAAAAAAGAACCAGACTATAGTTACATGTTCAATCTTAGGGCACTAACCCCCAAATTCCAACCGTCAGAGATGCTGCCTCAAAACTTTACTCTTCTCCACCCCCCCCAATCCAAATCGAAGTAAGAAAACAAAAACAAAAACCTCACTAAACACCTCTTAGCATTAAGTTAAATATTTTCAGATGAAGAGTGACTGCAAACTCTTGCCTCCAGGAATTAACACTCAGTCCATTAAGTACATAAATTAGGTTTTTGGAACTCAGAATTTATTTCATCCTATAATTAAATGCATTGTCTTCCGTAAAACATTTAATTCTGGTAATGGATGAAGCCTATGTATAATGAATGTGACATAATGGTACTTGATTATTTCTGCTAGGTTGTAATTGACTTGGTTAATCTATTTATTCTCTTTGTTATATACCAGAGAATTGATGACCTTCCCCAACGTGTGAGGGGTTCCCATTTGCTTAGTAGGTAATTTCAAACTGCCCTTGAATCAGAATTGTGAATGCCTTTCTGAACCTGTAAGTGACAGGTTTCCAGTTACCTTCAAGGGCCCCCCAGTCGATGTCCTGGTTCTCTGGTTTGTGCAGGGCAGGGTATCTGTTAAAGAGGTTGGCAATGAAAGCCAAGTTCAACTTGGGGTTCCCTCGAACAACGTCTGTGGCTGTGACAAACTGCCGGCAGCCCAGTCTCTCTGCCTGCTGCAGCATGCATTCTGCCCTCTGGATGTCATCCTTCTCCTGTAACGACAAAGGTCATGTCAAGGCTGGGTCAAGACCCTCCATGCACAAAGTAGGCAGGGAACATGAAACAGTAATGGGAACCATACTGAAACCCTCAGGGCTTAACCTCAGATAGACACTTAACCACAGCATATTATTACTTACGTTTGCCTAAACTGAAATCAGCAAGTTACAAGTAAAACGAATCTCAGAAATTGAGTAACTGAATCTCTCATCTCTATACAGAACCACTTCAGATGAATGCTTGGTTGTCCTGTCTTTAAAGAGAGACTACAATCTTATCGTTTAAGTTGATCTTAATTATTTTCTGTGATTAAGCTTCCTTTTATTATTTGCTTGCACAGAGTCCGTGAGATTGTGTCTACCAGCAGTGTTCATGGGATCATCAAAAATTATACTCCTATTCTCAGTTCATCGAAGACATTTACACCTGTCACTAAGAACTTCTGATTAGTGTAACCACCTTTCCCAAATTGAGTTGGTATACTTGCAACTCGAACAAAATAAAATGTGCTCAGTCAGGTGAGCCACATAGTTATCATTGATAGGTGAGCGACATAGTGTCACTGATAGGCAAGCTATATAGTGTCATTGAGAAGGACATAAGAGCAGTTTGGCTTTTGTAAACTTCATTGAGGATTTGATATATTAAAAGTCTATTCAAATAGTTCTAGAGGATCTTCAGTCCTTTGTAAGTAGACGCTTACTAGAAGGTAAAGTTCCGTTGAAATGCGGTCCACCATTCTTAAAATTCTTAAGAGTCTATGAAACCACCAGTTTTCAGAAAACAGAACTTAAATTGATTTAATATAATGCTTTACTAGATGACACTGTACATGATACATTTCACAAGCTCCTCATTCAGAAATGAGTTAACTTTAACGTTAACTGATTGGACTTAACTCTAATGATAGCAAATGAGGCACAAACATGGATAAGGTAACCTCTCAAGGTCAATACCAAAGTGGTGGAAAAACTAAAGTCTGTGTTGACTGTTTTTAAGAATCCTCAAGCCAGACACTTCTAAGAACTCGTACAATCCTACCCAGCCCTTTTCTCCTATTATCCCCACTGATGTAGTCTTTCCTTATTATTACCAGAGGAAAAGGACCCCAGCCTTGGGTCCGATAACTTCCAATAATCTGTCATATATATGATCTCGGACATATTAATTAATCCTTCTCAGACTCGGTTTTTTCAATGACAAAGTGATAGTTTATTTATCTGCCTAAATATCCCCCTGGTTTCTAGAAATAATACTCAGCTACCTAAAAATGAACCTAATGATCCCTCTTGGTGTTGTTGAGTGCTATTCAATGACGAGACACATACAGAAGTGTGTGGCATTGGATTGGTATTAGTTTCTTTCTTTCCTTAACGTCCATTTTCAGATTCCATTTCCCACAATTGTTATCCCAAACCATTAACTGTTGTTAACGGCCTTAGCAGGGCTTTATGCAGAGATATCCACTCGCGGAGCCCCGGAGTCAGCGTCATGCGGGGCAACAGAGCTCCCAACAACAATATCATGTCCTCTAAACGCAACTTTGGACACGGCCTTACCCTGAGTCCTGACATGTCAATAACAACAGCGGGAATACCTTCTTCATCTCCTTTCGGAGCCACCTGTTCAAGCAGGTGGTAATAAGCTTTTGAATCCTGTGAGAAATTAAGAAATTACAATTTCAAAACAGCACAGCTAATTACATACTTAGCACGACAATAATTTCCCCAAAGCAAACATATTCTATTTTCTTATTGGACTGTCATTCAAGAATGCAACTTAATTAACAAAGCTGGAAACATTCACTAATTTGAATTTTCGATTTGTCTGTTTACATACCATATTGGACTTTCTTTGTAAAAGGAGTGTAACAAATATACGACATACACACAAGGCAATCCAAAGAGGCAAATGCCACTCTGTTGTTCTTAGGGGAGAAAAATACTTTATGTATATGTATTAAATTGTATACAGAAAAATATATATACCTTTATATTGCTGTAGAAGTCAGTCAGCTAAGGTTTAATTTAAAAAAAAAAGTGACAGGAAAAGGAAGCAGAAGTTTAAAGCAGAGTTTAAAAATACATTTAAATGGACAATCAGCAAAAGAAAAAGAAAGATTTCAGAGACAGAAGGTTGAAGCATTCACAAACAATCTTTACATAAAAGGAGATATTACTACGACAAGTGCATTTAACGTTTACCACGAAGTTGAAAAAGACGGCTAAATTTTTAGCAGATTGGATATACTAATAAACCTTTCTCACTCACTCGGGGGCGGGTGTTCTCCCCACCTGTGCTGACTTCGTATGATTGAAACCCCCCAAAGTTGCCAGATGCTCTGACATACGTCACAGCCCTGACCTTGGACGGGATACAGCTGTTCTTTGATCACAGGCACAACCCTTGTATATGCTCAGCTTGCTAGTTCCAATGGTTATTATTCTAAAAAATGCAGTTTTTGGTGATGGGAAATCAGATACATTTATGGCTCAGATAAAGCAGCCTAATTTTGGGATGAAAAGCTTGAAAATTCTGGCTGAAACAGGTGCAGAGCTTAACTGTTGGGACGAAAGGAAGATAATGCTGCTGTCCGGCTCCAGTTAAACCCCTCTTTGGTTGGTGGTAGCTAGACTATTAATAACTAGTGAAAATTGTAGAGTTAGAAAAATTAATTTTGCATGATTAGCTTAGGTCCTAAAGAATCCGGGACTTCCCATCTAGAAGCTTCAGTCTAACTGGCACCAGGCCTGGCAGCCACTGAGTCCACAGCAGGGGGAAGCTGTCACTTAAAGAAATATAGGGGCGCCTGGGTGGCTCAGTCGGTTAAGAGGCCGACTTCGGCTCAGGTCATGATCTCGCGGTCCGTGAGTTCGAGCCCCGCGTCGGGCTCTGTGCTGACTGCTCAGAGCCTGGAGCCTGCTTCGGATTCTGTGTCCCCCTCTCTCTCTGCCCCTCCCCTGTTCATGCTCTGTCTCTCTCTGTCTCAAAAATAAATAAATGTTAAAAAAAAAAAAAAGTAAAAAAAAAAAAAAAGAAATATAAACCTGGGTTGACTTTTGGTGAGCATGTGACCTTTCCTCCAGCTCTTGGGAGAAAATTTCTTTAGCTTTTGAGAAGGCGGAGACCGAAATGTTTTTCTCATGCTGCACCCTAGCATCTCACACCGTTTACTACTAGGGAGTGCCTTATGATCTTCCTGACATCTCCTTAAGCTCTTTCTACCTCAGCACATCCGTCTTCAATGTCAACAGCTGTCCTTTACCTTGACGTGGAACTTTTCACCAAGTTTTGAAACAGTGCATGCTTCCCTCAGCCTTTCCCCCCTTTGGATCTCTGTTGTGGGACTGCCCGCCCTTCTACATGCCCTGGGGTGAATTCTCATTGCAGATGGTTTCCAGGATCATTAGCTTCTAAAAACCACTCTGGTTTCTGCAAATGAAAACCTTTCAAGAAATCCGCGAGTTGTTTTAGAGAGGCGGTAAGTCCGATGGTCAAAGATGGGGGCCATGGAGTCCCCATGACTGCCGGATCTGAATCCTGATCTCGTTCCCCAGCTATGCGAACTTGAACCATGTACCTAAATTCTCTTTAACCTCAGTCTCCTTATCTGTCAAATGAGAAAATAGTAATTTTTATCTCAAAGGTTTATTGTGAGGATCACATGAGCCAATGCATGTATAAAGCAGGTAGGACGGTACCTAGCGTGCACGAGATACTGTGTTTCGTATTCTTCGCGTAATTCGAAGAGTAATCCTCATTTTTTTTTTTTGAAAGGTTTCTCATCTGATGCTCCCACTGATAACATGAGAAAGGCATCACAGTCCTACACGTACCCTCCTCCTTGAAAAGCCGTCTTACCTCTCGCCCTTCCCTCCCTCCACTTGCTGACATTCTGGCTCCGGAGAGGCCCATCTCCCTTGGAGGCTGCTGCATCCAAGTCACTAGGACCTTGGACAGATCTGCGTGGGGCTCCGAGGGAGAGCGGCACAAGGACCCTGGAGAGGATCCAGCAGTTCCCAGGACACCAGCCACCCTCTCACTAACCCTAGCGCTTCTGACGTGACAGAAGGTAGCCTCGAGTCTTTGCCTTTTCTCCACTGACGCCCAAACCCCCTTCCCTGCACACGCCTCCTACCTTGATGTCTGTACTGAAGTTGCTGATTTTGTTGCAGCCTGCGTTTTCCAGGTGGTAATTAGCCCACCTCAGCAGGAGCTCCTCAGGGGAGAGTTTCATCAGGTCTTCCAGACTCTCCCCTTCTCTCAAAAGAGCAATCAGAGCTGAAGAAGGACAAAAGCCGAAGAAAGATAAATCCAGGGGATAGCTGAAGGGGGCAGTTACAACTTGCACTGGGCTCTTCTGGAAAGCCAACGTGGCAATGTTATTTCTCTGGGGTAAAGGTACTGATAAGCCTGTCCCACGGAATAAATGCTCTATGATCATTCCCTGAAAAGAAATGTAAGGTATTGCGAGCTTATCTATTGTCCTCATTTTTCAGGTGGGAAAGGCAAGTCGCCAGTGAATCTCGAAGCTGTGCCCAGGAGCACCAGGGCAGGGACGCAGAAATAACCAAGACTACGGGCTCAGAACGCTCCTCTGGCTCCATCGGACCACGTTTCACAATATGCCAACAGTTTTGCTTTGAAGAGATCGATTTCATAATAATGACAATTGTGGGGCACCTGGGTGGCTCAGTCGGTTAAGCGTCTGACTTCGGCTCAGGTCACGATCTTGCGGTTCGTGAGTTCGAACCCCATGTGGGAGTCTGTGCTGACAGCTCGGAGCCTGGAGCTTGCTTCGGATTCTGTGTCTCCCTCTATCTCTGTCCCTCCCCTGCTGATGCTGTGTGTGTGTGTGTGTGTGTGTGTGTGTGTGTGTCAAAAATAAGTAAACATTAAAAAAATGTTTATAATAATGACAACTGTCCCCTCGCTATTCCCATAGGTGTTTTGTATTTCAAATGCTCGCTCGAATCATTATTAGCATCTCAAAAAGTGTAATCAACTCTTTCCTCTATTTTTCCCTGCTGAATAAATGGGTTTTGCTCGGCTAGAAGGTCTAAATGCAGTTGAGGTCATAATTTACAAATTAATATTCTTTCTCGTGGGTTCTAAGTTTCCTATTTGCTTTTTCTACTCTATATCATGCTGAATATATTGGTTTAAAAATAGCAACCCAGGATTCTTCAGGGGTTATTATGATTTGGAGATAGAAATTAGAAGGTATATATAACTAAAGATTAGAATCTGGCTACAGATTTCATATTCTTGGGATCTGTACCAGAAAACTAAAAGGTAACCCTGTTTTTTGTATGATTCTTTTTTTTTTTATTCAATTTTGGGATCTCCTTTACTTCCAGGAGGATTATACTTCCCTATCCTTTTATTTTATTTTATGTTAATGTGAAATTTATCGTCAAATTGGTTTCCATACAACACCCAGTGCTCATCCCAACAGGTGCCATCCTCAATGCCCATCACCCACTTTCCCCTCCCTCCCACCCCCCATCAACCCTCAGTTTATTCTTATCACAATCTGCTACTTCTGTCTAAACAACGGGGCTGTGATTGTTTAAATGAGAGAGGGTGCGGAAGCAGACAGGCTAAGACTGACAGCTACAATATTTAGCTGAGAACTCTGAAACCCTCAATGCAATCCTCCACAGTCTTGGTTAAGAAATAAGACCACGTTTCTCCTCATCTGGTGCTGTCACTGCAGTACATGAATGAGAACTGCTTCATAAAACACAAGTTAAAAGAAGTCGTCTATTTTGTTACAAAGTATTCTAAAGGCAAAGTGACCCCAGAAAAGCTCTTGAGGTTGGATCCCAGACAGCCAGACTGAGCTCTAGGTTCTAAACAAGCATTATTATTAGCCTGTGGTCTTAAAAAGCTTTTGCTCTGTCCTTTTAAAAAGCCTGGTCAGTGTGGACAGAAACTGTTACATTAATGCAACAGATTCAATATAACCATAGTTTTCAAAAACTGGGGATTCTGGGCTTGAGTATTCCTGACATCTTCCTCCTACAGCCCCCCGCGTGTGCATTAATACAAAGCCACGCCATTAATAACATCTGTGGCTTGGTTCATACCTTCATTTCTGCTGAGTTCGATGTCCGCAAACAACCCAATCTTGATGACCTGCCACAGAAGTCCCAGGACCAGGTAAGGCTTCCCCTCCTTCAAGTCCTCAGCCCCGATGTTAACCACGTGGCATCCAATGGCTGAAGCAGAATTCAGAGCCAGGTTCAGATTCTCCTGAGGGAGGAAAGTTGTACAAATTTCAGTTTTGACTTTGCAGATGGCAAAACGGTCGACAACAATGTTTTGCTTCTGGAAAGTTCACAGGTCTAGAGGCCTGGTCTTCACTAGACTTTAACATCGAAAAAAAGCAGTAACACCTGAAAGAGGAAATCTTTCAGAGAAACCCAGGCACTGGGCTTATAAGCGGTGTCTGTTCAATCAAACCGGCTCCCTGAGTTGAAGGCCCACCCTGGGCCGGAGGAAACTAAAGAGTGTTCCATTTTTCTATTTTGCCCTGTGATGGAGCCTACCCACTCAACATCCCCACTGGGCCAGACAGAGAGGGGTACCTTTGAGGGTGGTCATTGTCTTGTCACTGGCTATCATTAATAGCACAAGTGTTGATGTAAATCAAGGTCATAAAAGAGAGTAACAACACAGCTTTTTGACTTTCAGATTGGGTATTAAGGGAATGAAAAAGATACAAATCAAATTCCTGGGAAAGAGACAGTGGTGTTCACTAAGACAAGTTACTGAGTATCCATAATATCTAGGGACCTTAAGTACACATACACCTACACACACTCACACACACATGCACACATACATATATAGACCACCCGTTCTTAGAACTAGCAACAACACACGTGATGTATCTCAAACATGGTTGGAATAGAATCAATGACATTTTCAGCCTAGAATCTATATCCTCTTCTTGGGTCCGCAAAGGAGAAGATTTTGAGGTGGGGATGTACAGAAGTCGTTTTTATGACAAACTAAAAACGAAACACAGGCTACCGGTGACTTGGAACTATTGGTGGGGGGCGGGGGGGGAATAAAGTGGGGTTTTGCCTTGGTGGAGAGCTCAAATGATGAATAAAAACACCGTTTCTATTTATGGCCAAGATTAAAATTTAGCCTCAAGGTTAAATTTAACAGTAAGCACGTTCATATATGGTTAATCATCGTTCTCACTTTGGTTACCCCTCGCATGTTAAAAGTACACGGCGTTGCTTACGCCAAACGGCATAATATATTGTTCATGATTTAAGTAGTGAGACACGGTTCCAGAACGAGAGAATCACAATAATGTTAAAACACTGGGACAGAACATAGAAATACGGCTTACTTAACCACTGGTTACTGTTCCAGTTAATTCACAAATTGAAGGCATAAAACCAGGTTATATTTATCACACCAGTGGCCGTGGCCAATACCACCGGGAGGCTGCCAGAGCATTTCCCGTCTCTCAGCCCTTCAATTCTTAGAAAGGCTTATCTTTTCAGCTAAAATGCTGCATGTTTGGCAACAGCTCAAAGATAAACTGCTAGGGAAAGTCTGAGTTGAAACTTTAGCCAATGTGAATTGTATTCATAATTGCCAAAACAAACGACGCCCGGCCACTACTGCTAATGTCCCACCAATGGTCCCCCTCCCCGGCCCCCCTGCTCTGTTAATGAAAGACAAAAACAAAACGTCTTTCTCTGTCCCGCTAGTCATGACAAATCACCAGCCGCAAACCTGAGTTCTGGAATAATGGCCAAGCCCCCGGAAAAGGCTGACTCTGCAGTTCCGGGGCTCACGCATCCCAAACACAATCCTATAGTTTGGTAACGGAGAGAAGACCTACCTGAATGGTGAAGGGGGTGAGTTTCTTTTTGTTGATTGTTCTTTCATCAATTGTGTCTGGCACTGAGAGGTTGATCATTTTACTGAGAAAGAAACAATTAAATTAAAGAAAGCTGGCTTCCGAATGACAGAGTCCAGTAATATTGAATTTGAATTCTAGCAATACCAGAAGCACGTAAGACCACGATATAATTCGTGTGACCCAGTGTTTCGATATCAAATCAGTTATGCGATTTTGACTAGATTCACACTATCTATGGGAAAGGTTAATGTTCCTGAAATCATACTAATATACTGAGGCAGGCAGTAAGGACCCCGCTTTATTCATGTACCTAACAAGCTGCAAAATCATCCTGGTTTCTTTAGTATATTAGGAAATTCTGGGTAGAAAGCCAAGGCAAATTCACCAGGAGTGCTTTGCTTTCTCAGCTGTGAAAATTGTCCCCACTATATAAATGACCATCTATACACTTCTGAGCTCATGTAATGTCGAAATTTCTATCTGGCACTTGGTGGAACTCTATACTTTTAACTAAGTGGATGATAAAATGTTTTATACTCTGCTGTACCTGTTACACCCACTGTTGTATCAATGCTGGAGAAATTTCACCCAGGGAAGTGTCTAATATATTGATCAGACATCTGCAGTGAGCAGTTATTATTTATGAAAAACTGATTTGACTCATTTAGCATTCATTTAACAACTTCAGTGGAGCATAGAAAATACATTTCCTTAGGTCACCTCCACTTTATTTAAAGAAAGGAAGTTGAAAAACCAAATCCAAAGGAACAACAACAAATTCAAAGACTTGTAAACTTAAACTTGACCCTGGCTATTTGTGTCTAATGAGAAATCAGCATTAACATTTTTTCCTAACAATTTTTATGCAACTGCCTTTTTTTGGGGTGGCCTTTAAAGATGTATTTCCGTAACTTTGTCACGTGTGTGTGTGTGTGTGTGTGTGTGTGTGTGTCTGTTTCCATATATTTAAATAAAAGATACTTTACTGCGATTCAGGCAAAACCAACCCCTAAATTATTATTTGAAAAATCTGAAGCTGTTGGTGAACTAGAAGCCTTGGGAAATGGTAGGAGGGAGGGGTGGTTCAGAAAGTATAAGGTAACCTTGCTCTTGAAAAGCTTATGGTCCAATTATAGAGACAAAATATATCGATATGAAAAGTTACCCAACAGTCCAAAAGAAGAACATTATGATGGCTCCCAAAGTACCACGAATATGTGCTTTAAGAATCCAGTGAAGGGAGAGACCACCGGAGGATTGGAATAGACCAAAAACTATCATGGTAAATGGATTTCCATAGGAGGAGACGATGGGAAGGGCATTCTTTTTTTTTTTTTTTAGAATATGTTTATTTTGAGGCAGAGTGTGTGTGAACAGCGAAGGGACAGAGAGAGACAGGGAGAGACAGACAGAATCCCAAGCCGCCTCTGCACTGTCAGCACAGAGCCCGACGTGGGGCTTGATCTCACGAACCATGAGATCGTGACCTAAGCCAAAACCAAGAGTCAGATGCTTAACCAACTGAGCCACCAAGGCACCCCCATGGAAAGGCATTCTTAAAAGGGAGAATAAAAGGCAAAGCCACAGTTACAGTTATGAGCAGGACGTGTACGGGGAAGAGTAAGTATGGTTGCTGATGTAGCCATTCCCACAGCCATTCACTCAGTGTCCCACGCTGGGTCCCTGAGTCATGGGGGTCTTGGGAGGTAAAGCTAGCAGGAGACTGAGGGAAGATGATGGGGTGCTTTGTGGGCCAACCGAAGGAATTAGGATTTGCTCCTGCCTACATTTTTTACGTCTTTTTTTTTTTTTTGGCAGTTGAAATTTTTAAAAATGAAATCTCATGGTGAACTCTAATAAATAAAATACCAAAAGCAGAATTGCCCTGCTCAGAGCAGGGAAGAGGGGGTTTTAAATCTTGCCCATCCATCCTTCCCTTCAACTCCTGAGCTCACCTGGGATTGGCTATTCCAAGCCCTTTCTTTCATTAATACGGTGTCTTACAATGGCATTAGAAGCTGCTAAAGCAAGAGCTACAGAAGTATTTCAAAGACGCCATGAGGACCAATTGTTGTAGAGGCCTTCCGCAAACAGAATGCATTCCTCTTTTTCCAGGTGTCCTCAGCATTTGAATTGCGTGTTTGTACGTACCACTCAAAAGTCTCTGCATAAGGACTGGCACTGGGTTGCTTCAATCATCACGCTGCTATGCTGAATCTAGGTACTTTCAGATGAAGCCAAGTGGCATATGGCATAATACAAGTTGACCTTGTATTATTGTATCTCCACCTGTGTTTGTCTGTATACTGTGCATCCCTCCCCTCCAACCAAGCAACAGCAGCTTTACGTGTCTCATTAAAAGTTGCTTTTGAAATTAGTTTGCTTTCCGGGACCTGCCGAGTGCAAGTGCAGAAAGCATTTCAAGTCCCGCTGAGCGCCAAAGGACGCTGGCCTAGGATAAAGACAATCAACTGCTGGTATTCCAGAAAATTCCAGGAAGGTCTTAGAAACCAAGAAGGAAGCGTTATTTACCAAAGGACAATGCCATCTCCCACGGCACTGAAGAGATCATTTGTGTTTGGATTCATTGGGATAACATGTCGACAGTCGGGGTCATTTTCCAGGGCTTTGTTTATCCAGTTGACAAAGGCAAACTTCTCTTCCTCTGCAAGTAAATGATAAAAATGGCTTATTTGCAAAGTGAAAATCTGACATAAAATTATGTACATGGATCTCAGATTGCCATGCCCAGGAGAGCCATTGAGATGCTATCTGGTCCCTTATCCTATCATCTTACGTTGATTGACACTGAAAAATCTCAGTGACTTGGGGACCAGGCACAGGACCTCTATTCACTCCAAGTCATTAAACATATGGCAAGCAGATTTAATAATATCTAATTATTATATATTAGATATAATAGATATATAATATGTAACTATATTTGTAAATGTTAGAGATATATTTTATTTATATTTAGATACAATTTAAATATGAATGTGATCTAATGCTTACAGGATAAAACTCAGCGGCTGCCTTCAGCCCAGCCAATTTAAATGTGAGATGATCACAGATAATCCCTACAAAATCTTTGAGCTTCTGTATATAATTGTTATGAAATAAAATCCTGTGCGATATAATCTTTCTTTCTTATCAATAAAGCTGCCAGAAGTTGATTTCAGAAGTTTTAATGAAACCTCACGCTATGCCTTACAGCCCAGTACGGTGTTTCCCAAATTGTGTGTCACTGGAAACACAGAAGAATCCCGAGTCACCAAAGTTCGAGTCTTCACTGTCTTGAATATTCATAATGCATATTTATATGATTTCTGTATTTAAAAGTAAAAGGTTAAACACTGCCTTCATGATCACAAATGGTACTTAACCATGAACTTATCTTTAAGATCCACTAACGTGTTAAAGAACTCAGTTTGGGATTCGTTGTATTACTGTACCGTTTGAATTTTTAATAGTTTCCATTAGGGCTGTTGGATGGCAGCCTGTAAAATAAATACACAACTTCCTTCCAAATCAGTAAAAACATAATATTCTTGACCCATCAGTGGGCATTGAGAATAATCATGAAGCATGGAGGAGATACAAGCCTGAATAGTTCATTTTATCCAAAAGATTTATAAAGGAATTCTGGTAGCCTCAATGTATTATTTATTTACTTATTTATTTATTTAATTTTTTAAAATTTACATCCAAATTAGTTAGCATATAGTGCAACAATGATTTCAGGAGTAGATTCCTTAGTGCCCCTTCCCCATTTAGCCCAGCCCCCCTCCCGCAGCCCCTCCAGTACCCCTCTGTTTGTTCTCCATGTTTATGACTCTGTGACATTTTGTCCCCCTCCCTGTTTTTATATTATTTTTGTTTCCCTTCCCTTATGTTCATCTGTTTTGTCTCTTAAAGTCCTCGTATGAGTGAAGTCATGTGACATTTGTCTTTCTCTGACTGACTAATTTCATTTAGCATAATACCCTCCAGCCTCAATGTATTTTTCTTTCAATATATGAAGTTTATTGTCCAATTGGTTTCCATTCAATGTATTTTTTCAACGCTGTTGAGATTACTTGGTATTGGACTCTACCTAGAACTAGGATTGCTCCTCCTCCATCACGTCCCTGGAATTAGCCCGCCAACCACAGGGAAACAGGCAGTAGTCAATACACTCGCATTGGCTTCTGTGTCGGTTTGCACCCCTTAGGTTTCACACCGAGTTTAGAAGGTGGAGCCCCAGAAGGCACGGATCCTTTCCATATGGCTCCCTCTCCCGCTACCCCCCAGTCTCTCCTCGTGCCAGCACCCTCCCCACTTCGCTGGGACAGCGCACCTGAATACGAGTGCTGGGTGCCGACGCTGGACTGCTCCGAAGTACCACCGATCGCACAGATGCCTTCCTTCTTGTTGATCGCCTTCCTGAAGGTCTTGGCAACCTCTGTGCTTTTCAGGCCATGGAAAACCTGCAAAAATGGAATGTATCTTTAGAAACCCAATCTGTGATCAAGAGAATCCCAAAGGGAAGAATATGTAATAGTGAGGCGGGGAGGGCGGGAATCCATTTCTGGATATTTCTCAGGTTGAGGCTCCAAGCTTCAAACGCATCTCCGTGCGTCCTGCCTCGTACCCACCTTGATAAACTCATCAAAGCTGATCCTCCCATCCTGGTCCAGATCACCTGTAGCCATCAGGTTTTCTGTAATTTCTCTCACTTTGTACCCGGGCAGAGGCAGGCAAGCAGCCTTGAACAAATCATTCAACTCATTGCAGCTGATGTACCCATTGCCATCGGTATCTGCAAGGCAAGAGAGGACTTGAAGTTCCAGGGCAGTTCAGGAAACAGGATAAAGAGGTGGGGGAAGGCGAGACGGGAGGTGAGTGGGCTGGAGGGGCAATCATTCGGGGGTCGCAGCCTGACCCCATGCGAGAGTCAGAGTCTCGCAAGAGGCCTGTTTCTACCGGGGAGGGGCACTAGCGTCACTTCCAACATCCACGAGTCATAACGTCACAGCAGAGGTTCTGGCAACAGAATCTGAAGAGACTTTTACAGAAAGAGACGGGAAAATACATCACAAGCTTAGAGATACAAAGCCAGAGTATGGAATAGCAGAAAAGCAAAGGAAACCAAGGAAATCAGACCAGATAAGAATATGAGAAAAGCGGCAGGGGTGAGAGGGTCCATATTCCATGTTTTGATAGAGAAAGAAGCCATCTTCCTAAAGCAGATGTTTCAAAATTAAGTTCCCTCAGCTCCTCTAACCAATACCGCTGTATTCCTTTCACTTCCGCTATTTGGCTCATGTTACCGATTCACTGAATCTGTCCTGAAGCTACTCAGCAAAGAAGAGAATCATGTGACTCGAGCTGCAGGCCTGCTCACCAACTTTGGCAAAAGCTTCTCTGAGCTCCATCATTTCTTCATCGGACACTGATCCTCTGGCCATTTTTATTGCTTTCGGCAACAGATCTGAGGAAGGAGAAGAACATAAGGAATGACTTCCGTGCGTCTTAACTCTTAAAGTACCACAGTAAGCAGCAATTTCCATTTATCAAATGAAGAAAATATCCCTCTGTATCCCTCACGATTTATACATATCTTCCCCATATGTAAGAAATGACCTCATTCTTAACCGTCCACGTGGCCTCCAATTGGCCCTCACCACTCCCTCCTCTCCCTGGGTCTACAGACTGTTCCACATCAGGAGCCGGAGCTGATTCCCTCCCCTTGAACCTGGGCTGACCCTGTGTCTGCTTTGACCATTGAGGAGGCAGCAGGAGCCATGTCTGGGACTGGAAACTTCTGGCTCCTTCCTTTGGGAACGCTCAGTCTTAGGATATTCCCTCTTGGAAACCAAGTGCCATGCTCTGAGATGTCCAACCCGCATGAAGAAGCCAACGAAGGACCGGGTACTCTGCTCACCTGTCCCTGCTGGGCTCCCAGCTGACAGCTAGCCTCAACCGCCAGGCACCAGAAATTCTACACGCGGATCTTTTACAATTACACACGGAGTAGGCCACTTTGGACATTCTGGCTAATTTGAGACCCTAGATGTCCACGGTCCCCCGTCAAATCACACAAAACAGAAAAACCACCCAGCTGTGCCCAATGAACAGAATCGAGAGATACGGTAAAATGGCTGTTGTGGTAAATCACTAAGTCTTGGAGACGTGTGCTGCATGGAAATATACAACTATAACACTTAACTTTTACATAAATGCCTTTTTTAGAGATGATGTCATGTTCACATTTACAATTAGTATGTTTGGCCAAGCCAACAGGTAACTTTTATAACTTCAAAGGGAGTTTTCAAAGTTCTCACAATATTGAGGGAAAGGGGAAGGGAACCTGACCCTCTAATAATTCATATGTGGGAATCTCAGGGACTTTCTAGGTGTTCTTGTTTTCGGAAAGGCTAGTCTTGCTGGGAAACTTAAATGCCAGAGCTGGAGTTAATTTCCCCTTCCCTGTGCTTTATTGCTGCCCTCTAGTGGGTAGAAAGAGAATGAAACAGAAAACGGATTATATTCTCCATGCCCCTAGCTAATCCACACCAGAATATTTCAAATTGCAGTTCCACTAAAGCTTGCTGGATTTCCTGGTGGTGAAGGGATAAGCAGGGTGGGAGTGTGGATGATGGGGTATTTTTACATGTAATTATAATTTGAGCATTTCAGTGAAGTTACTGATGTTTTGCAAATATGTTACATCTGTGAAATGCTGGGTGGCTCAGTCAGTTAAGCGTCTGATTCGATTTCAGCTCAGGTCATGATCTCATGGTTCATGGGACTGAGCCCAACATCCGGCTCTGCCGCGGACACTGTGGAGCCTGCTTGCGATTCTCTGTCTCCCTCTCTCCCTGCCCCTGCCCTGCTCTCTCTCTCTCTCTCTCTCTCTCTCTCTCTCAAAAATAAACAAACATTTAAAAAACATATTTCACATTTGTTACAGGATATTACTTTAAATGAATTTCCTTTTCTATGTTTTCACAACATTTTATAGTGCTATACTTGTTCTCGGTGCCAACCAATCAACAACCACATAAAAAGGGAAGCAAGCTTAACACTTAGATCTATAGTTCAAAAATGCCTTATGCTCAATTTGGCTTATCCACCAACTTACTCTTTTGTTATGTACACATATTGGTGGCATCAAACTTTGGTTTCCCCCCAAATCCTTTGTTAACAGAAGCTTTACATGTAGATTGAAGCAAACAAGACAAAATAACAACTCTGAGAGGCGTTGGCTGAAGAAATTCAAATGTTCCCCTGCCTCTACTATCCCACTTCCTGTGAGCTTATGTACCAGTAGAAACTCCAGGGAGCATGATTTGAAAGTCAAAGGCTTAGAGGTGCCTGGGTGGCTCAGTCGGTCAGTCATCCGACTGGGGCTCAGGTCATGATCTCGAGGTCCGTGAGTTCAAGCCCCGCGTCGGGCTCTGGGCTGACAACTCAGGGCCTGGAGCCTGCTTCAGATTTGTGTCTCCCTCTCTCTCTGTCCCTCCCTTGATTATGCACACACTCTCTCTCTCTCTCTCTCTTAAAAATAAACATTTAAAAAAGAAAATCAGAGAATTAGATACTGTTGCTATTTCAATTCCTCTAAAAATATGTTTTATTATCAATAATAATTTTATTAGTTGCCTCATGTATCTAAAAAGGTTCACTGGGTTCTCTGAAGGAAGGTAAAACTGCACAGAACTTAACTGTAATAAGCAAATATTTACACAGCACAATAACCCTCAGGGACAGGCAATGGCTATCTGACTTTCTTGCCTTCCTCACTCCTCTCCTTTCCTTTTGTTCTCTGCCTCTCTCTGTCTCCCTCCCTTTTTTAAAAAATTTTTTCTTCCTTTCCTTCCATCCACTCATCCTCCCTTCCTCCCATCCTTCCTTCCTTCTTCCCCCCTCACCAAGCCTTGTTCCAAAAACAATTTGAGCCAGCTTACAAAGTTACACCCAAGCGTAAGAATTAAATGAATAAAATCATGTAATTGTTAAGGAGGAGAGCCACGCCTAGGTAAGACGAGATAATGGCAGGGGGGCTTTAATCCTTCAAGTCCACAGGTAAGACTGCGTATTTTGCTAGAAGCAGGCTGAAATTCTAGTTCCAAGTTCTCTAGAAGCGAATGCAAAAAGGGAAATGTCATCAGTTACATACCTCACTCCATCTCTAAGAGCCAAACAAACCAATGTTTTTTTAGGACCACAGAACTGAGGTCTCATAGCAATACCTTCACCCAGGAGAGGACACTTGTGAGGTGCAGTAAACACTAGCTTCGTGTTTATTATAATGTCCCTCAATGAAATCTGATGGCATAAATATAGATATATATTCCCATTTTGTAGAACAGGAAACAGAAGCTCAGAGAAGTTAGGACACATATCTCAGATCACACAGCCAGGGAGAGGAACAGCCAGGATTCCAATTCTCAGTCTTTTCTCTTCCCTCATGCTGTCTACTCAGGTTCAATGCCTCCACACTTCTGCTAGACATTCAGTTTGTCCACCCATATGCTCACTCAGCAATTATTAACCATCTAATATATATACTCCATGGGAGATTTTAAAAAATCCGTAACGCAGAGAGCCTATCCAGGTATTCTAGCTTAGGAAGATTTTGCTTTCATGTGTGAGGGAAGCAAAGCTTCTGTGCTAAGAAATTCGTACATAACTTTGTACCCTTTTCTAAATCCTTGTTGAGTAATTTGGCCTAGATTTCCTTTATGCCTTTACAAATATTCCACATACACATCAGGGGAAGGTTCTCCATCACATTTCCACAAGATCTTTGATAAAATCCAAGGGGCTTTAGACCTAGAGGTGGCTGGCCTTTCTTGTTCTTAGGTGTCTTAATTCACACTTCCTGGTTCATGGATGCTCATGGGGTTGTTATGAGATAAATTCATTCATTTACCAGTATTTTCTAAATGCCTGCTACAAGCCAGGTGCTGTTCTCATTTCAGGTGAGGCCTGTCTACGCTGCCCTAGTTACCCGAAAAGCAGGGAACAATGTTAAAGGTAGAAGCTTGAACGGGATCTCTGAATCTGAACTTAACCCCATCCTTTGACATAAGCATCTCAGACCGTCGAGCACTGTAAGGGGCTAGGGAGAAACACAAGTGAAGGCAAAAATGAGACTGCATCTTAAGGGTCAAGAGCAGGGCCAAAGAAGCAACAAAAGAGTCATCGTATTAGATGAGAAAGAAAATCTCAAGACCATGGTGCAATGGAAAAGCTGAGAAAATGAATGGCATGGCCCGTTCAAATTAAAGACCGAGAAGGGGTGGGAGAGGCGTTATTTTATTTTATTTATTTTTTTTTTTAATTTTTTTTTTCAACGTTTTTTATTTATTTTTGGGACAGAGAGAGACAGAGCATGAACGGGGGAGGGGCAGAGAGAGAGGGAGACACAGAATCGGAAACAGGCTCCAGGCTCCGAGCCATCAGCCCAGAGCCTGACGCGGGGCTCGAACTCACGGACCGCGAGATCGTGACCTGGCTGAAGTCGGACGCTTAACCGACTGCGCCACCCAGGCGCCCCGAGAAGCGTTATTTTAAAACCATGTGGTTTTTAAGCACCATTGCAAGTAGGTCAAGATGAAAAACCTGGGCATCTGGAGAACTGTATTTTTTCAAAGAGATTTATAAACGGGGAAGATCAACTTAGAGAAGCCGTAGAGTGAGACAGCCCTCACATTTTAAGGTTCCAAAATCCCTGAGTGGTTTGCGAGCCAGAGGAAAATTCCTTTAAAAGGTGCATTGGAGAAGCAACAGTCAACAGCCCGAGTTACTATGATGCTGCCTTGTGTGGGGGCCCCAACACAAATACACACCTGGAGAGGGTCTCTTGTTCTGTCAAAATGGGCAGTAAGTCTTGGAGACACAAGCCAACTCGTAGAGGCAGGAGGAGCTTAAGGAATAATTCATTACGACTCCTTCGTTCTCGAGATCAGAACACTAGAGTTTCAATGAGATTAAAGGCCATGTCTCTGTCCAAGTTCTAGGGTTCTAAATGTCGTTGCTGGTGAGCAGAGCGGGAGAAGGATGAAGGGACCATCAACAGGGCCTATTAAGGTCCACAGCTGAGAGGAGACCCTTTAAGTAATTGAACTGAACGTGCAAATGGCACCAAGTTCACAAAGCCGAGGAGCAGGAAGAGGAGGTCGTTAACACCATGCAGATCAGACCATTTCTAAGAAGGGTATCGCTGGGGTTAGAATCAAATCTGAGGTACTTTACACAGTCTGTTGATGCGTTTGCCTGGAAAAAATATACCCACTTCGTGCCCACTTGAAGGCACGGGTGGTATTAACATTTGTCAGATTCATAAGGATAGTAAGTTAGGGTTTCAGTTTGCAAATTGCTGGCCCCACACTGGCCACAGTCTCCAGAGAGGTCGCTGCAGGAATGGGATGGACTGAGGCATTTAGAGCCTGAAACGAGGGTTTGAGGAAAACACGTTCCTTCCAGTTTCCACTCTACTGCTCCTGCGTTAAGTGGGCCCCCCCTTTCGTTGTTTCCAGTTTTATTGGGAAATACTTGACATAACATCACTGTGTGAGTTTAAGGCGCACAGCAGGACGGTTTGATTGACATGTGATCAGAATAGGTTCAGCTAACACCCATTTTCTCATCCAGACGCAATAAAAAGCAAAGAAAGAGGAAAGAACACAGGGAGGAAATTTTTTCTCCTTGGGAGGACAACTCTTAGGATTTACTGGCAACGATTCTCCTATATACCATACAGAAGGGCTAACTGCAGCCACAGGGTCGTCTATCACATCCCTAGGACTTACTGATCTCCCAGCTGGAAGTTTGCATCTTTTGACCACCTTCCTTCAATTCCTCCTCCCCCACCACCTGCCTCTGGTAACCACAAGTCTGATCCCTTCTTCCATAAGCTTAGTTCTAGTTGTATGTATATACGTATTTTAAGATTCCACAAAAAGTGAGATCAGGCAGCATTTACCTTTCACTGTCTGACTTCTTTCACTTGGGATAATGCCTTCAAGGTCCATCCACAGTGTCACAAATGGTCGGATTTCCTCCTTTCTATGGCTGAATGATATTCCATTGTATATACGTCACAACTTCTTTCCCCCTTATTAATGACGGCATCATCTAACTATGCCCTCCCAGGAACCATTTTAAGGTATCTCGCAAATCAGGGGTGAATTATGGAATCCTGTTTTAGAATCACTGCCCAAATCATAAATCTAAGAGTACAGACTCCCACCATTCATCTAAGTCACATCCGGCTGCCAGGTTTTCTGTGAGCACTTAAATGTATTAAATCAATAGCTCTAAAATTCCAAGACATTTGGCCAAAGAAAGTACCCGTTGTTCACTTTTATAAGATTATTTCCAAAGTCCTAAGAATGCCAAATAACCCCCCAAATTGCAGAAGCCACAAAACCTGCTCATTTCTTTAGGTCAATGAGTTTTGAGTCTCTGCTTAGAGGAGGCTGGTATTTCCCAGGTCAGCAGTGAAAGAGAACTTCTGATAATGACTACTTAAGAATAAAAGCACCTAAACTCAAGTTCCCTAAAGTCTGAATACAGAAACTATTTGTGGGAGGTTGTTATAGAACACAGTGCTGTAGGATTTACAGAAAGAAATATAGTACATTCTCTAAAATAAATGCAACCGTGTAAGCTGAATTTTCTCTGAGGGGTTTCCTAACTGGTCATGAAAAGCAGCAGAAGGGATGAGGAAAGGTGACTGGCCTAGGGTGAGATGCCCGTGGGCTGCATTTACTTCTGAGAGGTGGTAATGGTGTGCTGGTCAGTATTTCGGTTTGATATACTGATGCCCAGTTATATAACTGCCAGGATCAGGGAGGCATCTGTGACCCGGCATCACATTGCCAAGGGACTCTTTTTGAATGTGTCCTACTTTTCCTGCAACTTGACACAGTGGGTAAAATAAAACTGGAAACTCAGGACCCAGATTCCCAGCTTTGCCTCAATAATTTCAGGACAGCGCCAGGAGAAAGCTGTACAACTTCCGAATACGTGAATGAACAGTTAATAATCCAAAACAACACGTAATCGAGAACGTCACTCATATTGCAATCTTTAGTGCTAGACTATGCTCACTGAAGAGGAACATAAAACAGCTAAAACTCTGAAGCAAAATAACATACCCATAAGTTTTTAAGAAGCCATCATGATAAGCTTCTACGAGACAAAGAAGCAGGTTTGCTTCACACAACTCTGTCCTCTTCATGTTACAAAGTAGGGGATGTAACCACCAGTAATTTACTGTAAGTTCTCAGGACCATTTTCGGGACGTTCCAAAGCTTAACGTAAAGGATGATTCTGAAAATGTAGTTTAACAATGACTTTGTTTTTAAGAAGCCAGATAATTATAAACAGCATCAAATACAGAGGACCATTTAGAGGAACTCTTATGAATTCTTTTTGTCAAGTCAAAATCTCCTTTAGATTGTCTTTTGTCCCCTCTCTCTCGATCTCTCTCTCCCTGCAGATACACTGATTTGCCTAAGGGCCTCCCCAGAGCACAGAACTGGGATCTCTACCACCTCTGCCCCCACGGTGCAGGAGTGGGTCAGGGGCACTGACCTGGTGGCTCTCTTCTCTAGCTCTCTCTCTCGGGTGGCCCCGTGAACTCTCATGGGAAGCTGGCAGGCCAGGTCACTCTAACCCTGGTGAACGTGTTCTGGGGGCCTTTGTCGTCTGATCACAGTTGAGGGGCTTTGGAAGCTGTATATAACACAGCACACAGAGCCCGGCTCAGTTACCAACCAAGGAGTGCCCATCTCCCCACTTCCCCATGCTGCCTTGCTTCTCCCCACTTCCTTCCTCCCCCAACACCCCGCCCCCACACTGCCTTGCTTCTCTACCGAGCTGCTCACGGCCATGAAGGGTGTGACACAGTGGGTGCCCGGGTGGCTAGGTTGGTTAAACTTCTGACTCCTGATTTTAGCTCCGGTCATGATCTCATGGTTCATGGGATCAAGCCCCACATGGGGCTCTGCGCTGATGGGGGGATTCTCTCTGCCCCTCCCTGCTTGTATTCTCTCGAAAAGAAAAGAAAAGAAAAGAGAAAGAAGGATGTGACACAGAACAAAACTCTTGCAAGCAAAGGGGATGCTCTAAGCTGGGGCTGGGGAGGCCCTCATTGCCTTGTCATCCCTCCCCTTCCCCGGGGTATATATAGGCAGTGACTCTCCTGGTGTTAACATCTTGAAAATCCCTTCATTCCACATTCTACCACAAGGACTTTAAGATCCAGACCCTTCCTTCTTGAAAGTTCAGGGTATCCTTGGGTTTTGTTTTTCAAAAAGCTGAATATTATTATGGACTGATAGATCACCCACTCTTCAGTTCAGTTACCTCAATATCAGACATCATTCATTCCTCGTTTGTTCATTCATCCATACTTTCTCCTCACCTACTAGTCTGTGTGCAAAGCACTGCTCTCCTTGCTGGGCTATAAACGAGGGGGTCACAAAGCCTCAGGCTCTATGAAGCCCACAGTTACATGTCAGGTTTCAAATGTGACACAGAGAATATCGCTCACTTCTTGCAAAACGGTGAAATACGATGAGAAAAGCTCTCAAGATCAAAAATGGACAAGTGAAACAGGACCGCAAGGGGGAAAAAGAAGAGTAAGAAATTAACACAGAAACTTACCAAAACATACAAAGAGCAAACATCTTCACCAGCCATAAAATAAAGAGACCCAGATAATTTACACACTTGTACATCTCCAAGGAAACCACAACCAAAAACCTGGCCAGAGACGGGAAGGAAATGTGGAGCTTGGGCTTGGGAGACCTAGGTTACTGCCCGTCCGTGTGATATCAGGGTCTGTTTGGCCTCCCTGGGCCTCCGTTTCCTCATCTGTAAGTTGAGAAACGGAATCCTATCTGTGTGAAAAGTTCCCAAAGTCTACTCTCTGGCTGGTAAGCGTCTGCACCAGTTAGGGCCCGGAGAAGGTGTGCTTCAAAGGAGCCTAGAAATAGGGGCAGGGGTGATCAGGAGCTGGGGCTATCACCCTGGTGGGTCCCACTCTGCCCCTCCCGGCTCCTGCTCTTACCTTAGCGGCAGGGAGAGCTCTGGCCTCGTGCATTGCCCTCACTGAGCAAGGCAGATGCCCACTGCTCGGCCGCTCAGCGCAGAGCAGGGCAGTTGGCGAGCTGCACGTGGGATCTCCTTTCTGACATGCCTCCATGTACAGCTCAAGGCACGCCGATCCAGTTCCCTCCCAGTTTCTAGGCAAGACGGTAGGCAAACTGTCCCAGAAAGAGAGGCATCTACTATTTTCTTAAAAATATCCGAATCATGAAACCCTACAACCTCTCCGATGTCTCAAATCGCTACCCTGTAACCTAAATCTTTTCTGATACGATGAAAGCTTTCTCTCTCTCTTTCTCTCTCTCTCTCAGGCTATTCTCAGGGTGGGGGGCGGGGATTAGAGAAGCTGCTCAATTCATAAAGATTCTGTCACCTGCCTTTAACGACTGCCACCAGGCCTTTCAAAACAATTCTTTTAACCTGCTTTTGGGGGCTTGTCGTCCAAGTCTTTAACAGTTTTCTTTGCTATGGTCTGGGTCCAAGCCCACTTTCTTAAGTGACAGAAGGATAACAGAGACACGGAAGGTGGCGGTGAAGGGACCGCAGAGATGACCTATCTGGCCATGTTCCTCCCGCCACAGAGGAGAGAAATGACACCCAAGTTAAGGGATGCTCCCTGGCCCCACCCTGCCAGCCACCAGCTCTGCCTAGGGTGGCACACGTCTCTGCCTAGGGTGGCACACGTCTCTGCCTAGGGTGGCACAGCCCGGGGCTGGGCTTCCAAGCTGTCTTATAAACCCTACTGGCCACTGTGATGCCTGGCGGTGGGGTCTCTAGATAACTATGTGCCTGACTCTGAGAGGACAGGAAAGGAACTGTGGAGACAGCAGTGGCCGAAAGGAGGGTAAAACTGGCCAGGATGCTCTAAGCCAGTGAACCAGGAGCACAGAGGAAATAGCAAGGAACGGGTGCTAGAGTTCACCCGGATGTAATCTGCATATCACCATCTGGACTATGAAAACGCTCTGGGAATTCTAAATATCTGCTACTAAACAAATGTATACATCTGTGCATGTCTTGATTTCCTTATTTTGAGAGAGTCAGAGACGGCGTGAGCGGGGCAGGGGCAGAGACAGAGGAAAAGAGAGGGAAAATCCCAAGCAGGCTCCATGCTGCCAGTGCACAGTCTGACGGGCGGCTCGATCCCACGAACCGGAAGATTGTGACCTGAGCCGAAACCAAGAGTCGAACGCTTAACTGACTGAGCCACCCGGGTGCCCCCACATTTCCTCTTTCGGTAAATATCTGCCAAATACCTACTATATGCCAGGTCCTGGGCCAGATGCTGGCAACACAAAGGTAAGATGTGGCCGTGGCCTGGTTCGTAGGGAAGAGAGACACCAGTCACTAGAATACAGGGGGCAATTTAGAGCCATAGGAAGCGGGGAAATGGCTCTCTCCCGGAGAGCCAGGCACGGTTCCCACAGGAAGTGACAGGTGACCTGGAATTCCACAGATGAGAAAATGCTTAGAGTTCAGTCAGTCTTTTTTCTTATTCATGCCGGATGATTATGGATTAATCTCCACTTTTGTTGGAGTCCAAGAAAACAATGGCTAAAAGACAAATGAGAAGGCCAGGTAATGTTTACTGAGTGCTTCTTCAACGCTAAGTGTTTTATATGCATTTACCTCGAGCCACAGTCCTAGGGAACACTGTTATGATTTGCTCTTCAGAGACGAGGGAACTGAGATTATAATAACTGGCCCAGGGTTACCTTGCTGTGAACTAGGGAAGCCTCAGGCTGGCACAGAGCCTGGGGGTCGGTTGAGGCACCCTACACCCCACTACAGGCCAACACGATGTAGGTCTTCCTGGAGGCAGCTTTCCTCGTATCTGGGGTCACTGGATTTCTGTACCTTAAGGTTCTCTGCTCTCCTTCGGGGTTACTCAGCTCTGACCTCGAGTTCACTGGGGATACACACGCTTGGCAAGGTTTTACCTATGGCTAAAACCTTCCTGGGCTCTTTGGAGAAGTTCCCTTCAGTTCCTCAACATCTTCAGGGGAGAGTTAGGAGCAAGAACACCGCCAGGGCGACCATGCCCATTCCTGCCTGTGCCTCCTGTCTCTGGGGGACAAGGGGTGCTCTTCCTTAGCAGCCCCACACCTGTCATCCCATCACATTGAATAAAGCCCTGGCCTTCTTCTAGGGCTGGAGATGCAACGATGAATAGCAAAGAATCCTTGCTCTTGAAGGACACACAATCCTGTGAAGGAAAGTGCCGACTGCCACTTAGAGGCCACGCTGACCTTCATGTTCTAACTGTGTTATTATCACGGCGCTGTGGGAGCAGAGAGGGAGAAGCACTTAACTCTGCCCCAGAGGAGAAGGGAGACGTCTCCAAAGAAGGCAATATTAACTTTCCTTGAGCTACATCTCAAAGAACCAGTTGGAATTTTCCAAAAAGACAAAATGGAGAGTGGCACTCCATTTCTCCACACCATGGTCCCCATTATCCACAGGGGCTATGTTCCAAGACCCCCAGCAGATGCCTGCGACCATGGGTAGTACCAAATCTAATAAATACTATGTTTTCCCTTATACATACACAACTATGACAAAGTACAATTTATAAATTAGGCAGTAAGAAACTAACGATAATTAATAAAACAGAACAATTCTCACAATATTCTGCAATAAAAGTTATGTGAATGTGGTCTCACTCTCAAAATATTTTTTTGTACTGTACTCACCCTTCTTGTGATGATGTGAGATGATAAAATGCCTACGTGGTGACATGAGGTGAGGTGAATGATGTAGGTGGTGGGACGTAGCATTGGGCTACTGTTGACCTTTTACCTTCTGATAAAATGTCAGAAGGAGGATATTTTGCTTCTGGAACGCGGTTGACCGCGGGTAACTGAAACCGTGGAAAGCGAAGCCGTGGATATGGGGGCGGGGGGGACTACTGTATAGGAGAAAATAGCCCTGCAAAGGGAGGAGTCAAGCAAGAGAAGGTCACCAAGGAAGCCGTTGGGGGTTTAGTATGACTGGCCCAGGAGGCAGCCCCTAGAAGAGTTTGGGGAAGTGCCAATGTGGTTGCCTTCCTCACCAGCTCTTGTTTCCAGAAGAAAAAGCTTGGTGATCTAGGCTCTCCCTGCTATCTTCAGCCACAATGCTGACGGCATCCCCTTTAGGTCATACAAATACTCCGCAGCTTCCTAATGCAACAAAACCACTGTGTCTAGAGGCCATTTTGGGTTTGTTTATATGGACAGAGATTCCTCCTTCTATCGCCATCTCCCATGTAGAAAATACAGCCCTACAAAGTGAGGAAGGAACTGGATATGTTAGAAAATGGGAAATGGGGCCCTGAAAAGTGAAGTTACTCCCCAAAGTCTCAAAGTGAGTCAGTGATTGGTCTGAAAAGCGAAGGAGAGCCTTGAGAATTGTCGTTTGGTTTAGCCAAGGTATGGGAAAAACAGAAGTCAACTAAACACTTAAACAATGTAACAGATTAAAAAAAAAAACAAACCTAGGGATGCAAAATCCATGAAACGTACTTTATACCTCGGAGATGTCGATGGAGAGGAAAACAAGGGGAGAAGTTTCTTCAACCACGTCTTTCAGGAATGGCCTAGGCTCCACAGTTTACAGCCTCACCTATTGCAACAACACAAGCTGCCTTTCTCCTAGTCCAAGCCAGCAAAAATCCATTTCAGGCATCCAAAATCCTCATCCAAATGCTAATGGTCCTGTCTTCCTTTGTGAAATTACATATACAATTGTATATCGATAATAAAGTAGGAAGCAGCGTGGTATGGTGAAAAGATGATGAGTTTTCTATGCAACTGCTTCTTGCTATGTGTTTTTGTACACATTCCTTAAACTAAAAAAAAAAAAAAATTTTTTTTTAACATTTCTTTCTTTCTGAGAGACAGAGCACGAGCAGGGCAGGGGCAGAGAGAGACACACACACACAGAATCCGAAGCAGGCTCCAGGCTCTGCGCCGACAGGCTGACAGATGCAAGCCTGACACGGGGCTTGAACCCATGGACCACAAGATCATGACCTGAGCTGAAGTCGGACGCTTAACCGACGGAGCCACCCAGGTGGCCCTCCTTAAATTTTTTTTTAAGTTTATTTATTTTGAGAGAGAGAGAGAGAGAGGGAGATTGAGCACATGCGTGTGAGTCAGGGAGGGGCACAGAGTGAAGGAGAGAGAATTCCAAGCAGGCTCCAAACCCAGCACGAGCCTGGCATGAGGCTGGAACTCATGAACTTTGAGATCATGACCTGAGCTGAAATCAAGAGTCGGACGCCTAACTGACTAAGCCAACTAGGTGCCCCTTAAATTTTCTGAGCCTCAGTTTCTTCATATGTAAGAAAGCGATATTAGTAATGCAATTTACAGTGCTCACTCCATAGGGTTGTATTAGAATTAAATGAGACAGAGGATTTAAATTGTACACAACAGTGCTTAATGAAGGAAGGAAAGAAGAAAGCAAGGAAGAAATGAGTGGGGAAATAAAAAAAAAAAAGTTTCACAAAATCATCTTGGGGAATAAACGCAATTTCCACCATAAATCGTATCAAGTATTATGTAGAGTCACCACCTGCAATCCACACTTAATTGTATGTATGTTATATGTAGGTCTGTGTGTATGTAAATCTATATTTCACATCTGTTTTCCACCTTCAAGTGGTCTTAGTGTGGCTCGTTTTGGTTCTTTTAGCGCATTTCTCATACAGAGTTCTTGAAGTCAGTTGCAAAAGGTATTGCAGAAGTGCTACCTGACATAACCAGAAGGTCAACAGCATTGGTACCGGCTGATCTGAGGTTGAGTGGTCAAGGGGCTTAGTCTTGCCTGAAATACTGGTGGTGGAAAGTACCTTCTAACAGTTGAGGAAGTGTGGCCAGAGTGGGCAAATGCACAGCAATCTTAAGAAAAGCCTGACCACATCTCCATGAGTCACCAAAAGAAATGAGATCTATGAGTATCTGTGATGGGGACCATCGGGCAATGTCTCCTTAATCGCAGGTGTCCAGGGGACGGATTCTGTGAGCTTGTGCCCTACTTCTTTTTTTTTTTTAAACTTTTTTTTTTTTTTTTTTAATTTTTTTTTTTTACGTTTTTAATTTATTTTTGGGACAGAGAGAGACTGAGCATGAACGGGGGAGGGGCAGAGAGAGAGGGAGACACAGAATCGGAAACAGGCTCCAGGCTCTGAGCCATCAGCCCAGAGCCTGACGCGGGGCTCGAACTCACGGACTGCGAGATCGTGACCTGGCTGAAGTCGGACGCTTAACCGACTGCGCCACCCAGGCGCCCCTACTTGTGCCCTACTTCTGTCTGCTCTCCACTCCCTCATTGTCTAGGCATTTTCTCTATGATTGTTGGAGCTGGAAAAACACCGAGACGACACGCAGCACACATTTGTATGTTCGCAATGACAACAGAAGCTTCTATTTATTCTTAACCATGGGACCTCATTTTCTATAGGCTCATTGGGGTCGTTGTTCTAGAATCTCTAATGACAAACTCATTCTCAGAAAAAAAAAAAAAAATGAGGACCAACAGATACATGGAGGCAGGAAGCTTGTATTAATTTGACGGGCTATACGTACCTTCAGTCTGTTGGAAGCCACAGTTTGGTTGGCAAATATTTACCGATCCCAATTTATACTGGGATATGTGATACATATCATTTCTTGTGTCAAAATTTTAAATCACCTTTAAGAAACTGTGACTATAAAATGGGAAAGAGGCAGGGTGTAAATCTTGGTTCTGGCCCTTAACTGGCTCTGGGACCTTGGACTTAATCCTCCACGAACCTCAGTTTGGTCATCTGTTAGAAGAATATGACGATATCAACCTTATGCATCTTTTGTGTTGAAATGTAAGAGTAAACATATGTCAAGTGTTCAGCACAACGCCCAGCAAATGGCGAGGGCTCGGTCAGTCCATAGTGATGATGAGTGTCGTGGAGTGACTGTGCAGACAGACTGATGGCATGGGGAAATGGGAAAGGAAAATGACCCCAAGAACAGTTCTGGGAAACAGACAGTGCTTTCTCTTATTTTATAGATGAGGAAACTGAGACTTGCTCAGGCTCCACACTTAGTAAAAGACCAAAATACGAATCCGAACTTGCCTCCAAATTTGCTCTGTCTTCTGAATATCATACCTGTTTGTTTCATGCACAGAAATTACAGATAGTCAGACTCACAAACTTTAAAAAACTAAGATGATATACAATATTAAATACATTCCATATTGTATACTTTATATATGATCGGACAGATTAAGTATCCCAATTGCCTTTACTCTGTGGTCATAGGAAAGAAACAAAGGATCAAGGATATATTGATGAAAAGGCTTCATCTGAAAGACAACAAGGGAAGGGAAAAACCTGAAAAATTTCTCAAAGGTGACCATAATATTCTATCTTTCCAAAGGGATTTTTTTTTTTAATGTTTACAAAGCATTGGAAATGACAGGGCAAGTTCATTTCACATTGACCAGATGAAGAAGGGGGGGCGTAACAGCATAGGCGTTGCTCATTTTTTCTTACTTTCACTTTGCATGTATCGCCCAGATTTCTCCCCTAAGGACCCCCCACCCCCACCCAGTGAAAATAATGTGGGCTGATGATGTCAAGGAGGTGTAGAGGACCCACATTTTAAAATGTTACACCAGAGATGAACAAAGATGCAATTCTAATTCTAAATTTTGTGGGAGAAAAGGAAGAAGATGCAAATTTTATACACATACATTTGTGCACCTCTTTACTTCATATATTTGGGTACACAGCTTAGATAAATTTCGGTACTGACTACCCGACTGAGGGATCAACATGCAGGGTGTTGTTTAAATGCAAAGTAATTATTCCATTAATTCATTTCCCCCCTGAAAGTACAACCAGAGAAAAAAGGAAAACAAATTATCCGGAGATTGCAATTCACATGCATAATTAATTCGCCTGCAGAATTCAGTGTCTTGGCTTTTCTGCCTGTGGAGAACATAATCTCTTTTCCATTTTAGTTCAGCCACTCAGAAAGATGTGCGTGTGTGTGTGTGTGTGTGTGTGAGAGAGACAGAGACAGAGACAGAGACAGATGAGACAGATAAGGCAGAGAGCATCCACTGGCTATGTAACTGCTGCTGGACTAAAACACGAATCAATGCTGCAACCACAGGACTGTGGCTGTGCGAGTTCCTCAATTTAACATTGCAGCTTTTCCTTCTACCAGAAAAAACCCAATGACCATATTTGAGAAACAAGCCTCCTTATAACTTATAAATGGGGCTGACACACAGGCGTGGCTCTGAAGTCGAGCAAAACTCATTTTAAGCCCCTAAGTGGGTCACTTTTTACGTCTATTTTTCAACTCACAATTAAAACAATCTTGCATTCTTTCACAGTTTTAGGACACCTATGTTTGGCCACGACTGTACAATTAGAGATATGGGTGTTCCAGTGTAAATACTAAATTGTCTAATTTATTTGTGTCTATCAGTCACAACAGTCAAAAATGTGAATAAAACTTGACTGAAAGTATTCTAACCTTTTAAGACTGAAAACTTTTCAAAGCTTTTGAGGATAGAAATCATATTTTGTGACCCATGCAGAGATCGATAAATGGGTAAAAACTAAATAGTCAAGTGCAGAGAGGTGCTGGGTAGATACTGATGGTGATGGTGATGAAGGAGAAGGAGAAGGAAAAGAAGAAGAAAAGGAAGAGGAGGAATCTGTTTGATAAAAGCAATTGGAATACAGATCCTTTTATTTGGGATAAATTATCATTATTTGAGCTCAACTCCAGAGCTTAGGTACAAATAAGCCCATGGTCTGCTGCGTGTTTATTCCAGGAGAATATTATTTCTCCTGGAATTCAGCAGTTATGTAAAAAACTGATTCAAATGTAGAAAATTAAAGTAATAAACCATCTGAATGGATTGGCTTTCTTCACATATGAAGATAACACCAGTAACTACCTCACAGGATCGTAGGGATGACTAAATATATCAGTATTGGCCAAAACACAAAAAAATACTCAGTCCCGAGTGAGTAGTACTCGAGTGTTAGCTATCATTATTAGGGTGGTAAATTGAAATTCTTTCTTCCCCGCTCTGCTGCTTGCTGTAGGTTACAAGATGAAGCGATGATGAAATTACTGGGAAGACTGATGTAATCACTGAAACTTGGCAAACCCAAAACAATGGGGACAGTCAATAGTTTAAGGAAATGGACTCAGAAGGGAACTGAGGAAAGCCATGGGAGATGCCATCTGGGAGCAGCTGTAGGGAGATGCCCCTAAAAATGTGAACGTCTGATCTGGTGGCAACTTCTCGGAACTTCCAGATGAAAACAGCGTGAAACATGGACGCGTTTGATGTAAGTGCCTTGCCATCTGGCAAAACAGGGAAACTTACAACTTGGAATCTGTTGACACTGGTTAGTTTGACATTTCGGTGGAGCTCTAATGCTAATGTTTATTATGCCCACAGGGCTCAATATGTAGATGGCATAGCATCATTTTGGTTGGTGGTTTCTGTGAGTTGGGAAACTAGCTGACAAAAAGCCCTAAAGAAACAATTAGACTACTATAAATAATGTTACTCTGCCACAAAATCTATTCATCATAAAGTCTGGTGCCTTTACAATCTTGCTTTATAAAGTCTGACTCTTCGTTAATGGAATCTTATGAGCAAGTTTGTTAATTTTATTTCACCTAGACTGATATCAAAATGTGTTTGCCCTCTCTCCTCTATCTATGGAGGGTCTTTATTCTACAAGTAATGAGAAGTTGACTTGAGAACTTTCTAGAATAATCCAAAGTAACTAAGCAAAAGTTACTAATATGTGTTCTTAGGTTCTCTGTCATCAAAGAAGCCCATTATCAACTACAATAGTTTCAGTAAGTGTAGCTAAGTTTGAGGTCATTGACTGTGTTTAGGCCAAAATAATAAGATTGCAATTTTGTCTGTTTGTGATGGTCATTGGGAAATTTCCTAAATACCTTGAACTCAATGTCCATTCAGTGCTTTGAGGCTAAAATGAAGAATAGTGCTTTGGCAAAGAGGAAGCACGGTAGAATGCAAAATACCGTATGATTGCTATATCTTCTTTCACAGCCATCACTGTGAGGAACTCAGTAAATAATAAGTTCATAAGTGAAATCAAAGAAAAGACCTCCATGCATCTCTAAGTAGCTGAGAGAAAATACGTGTGACAAATTTCCAATTCAATAAATATCATTAGTGCTGACCACGTGCTCGGAGAGCTAAGAAGGAGCTCAGGCTGTCAAACAAGGAATTGAAACTTAAGCAGTTATGGTTACTGCTATACTTACTCTAAGATCAAAACGTTAAACAGACACACACACAGAAGAAACTGTTCGTGGGGCAAGGAAGATGGCCGAAGGGTTCCATAGGGAAGACTTCCAAAAGGACTCGTTTCTTGAAGTGAGTCTTGAAAACTGACTGTAAGTTTTATAAATAAGAAAGCAATCAGAGCAACAGTTGGAGCAAAAAGAAGTGAAAGCATGGAACTTTCTGGCGGCTTGTGGTCTTGTGCACCCAGAACATGGGCAAATGAGGGGGGCTGAGAGGATGGAGGGCAGCCAGAGCAGAAGGAAGTGACAAGAAATAAGGTTGGGGAAGTGGTTGAGGCAAGTTTGTGAAGGCGTACAATTCTTTGGTAAAATTATACATTAATTAAAAGAGGATACTTCTTCATTCTCTAAAAGAGGATTCTGCACTCATTACATGAAACCCACAACGGTATCTCTTACTTATAAAGACAAAAAAAGCTTCTGGGTTTATTGCAAATTTTTTTCTTCTCTCTTTCTCCCCCTCTTTCCTTTAAAATTATGAGCACCAAGGTCTCCTCAGTCAGCTTCAGAAATAAAAGCTTCTAATGATCTACATCTGGGAAAAAAATATGCTCGTGTGGAAGAAGGGATCTAGAAGAGACAGATGCTTATAGAGAAGCAATATGGATCTGGAAATCATGACTATCTAACATCCCTCGACCCCTCCAATAACCCAGTGACAGTGGGCCAGTTGCTTCCACGGTGAGCCCCCCCCCCCCCGCCTCATGTCTAAAGGCATTATGTGAGATAATGCATAAGGAGTGGCTACATGTTGTAAGTAGGTATAAATATTATAATATAATAATATTGTTATTACTTGTCCTCTCTAAGTAGGTCGTATTTGAATGGGACTTTACTTGTTGGCCTCCCTTCCTCACAGGGACCAGAAGAAGGTTTATAAATGGTATTAAAATACTGAAATTGTTTCCCAAATTACTGATTGTTTCAAGGCATACTTTGTAAGTTAAAGGAAATAAAATTTTAAATGTGACCAAGAAAAGCATCCTTCAGAAAGCTAATGAAATGTCCCACCATAACAGTGCTTGATCAATGGGTAAGACCCAGAAGATTCTTCCCTGATGCTACTGGGGGTGAGCTAGACAGAAGAGAAATGGATATTTTATAGCGTATCAGGTTGACACTTTAACAGTCTAAACTTGATTTAAATCAAGAGACTTTTTTCTCTACTTTGAATTAACTTTTTCATATTCCATTTTATTTCCTTCCAAAGTAAGGAAAAGACTGACATACCTTCACACTCTAATTTATTTCGTTCTCATTAATATCTTTACTGGAAAGAAGATAGAGCATTTTTTTAATTTGTTCTTTTCTGGGGCTCAGGTCCTCCTCCCCCAATTCCACATTTTTGCTAGTTTAAAACCACTCACGAGAGATGTGTAAATATCGATGCCCACATTTTGCAACTTTCAGAAATTCACATTTATAGGTAAATGGCTAATTCCATTCAAATTTGCCTGTGCAGATGGTTCTTTGAAATGTTTTATTTAATAGAAACCAATTATGATAAATTTATGTAAATTCAAAACTAAGACACGGCGAATAAACCAGCGTTGTTGACTGATAGGGTTTTTTTTGTTTGTTTTTTTTAAGTTGCCCTGGGGAACTAACTTGAAAAAATGAGTTGCTATCCTTGAATAAGAAAAATAGGGTTTTGATAAGTACCCTGATAAATTAAGCCATTTCCAGTCTGAATGGCTTTTATGTTTATCATCTGTCAATGGTTGTTAACACTGTTGGATAATGATAATTAAATGAATGCCAACGCTACAACATTTAAAGTCTATGTTTCAACAGAGCTTCTGGAGTAAATATTCCATGTCGACTTTATCAGAATTTCTGATGTAGACAGAAGCCTTTCATCCAGAATTTAACGGCCATTTGTTTGGTCATCAGCCTAAGCAACAGTTCAAACAATTCTGCAAAAACAGTACAATTAAGCCACGCAAATTGCTTTTATTTTTAGAGAGTAAATGAAGAAAAGGCGCCTCCGATTCCTTGTGGTTATTAGACATACCCATTAAAACCACTGGCACCAAAATCACTCAAATAACCAGTAACACACTCAGCAACATATGACTCAAGATGTTAATACATCCACTCAAATGCTGTAAAGAAACTTTTTAGAAAAACAGAACCACGGGAGCTAAAATTAAACTACTCCCACCAGGCCAATGAGCAGCACAATCTAAATGATCAATACCCACTTTCCTGAAAACATTTTAAAGTAGATCAAATCACAGTAAATAGCGTCCCCGAGATAAAGCAAGAGAAATAAATCAAAACATGGTTTGGTTTGAAAGGGGGAAAAAAAGGGGGGGGGGCACCTGGGTGGCTCATTTCGTTGGGCGTCCAAATTCGGCTCAGGTCAAGGTCTCACTGCTCTTGAGTTCGAGTCCTGCGTTGGGCTCTGTGCTGACAGCTCAGAGCCTGGAGCCTGCTTCAGATTCTGTCTCCCTCTCTCTCTGCACCCACCCCCACTCATGCTCTGTCTCTGTCTCTGTCTCTCTCTCTCAAAAATGAATAAACATAAAAAAATAAAAATAAAGTAAAAGGGAAAAAAAGAATCCTGGTTTTGGGGGTGCTAACTGTGGATAACTAGAGAAGAAGCCACCCCACAGAACTGAGGGGTCCGACTCTGGACAGCCACATGGGGTGGCTACAGCTTGGCTGGGCAGTTAAACGGTGACATGGTTCACAGAGGGCTCGGGTGACAGGTGCTCAGATCTCAGTCCCCTGAAGGCAAAACCCACAACCCACAGAAACAGAGCCGCCCAACCAGGAAAAACATCATGAGCACTTAGAAATGACAAAAAGACATTAAGAAATTTTACCTTGTTGAAAAACTGTCCTCAGTGGTACTGGCGTGTGACCAGAAACCCCCTCCTTTCTGATCTGCAGAACAACTTTGTCAAACCCGGGTACGCGGTCACAAGGCAGGAAGTGACTAGAGTGACAAATCATCAGGCAGGAAAGAAATAGATTTTGTCTTTATAAGGACATTTTACCTAACTTTTTTTTTTTTCTCATGTCTCCTCCCCCACAAGAAATCACCTGACAGAACAGGTCACACTGAAATTCAGAAACGTCTTACCACTTCCTTTTTATAAGCATTTTTCTCTTCCCTTCCCTTTCTTTCTTCTCTGTCTCCTAAGCTCTGGGCTACTTAAACCTGTCTGATTTCAGATAACAAGGCAAGGTCAGCCTGCTACCTTTACTACTTGCTCTGACCCCACTTGCAAATGCAAAGCCCAGGTGCCTGGCTACTTAGAGCAAAGACAAACAAATGATTCGTTTTGAGTGAAGTAGCCAAGGGAGAAGGTGGAAATCCACCTGAAACAAACTAAAAGGGATTTCTTTGGGAAAGCTCCGCCCCGGCCGAAACCTAACCTCTCTCAAGTGTCCCTGAACACCGATCTTATTGGAGCAAACAAAACAAAATGGTCTCTTTAAGGGGAAGGGCCTAAAAAGAATGGCCACTATATTATTTACTCACTTTTATTTATAGAACATCTATGTGCTAGGGATCTCTTTAACCCAATTAAAGATTTCAATTATTTAGACGTTTCCTATAAAGAGCACCAGTGGATGACACAGGCAGCTGCTGTAAATAGGTAGCTGAATTCCTTCTTACTGACCAGATTTATTTTTTGAATGCACGGTTTGTAATGTTAGCAAGTAATTAAAAAAAAAAAAAAGGCTCTATTCTATGTGCAAACCCTGGATGCTTGTCTTGAGGGCAAATTCCCATTGTACAAAGTAAGTGCTCGAGTGCTCATGGCCTCACAGAGGCTGTGAAGGTTGTGTAGTGCCCTGAGTAATGTTAACTAAGTATAATCTCCACATTTGCCCCAAACTGTGTATGGCTCCAGCGGTCAGCTACTGAGGAATGAAGATATACGGCGGTGCTTTAGTCTGACAGTGAGTTGACCATGCTTGATCATTCTACATGCTTCCGTAGTTGCTAGGAGCCTGGAATCCCCCCAGTGGGCACTCCGGTCGGGGAGCTGCTCTTATGCACCTTTTGCTTCTTTGAGGTCTCCTCTAGAAAGTTCCTGCTTCCAACCTCAAATGTTAAACCAAGCTGTTTCTAGTTTATCTACTTCATTGGCCAGTGATGGGGCAACTTCTTGGTCAGAACCACACAGAGGCCATCTTGAAGAAGAGCATGGGCAGAGTAATGGGAAGAGATGGTGGAGATTCGGTCCATTTGAGAAGTGGTTAACCTCCAGAGAACTACCAGCCCTCCAGTGACTTCCAAGGAAGACTGGGAGGGTGAATCAGACCCTGTTTGCTCTGTTCCATCATTACTCCCAAGTAAGAGATTGCAGAGGGATTTCAAGAAGCAACTAAATTCCTCTGGGACACCAAGGAAACACCTACGCACCACTGTGACAGTACCCGTCACGCTACAAAGCAGCTGGCGGTTCCTACTCTGGTGGGAATAATCGCCATTCTGAGCCCCGCAGCAGGATTCTCTAGATAGTGTCCTGATAGTTTAAGGATGAAAACCATGTGAAACGTGGATCCCTCTAATCTGGTTCTACGTCCCAGGTTGGTCTGACGAATGGAATAAAAACACCCCCGCAGGAACATGTCAGAAAGGGAAGAAGAGACTCCTTTCGTTTACCTGGGAGGAGGAAAGGGGCAGCATCCTGTGTCTACCGGTGCCTGGTCATCGGAGACCTGAGGAATCTGTAAGGAAGAGCCATCTGTTAGGAGAAGGGGCGAAAGGGCTGTGAAACACCGAGGCAGGTGTAGATGTGGGGCAGGGCGGACGCGTGAGGACGGTGAATCACATACGGTGATGAGTGGCAGTCAGAAGAAGGATTTAGGGTTCCAGACAGCATCTAGATTCTAGAAGATGAAAGCTGTTGAATTGTGCCGCTTAACCAGCGGGGCGAGGGAGGAGTCTTCTCTAGCGGGAGCTCAACTTGGGCTCCACCAGCACCTCACCCACATCCTGGACTGCTCCCTCCAGAGTAATCTCTTTATCTGCCTCCCAGGGGCGTGTCTACCCAGATACAGGCAGCTGTTTAGACGTGACATCCAGGCTTCTTCAGAGGGCAGGATTTTATCACTGTCGGTGTTGAGAATTGCTGGGGCATCACGGCCAACATGCATCAAACGGGACTTTCCGTTTTATTACTATTTCTCTGTTCTCTACAGACCACGCGCTTCGGGTGGCCCACACCCAGAGAGGACCCGTCCCACCCGCCACCCTCCACAGTGCCACGCCTGCCACTTCTTGGCTGGCCCACCCTTTGCCTTCTCTCTACCCCTACTGCCCTCCCCTACTCCTCCCCACCCCGCTCCCCCCCCCCCCCCCCCAGCCTGGGCTGCTCAGAAACCCGCAGCCTCAGTCTCTAATTCCACCTCAGCCGCTATTCTGCCATTGTGTGCTGTTGAAGTCACAGAAACACAGACGTAGAAGGCTATGAATTCAAGCTGCCTGCCTTCAGATTCCTTCTCAGAAATACTTTTGCTCGGTTGCATTAGCTTCCTGAGAGCAGGCAGTTCCCAACCTGGGGTCCCTGGACCTCGAAAATTATTACGCATAATTTTGTGTGTATGTTCTTTTTTTTTTCCTGGGTTCATCGTATTCTTTACTGTAATATTAAAGAGATCACGGGAGGTGCCCGGGTGGCTCAGTCAGTTGAGCGTCTGACTTCGGCTCACGTCATGATCTGGTGATTCGTGAGTGCAAGCCCCACATCGGGCTCTCTGCTGTGGGTGTGGAGCCTGCTTCAGATCCTCCGTCCCCTTCTCTCTCTGCTCCTCCCCTGCTTGTGCGCTCTTTCACAAATGAACATTAAAAAAAAAAAAAAAAAAACACAAAACAGATCACAGACCCCAAAAGTTAGGCATTTATTCCAAATTCTCTCCTCTTACCTCGATCTCCCACTCCAGCCTCCAGCATCCTCTCCCGCCCCTTATTTACTGAGATGATTCAAGTCATCCGGCCTGAGCTTCCTCGTCTAGCCTCCTCTGCTCTTACCAGATCCACTTTTTCCTTCTCTTTCCATCTTTAGAGGAAGAGGTGTCCTTCCATCTTCTCAAGGTCCATACTTCCTCATTTTAGTCTTAACCTTCTATCTTCCGCTGACTTAAATACCTTGCTCTACCAATGACTGCACACTTTTCTGGCATCTTTAATCTCTTGTGCTCCCTTCACTTGCTTTCACACACTGTGGGACCGGTACAAACGGAAGAAGACGGTTGCATCACCCCATGGCCATGTTCGACGGGTAGGGAATGAAAGGAAATAAGATGGGCACAATCCCTGCCTTTCCAGAATGCCCAGCATAGTTAAGGACGCAGACAAGTGAAAAGGCGAGTGGTACCCAGAACCATGAGATGAAAAGCAAAATGCCTGTGGGAACACACAGCACTAATCCAGACTTGGGGTCTGGGAGGTGTGCAGAGGGAGCAGAGAGCATGGTTAAGAGTAAAGATGCTGGGCTACTTGTCTGATGTCAACCCCCAGCTCTACAGTTGTACTAGTCATGTGACCTGGGGCAGATGACTTCATTTCACTGGCCTCGGTTTCCTCATCTAGAAAATGGGCAGAAGAATAGTGTGAGGGTTGGGTTACATGGATAGATATAGAGAACACATTAGAGTGCCTGGCACATGGTAAGTGACATAGAAGTATTAACTAGTCTTTTAATATCTGTACCAGTCTCCGGACTAGACTCTGCACGTACATTGTTTCATTTCTTCCTCACAATAGCCCTATGAGTTGGGAATTATTTTGTGTTTTTTTTCCTTCAAAAAACCCTTTTTTACTATAGTGTTCTTTTAAAAAAAATTTTTTTTAACATTTATTCATTTTTGAGAGACAGAGCATGAGTGGGGGAGGGGCCGAGAGAGAGATTAGACACAGATTCCGAGGCAGGCTCCAGGCTCTGAGCTGTCTGTCCGCACAGAGGCCGATGCGGGCTTGAACCCACAAACTACACAATCATGACCCGAGCCAAAGTCGGCCGCTTAACCGACTGAGCCACCCAGGCGCCCCTAGTATAGTTTTCAATTCTTTGTGACTTCCATGGAATTCTGCACTGCCATCTTTCCTGTGAGACCTTTCAGGACCCCCCCCCCCCCCCCCCTCAAAGCAGGTAGACTATGCTTCCCTCCTAGCCAGGCTTATTTCATTGCCTTGCTTGGAACGGAGCAGTGGCAAGTTAACAGACAAGACACAAGCAGAGGTCTTGAATATACATCCATGATCTGACATGGTCTCCTTCATGTCTGACATTTACCACGAAGGAAACACACCCTTGTTTCAGGGGAGTGACGAGATGCTTGGGACCAACCTGAATCCAACCCACAACACAGGCCAAATCTAGCTGACCCACATTCTGACGCAGAGCCACCCCGGCTGACCCAAAAACCTAGGTGTGTTGTAAACAGGTGAGATTCGGGAGTCGTTCGCTAAGTAGGGTTGTCACGGAGACACGTGACTAGCAGTGCCCACCCCTCCCCCCTCCCCCCCCCCCCCCAAGCAACTATTCACAATTCTGCTGCTACCAGAATTTCCAATCATCCTCACTCTGGTCTGTTTCCTACAGAGTTAACACCTTCTAGCATGCAATATGTTAACATTAAGTTTACGGTCTCCTCCCAAACCCAAGCTCAGCTTTGGGCAGATGTTTATTGGATTTTTTCTCAGCCATATGCCTGGCTCGTGGAGCAGTACCACCGCTCAGTTAGGAAATGGGATGTATGGGTGAAAGCTTATTGTCACTTTGCTTGATAGCAAAAATATAAAGGAAGCAGCAGAGGGAATGTATAAATTGGGGTTCCATGTAATATGTGGCAGTTATAATGAGCGGACTAGAACTAGATCACCTAAGCAAGAATAAATCTTAAGAATATAAACTTGGAAGAAAAGCAAACGTTGCGGAATACTGCTAATATTCATACGCATTTTACCCAACTGTTATCGTGTGATTTGTGGATGTGTGTGTGTTTATAATAAAAACATGTCTAAGCAATGGTAAATGCCAATTTAGGAACACAGTTACCTCCGGCAAGTTAGGGAGGGAGTGGGATCAAGGAGGGTGGACAGGAGAATTCAACTATGTCTGCAGCAAAATGTTCAGACGTGGCAAAAAAAAAAAAAAAAAAAAAAAAGTATTGGATACATGAGTGTTGGCTCTAATATTCTTTTGTAATGTTTTAAATATTCTTAAGTTTTAAAAATTTTAATTTCATGATTCATAATATATTCACACAGCTTAAAATTTAAAAAGATGCACTAAGATATACGGTAAAAATTTTGTCTTCCTTCTCTGGCCCCTGGTAACTCATTTCCTCTTCAATTTTTAAATAATGGCTTCGTTGAGCTATGGCTGAAATTAAAATTCACCTTCTAAAATTGAAATTCAGTGGTTTTTGGTATACTAACAGAGCAGAGCAACCATCATCCTATATTATTCTAGAACATTCTCATTACCCCCAAAAGGAACCCGACACGTACCTATCAGCAGTTACTCCCCATTTACCCCCACCGCTCAAACCCCCAACCACTAATTTACTTTTTGTCTCTATAGTTGGCTTGCTCTGGACATTTCATATAAATGGAATTATAGACTACATGGTCTTTAATGAATAGTTTCTTTTACTTTGCAGCATGTGTTCAAGGCTCATCTGTTGTAAGATATATCATGTATCGGCACTTCATTCCTTTTTAAAAAATGTTTATTTGTTTGTTTGTTTGTTTATATTGAGAGACTGAGAGAGAAACTCACAAATCGTAAGATCATGACCTGAACTGAAATACAGTCAGATGCTTAACCTACTGAGCCACCCAGGTGCCCCAGTACCTTACTCTTTTCTATAGATGAATAATATCCCAGTGCATAGATATACCATGTTTTATTTCTCCATTCATTAGTTGATAGACATTTGAGTTGTTTCCACTTTTTGGATACATGAACAATGTGGCTATGAACATTTATGTACATGTTTTTGTTTACGGACATATGTTTGCCACAACATAGTTGACCCTTGAACACCATTGGGGTTAGGAACACTGCCCCCCCCCCCCGCCAAGGTTGAAAATCCATGTGTAACTTTTGATTCCCCCAAAACTTAATTACTAACAGCCTACTGTTGACCAATAACTAATGACTAATAACATAAACTGCTAGTTAACACATTTTGTATCTTATATGTATCGTATACTATATTCTTACAATAAAGTAAGCTAGAGAAAAGAAAATGTTATTATGGAAATCATGAGGAAGGGGAAAGACATCTACAGTATAGTACTGTATTCTAAAAAATCCATGTATAAGTAGAGCCATGCAGTTCAAACCCATGTTGCCCAAAGGTCAACCACATATGGTTTTAGAAGTCACTGGGGCACCTGGGTGGCTCAGGTGGTTAAGTGTCCAACTTCGCTCAGGTCATGATCTCAAGTTCATGAGTTCTAGTCCCACGCTGGGCTCTGTGCTGACAGCTCAGAGCCTGCAGCCTGCTTCAAATTGTGTGTCTCACTCTCTCTCTCTCTCTGCCCCTCACCCGCTCACTCTCTCTCTCTCAAAAATAAAGACATTTTTTAAAAATTTAAAAAAAAGAAATCAAACATTACCCTTGGGCTTATGAAGAAACACGAGTCTCCTGACACACTCCTTCTTTACCTCCAATTTCCATTCCCCAGAAACAATGATTTTCAATATTTCTTCTGCTACTCCTTATTTCTTAAAAATTTTTTTTTTAATTTATCTTAAGTTTACTTATCTTGAGAGGGAGAGAGAGAGGGGGGAGAGAGCAAATCCCAAGCAGGCTCCAGTGTCCGCGCAGAGCCCGATGCAGGGCTCGAACTTGCTACTCCCTATTTCTAAGATGCTATGTTCATACTGGGTCTGGATGTCCACGTTCAGTTTTTGTGGGTTTTTTTTTTTTGTTTTTTTTACATCTTACATGGGAGACGGAGATTTGACCCTCTCACTTCCCCCAGTGGGTACACACGAGCTCCCCCACCTTCCTCTAACACAGGCATAACACCTCTTGGTGAAATCAACATTCCGTGTTGACAATGACTGCATAAATATTCACAGCTCAGTTATGTCGGGCACAATGTTTACATCTCCCTTTTGTTTCTACCCTTCTTCCGAGGGTCCTTTGTCCTCCTCTCTGGTCCTGCTGCCCAGCTGCCATCCAGAAGCTTCCCTCTGCCATCATCCCGGGATTCCCCTTCTTCCCCCTCTGGGTTGAAGCTCCTGTTTCTGCACCTTCCATTTCTCCATCTCCTTCCTTGTTTGGCTAAGCACATCCTCTAGGAGATTCCTGAGAAAGATGGCATGGGACATAAATTTCTCGAGACTTTTTTTTTTTTAATTTTTTTTAACGTTTATTTATTTTTGACAGAGAGAGAGAGAGAGAGAGAGAGAGAGCGCTTGAGCAGAGGATGGGCAGAGAGAGAGGGAGACCCAGAATTCGAAGCAGGCTCCAGGCTCTGAGCTGTCAGCACAGAGCCCCACGCGGGGCTCGAACTCACAGACCGCGAGATCATGACCTGAGCTGAAGTGGGTCGCTCAACCAACTGAGCCACCCAGGCGCCCCTCTCGAGATGTTTTTATAGCTGGAAATATGTATAGTCTAGTCTCATTCTTGGAAGTCCACACTGGAAATCATTTTTGTCAAAATTCTGGAGGGATTGTTTCAGTGTCTGATACCATTCTGATGTATGATCCCTTACATGTCATTTTTTTTCTTCCTGGAAATACTTAGGATTTTTATTTTGTGCCTGGCATTCTGAAATTTTATGATATGCCTTACAGTGGATATGTTTTCATCCACTGTGTGCTAGGGATTCTGTGATCACTTAATCTGGAAAATTCAAATATTTCAGTTCTGGAGAGTTCTCTCTCTTTCTCTCTCATTTCCTCTGTTTTCTGTGTTCTCTTTCATTGGGATTGGATTTGATTGTTGGACTACCTGGCTTGACCTTCTAATTTTATTTTTCCTTCTATTTTTTGTATCTTGGCTTGCTCGGTTAGTTAGTTAGTTAGTTAGTTAGTTAGGAGAGAGAGAGTGCGAGCAGGGGAGGGACAGAGAGAGGGGGAGACACAGAATCCGAAGCAGGCTCCAGGCTCTGAGTATCAGCACAGAGCCTGGTGCAGGGCTTGAACTCATGAACAGTGAGATCATGACCTGAGCCAAAGTTGGAAGCTTAATCGACTGAGCCACCCAGGCTCCCCTGTCTTTTGGCCTATTTCTACTGTCACGGAAGTATGTCAACTTTTTCTTCAAGATTTCCATTGAACATTTCCTTTCCTTCTTCTTTTTAATAGCCAAAGCCTCCTTCTTTTTCTCTGAATACTCCTTTTTAACATATAATAGCAATGTGGGGGGAGGGGGGTCAGGACAGAGTGAGGATGGTCTTACTGCTCTTCGTATAACCTGTCTACCAATCCTCATGTTTTCCAGCTCCGTCTTGCACAACAACCTTCAAAAGTATGTGGTATCTCAGAGTTTTGAGCTTTGCTGAGTCCATGGTGGGATTTGAATTGTTTCTTCTTGGTGTCTCTCATTCCAGGCTTGGGGGCCAGCTGCTGTGTGTGCTTAAGCACTTTCTGCAATCCATCTATTCTATGGCCTCCAACATTCTGCTCACATCTCTTATCGACTATTACCTCATTTGGGTTCTCCTACTAGACTGGAAAGCCCATGAAACCAAGGGCTGTGCATGTTTTGTTAGCTTCTAAACACTCTATCTGGCATTTCAACAGTATTTGTTGAATAAAATGAATGCAGAGGACTCTGCTGACTGGAAGAAGGAGATAGAAAGGAAAGGCAGAAATGTACTTTGGCCACAAAGGAATGTCATGGGGGAGCTAAGTACTCCTGCTGTGATGAGTGCAAAGGTGTAGCTTCGGAAGGGGGGTGGGGTGCCAAGAAAGAGAAAAGGCTGCGGAATCCGGCAGAGACCAGATCGTGGTGGGTCTTTCAAGCTGTGTTAGGGAGTTTGGTCTTTACTCTGAAAAGAATGGGGAACTATTTTAAAGTCTGTACTAGTTTCCTAGGGCAGCTGTAACAAAGTACCACAAATCGGGTGGTTTACCCATGGCTCTTCCAGTTTCTGGTGGTCTGCTGACAATTCTTTCTGATAGAGGCATCCCCCAGATCTCTGTGGTAGCACATTTCCCCTTTTTATAAGGAGATGGCCATCCCGGATTAAAACCTACCCTTCTGACCTCATCTTGATGTCATCTTCTACAAATACCCTATATCCAAATAAGGTCACATTCATAGGCACTTGCGGTTAGGACTTCAGTATCTTTAGGGGAGGACACAATTCTTAACAGTGTCTTAACAGGAAGTGACACCTTATACCCTTACTACTGTCTCTTAGAAAAACCTCCCCACCTCCAAAGAGAAAGAGTGGGCGTGGAGAGGATAAAGATCAGACCATTCCAGAGACCTGTGGCTTCAGGTGGGTGGAAGGCGAGGGCACGCAGTGGTGGGACAAAGACAGGTGGGCAGATGCAAGGGACGCTTGGTGGCTTGGTAAACAGAAAGGACAAGAAGGAACTGATTGAATACAGAGGAAGAAAGAGACTGAACAGACAAAAAAAAGCAGTCAAGGATGACCCCATCTCTTAACTCCCACACTGTCTTTACTGGGCTGCTCATCTCACCCCTCTTCTAAAACTGATCTAAAGGACTTTACGTAGCGTTAATGTGTTCGCTGTTAACGTCATGTCTTTAAGTGACATTTGATGCGTTAAGCATCTTCTCCACGAATGATTATTTACACATAATTGCAAAACGAGCAATTCTATTTTGAAATCCCGCTGTCATTGCAAATACCTAAAGCTCAACTCCTTCTTCCTCTGACAAAGAAGCTCCCGGGCACCCCGTCCTTAGTTCAGCCAGGAGTGCATCACTGACCTAGGATGGTCCAGGGTACTTTTTGACTCCTCCTTTTTCCTGTGGCCAAAGTTGCATTTATTTTTCCCTGATAGTCTTTCCCAATTTTGTGCTTTCTATGCCTCTTCTACCATATACCCTTACTACCATAGCCCTGGGCTTCGGGTCAACTTCCTGATTCACTACTTCCTACCTCACCGACCCTTAATACATCCTGCACATCACCACCATACTCCTCTTCCTCAAGCTGCACCTCCCTCCCCTCATTCTCCTGCTCACTAATCATCGGAGATCACCCACCACTTGCAGGATCATGTCTAAATGCTGCCCCGATCTATCTTTCAGGCCTCGTACTGACGGCATAAGCCCTCTGGTGCTCTTGAGCAGGTCTATTAGCCATCTGACAAAACTGGGACACTTCTCATACGCCTATCAGATTCCTGTGCGCTCTCTCTGCCTGCTCTTTCACTCCCCATTTCTATAAATCTGAATCATTCTCCCGGTCCTAAGAACAAGACTGGCTACGTCATTTGTGGGCCCCGGTACAAAACGAAAACGTGGGGCTCTATGTTCAAAAATGACCAAGGGGGGGCACCTGGGTGGCGCAGCCGGTTAAGCGTCCGACTTCAGCCAGGTCACGATCTCGCGGTCCGTGAGTTCGAGCCCCGCGTCGGGCTCTGGGCTGACGGCTCGGAGCCTGGAGCCTGTTTCCGATTCTGTGTCTCCCTCTCTCTCTGCCCCTCCCCCGTTCATGCTGTCTCTCTCTGTCCCAAAAATAAAAATTTAAAAAAAAAAAAAAAAAGTTGAAAAAAACCAAAAATGACCAAGGATGTTTAGACGCTGACGACAGAACATGAAGCCAAGGGTGGAGCCCTTCTGAGCAGAGGGCCCTGTGTGACACGCGTCACAGGTCCACAAAGCAGTCCCTGCTCCTTGACCACCAATTTACCTTTTGTTCTCTTCCTAACACCTACAGTACTTGTCTGTAAGTCATCCTTGACATTTACTGCACGCGACCTTTCTTGGTCCATTAAGCTCCGTGTCTGTATTGTCCATTAATCTCTGTGTCCATCTGCATGTCCGTATGTGTTTGTAACATCTTGATTCATTCATCAAGCTCTTAGGAGGAACATCCTCCGTGCCAGCCCCTTAGAAGACAACACCAGAAGACTCATCTCACACGCTCAAGGATTTCACAATATGGAAGGTTACTAAATATCCCAACAATTATAACGCCCTTTGATCAACACGGTGAGAGACAGAGGCCCAAGGTACCAGTGGCATGGGGGTGGCGCGGCGGGCAGGAAGGCATCTTAGAAGATGTGGAGCTGGGCCCCCAAGAGTCTATGGAAGTTGGCCAGGCGAAGCAGGAGAAAGAGAGTGATGAAGGGCATTTCAGAGGGACCGGCACATACGTACAGTGTGGGACTGTTACGTGCCTCACCCGGCCAAAATGTCAGCTTCTGGAGTAGAGGAATTGCACCCTTACCTAGCACCTAATCCAATTCATTGCTCATAGTACAAATGCAATAAATATTGGATGAGCTGAGAAGGCAAATTGATTCCATAAACAACGTGGGACTGAAAAGTTGAACAAAAGGATAAATTTTCCATACATATCTAAAATTTACAAAGCATGAGAGGTCTTCCGGAGAATTTATATATATGCAGCTGCCATATAAAGACTGACTTTACATCTGGTTAGTGCTAATTTTACTACCCCTTTCTGATAACAGTACAACAAAAGCTAATTATAGCTATTATTGCCAGGTAGAGTATAAACGGAAGAGGGCTGTTCACAGCTGCGAATTTTATTTTCATAAAATGTCAAGTGCAATAAAATGTTAGCCCTGCAATATTTTTAAGTATTAAAAAGTTAAATCTAGCAAACGATGCAGGCTCTGACCATCTCCAAGGTAGAGAATTTGCGTAACTTGAGTTTATAGCAACTCTGTAGATACTCACTGGCATTTTACAACCCATTTGCACTAACAGAGTCATTAAAACAGATGCGGGCCGAAGCGAATGTAGGCCACTTACCTTCGGCTTCCCATGCTGGAAATACAGTATTTCCTCAACTTTTGTGAACACATATGCTGCTGTTGCTGAGACAGTATTTGATGTCCTTCCAACCACCAAGAATACAAATACACGGACCGAGATTTTAAAATAAGCACATAGAAAACAATACAAGAAAAAGGGTGTGTGCATCAAGTCTTAAGATGCAAAGTCATGAGCCTTTTAACAATGCAAAGCTAAAAATAAAAATGAAAAAGCTACTAAGAAAAATATTTGGGGAACATGGTGTGCAGGAAAAGCAAAAGACCTGAAATTAGAAATCTTAGAGATAAATCCCGATTCCAGCATATGCATCAGATCTTGGGTAAGGAGTTTCCCCTTTACTCAGCTGAACTTATAGGTAAATAGGAGACACTCCCACCTATGTCGCAGGGTTACTCTGAAGAATAAAGATTATTCCTAACACAGCTAACACAGTGGTCCTAGCTAGTGCCAAATTTTAGCTGAATCTGAGTTGGTAACTTGTGGTCTACATAAAATACCTAAATATTTCATTACGCCAAGTCCGATTCATTCATTCATTCAATCTTTTCTTTAAAATTCAACTGGAATTTATTGTGCATTTACTAGTGCCCTGTGCTGAGGGCCTTAACACATCACCTTTAAGACTTCCAGCAACCCCATGATGTAAGTGGCATCTATTTCCATCCGAAGGTAAGGACACTGAGGCCCAGATGAAAAGTTGTTGTTTTTACTGTGTATCTGCAGCAGCAAAATGAAAATATTTCTGGTCAAGTTCTCCATTCCTTAAATAGGAATATGAATCAGCTGCTAATTCTTTGCAGAGTCGGCCAAAACATAGTCAGTGCAGCTTCAGTCGGTTCATATGACACAGCTTCCTTATTTCAATCACTCCTTTATTAAACAAGCATTTACTTCATGGGTCTCAGGAAGAATTTATTATGTAGAAGACACAAAACAAAGGTACAGAGGATCAGAGGAAACATACGCAGTAGAGAGTAACACAATGAAATAGATTAGTCTGGTGGCAGAGAAATGGAATGGAGCGGGCAGTGACTGGAAGTAAGGAGAAGGGTAGGAGGCCACGGCCACTAGGTACTAGGTACCTAAGTACTAGGTACCTAGGTACTAGGTACTACCTCATACTAAGGTATGAGGCAGGAACTGTCAGCCTGGGATCATGGCAGTGAGCGACAGAAGCAAGAGGCACACAGACTATCTCTGAGACTATGTGGAGAGGATAAATGAGATGAATGAGTCAAGGATGACTGAGGTCAATCAGCTAAGGAACTGAGGGGAGAGTGATAATGTCCTGGATAGATATGTGACATTTCAGGGAGGCCAAGAAGGAAATCCATTGGATCACACTGACATTAAGGCAACACTGAAAATGCTCAGGAGAGCCCACTGGTGCAAAATGCAAGCCACATCACTGAGGCTGGGGGGCTAGGTCGAGGCGGAAGACACAGATTTGCGCCTCATCAGCATGGAGGTCGTCAAAACCATGCAACAAGGTCAGCTCTCTAGGAGGAAGCACGTAGGAGCAAATCAGCAGAAGTTCAAGGTCTGACATCTAACATCAAGAGAGGGAGAGAGAAGAAAGGCCAAATTTTGATCAATTTTTGGCATGTAATTGAATATACTAATATTATATTAGATTTCAGATTATTTTAGATTGTATTAGACAATAAAGGACTACATTTTATTTTTGTTTTTCTGTCCCAGTAAAGGTTAAGTGTCAACAAAGGAAGAGGCATGTGCACTGCACTTTAAATTCCGTCATTTTGAGAAGCTTCCTATTCAGGGAAAGGAAATGGCTCAAAATGAAGTCTCTTAGACCGAACAAGAAGATTAACAATCCATTTCCATTTCCAATAATGTGTAAGATCTGCTTCCATCGGCGAGACGCTGGAAGTGCCCAGAAAATCTCAAAACTTGTTTTTGCCTGCAGTGACCACAATGTCCAAGTTCATTCACCGTTTTCCTTAGTCAGCCTACTTTTGGCGGGACATTGAGTATACAGCGGTGAATTAGACACACATTCTCTGTTCCCATAGACTGCAGAGCCGAAATCCTGACAATTTTCATCCTTCCTTCTTGCTTCCAATCCAAAGTAAACAGGATTGGACCTCAGTGACATTTAATGAGTTCTACTTGCTTTTCCCATTGTCCTTTGGCTACGAACATTTTACAGATGAAGGCTGAGTGTTTGCTAACCAGCAGATGGAGGTCTTCTTTTAGATGGACTATTTTAGATGTGACTGTTATACGTGCCCGAGTGGTCACACATTTTAACCTCAGTAGTTGAGTGGCCCTCTCCAGCGGGCTCTGTCTGCTGTCTACACAGTGAAGGTTTTGGCCTTCACAGGCCCCCTAGTCTTTTACAAACTCCAGCCAGAGGAATGAGAACATGGGAAGAAGGGGCCTCTGTCGTCTCATCTCCCTCCTCACTGTCCTTTCCTCTCTAAATCCACAGAAATGAAGGGTAAATGGAAGATGAACAAAAAATATGCATTTTTTTTTTTTAATTAAGAATTTTAAAAAAGCCCCTGAATGAATGAAGCATGAACTCTCCCAAACTGCTGGTGGGAGATTTACTGGAGCTAGTGAGTTTATAGACTTTTCATTTTGTTAAGTGTTCAGGACAGAAGACAAAGCTTCAGAATAAGTGGGCCAATTCGGCCAACCCTAGCAGGTGGCTCTGCTGGGCGCACAGGGTTGTCTTCATCTCTAAGTCATTTCCCTGCCTGTGGTATGAGTCACTGTCAAACACCCACAGGGACCATGCAGGCAGTTAAACTGGGTGACACGGGCTGAGTATAAGTGGCAGAAACTGACACACACTGGAAAACGTACGTCTTGCCCAAAGGTAGTAGCACAAGGAATGCCAGTTGGATCGCACGGGAGAAACCAGAAGTCTAGATTTTTATGTGAGATCATCTAATTTTTAAAATATTGTCAAGGAGTTAAAAAAAAAAAAAATTAAATGTCCTGTCACTAATTTGCAGTCTCTGGTCTACAGAGAGTTCGTTATGCTTGTAGAGAACACGGAAGGCATTTGCAGATTTACAAACATCATTAACCTTATCATGTGTAACCAGGGCAAAAGACTCAAGAACACTGAGATAACCTGACAGCAGAGGCACCCATTTATAATCAAAAGACTTAGTAATGGTGGTAACATTAGTGACTACCACTGTACATATGGGGTGAGTGGTTTGACAGTTAAAAATGACACTGAAAGATGAGAACGAATCACGCAAAATGTTGACACGAGCTTGACCTGTTATCCTCATTGTTGTTATCCTCATCAGCTGGAATGAGGGGAAAATCTTCGGTTGTGTAAATACTGGGTGCCTGAGGTCAGTCCGAAGAAGGCTCGGAATCTGAGCAATTAACATACCGTGGCAAACTGCTTCTGAAAGTTGTTGCCGGGCATGGAACCATTCCACGGGTTCAAAGCCCATTTCACCAAAATTTGAGGCTCCAGTGCAACTTCATGCATCCATCCATCCATTCATTCAACAAATACTTACTGAGCACTTACTATGAGCCAGGTACCATCAGAGGCACTGGAGATACAGTCGTGCATGAATCACACAAAAGTTCCTGACCTGCTGGAGTCTACATTCTAACTGTCTACATACATAGAACAAGGTACGTGATATATTAGCGATAAATCTTAGGAAGAAAAAAATCAGGGAAAGGGAACAGCTGTGTGTGTCCTTCTGGGGAGAGAATTTTGAGTTGAAACGTGAGGGAAATGGGTGCTGACAGCGAGAAGGAGAAGTGGAGTAAGCCCTGCAGATTCCGGAGGAAGAAGATTCCAGACAGAAGCAACAGGGGCAAAGGCCTCGAGGGAAAGGGGCATCTGCCATTTGCAAGGCCCACGTGATGAGGCATAGATGGAGGGGTGGAGTAGCCGCAGATGAGGTCGGAGGGGCCTGACTGCACAGGGTGTTGGCTTTCACAAGAAGTGGCATAAGAAGCCATCGTAGGGAAGGAAGTCTCCTGACTAAACCAAGGCAGAGAAAGCCGGGTACAGTAAGACCAGCGGGGGCTGCTGCAGTAATCCAGGAGAGACGGTGCTGGCTTGGACTGAGCCCTTAGCAGTGGAGATGGCAAGAAGTCATCAGATTCTGTGTATTATTTTGCCAGCAGAGCTGAAACAAGTTCCTGACAGATTCCGTGCAGCATATAAGAAAGTGAAGAGTCGAGGATGAATTCGAGGCCTTTAGCCTGAGCCACTGGGAAGATGACGTTTCCACTGATGTGGAAAGACTAGATGAGAGTCGGCTTGGAGCTGGAGAACAGCACAAGCTCAGTTTTAGACCAGTCGTATATGAGGGACCCAGTTAGGAGATCTGCTCAGGCAGTGGGCTGGAGGGTCCAGAGGCCCACACTGAAGTCACTGGCATATAGACGGTATTTCAAGCTCTGAGACCGGATGAGATCACCTAGAGAACAAATACAGATAAGGAAGAGAAGAGGTCCACGCTCTGACTTTGAGGCACTCCAACACAAAAGGTTGGAAAAATGAAGAGGGACCAGCAAAGTATACTAAGAAGGAGCACTCAGAGGGACAGGAAATGAATCAGGTGACCGTAATGAGCTGGAGGCCTGGTAAAGATAAATCTCAAGTTAGGGAGTGGGATCGGTCTCTGAAAGGCTGCTGTTAGTTATACAAGATAAGGATAGAGGACTGACCACTGGGCACAGAAATATGGAGGCCATTAGTAATCACACAAGAAGAGTTTGGTGGAGAGGAGGGGCCAAAGTCCCACTGGAGTACTTTCCCAAAAGAATGGGAGAGAAGAAATTGGAGACGGAAACTATACACAAACTTCAAAAGCTTTACTGTAAAAGGAAGAAAAGAAAGGTTGTGGAAGCTGGCTCAAGGGGGGAAGGGGGCCCAAGTGTCTTTTTTTAAGACGGGAGAAGTTAATAGTAAGTTTCTATGATTCTAGGGATTACCCATCAAAGAGAGGGGGAGGGGAATAATGCAAGAGACAAGAGGGACGGTCTGCTGGAGCAAACTTCTTGAATAGGTAAGAAAGGATGAGCTCTAGTAAACAAGTGAAGGGCTAGACTCCTTCCAGAGCCCATCCACAAAGACAGGAGAGAAAGCAGAACAGATGGTCCCAGGCGCCGGGCGGTGGGCCTGCACAAATTTTTCTGCCTGCCTTTACTTCCACAATGAATGAGTTTGGGGAAGGAGCTATGGAAGGGTTGTACAGAAAGGAGAGGGTACAAAAGGGCTGGCTAGGAGTTTGGAAGCGGATGCTTCAGGGGCATATTGGTAAGACGCCTGAGCAACATTCAAGGCTAGGGATGACACTTTAAAAATAGTTTTCTCTTGACTTAATGTTTCATTTTGAAATCATTCCAGAATTACAAAAAAGGTGCAACAATAGTTCAAAGAATTCCCATATGCCCGTCACCCAACTTCCTCAAATGTTCTCATCTCATATAACCACAGTACAGCTGGCAATATCGGGACATTATCATCGACCCGCCACTATTAACCAAAGTACAGACCTTTTTCAAATTTAGCATATTGTCCTACTGTTCTTTTCCTGGAGTAGGACCCAATCCATGATCCCATTTTCCATGCGGTTGTGGGGTCTCCTTAGTCTTCTGTAACCTGGGACACTTCTTCAGTCTGTCTGTCGTCACCTTGACACTTTGGAAAAAGCTAGTCGTAGAATGCCACTCAGTTTGGGCTTGTCTGTTTCCTCACAATTTAAGGCAGGTATGTATTTTTGGCAGTAAATTCCACATAAGTGACATGTCCTGTTTAGCGCATGATATCTCAGAGCCCCTGATGTCTGCCACGGTCCTCCACTGGAAAGTTTGTTTTTTTCTCTTTGTAGTTAATAATTAGGTGATCGCGAATTCATAACACAAGCATTCTGCATGGTTTTTCTCCCACCCTATTCATCTCCACCGGGGCAGGTACGGAGTAGGTAGAGAACTGATTTAATACTGTGGTTTATCAAGTGAGCACCTTAGCTAAGGTTTAACCTAAAACAGTTGCCAATATCATCAAATACAAAGGTTAATTGCTTCAAAAGATTTTCCATGTAGACCAAGATAATCAATTATAGAAGAGGAAGTTTGATGGATTTTATGATTTCAAAGAAGAAAAATAGCCCTGATTTTCAAGTTTTGTGACACTGATGAATTTATACCCAGCTTTTGTGGAAAGACTTCCGGGTACTTCCTAGAAAATACTTCTTAAATCAATTTTTGTCACTACGGACTTACATACATTTGCATTTGAAAGCAGCCTATTGAAATATAAGTTATTTGTAAGCAGAAAGAGGTTCTAGATTTTTATTCGTCCATACAACAGATACTTATTGGGCCAATATCTGGTCCAAAACCTGAATAACTGGTGTGTGCTACAGGTGATAGGGAAAATCAAGTATGTATCAAATAACTAATTAAACCATTCTGGAGACTCCATGAAAAGTCAGAGTTTTTAATATTCCAAAGCTCTGATAGTGTAGATGTGCCTAATTAAACATTTTTCTTACAGTGGGATCTTGAACTACTCTGTGGTTTCAGCCATCTATATTCACAGCCACGGAGGCCTGGGGTGAGGTGGAAAATATAGAACACAAATCCTGAGATCTGGAATCTAAAGTTGCCTGAGTGTCAACTTGTGTGGCCAGCTCAAGCCAGTATAGCAAAGCAGCTAAGAGCACGTGTTCCGGAGTTTACCAAGGCTTGGCTTCCAAACCCGGGTCCTGCATGTATGGTCTTTGTGAGTTTGGATACACTTCTTAATTCCTCTAAGCCTGTTTCTTCATCAAAACAAGAAAAGTAAAGTAAACAGCACTCACGTCCCAGCATGGTTACAAGGCATTCGTGAGAAGATGCACGGGCACAAGAAGTGCCAGTCTTCACACTTAATTTCAGTTATGGCTGCTCTTATTATTAGTCACCTTTTGTGCTTCATTTTACATCTTACTTTCTTTAAATACTTATTTAGAGAGAGAGTCAGTGAGAGCAGGGGAGGAGCAGAAAGAGAGAGAGAATCCTAAGTAGGCTCCCCGCTCTGTGTGGAGCACCACGCAGGGCTCGATCGCAACGACCGTGAGATCCCGACCTGTGCCAAAATCAAGAGTCGGATGCTTAACCGACTGAGCCACACAGGTGCCTCTCATTGTACATTTTAACTGTAACTGTAAAATAAGGGCAGTCAGCTAGACCGGAACGTCTCTAGCATCTGGAAATAAACGTCTGGAAAAATTACCCGACTTCCGCAGTTGTCTTTAACGACTGCTATTACACAAGCAAGCATAAAACTTGGTATAAACTGTTAATGCAATTAGATCCTAACAATAGATCCAAAATTAGCTTAAAAATTAAATTCAAAACAATAACAACAAAATCGAGTTACATCTGTTAATGAGGAGAGTGGTGACTTCCTGGAATTAAGTCACCCTCTGCCCTGTGAGTGGGTGCCGATCCCCATGGGCACAGGGCACAGGTTATTCTGTGCTCACCGCCCACACCATCTACTGTGTTCTTCCAGGAGATCAATTCTCTACTTCGCTTGCTTTGAACTACTGCAGCCTTCAGTGACATCATTTGGCCTTCACTTTGCACAAACTCATGACTTATTTGGATCTGGTTCTTTGCTCACTAGCCCTTGGAAATTAAAGGAGTAACTTGGCATCAATTCGAGATTCATTTCTTAATGTGGACCTCATTTTGCCAAAGATTTGCCCAGCTCCAAATCTTTCAGTGACTCTCTACTGTTTCAAAATCCTGACATCTAAGTCCCTCTCCGACGTACGTTGGCAGTCATCCCTAACCAGCTTCTTCCCTTGTCAAACTAGGACACCAGCTGCCATAGACTGAAATGTCTATTTCCCCTCAGATCTCATATGTACAAACCCAGTCCCCAGAGCGATGATATTGGGAGGGGGGGGGGGGCTTTGGAAGGTGATTGGGTCACGAGCGTGGAACCCTCATGAAAGAGATTAGTGCTCTTGTATAAAAAAGGTCCCGGAGAGCTCCCTTGCCCCCATTTTCCTGGCTTGGGGCGTGGGTTTTCTAGTTTCAGGGACAGGAAGCAGGGCATTTTGTTTCAGTTCTCTGCCTGCTGCTGACCAGAGAGCTCTTGCCTACACCCCACGTACGTGCCACCATCCCAGCGCCTGGCCCCTAAAAGCCCATGTCCTAATCGGATACCTCGGTGGATTGTCACAGCTTCACCTCAAGCTTGGTTCACTGCCACTGACTTCTTTTTATTTCCAACGCCAGGATTTCCCTTTCTGTTCATCTCACCTACATATTTTATCTGACGTTTCTATGTATTTGGGTAGGAGATCGTCCACCTCAGCACTGGAGGCCATGTAAACTGAAATTCCTAGCATCGATTTCTAACCAATTAAACAAACTACACATCCTCATAAAATAACTTTATGACTGTTCATAGAAAATATATAAATATATACACATATATACATGTGTAAATACATATGTACTTCATAACTTTATGTCTGCTCATATAAGTATAGATATATAAATGCATATGTACATGTATACCTATGTATTTGCATATATACATATATATTTTTTTAAAGAAGAGCACAAGTTCCATTTTAGTATAAATTAGCAACAAAATCACTGTCAGATGCAATTATAATAATAATGGTCATGGTGTGACATTTCCTTTATACAATTAGGTTCTGAATTGCCACTGAGAAAAATAATAGTTGACATTTAGTGAGCATTTTCGATACTCCAGGCACCATTTAAAGCACTTCAAGGATCTTCTCATTTAATTTTCACAGCTCTTTATGGGGCAGGTGCCATTACTGTCCCAATTTGACAGATGTAGATATTAAGGCTTAAAGGGTTGAGTAATTTGACCAAAGTCATACAACTAGGAAATGGTGGGACCAGCAATCGAACCGTGTCTGTTTGGCTTTAGGGTCCCAATAGATCATCACATTACATCTCATCTTAAATGGCTGAGGTAGACAAACTGGGTAGAGTAGGTATCCATAATACACAAAGATCCCTTAAAAATCACTGGGGGTAAAGATAAACACTATGATGCAAAAATAGGCAAGAGACTAGGATGAGTCCTTTATAATAGATAATATTCAGTAATAAACAGAGGGAAAAGATGTTCAATCTCATTAATAATCAAATACAAATTAAAATAAGATGCTATTTTCTACCTAGAAGAATAATGAAGATTAAAAAAATGATGAATTCCCAGGACCAGTTAGCTCCCATGAAGGAAAATAAACACTTACACACAGCTGGTGGGAATTAAATCAGGACTCCAGAAGACAAATAGGGAATATTTTGTCAAAAAGCTTTTAAATGTTTATGCCATATGGAAAAAAATTCTTGCATGTTTGAAAGAAACAATAAGGTTATAAAACAACAATGAAACAATATTTTTAAATTAAAATACAGATATATATATATACATATATATGTTTATATGTATATACAATGCTTTTATTTATTTTTTATTTTTTATTATTATTATTTTTTTAACGTTTATTTATTTTTGAGACAGAGAGAGACAGAGCATGAATGGGGGAGGGTCAGAGAGAGGGAGACACAGAATCCGAAACAGGCTCCAGGCTCTGAGCCATCTGCTTGGGATTCTCTCTCTCCATCTCTCACTACCCCTCCTCCACACACCCCTCCCCTGCTCACACACACTCTCTCTCAAATAAACGTTAAAAAATAAATAACACAAAAATACAAAAGTTGAGGGAGGAGCTGATCAAAATTCATAAAGTGCACACATTTTTGTTAAGTTACGGAAGTACCAAACTGAGTGTTAACATCCACCAAGCTTAACGGATATTATTTAATAGCAAACAAATTGCCCCGTCTAGTACTTGAAAATCAAATAGACTTATAGACATTTTTACTCCAAGATTGGTCTATGTGGGAAATGTTAAGATATTCAATAATTACTTTGCTACACTTAACGGTTATTGATCAATAATTGTTCACGAATGGAAACTGGTAATAACACCAGAGGGCATGAATATGTAAAGAGCCTTAAAGGTGAGGAAACAGGCTTCACAGAAGTTCACCACCTGAGACAACCCGGTCCCTGAGTCCCACCAAGTTTAGCTGTAGAAACTTTTTAGGTTGAAAACACACACAACAATCCCAACAACTCTCTTGGATCTTCCTTTGGAAACTTAGGCTAGAGCTGTCCTGAAGTGACTCAGTAATGATACAACTTATCTAAACTTCACGGTCACACTCTCAGGAAACGTGCCCACTGTCTAACAACAAATGGCACACAACTGCCATAAAAGTCGTTCACGGTCTCAGGAGACAGGATCTTGAGCTTACCTCTCATCAGGGCTGTGCACCCTCCCGGGTGCCAACTTCCTGTGCTTCACCCTGACCCCATAAGAAGTCTGTCCCTTGGACTTCAGAGAGGCGCTATGCGGTACCAGGAAGAAAGGTGCCTGTCAGATGGATGTGGTGACCTCGTGCTCTCCTGGGAGGGCCACAGCCCAGGTTGCCCAAAGCACTCCTGGGGAATGGGACCACTCTTCTCCCCATGCCCGTGGCCACCCTTCTCCTCCCTGCTGGTGGGCACTGTGTGCAGGAAGAGGTGGAGGACTCCCTCCCACCCTCTGCCTCTCGGTGGTGCTGACAGACCTGGGTTCTCGGACACAGCAGATGCTCTCTGGCCTCTTGTCTGTGAGTCACCAGGGGCTCTCCCCGAGGCAGGTGGCTGAACCGTCACCGTGTTTCTCCAGCCGTGGGGCTGGAGCAGGCTGAACCTGGCCTCCGGTTCCCCTGGCGCCTGAGGCCCAGGGTAGCCTCGCTTCCCGTTCCCAGCCACCCCCTTGGATCACCACTGCTGGTGGAGCATCTGGGGAGCCGGGGTGGGGGTGGGGAAGGTCGTGTTGGAAAGGGAAGCACACCCCTTCCCTCTTGGGGTCAGGTGCCTCCTTGTGTGGTAGATGGACTGACCTGGCGAGCCAGCCAGGTGTTACCCGTGCCAGGTTGCAAGCCGGGGACTGAGCGATGGTGGAGGGCTGAGCCAGCCCCCCGGTGCTTGGCCATCTGAGGGCTACCATTGTGCCCATACATGGGTGCCATGGTTCCCTTACCTGTTCTTACTAGAAAGGTGCTGATTTGTGCGGATGTTTTAAGAGGGCAGAGGTCATTTGGGGGAGGTCTAGAGGTCAAGCAGGAGAGAAGATCCTTGCTTCCATTTCAGCCAGAGCCCCTCCCTTCTGTGATTCCTGTATTCTCCAGCCGGCTCATGTCATTAACTCATACAGAAAATTCTGGCTTCTTAAAATCCACACCTCCACGACTAAGGGATGTTCTTGCAGCATTTGATGCTCTAATACTTCTACACCTTATGGAAAACATTTCTTTTTCAAAATGACTCTCTCCTCTTGAAAATGAGGATAAATGAGATGAATGTATTAATAAACACTCTGGGCCAGGTCTAGTTCTCAGGTGTGGGTCTGAAAAGCACACTGCTCTAATTCATCACAGCTTATTTTACAGCAGATTAGCAAAACCGGCCCTTCCGGTTCCTAACTAACTAATCTCTACTGAGCAAGAAACGGTGGCAAGGCAGATTTGTTATATTAATGGATCCACTTTCAGTCACCGTGGCCAATTGCTTCAGCTCCTCACGGACCCCATTAGTGCCACCTTCCTCTTACCTTTACTGGGGACACACCAAGTGTCTCACAACAATGCACTGAGAATAACCAGAGTGAGTGTGCAGGAGATGCCTTTTCACCTCCCAAGTAGGATCACTTGGGTAAAGTGATACACCAAGTTACAAACCCACTGGAAGCAATCCTTTTTAATGCCATGAGTCTGGGTTTGGGAGATGGGGTGGGGCCGGGTGGGGGAGCAGGGAAGAGGGAATGCTATGGTTTTCTTAGCTCCTGCTGAAAGGAGTGGTGACTACAGGCATCTCCTTATGGGTCTGCTTCTGGATAGGTCAGTGAAGGGGTGTGTGGGGCTCCTGAGCACAAGGAAGGGACTTCACCAGCACTGACATATAGGAGTTCCATGGCTCAGAGCAAGGGACCATCCAGTGAGAAGGGACCATCCAATGAGAAGCAGGATGGCAAGGGACCATCCAATGAGAAGGGACCACCCAATGAGAAGGTACCATCCAATGAGAAGATACCATCCAATGAGAAGGTACCGTCCAAGGAGAAGCAGGATGGCAAGGGACCATCCAATGAGAAGGGACCATCCAATGAGAAGGGACCATCCAATGAGAAGCAGGATGGTAAGCGACCATCCAATGAGAAGGTACCGTCCAATGAGAAGGTACCGTCCAATGAGAAGCAGGATGGCAAGGGACCATCCAATGAGAAGGTACCATCCAGTGAGAAGCAGGATGGCAAGGGACCGTCCAATGAGAAGCAGGAGCACAAAGGCTCATCGTATTTGGTCGTCTGCACGCAAACCTCTTGTAGTTACAGAACCTTTTCTTTAAAGCAAATCGTAAGCAGAGCCATATTAATATGTCAAACAGATGAAAGCGTAGGTGTTCTGCTTGTAAAGGTGTTCCATCCATCTTTCCTCGTGGATGGAAGAGTAAAGAACTATAGTCTGTCTTCCCCATGACTCCTGATAGGAGCTGGACACCATATCTCCTTCCGTTGGAGGATATCACATCACCTGGAAAAACTGGCAGAAGAAATGAAAACAATGTTCTCCATGCCACCGAGGCAGGTCACTACGTGGGACAGGGTGAGGAGACAAGCAGTGTCCTGGAACTTCCTCTTTTCAACCCGGATAAAGTCTCTTGACATCAAAACATGAGGGTGGGGGATTGAGATTGTTGTAAATCCTATGGGACTGTCAAGAACACGCTAATCTCACTGTGCGATTCAGAAACAGTCAACCGCCCTTCTACTTGTCCAGCTGTGGTGTAAGAGATGCAAGTTCCTTGTCAACACAGACAGCACGACGCGCCATCACCTGTCCAGGCAACCTGTGTCCTTCCCTACCCGAGTCCCCACATGCAATTTTAGCCTCGTTGCACGGAAGGATAAAATATACGCTTAATCAGGGTTGTGAGCATAAGCAGAATGATAGGTTTGAAGCGCAAATCCATTGTATTTACTGTTTAAGGTCATAAACTGCTATTGGTCTTAGAATGAAGAGTGTCATCACAAAGCATTTCTGCTCACCTGTGGTTCGAAATGCTGCATGTCATTTTTGAGGACTGAGAGAGCACGCAGCTCATATACCTTATGCCTATGGCACGTGTTTGTTATAAATTTAGGACTGAATCCCAGCTGGTTCCAAGGACTCAGCACATTAGAAAAAACCTGGGAAGGGTTATGTGCTCTTGGAATACGTTTCCCTCTAGCCATTCAAAGGGGAGTCACGCTGCAGCCCCTCTCGCCTTTTCCACCTTTGTTAGGCTCACCAGCTGGCCCGGAGGATGTTGACAACAAGGTGACTTTCACCCTTGGGTTACTGGTTGAGATTCATCATGGATTCAGTCCAGTTCAATCAATCCTGACAGCAGCTCGCGGACCCAACTCACGCGAAGGACGAATCAAGGTCTCCTTACTTACATCACCTACTTGGACTCTTTTGGGTACAAGCTGTCCCACAGATCCTCGGCAGCCCGGAAGGGCATAAGGATAGGAAACCTGTCTAGAGCACGCATTTGTTTCACAATCTGAGATCGGCAGGCTAGGTTTTCTGTCATGACGGAGACACTAGCAAACTAAGTGTGATATTTCATGGACAAATAAATGCCCAGGATTCACCCCCCAATGCTCTGAATACTTTGGTTTACGTCAACTATCATCACATAAAGCAGGGACAACAGGGATAGGACACCTGTACCATTTGTCTTCTAACAATTAGCATCCAGGGAGGACTCATCTGTACCCAGCACAAAATTAAGTCCTTGACACTGATTATTGCTTTAAATCCTCCCAATACCCTGAGTTAGGTACCATTTTACCCCAATTTCACAGGTGAGGAAACTACCGGGGCTTAGAGAGGTTAAGCAATTCAGGAGCTGGTCCAAAGGCAGAGAGCTAAGAAGGGGCAGGCAGGGATTTGAACCCAGCTGAGCTATGTTATGCAGCCTTTGACTGAAACTTGATGCACACTAGAATTTTCAATTAACATGATTAACTGTGGGGTAAAATAAAACAAAATCAACACTTAGAACAGTGCCTTCCACATAGTAAGTAACGCACATGGACATTTCACCATTCACAGCACTAAAGGCAACGTTGCTTAGTCAACCTAACATTAAGGAAACAAATATTATTTACCTTTCTTTGGGGAAGGACACAGTCACACAATATACACAGATATCTAATATCCGCTGGGTATAGATGAACAGTCTAAAACCATCACTGAAGCAAAGGAAGTACAAAATCATTTCCAAGTATTCAGGGTAGTGTGAATAAATAACACTATTCTACCCGAACAACATAACACAAAAAAAGATTTAAAAATGTAAAGACCTCAAGTAGTTGTAATTATAGATAAATAAAATCATTGAGGGGCACCTGAGTGGCTTGGGTCAGTTGAGCAGCCAACTCTTGATTTCAGCTCCGATCACAATCTTAGGGGTTCCGTTCGGGAGTTCCAGCCCAGGATCCGGTGCTCACAGCTTAGAGCCTGCTTGGGATCCTCTGTCTTCCTCTCTCTGCCCCTCCCTTACCCTCCCCTCTCTTAAAAATAAATAAATGTTAAAAAGAAAAATAAGATAAAGTCTTTGAAAATGATTTAAATTTTCATTTCAATGTACAAAATTATAAAGCTTCAAACGAACCATTGTTAAGTTTGAATAAAGTTTAAAGTTCAGCACCTACAAAAGACCTTATGCATAGTAGGTTTCCAATAAATCACTATCCTTTTCATTATGTCTAGGATTTTTAAAACCTCTATGATGCAGGTTGCATGATATTTTCTTATTAATGATTTTTAAATCATTTCCTTAGTAATGATTTTTTTGGGGGCGAATCTCAGGATCAATCTCTACTTCAAACAAAGATAAGGAAATAAGTGTCATCCTGAAAGACAAAAAGAAATAACTAAATAACTGGCCAAAAATAATTAAAATAATTAAGAACAGAAGTGAAATGTTTAGATATGAGAGGTAAAAAGAAAAGCAGCTTCAAAATATCTTTATTAACATTTAAGAAAATATAAAACTGTCCTGTATGCAGTAGCCTGGAAACACAAGAAATATATGTATACATTTAAGCCACCATGATGGGTGACTAGAATAAAGACATTTTGCAGTACTGGCTACATAATTAAACAGGTAAATTCAGACCAAGAAAATACCTCTTTCTCAAAAGCATTTTGGTGCCCTGGGTTACCATGGGGACTCAATAGCTTAACCAATGTGCACTCAAAAATAACTCTTCATTTTCTAAAAGAACTTCTAAAAACTACTGAGCATAAAAATACAAATTACTCCAGTTATTTCCATAGGGCAAACGTTAGATTAAATCTGCACTGACCAAAATGGTTAGTAAACCTCTGTTCTGTTTAAAAGGAAAATAAATAAACGACAGAGCTATTGGGAAACTGGTAAAGATTTCTAGCAACAATTGCTACACCTTTCCAGCAGACCACGCAGCCCTTTCACCAATGGCAAATCAGAGGTTCCCCAAGTGTTCCCCACCATTAGGAAAATCAAGAGCATTACCTGTGGGCTGCCTAGGGTTTCTTTTGCATAAGCTTTTATCTCAGTTTAGCAACATAAAAAAAAAAAAGGCACAAAACACAGGATGTATATAACCTTGGCTCACCATTACTCTGGTCTCCTTAATACAATCTGCTAAAAGAGAGAAGTGTTGTGGTTCAGTTTTTTCTCATCACGTGTTTCTGTCTAATTGCAAAGCTAATGGGACAAGTAAACAGGATGGCTGTACTGTACAACAGGTAAAATAAATCCTTCAAATCAACGACGGAGCTACCGTATTTAAAGAGACATGAGTTTTTTTAAAAGGGAAAAAAATGGAGGTAGTAACATTTTCAAAAATAGTAAAAAAAAATTGATAAAAATAAAATAATCCAAATTGAATGTGATTTGTACTTTCTAAATCCAGCCTGTATTTGTACATCATTTCCACATTTAAAGCCCTGGGTTCTACCTGGTACTTGCTAGAAGGAATCTGCAGGGAATGAAGCCTGGTGCCTGATTCCATATATGACAAAGCATTTTTAAAAAAACTATTGATAAGCACATTGCCTTGATTTTGACCATGCAATACAAAGCATAAATTTTAAAGGCCAAGCATTGGTCAGTAAAACTGAAGCTCAGCAGTTGGCACGGTTCAAACAACTTTTAAGAGCACAGGAACCTGACTCAATTTAAATACTGGAACACACATTTATATGAGAAACACACTTTTAGGCCTAAAAATATAAACATTTTTCACACTTACACACTATGCACAACAAATACTACTTGAGACAAAATTGAGCAATCAGATCTGCCTAATGCTGTCAATTTTCTTGTCTTTCTGAGAGGCTTATCAATCCGTGGAGCAAAATCTACAGGCAAAAACGGAATAAATTCATGGTCTGTGGCCGCGGCCTCATTGGGACACATTAATCTTACAAGGAAAAGAAACCACATGCTAATACTGTAAAGAAAAACAAGGTGCCTATTTCCCAGAGTCTGATGAAATACCTTTTTACTTTTCCACTTTTTTCAAGGACTATGCTTGCTTCTAAGAAGAAGGAAGACTTGGTTAGGGAGTAAATCTTAAAGGATCCCCAAAGCTAGACAGATTTATAACGAAGTCTCTCACCTTCCAACATCTGTTACTAAAGTTCCTACACTTGTACTTAAGAAAAAAAAATTAGACTGTGAGGAAGTTCCATCTGCATTACTTTCTGAGTTGGGATTTACACACCTACCTGATGAGTTTTCCCTCATACTCTTTCTCCCTCAAATCTTCAAAGAAACATGGACATACACGCAAACACAGACGATGTACCGAGCCCTGCACGTACAGGATCGTCAACACCGAGAGAGAGGAGACAAGCCATACTATGATCAAAACAAATGACTGTAACCGTGAGAAACGGGTGGGTTTCTTTTAAAGCCTCCTTGGACCCTTAATGCCCCTCTTCCTACTCCAGGAACTTCATAGGCTCAGAAAGGCAAAACAGTTTGCATTCAAGTAAGAGAAAGAAAACAGAATGTTCGCTTTTCGGGGGCACTACAAAATCAGCCACGGGACCCCGCTGCGCCCAAGTGCAGCATTAAGGAACGCCAGCCCAGACCCTAGATACATCGTGTAATCAAGGAGAGTAAATAAATAATAGTGGTCAATGTCATTAAGAAGGAGAAAAGTAATAACGATTGTCACCACGGGGTTCCGTACAGCAGCGACACACGGAGCGGGCTTCTCCTCCAGCCCCCACCGCCCGCAACCTCCCGGCAGCAGGACACCGCGGCGGAGAGAGAGGCCCGTGGGCACCGCGCGCGCCGAGCCGTGGGGCGGGGCCGGTTCCGCGGGGCTCGGCGGGCACGCGCCCCGCCCGGCCCCGCCCTCCTCTCCAGCGCCAGCGAGTCCCGCGGGCTGGGCGGGTTTATCGGCTTCCGGTTGCTACGGCCCGTGCCCTTGGCCTCAGGCCAGGCCTTGCGGCGGGGGTGGGGGTCGAGGGTAGTTAATCTAGGTGCTTTCCCGGCCGACTGCTTCTCGCGGGAGACCGCCTTGACCTTTACCTCGCTGCCTCAATTCCGAGGAAAAGATGAAAGAGGAAAAGCCGGTCGTTTTGAGAAGCAGCTGATTGCCTTGAAGGATAGTGTAGGGGTCCAGCGCATCTTCTCCAATAATACGGAAGGAAAATTACCGGCATCTAGGGGGACGTACTAACAGGGACCATACCTTGAGCGCTTGTGTGCAAAGTTATCTTTGGGGGATAAAACGGCCCATTTATGCAGCTCCAGAGCATTCCCTTCCCAACTGTCAACGGAATCCTGATGTGCCAGGCACTTTGATGTTGCCTTGAGAACTTAGTGCATGTTTTGAGCTTCTGGCATTATTTCTAAATTGTACCAATTGGAACAGAGATCCTGGAAAATCTGATTATATTGAAGACCATCTTAGTTTTGGGTTAAAGAGTATGACCCAACTAGTCGTGGTTGAAACTTAAAACAAGTCCTTTTGCAGAAAGAAAACAAGTTACCTGTGAACTGTAAACAGATATTTCGAGTCTTAAGAGGCTATCATGGAGGGATTTCCTTAATCTTTTTGACCAAATATTTTCCCAAATATGTAAAGTAATAACAGTTTGAAGGTAGAGGTGAAAAAATGAGTGTTATTTTTACTGTTCGGGAAAATCAGTATCTACTAAATGATCTAGCATGGGCAGATTGAACATTTTGCTAATAGGAGAAATTTTAGAATGATCCTGATTGGTAATAGTGTATATATTTTAAAATTGTGTTAGTCATAAGCCTAAATTTTATCTGGAGTCTTTCTAGAAGTTTTAAAGAATTTTTTTTCCTTATCCTCTTTTTCTTTTATAGGAATTCTGCTTGGACTCAGCACAGTATTAGCAAAGAATGATTTTCACTAAAATGTAGATTCTAATGAATTACTTTTCAGCAACAATTCAAACATATTGAAAGCCTTTTCAATTCCCGATTAACCAATAGCTGTGAAAAACAGTGTTCATTGTTAGTTAAAATGCAAAACCACCCACAACTACTTCGAAGACCTTTACCTCCAAAACTCCCTAAGCTGCCTTTACCTAAGAAGAGAGTCTGTGCAGGTATGTGTATTAATCAGATATATTATTGTTTATTTATTTTTCGTAGAAATTTCTCAGGCTGCACGGTTCAGAATCACAATAGTAAAAAAGACACTCACTAGTAACCAGTAACTTCCAAATGTTTGTTGTGAGAGGATAACATCCAATTCAATTCTACAGTTACAGTTGACCTTCATTATTTGTGGACTCTATGGGTGCAAAGTTACCTAACTGCTACAATTATTTCTAACGCCCAAACCAGTACCTTGTGCTGTATGTTATCTTTTTAACTCAACGATATGTCAATGAAGAAGACTTCAGAGCAGTAGAGACAGCTCTTTTTCCTTTTATCATAGGTGAAACTGTATGCAGGAGAGTAGTATATATGGTAACTCTCAGTCGTTAGTGGATGGATAGGAGGCGGGCAGTGCAAACATACATGTTCCCAGCTGACGTCCAATAAGGAAAATGCTCTGCCTTCTTGTTTCAGCTCTCGTACTGTAAACAACTGCCCTTTTCTCACTCTGTTTTCAGTCTTTTTCCTCTGCCATGTTTTTAAAATTTTTGTGCCTTTTGTTGGTGCTTTTGCCATCACCCCCAGGAATAGCGTTCAAGTGCTATCTGGTGTTCCTAAGCACAAGAAGGCTGCGATGTGCCTTTACAGAGAAAAGCATGCGTTAGTCAAGCTTCCTTCAGGCATGAGTTGCAGTGTTGCTGGCTGTTTGTTCAGTGTTAACGAATCAACAATATATGTTAAGTGTCTTTAAATAGAAACACGGGTAAAACAAGATTATGTATTGATTGGTTGCTGATAATGTTGAGACCAGAAGTTTAGAGGAACCTAACCCTATATTTTCCTTAGAAGCAATGGCTCAGTATTGGATAATTCAGTGTTCACTGAGATTTTATAGAACAGAACGGCCACCGATAACAAGAACTGACTGTACTTCTTAGCGCAGCGCTAGGAATTGGGGATGTAATAATGAGCAAAAGAGACCTTGTCCATCTTCTTCATTGGTTGCCCTCTGTTTGGATCAAATAATCACATAAGTAATTGTCAAATTACACTGCAGTAAAGTGAAGAGGAGTCCCTCGGATAACCAGAACTTTATATAATACCCTTCATCCTCTATTTCTGTATGTGGTATCTTTTGACTCTGTACAGCAATGATAAAAGCATATTTCCACTTCTTTCCCCTTTTCAGTCTCCTCAGTCACCTGATTTTAGTCCATTGTGTTCATTATTTTATAATGTATTTCATTATTTTCGTGTCAACATTTATACTGTTAACATATGCCTAGTCCATCAGTTGATTTCCAACGCTAAATTATTACCTTTGATTCCTGGCTATTAAAGATGTAGAAATCAACATGCCCGTACTACCTCCAATTTCCTATCCCACTTTCCCTTCAGCTTTTGTTATATCATTTCTACATGGTCATTTCTAGAATGTTCTATATTTCTACATTTACAACCTGTTGTGTAACAATAATGCCCACAGTTATGGGGATTTACTGCTCACTACCAGTTCTTTTGTTGTAGTTTTTTCATTCATCTCTTGGTTGAAGTCTATCCTCTAGTACACAGTTCTTGCTATTGACATTTTGGGCTGGAAAATTCTTTTTTGGGGGAGGGGGCTCTCTTGCTTTTTGGCACCTTGGAGGTTCTATGACCTTGACTGTTAATAATCCTATGTTTCCAAAGGCTCTTGGTGGAGTACTTTGCATATAGTAGGTGTTCAAAATATTTGTTGTTGAAATCCATTAATACTTAAAATGACTGAAGTACAGTTTATAAACATGAACAAACACTGAACTAAAACCCTGAAATGAATATCTAGAATTTGCATAAGATGCTAGATGCCATAGGGAGTTAATGACGTGAGTGATCTGGTCCCTGCCCTTCAGGACATTTTAAGACCTTTAATCAAGTTCTGGAGATGAGATACACATGAAATAAGAACCTTAACAGTATAAAGCAGCATAGAATTTTGTCCAATTAATGGTATAGGCAATAGTAGTTCATACATGTGAGTGAGCACCGGGGCAGGAATGGGGCTTGAACGAAGACGTAAGGAATTAGGAAAAGCGGAGTGAAATATGTTTTACAGAGGAGACTTGTGTACTTTTTTGATGGCAGTGAAGAGTCTCTTGGAAAAGTAGAAATTTAATATACTAGAAAAAAAACCATGGAGAAATGTGTCAAGAAATAGAGAAGCATGGAATTGAGAAGACAGATACCATCTCCATTGGGAAGATATCCCTAAACACCACTTCCCCCTTCACCTAGTCAGGGTACCTTCCTTTATGCTCCCATAGTATTCCATGTTTACCCCTACCAAGCATTTGTCCTTCTCTAGTTTAACTGTTTACCTGCCTAGTTTCTACACTTAATGGGGAGATGTTTGATGGCAGTAAGGTTTGTGCTGTGTGACTGTCCCCTCAGCACTGTGGGTACAGCTGGCATGTGATACATGTTAAATGTTTAGTGAATTAACGAGAACGGTAAATATGGGCTACATTAATCAAGAAAAATGGATTGAGTAAGGCTTTTAGGTAGACTTGGAAAGAAGAAAATGATTTCAACTGGCTAGTGGGAGAAGGTATTCCATGCAGTGTGGTCAACATAGGAAACGAAATTACAAATGAGCAGTATGGGCTTTGGGATTGTCAGTAATAAATTAGAGTATCTGGGGGTTTCTCCTGGAAACTGACGAATCGTTACACAGCAAGATTAGGTGAAGTGGGTCCAGTTTGCATAGATTTGTTTTTTTAATGTTCATTTATTTATTTTTGAGAGGGAGAGAGAGAGAGGGAAAGCCCACGTTTAGGGGACAGGGAGAGAGAGGGAGAGAGAGAATCCTAAGCAGGCTCCATGCTTAGTTCAGTGCCCAACATAGGGCTGGATCTCACAACTTGGATCATGACCTTAGCCAAACTCAAGAGTCAGAGGCTTAACTGAGCCACCCAGGTGCCCTGGTTTTTTAAAAATGTTTACAGTTCACATAGTTATTCACCAAACTAAGAAGTCTGAATTATCACTGATAAGATTCAGATAATTTGATGAAAACTTTATAAGGCTGCATCAGACAATCAAGGGTGAAGTTAAATTGATGTAGACTGGGATGATGGCAGTGAAAGTTAGAAGAGAAAATCTGGTTTTTTAAAAATGTCACTTAACTAAGAGAGAAGGAGTTTAAAATGCAATAGCCTGCGTGAAAGCACATTATAAGCTATAAAGTCACTGTGTGGTTGTAAGATGTTATAGTACCTGTAATACTTCTCACTTAGTCTGAACTTACTGGCTTGCAGCAACCTGGAACAGTGCCGAATGCCCTAGAATGGGAATCCAGGGATCTGAATTCTGGTCTTAGCTTCAACACTAATATGATGTGTGGCCTTAGGAAGTCATCCAGTCAACGGGTCTTCCCTTTCTATTCTGAAACAGCAGAACTTAATTAGGTCACTGGTTTTCGATCCTAATCTCCACTGTAAACCAAATGAAGAGGGGACATGAATCCATGAGAACAATAGCTCACTTCTTCTGTGATTCTCATGGTAGAAAAGGAAAGGGGAGTGGGATGGGGGACGAAAGGGGTGGGGAATTAGAAACTTTAGAGTTGACATATCTAATTTGAATATAGCCTGGGGTGATTAATTGCATGTGTTAAATGTGAGGAATTAGAAGTATGGCAGATGGAAAAATAACCCCACAAAAGATATCAGCATCCTAACTTCTCAAACCTGTAATGTTATCTTCTATGGCAAAAAAAAAAAAAAAAAAAAAGAGAGAGAGAGAGAAAGAAAAGAAAATGTTATATGGGGTTCCAAATATGATCAAGTTAAGGCTCTTGTGATGAAAGATTATTTTGGATTATTCGGGTGGGCCCAAAATGCAGTCACACGTATCCTTATAAGAGAGAAACAGAGATTACACACACACGCACACACAGGCAGAGAGAAGACTATGATACGAAGATGGATCAAAGAGAGATTTGAAGGTGCTGGCCTTGAAGATAGGAGTGATGTGGCCACAAGCCATGGCGTGCTGGCAGCCACCAGAAGCTGCAAGAGGCAAGGAATGGATTCTCTACAGGGGAGTCCAGAGAGAACAGGGCCCTGCTGATACCTTGATTTCTGGCTCAGTTATATAACTTTGGACTTCTGGCCTCCAGAGCTGTAAGAGAATAAATTTCTGTTGTTTTATGCCATGAGGTTTGTGGTTATTTGTTACAGCAGCTAGAGGAAACTAATGCAAGAGGAATCTAGGATTCCAGTGTGTGTGTGTGTGTGTGTGTGTGTGTGTGTGTGTAACTAAATAACAGATGTATCTCTATGAGATAAAGGAGGACAGAAAGTGCTGATGACTTTGGTGTAGACATGACAAGTTTGAGGTGCTTAGGGCTTCCAGACCCAGATTTAGAATTATTACTGTAGATGGAAAATTAGTTACAATTGGGGGAGGGATAATGATAGAATCTTTGGAAGTACTAAGTGGTAAGTTGAGAAAGAGAAAGGTTTGCATAGAGAAGATAAATGGACAGGGGTAGGAATGAAAAAATGGCTCTCATGAGAGCCAAGGAAAGAGTGATTTCATGGAGAATAGGGTGGATTAAAGTATCGAATGCCAAGAGGAGGTCACATAAAGGTAAATAATAATGTGTACCCGTTAGGTTTAGCAACAAGATATCAACGATCACTTTGTGATAACAGCTTTGGTAGCAGAGGTGGAAAATTCCAGGTCGTAACGGTTTGAAACGTAAATAGGAGGAAACTTTCAGTGTCAGCCTCAAAATGTAAAGAGATTGAAAGCGATCACTCATATCCTCATAAGGGGGAAAAGTAAATAAACTGATAATCGGTGACTTTCTTAGATCCATCAGAATATTCGAGTCACAGAGCAAACCAGCATCCTGAAATCTGGAGAGACAGGCAGCTATAGAGAATCTCAGCTGAGACTGGTTTATTGGGATCAGAAGATACTTAAGCCAGTAAGTGGTAGGAACACTTAAATGCTAATTTTGACAAATTGCTGGAGGTTGAGTGTGGACTAGGTTGAGAGTTAAAAACTCCTAGGGTCTGGTCTTAGGGGAGCCTCCACACTGCCATGGGTTTTAACTCCAGGAGCTCCACAAGATTCTCATGAAGAGCAGAGAAAAATTTGTTCATCTTTTCCCCAGTATGAGGGAGAAAGTAACCACTGAAACATTCCCAGAGCATGCTTCTGCCCTCTAAAGAAAACTACATCACCAGACCCTTATCTGACCTGGGGTAAGGTCAAGTTAGATAACCCTTTCCCCCTGTAGCCTTTCTGTGCCATGTAAGGGGAAGAAAAAGCTAAGGGTTGTGAAAGCCACAACTCAGGGATTCAGGCCCACTAAAACCCCGAGATTTTTATATAATAAATATATATATATATATATATATATGAGGGGCGCCTGGGTGGCTCAGTCTGTTAAGTGTCTGACTTTGGCTTGGGTCATGAGCTCACGGTTAGTGAGTTCGAGCCTCATGTCGGGCTCTGTGCTGACAGCTCAGAGCCTGCAGCCTGCTTTGGATTCTGTGTCTCCCTCTCTTTCTCTGCCCCTCCCCTGCTATCACTCTGTCTCTCTCAAAAATAAATAAACATTAAAATAAATAAAAATAAATGGGGCGCCTGGGTGGCTCAGTCAGTTAAGCGTCCAACTTTGGCTCAGGTCATGCTCTCGCCGTTTGTGAGTTCGAGCTCCACATCGGGCTCTGTGCTGACAGCTCAGAGCCTGGAGCCTGCTTTGGATTCTTTGTCTCCCGCTCTCTCTGCCCCTCCTGTGCTTGAGTTCTGTCTTTCTCTGTCTCTCAATAATGAATAAGCATTAAAAATAATAATAATAAATAAATAAATAAAAATAAATACATGAGATTTTTTTATAATAAGAATATACAATAATTCCTTTCCCTAATACCTTATCACCACATCAGTAGGGTTCTAATATAAAAAGAGGGGATTACAACTGAAAGGGCTTTAAGATTCAGACTTTATTTAAGAAGGCATCTGTAGGGAAGCACAGAGACAACAAAGGAAGAAAAAAGAAAAACAAGAAAACTAGAAGAAACTTAAATGTCTAACACCAACAGCTACAGTCACCTCCATTCCTATTCCCCAGTACATCGTGCTCAGCTTTTGGCAAAAGAATTACACCTCATGCTTAAAGATTAGAAAAGAACACAGTCTGAAGACAAAAAGGAAGCATTTAGAACCATACTCAGGACACAGTAACTGAAATTATCAGACAGCAAATTGAAAATAACTGATTGATATATTAAGAACCTTGATGGAAAAAGTAGACAGCATGCAAGAACAGATGAATCATGTAAGGAGGGTATGGAAACTACGGAAAAATCAAGGGAAATGCTAGAAGTAAAAATTACTGCGATGGAAATAAACAGTGCCTTTAATGCGCTCATCAGTAGCCTGGACACGACTGAGAAAAGGATCTGTGAGTTTGACAATAGGCCAGGTGAAAATTCTCAAACTCAAATGCAAGGAGTAAAAAGAATAAACAAAATAACAAAAAAGAATACCAAAAAACCTGTGGGAAAATAACAAAAGACAGGACATACGGGTAATGGAAATACCAGAGGAGAGAAAAGAGCCATGAGAGCAGAAGAAATGTTTGAAGTAATAGTGGCTGAGAATTTGCCAAAATTAATGACAGACCAAACCACAAATCCGGGAAGCTCAGGGAACACCTACCAGGATAAACATATTTTAAAAGTGCACTTAGTCATATCTTAAACTGCAGAACACTAAAGACAGAGGGAAACTCTTGAAAGGAGGTGGGGCAGGGGGAGAGGGGAGAAATCCCTACAGAGAAAAAGGATTCAGAATCACATTGGATTTCTTGTCAGAAACCATGCAAGCAAGAAAAGAATAAAATGAAAAGTTAAAAGTGTTGAAAGAAAAAAAAACTCCACCAAAGTAGAATCTGTATTCAAGTGAAATTATCCTTCAAAAACGAAGGAGAGAGGCACCTGGGTGACTCAGTCGGTTGAACGCTGACTCTTGATTTCAGTTCAGGTCACGATCCCACCGGGGCTGAGCATGAACTGTGCTTGATATTCTCTCTCTCTCTCTCTCTCTCTCTCTCTCTCCCTCCCCCTCTGCACCTCTCCCCACCTCATGCTCTCTCTCTCTTAAAAAAAAAAAGAAAAATGAAGGAGAAATATAGACTTCCTCAGACAAAAACTGTGGGTATTTGTGGCCAGTAGAACTTTTTAGAAGTTCTTTTGTGTTAAAAGAAGAAAAATGATATTGGTCCCAAACTCAGATCTACCTAAAGAAAGGAGGAGTATCAGAGAAGGAAAACTGGAGTGAAATAAAAATTTATTTTTCTTATTCTTCCTTGATCTAATAACTATTTGAATGAATAATAGCCACAGCATATTAGGTGATTACAGCATAAGGATAAATGAAATGAATGGCAGCAACACTATAAAGAATGGGAGAGAGGTCTTGGGAATACTCTGTTAAAAGACACCCACAATACCTGTTAAGTGGCATCCTATTATTTGAAAGCAGACTTAAGGTATGGAAGTGTTGAATTACTACATTGCACACCTGAAACTATTATAACACTGTAGGTTAAATGACTGGAATTAAAGTTAAAAAAAAAAGAAAAGAAAAGAAAGTAGACTTCGATTATTGAAAGGATAATAAAAGAAACTTTTTATTATGAATTAAATATCCTTTCTAAATGCCGCACATCAGACTTGAGTTGTCTTGTTTTTTTGCATAGCAAGATAGTTGTAATTTACAGTTTTGATTCCAATCAATAAAGTACATGCCAATTAAAAAAAAAGAAAATAGACTTAGGTTAACTGTAAATGTATACTATAAACTTCAGGGAAACCACTTAACATTTTGTAAAAGAAGCATAATTGATATGCTAACAGAAGAGAGAAGCTGAGAAACTGAAGGAGAGAAACTGAATGCTTGTAAAATGCTCAACTAAAACCAGAAAAAGAAAAAAAAGGAAGGGAATATTAAAAAAAAAAAAAGCAGCAGTGCAGTATACATATTTTACATATAACAAAACAACCTATTATAGAGAGAGAGGCAAACCAGAGGAGACTCTTAAATACAGAGAATGAACTGAGGGTTGATGGGGGGATGGGGCAGCAGGAAAGATGGGTGATGGGCACTGAGAAGGGCACTTGTTGGGATGAGCACTGGGTGTTGTATGTGAGCGATGAATCACAGGAATCTACTCCCAAAACCAAAAGCACGCTGTATACCCTGTATGTTAGCCAACTTGACAATAAATTATATAAATAAATAAATACATACATAAATACATCAAATAAATAAATAAATAAATAACAAACTGTTATAGCAGATAAAAAACAAGACCCAACTATATGTTGTCTACGAGAGACTTACTTTTTAATAAATTATTTGTTTATTTTGAGAGAGAGAGAGTGCATGCAAGTGGGTGAGGGGCAGAGAGAGAGAGAGAGAGAATTAGAAGCAGGCTCCATGCTCTCAGTGCAGAGTCTGACTTGGGGCTCAGACTCACGAACCATGAGATCATGAACTGAGTCAAAACCAAGAGTCAGACACTTAACCAAATAAGCCACCCAAGCACCCCTACAAGAAACTTACTTGAAATATAAAAACACAGAGAGGTTGAAAGTAAAGGTGTAGAGAAAGACATACCACACTAACACTAACACTAATCAAAAAAATATATAGTAGCTATATTAATTTCAGACAGAGCAGATTTCAGAACAAGAAAAGTTATTAGGGGAAAATAGGAGCAATATTTACGTATAAAGGAGTCAATTCTTTAAAAAGACAACAGTCTTTAACTGACAGGCACCTAAAGGAGAGAGAGGCAAAATATTTCAGGCAAAAACTGCTAGAGTTGTTAGGAGAAATAGATAAATCCATTGTTATAGTTGGGGAGTTCCACACCCCTTATCAGTAATTAACAGATCTAGCAGGCAGAAAATTAGTAAGGATATAGCTGAACCAAATAGTACCGACAATTGACAGGATCTAATTGACATTTATAGAGCACTTCATCCAACCACAGCAGAAAATATTCTTCTCCCTCACATAAGACACTCATCAAGCTAGACCACATTCTAGGCCATAAAACACACTTAAAAAAAACACACAGATATTATACAGTGTTTGTTCTCAGAACACAATGGAATTAAACTAAAAATCAGTAACAGAAAGATATGTGGAAATCCAAAAATATTTGGAGATTAAACAACACACTTAAATAGCACATGGGTCAGAGAAGTCACAGAGATATTTTACAATGTTTTTTAACTAAATGGAAATAAAATTACAGCCTATCAAAATATGCAGTGTAAAACAATAGGGCTTAAAAGGTATGTAGAACCTTGAATGCATATTTTAGAAAAAGAAGATTAATCTAAAACAAATACTTTAAACTTTTACTTTAGGAAACTAGAAAAAGGAGAAGAATATAAACCTAGTGCAAGCAGAAGAAAATAAATTATAATTAGAGCAGAAATTAAGTTGAAAAAAGAAAATCAATTGAGAAAATCAACAAAACCAAAATCTAGTTCTATGGCAAGATTAATAAAATTGATAAAACCCTAACAAGGCTATCTAAGAAAAAAGAAGAAATAAATTACTGCTATCAGAGATGAAAGAGGGTTCATTGCTTCTGAGTCTATGGACATTAAAAAAAAAAAAAGATAAAGAAATATTATGAACAACTCTAGGTCCATACATTTGGTAACAGATAAAAGGGACAGATTCTTTCGAAGACATAAACTACCAAAACTCACACAAAGTAAAATATATAATCTGCTATAAATAATGTTTATATTTATAAATAATTTATTACTTTATAGGCTTGTATAGGCCTATTTTAAGAAATTGAATCAGTAATAATAACTTTGCAGAATAGAAAGCACCAGACCCAGATAGTCACTGGTGAATTCTACCAAACATTTAAAGAGTAAATTATATCCATTCTCTACAAACTATTCCAGAAGATAGACGCAGAGAGAACACTTCCTAAATCATTCTGTGAGAGCAGTATACCCTAATACCAACACCAGACAAAGAATTTACAAGAAAACTACATATAAATATCACCCATGAACATAGGTGCCAAAATCCTTCACAAAATTTTAGCAAATTGAATTCAACAATGTATAAAAATAATCACACATCATGACCAAGTGGAATTTATTCTAGATATGCAAGACTGGTTCAACACTCAAAAATCAGTTAATGTCACCCATCATATAAATAGCCTAAAGAAGAAAAATCACATGATCACATCAGTAGATATAGAAAATCCATCTGTCAAAATCCAGCATGCCTTCATGAAGTAATTCTCAGCAAACTAAGAATAGATGAGAACTTTCTCAACTTGATAAAGAAGATCTACCCCAAATCCCACAGCTAACAACATCTTTAATGGTGAGAAACTAGATGCTTTCCCCCTAAAATGACAAAGGATGTCCCCTCTCACCACTGCTATTCAGCAATTGTACTAAAAAATCCTAGCTAATGCAATAGGACAAGAAAATGAAATAAAAGCTGTACAAGTTGAGAAGAAAGAAATAAAACTACCTTTATTCTATGTAGAAAATCCCAAAGAATCAACAAAAGAACTCTTGGAAATAAAAAACAGTTATAGCAATGTTACAAGATACAAGATTAATATACCCAAATCATTTGCTTTCCTATATACCAGCAACAGTTAGAATGTGAAATTCAAGACACTACAACTTACTTTAGTATCAAAACACACTACAATTGGGGCGCCTGGGTGGCTCAGTTGGTTAAGCATCTGACTCCGGCTCAGGTCATGATCTCACAGTCTGTGAGTTTGAGCCCCGCGTCGGGCTCTATGCTGGCAGCTCAGAGTCTGGAGCCTGCTTCAGATTCTGTGTCTTCCTCTCTCTCTGCCTCTCCCCTGCTCATGCTCTGTCTCTCTCTGTCTCAAAAATAAATAAAAACACTAAAAAAAATGTTTTTAAACACACTAGAATTAATTTAGGCATAAAGCTAATAATGTATTATAGGATTTATATGCAAAAACTACCAAATTGTGGTAAAAGAAATAAAAAATATATAAATAAATGGAAAGGTATTTCATCTTCATGAATAGGAAGATTCAATATTGTTAAACTTGATCTACAGATTCAAAGAAATCTCAGCCAAAATACGAGCAAGTTATTTAGTGTGTATTGACAAAATTATTCTAAAGTTTATATGTAAAGGAAAAACACAATACCAAATACAATACTGAAGAAGAGGAAGGAAGTAAAATTGTCACCACTCAATTTCAAGACTTTAAAGTAATACAGTGTTGTATTGGCAAAATAAAGGACAAATAGATCAATGGATGAAAACAGAGAGCCTAGAAATAGATATACACAAATATAGTCAACTGATCTTTGACAAAAGAACAAAGAACAAAGGTATAGTCTTTTCAGTGAATGGTCCTGGAACAAATTAATGAGGTACCAACACGTAAAAAAAAAAAAAAAAAAATTAATCTAGACCAGACATTATACCTTTCACAAAAATAAACACAAAAGAAGCATAGACCTAAATGTACAAATGCAAAACACTAAAACGTCTAGAATATAACACAGGAGAAAATCTAGGTGACCATGGATTTGGCAATGGCTTTTTAGATATGACACCAAAGGAACAGTCCATGAAATTGAAGATTTATCAGGTTTATATTTCCGTCTGTTTCTTTTGGAACATTCCCTTATGCATTAAATAGAAATAAAACAATACAATAATAAAAAAGAACAACCCATGAAAGAAAAAATTGGTAAGTTGAACTTCATTAAAATTAAAAACTTCTACTCTGTGAAAGACATTGTTAAAAGAGTAAGAAGACAAGCCACACACTGGCAGAAAATATTTACAAAACACATATCTGATAAAGGACTTTCTATCCCAAATTAATGATCTCTTAAATAATAAGAAAAGAACCTAATTAAAAAGTGGTCTAGGGGCACCTGGGTGGCTCAGTCGGTTGAGTGACTCTTGATCTCAGCTCAGGTCATGATCCTGGGTTCTTGGGATGGAGCCCCACTGAGTGTGAAGCCTGCTTGGGATTCTATCTTTCTTCCTCTGCCCCTCTCCCCTGCTTGTGTGCACACACACACTCTCTCTCTAAAATAACAATAATAATAATAATAATAAATAATAATAACAATAATAATAATAATAAAAGTGAGCTAAATATCGGAAATGTCACTTCACTGAGGATATCCAGAAAGCAAATAAGCATAGGAAAAAATGCTTAACACTAAACGTTAAAAAAAATTTTTTTGTTAAAAAAGGAGGGGGGCGCCTGGGTGGCTCGGTCGGTTGAGTGTCCAACTAAGGCTCAGGTCGTGATCTCGCAGTTCTTGGGTTCGAGCCCTGCGTCAGGCTCTGTGATGACAGCTCAGAGCCTGGCATCTGCTTCAGATTCTGTGTCTCCCTCTCTCTCTGCCCTTAACCCGCTAGTGTTCTGTCTCTCTCTGTCTCTCAAAAATGAATAAAAATGTTTAAAAAAAATTTTTTAAGAAAAAATGCTTAACGCCAAAAAAAGAAAGAAATTAAGAAAAAAAGATAAAAAATGCTTAATATTTGCATTTGTCATTAGAGACTGCAAATTAAACCAACAATGAGATACCACTGCGTACCTCTTAGAATAGTTAAAATACACAACACTGATGCCACCAAATTCTGGAGAAGAGCAAAACAAACCCCTCTTATATTCAAGGCCACATACTGCATGATTCCAACCACTGTAGTATTTTGGAAAAGGCAAAACAATAACACGGTAAAAACTAAAAAATCAGGGGTTGCCAGAAATTTGTTTAGAGAGAGAAGTGTTGAATAGGTGAAGCACAGGGGAATTTTAAGGTGGTAAAATTATTTTTTATGATACTGTAATAGTGGATGCATGGCATTACACATTTGTCCAAATCTATGGAAATGTACAACACAGAGAATGAACCCTAATGTCAAGTATGGACTTGAATTAATTGTATGTCAACATTGGTTCATCAATTATAATAAATGTACTCACCAATCAGGATGTTAATAATAGATAAAATTGTAGGGGGGAATATATAGGAATTGTATTCTTGCTCAAGTATTTTCATATCTAAAATTGTTCTAAAAAGAAAGACTATTAATTAAAAGTTACAGACTAAATAAAGTGAAACAGAACAGAGAGGAGAAGACATCAAACTGAGTGTCAGTTACTTCACACTCCAGAAGGATAAATATGGTGAGACTGTGGTGGTTGGAAGGAATTCTGGAGTTTGTTGAGGATTTTGCTTGCGTTATTATGTTTTGTTTTAATATGGGAGAGAGGGAAAAAAGTTGAATGATGGTGTGACCATTTTTCTTGAATGAGCTAGTTTTTATTAATTCCATACAAGCAGGAAGCAAACGGTCTTATTCTCCCACTAGTGCCCTTCAAACTCACCCGGGACACACAGCTTTCCTCCAAGGCTTTTCTAGTCAACTTCACCTCTTAGCCTTGTTTCCTTTTCAGATATTAAACGAATATTTCAATCTGAATCATTACTTTTATCTGGCCTGCCCCTTCCCCCAGCTCAGACTAGGTCTGCAAATTTTTAGACACGCCAGAGGAGACAGGGGCATGACAAGGTCTTCCACCTGGCTCTTTACTTCTTTCCCCCAACTTATGGTTTCTGCTCCTCCATAAGTGGGGCTAGGGATGGAGAAGAGTTAAGGAGAGTTAAAAACTAGGCGTCAGTCTCTGTACCCCCTGAAATGCCGGGAGATTTCAGGTCAAGGAGTTTCAAGGATTCTCTTGCCTTGCTCCAATTGGAACCCAGGACTGGGTGGGCTGATCCCTTTTTGCTACTCTGTAAGTATTAGTGGGGAAGGTGAGTAGAGGAATGATATGTTATTTTCTCCTCCTGGCATACATTCCTGCTCTCTAAATGGTTCTCTGAGAATTCTGGTCACATTGTTTGAGGTTGGGGAAAAATCATCCTCTTCCACCCACCACAAGGAGGGGAAGATTGAGGAAACACATAGCACTCCAATAACTCTATCCAGGAGAATTCCTCTCTCTAAACTCAGGTCAGACTCCAGCCATCTCTTATACATAGACAGCAGATGGATGAGACCTGGATTTGTTTTGGCATCTCTTTGCAAGCCTTGCCTTAAAGAATCTATTATCTCTTCTTTAGAAGGTAGAAGTCTTCATCATTTAGTACTCAACTGAGACAATGGAAAAGAGTCATTTGACATTCTGTCCCATAGGAAAGAGAAAGCATATTTGGTGTGGTGAGGTACCGAAGAACACAGGCATTGTGTGTTTTCTGGACCTAGGAGAGAAAAGAACATTTACCTTTTAACCTAACTGAACTTGTAGTATGTTGTACCCAGCATCAGGATGTTATCGTTTCAAAAGACACATTGGTCTGACATTTGGCGTTGAGAAGAATTGTGAGTCTTTGCTCAAGGAAGTTTCAATGAGGAAGGGATAACGAGAAATGATAAATAACAAAACTTCATCAAAATAATATTTACCCATTTTATTTCCAGTTTTAGTAGCAACTGGTCAAAAAATTACCTTTACACCCTTTCTTCTATCAATTCTGTTCTTCCAAGAGTCTCTCCCTACCCTTTCTAAATCTAATACAATTTAGTCTTTTCTCGTTTCCATTTGATTACTCAAACTTTACCCCAGTCAGTTAAACAAAAGTCCTCATAGCTGAGCAGGTATAGGCAGAAATTTTTAGAAGGTGAAAGAGGGGTGAGCATGAACGTTAAGACATTAAATTTTGTCCCTGGTACCTTGATAAATATAAACTAATTGTGCCTTTTTTTTTTTTTTTCTGGTTTAGCCAAGACTGGTAAAGCTAAGCCAAAACGTGTGACGTTCACTCCAGACAAAACCACTTCAACTGAAAGAAAGAAAACTAGTTTTCCTGATGTTTCAAGAGATCGATCACAAACCCCTATCAGTATCCAAAACCTCTCTCTTGATCATCATGTACAAGAAAGAGTGACGACTATTTCAATACCAAGAAAATATTTTAACAGGGTCTATTGGCACATTCCAGAGACTGTTACCGGTTGCATATTTTTTCCAAGCTGTCATTCAGCCTCACGTCGAGTTTTTGGGAAAGAAACAAGCCAAACGGAAACTTCAAGAAAATCAAAACGAGAAGTGTCAAAAAGAAAAAACATTTATGTTGATAACATGTTCAAAGACATTCTGATTCTCTCCTCAGAGTTCTCCAGACCTGCAAGTGCACCTTTCCCAGTTATTACTCCCAAACCCAAGGAAGTTCTCTCTGAGTATCCACCTTTATCAAAGAATAAAACCCTTATTTTTAAGCAGGCTCTGATAGATTTAAGTGAAACAGGGCCAAGCCCTCCACCAAGAAGTGTGCCTGTTAAAGCAGAAAGACAGTGGTCTGAACGTTTAAAGCGAAATACTGCGGTGGTACTAACTATTAGTAATTTTCCAGGTCCCATCGCCCTACCAACACCAATTTTGCCAAGAAAACCTCGAAGACAGTCTTTGTTAGGTAAATCCATGTTTAAAATGATACATGTTCAAAATGGGCATCTGGATTATTTACATTTTTTCCTATCACAACTAATGCATGCTTTGTAATAATGGGGTCAAGTGGACCAAAGGGAAGAGAAGGCACGCGAGCGAAGGTTGCTTTCCCCTTGGGTTTGCAGGTTGGAATGGTGGGATCACTTTCTGCCTATGCATACATTCAATATACGATCCAGAAAGAGGTAACAGAAGTATTGACCTTGAGGGTCTGCCAAGGTCAAACTGGGTGCTCTACCCAGATGGCGGTAGTGGGAACCAGATGAGGAAGCCCAAAGGATCAGAAAAGTCAACATAAAAGAGGAGTGGGAATGAACAGTCATTCAGAAGGCGATCAAGATGAACTCTAGAAGCAGAATGCCAGTGTGGACGGAGCCCTTCACGGGCACGGTTCCGTGGACAATCCAAATTCATTAAAAGATGAACAATTATAATGAAATCATAACACCCTGAACATGAGTGTTCACAAGTATCCAAAAAGTTGTTTCATTTTTTTTCTTTTTTCTAGAAACTCAAGTAACAGAATCCGACAATGTGGAAAGCACGTCGAGGCAAAGCGTGTCAAACCTGACGGAAGGTAAACGCTAGGCGTATTTCATTCTTTAAAAAAACTGTATATAAGTTTATCTCTCTACAGAAGTATTCATGATTTTGTGTTGGTGTATGTGTGTGGGGTTCACACATATGTCTCACCTCATTTTCAGCTCTTTAAGCCATTTGCTCAGCAACTATGTTTGACGTATTGACTATAAGTCAAAGTTTGTACTGATGCTGGGAACATAAAAGCTGGAGCATTTTTAATCTGGGTAGGTGAGATAAATATGCAACAATGAAAGGTAACTACTTTCCATGTGCCAGGCACTGTTCTAAGTGCTTTAACTTTAGTTACCTAGAAAAAACAAATGAAAAATCATCTCTTTTTTTCTAATGTTTATTTTTGAGAGAGAGGGAGACAGAGACACAAAGCATGAGCAGGGGAGGGGCAGAGAGAGAGAGAGAGAGAGACATAGAGAATCTGAAACACGCTCCAGGCTCTGAGCTGTCAGCACAGAGCCGACATGGTGCTTGAACTCATGAGCCGTGAGATCATGACCTGAGCCGAAGTCGGATGCTTAACCGACAGAGCCGCCCAGGAGCCCCCATATCCGCTGATTTCTAAGCTGTGCATGTGCAGGACAATACTCTAAGAAACACAGCAAAAAACATCAGCAGAGAAGCTACGAGAAGTGAGCATGCATGGGAGACAGTTATTGAAGTTAAAGCTCTGCCAAGATGCAGGGGCCTTGTAAACACATGGGGCTTTTAGTTGAAGACCCAGAGGACCCATGCCTTAGAAATAAGGATGACGTTTTAGAAAAAAGTACAAAACTAAAATAGATTATCCCTAGCAAAGCTCAAAACCAGTCCCTAATGAATCAAAGTGATACTTTTTCCACTTTTCTTTCAATCAAAGAAAATTTAACACTTGTTGGAGAGATATGGCATTATCCGGACCCTTTAAAATTTTCATACACAATATCCAGCATTAAATTAAAGAATCACAAGTCATCCTATAAAAACAGGATAAAATGTCTGAAGATCTGTAGAAAGAAAAAAGGCAAGAGAAACAGACACATAGAATCAGATACCAAAGTTTTGCAAGAGGGATTTTAAAAATAATTGTGATGACTATGTTTAAGAAAGGAAAGAATGAGTTAGAGAATGTTACCAGAGAACTAGAAGTTTTGTTTTTAAAAATAGGAGTCAAATACAATTCTAGAGCAGAAGAAATAACCAAGGAACGATTCAGTTAATGATTAAACACAGAAGGCTCCAATGATAGGACTTTGTCTTTTTCCCAGGTCATCAGCCGAAACAAATCATGCTGCCATTTCTGATTTGTTGACTTTGTCCCACTCTGGCGGTCCCCTTTTGAAAGCTTCCAGAGCCTTCAGGGATCCATCAGGGCATTTCTATTTTTCTCTCCACCTGAATTCCCATTTCCATTCCAAAGCCAATCTTGGGCCTAGTCCATGGGGATGGGTGGGCTGGGAACAGCACAGAGACCTAGGTCTTAACTCGCTCTCCTTTCCTTCTTGATCCACTCTCTCTCCCAAGACAACGACTCTTTCTATCATATCATACATCTCTCTTGATGCTGCAGTTACCTTTCACATCTACTGATCTGAGATGGGCACACAGGGCCTATTTTGGCCGCTAGAAACTGAACATTGCTTTCTTTGGTCTAGGATGCATGATTTCCTTTCACTGAAGCCATGGCCTAAGGCTTTCCGAGATTGTAAAATATGTTGCTGCAAATAATACAGCAAGAATGGCCGTGAATGTAAAATATATGTTCCGAGGTCACAAAATATTTTCCTGCTGCATTTGGGTTTATACTTGAATAGGCCGTTTCTGAAGGTGAAACCCACAAGGGTCATGAGGAAGTAAATTTAGATGCTCTCTGTTTGACTAACTTCTAAGTTGTTTGGATTTTTTTTCTTTTCTTGTGTGGGGTCTCCAAACGGAGACAAGAAAGCCGAATTATATAAGGCCCTTGAAACAAAGCGAGGGTGTCCCTTGCGAGGTGATCTCTATCTGACTTACGATTATGTGATGTCCTTTATTAGTTTTGTGAAGCAAGAAGTTGCTTATGTAATTCGTAGTAAAAGTTTTGAAAATATTTGTACACATAACACAAAAAGACTGAGATTGATAGAATCTAAGTTATCTGGAGAGAAATCTATGAGCATATGGTTTTCCTTTGGAAAGACAAAGGTGCCAGCTAATATTTGAAACACAGACACACATGCACACACACACACACACACACACACACACACACACAACAAAGCCCAGTTTAGCAAATAGAACCAGTGGGACTAGGTTAGTAAAGGCTCAGAGCACTCTCTCCCAGAGGATGTACACAGCTAACCTACTTACCATGATTCACTGTGACTGTAATATAAATACCTCTTAACTTTCATTCTAAGTGCTAATGCATTTAGGTCTCATTTTTTTCTCCTGTTTATTTAGGTATCGTTAACATTAAACCTATAAAAAGAGAGGAGTCACATGTGATACGGGGTGAAGGTTTTAAGACTATTAATGCAACACGATATGAAACAATAATAGCCATGACCAACCTAGCCATAATTAACTGTCAAATACATGGAAGAAATGCACTTAATCTTAAGGTATGCTACATCTTTTTAATGGTAATTTCTTTTCAAATCAGCCATTATTCTTGCTCTAGGTTTCTTAACTTTGGTTAGTTTCCACGGTATTGAAGGGAGCCTTCCTGTTACAATAGAGATTTTCCAGGAACGCATGCAAATTTATCTCTAAACCTATGTCCTAGTTTGCCTTCATTCCAGTTTTGTAAAATGTTAAGATCCAAAGAAATTATAGTGTATTTTCATTATCTGGCGTGAGTAAAAAAAAGTGAGATTCGGAATTATATTTTGAAGTTATGGGCAATCTTCGGCCCTTGTGCCACATCTAGCAACAGGCTAAATTTTCACTGAACACAAGCCTGGTGTGATGAACAGCAATAATAATAGTTACCATTTATTAAGGACCCACTCTGTGCAAAGCAAATGTTACTCTTAAAGCTTACAATTCAGCCGAATAGGTATTATAATCTGCGGTTTACAGTTAGGAGCACTGAAGCCCAATGAAAATAAGACCATCAAGCCAGCAAGCAGCAGAGCCTTAGGTTTGAAGTCAGAGCTCTTTGACCTCAAGATCTAGGTTTCATTTAAAAATGTATTTCGAAATAAGTTCAAACTCATAGAAAACTTGCAAAAATAGGAAAAGCGACAAGAGAGTTTCTTGGGGGAAGGTAGGGCATTCAAAAAGTCCTATGGATACTGGGGAATTTAGAAAGCTATGTGCATGGCCAGGGCAGGATGCATTCTAGAGAAGATCCCTGCAATCACTACCTTTTAATGGCCTGGCTAAGCATTGAAAGGGTGCCCTTGCGTAGAGCCAATCTGAAAAGACTGGAAGAAATATTATTCTCTCTCTACTCCTGTCCTGTTGTACAAGGAAATCTCTGTCAAAACACTAACTGAACACTAGCCAACAGAGCAGAGATTTCAAACACAACACATGAAAAATTATAGACTTCACGAAAACAATTAAGAAAAATCACTAAACCAACAGCTACAGCCCACAGCAAGTAAAATTTAAAAAAAAAATGGAAAGGGGGAGTAATATGATTTTTAGAGTTACCACATTATAATATGCAACTGTTCAGTTTTCAACAAAAAGTATGGAATATGTGAAGAAACAAGAAATGTGGCCAGTCACAGCAGAAATTAATAGAAACTGTTTCTGAGGAAGCACAGACATTGGACTTACTAGGGGGGAAAAAACCTTTATATCAACTGTCTTAAGTATTCTGAAGTAGCTAAAAACAAAACAAACAAACAAAAAACAGAAGAATGATATGTGAGCAGAGATTTATCAATAAAGAGATAGAAATTACAAAGAAGAACCAAAAAGTAGTTATGGAACTGAAAAATACAATAACCTCACTGGAAGCTTTCAATTGTAGGTTTGAGCAGGCACAAGAAAGAATCAGAGAACTGGAAGATAGGTCAATTGAAATAATCAAATATGATGAACAGAAAGAAGAAGAAGAGGAAGAAGAAAGAGAAGGAGGAGAAAGAAGAAAGAAAAATGAACAGAGGCCAAGGGACCAATCAGACACCACCAAGTGTACCAAGTAATGGAAGTCCTAGAAAAAGAAGAGAAAGAAACGGGCAGAAAGAACATTTGAAGACATAATGGCCAAAACCTCCCCAAATTGATTAAAGGTACAAATCTGTAGATCTCAGAAGCTTGACAAATTCCAAAAGGATAAACACAGACAGTTTCACATTGAAACACATTGTAATCTGTCAAAAGCTAGAGAAAATCTTGAGAACAGCAAGGCAGGAATGATTTGTCATGCATAAGGGATGCTCAAACTTAATAGCCAATTTGCCATCAGAAACCATGGAAGTCAGAAAGGAATGGGATGACATTTTTAAAGCGAAGAAAGAAAAGCAATTTCTCAACCAAGAATCCTATACCCAGCAAAACTATCTTTCAAAAACCAGATGACAAATTAAGATGTTCCAAGATAAACAAAAGCTGAGGGAGTTTGTTATTAGTACACCTGCCCTATATGAAATGCCGAAGAGAATTCTTTAGTCTGCAACGAAAAGATATTAGACAGGAACTAAAAACCTTAAAAAGAAATAAAATCTGGTAAAGGTAACTACATAGGTACATGTAAAACCCAGCATTGTTCTATTTTTGGTTTTCAACACTTCTTTTTATTTCCTATGTTATTTAAAAGACAAATGCATAAAACAATAATTACCAATATATGTTAATGGACACACAATGTAGAAAGATGTCATTTTTGATGAAACAACAAGGACAGGGGTAGATGTGTATAGGAACAAAGATTTTTTTTGTGCTATTGAAGTTAATGTGGTATCAGTCCAAACTAGATTGTTATAAATTTAAGATGCCAACTATAATCTCCATGGTAACAACTATTAAGAAACTGTCTTAAAAATATACCACAAAAGAGAACAAGACAAGAATCAATATGGCAGATTGCAAAATAATTAAACACCAGTGAGGCAGTAATCAAATAACAACAATAAAAAACATTCTGGAAAAGGCAAAACTATGGAGATAGTAAAACTATCAGTGGTTGCCAGGGATGTTGGAGGAGGGAGGGAAGGTTGAATAGGAGGAGTACAAGGGATTTTCAGGGCTGTAAAATTATTTTATATGATACTGTGCTAATGGATTCATTTCGTTATACATTTGTCAAGACCCACAGACTATTCAACAAGAGGTTTGAACTCTAATGTAAATTACGGACTTGGGTTGATAATGATGTGTGCAATGTTGGTTCATTGATTATAACAAATACATCATACTGGTGTGTGAAACGTTGATGTTGGGGAAGACCAGGTGAATGTGTGTGGAAAGGGTATGTGGAGAAGAAAAATCTCAAATCAACAACCTAACTCTACACCTTGAAGAACCTGAGCAAAAGAGAAAACTACACCCTAAACTAGCAGCAAGAAGGAAGTAAGAAAGATTACAACAGAAATTAATGAAATAGTAGATAGAAAAGCAGTAGAGAGATGGGGCGCCTGGGTGGCTCAGTTGGTTGAGCGTCCAACTTCAGCTCAGGTCCTGATCTCATGGTTTGTGGGTTCGAGCCCCACGTCGGGCTCTGTGCTGACAGCTCAGAGCATGCAGCCTGCTTCAGATTCCATCTCGGGCTCTCTCTGCCCCTCCCCCACTTGTGCTCTGTCTCTCTGTCTCTAAAATAAATAAACATTAAAAAGAAAAGAAAAGAAAAGCAGTAGAGAGAATCAACAAAAAATATAGTTCTTTAAAAAGATCAATAAAATCAACAAATCTTTAGCTAAATGAAGAAAAAAAGAAAATACAAATAACTAAAACCAAAAATGAAAATGGAGACATTACTACTGACTTTACAGAAATAAAAGGGATTATAATAGAATACTATGAACAACTGTATGCCAACAAATGAAATATCTTAGATGAAAGGAAACATTTTTTAGAAAAACACAAATTACCAAAACTGACTCAACAACAAATAGAAATCTGAGTAAACCTATACAGAGTAAAGAGATTGAGTAAATAATCAAAACCTCCCAACAAAGAAAAGTCCAGGACCAGATGGCTTCATGGATGAATTCTGCTAAACGTTTAAAGAAAAATGAATACCTATACCTCTCAAACTCTTCCAGAAAATGAAAGAGGAGAGAACACCTCTAATAGTATTCTGAACCCAGTTCCACCATGGTGGGGGGGAGCAGTTGCCCCACACCACTACGCAATTCTCAGATACCAGCTGGGTGTCCTACAATTCAACTCAATTCTCACACTACCTAGAGATAACACCAGATTCCACAGGTAAAGTGCTCACTCCCACAAGATTGCCATTCAACTCAGGATGCCAATCACATGCCCCGGCTGTCACCTACACTTCTAACCAATTGGCTACAAATTAGAGGTTCCCACGACCCTCTCCTTGGGTTCAATTAATTTGCTAGAGTGGCTCACAGAAATCAGGAATCCCATTTACTTGCTAGATAACTGGTTTATTACAAAGGATATTAAATGATATGAATCAACAGTCAGATAAAGAGATACACAGGGCAAAGTATGGAAAAAGTATATGGAACTTCCATGCCCTCTCCAGGCACCACTCTCCCCAAATCTCCACGTATTTACCAACCAGGATGCTCTCCAAACCCTGTCGTTTTGGTTTTCTGGAGGCTTTATTACATAGGCATAATTGATTAAACCACTGACCTTTGGTGATTGAACTCAATCTTCCTCCCCTCTTCCCTCTCTGGAGGAGGGCAGTTGACGAGGCCAAAAATGCCAACCCTCTAATCACATGGTTGGTTCCCCTGGCAACCAGCCTCCATCCTTCAGGGCTTTCCACAAGCCGCCTCATTAACAGAAACCCAGTTGTAGAAAGGGGCTTGTCATGAATAACAAGACACCCATTTCATCTTTATGGCTCTGATGTGGTTTCAGGAATGGAGGACAAGGAATTAAATAGAACAGAAGATGTTCCCATTGCTCTTAGGACTCTAGAAATTTCAAAGATGTGGGAAGCTGTGAGCCAGGAACTTTGGAATGAAGACCAAATACACATATGAGAGATATATTTTGGTCATCTGAGTGAACAAATATATATTCTTTTAAACTAGAATATCATAATCTCTAACATATTCTATGCTGTCAATATAACCCAGATACCAAAGGAACAAAAGACACCACAAGAAAACCACAGACCAACACCCCTTATGAATATAGATAAAAATCCTCAGCAGAGCACCTGGCTGGCTCAGTCACTTAAGTGTCCAACTCTTGATTTCGGCTCGGGTCATGATCTCGTGGTTCTTGAGATCAAGCCTTGTCGGGCTACTCATGGACAGCACAGAGCCTGCTTGAGATTCTCTCTCTCCCTCTCTCTCTCTGCCCCTCTCCCGCAAAATACTAGCAAAGTATTCTCCTGGGTAAAATACTAGCAAAGTGAATAAAAAAAAAAAATTAAAAGGATTATACATAATAACCAAGTGACATTTATTCTTGAAATAAAAGGGTGATTCAACATAAGAAAATCAATCAATATACATTCCTGCATAAGGGGAGAAAATACATAATCATCTCAATTGATGCAGAAAAGGCATTTGACAAAACTTGGTTCTTTAAAAAGAGGAATAAAATTTCTAAATCCATAGTATGATTGGTTAAGGAAAAAGGAAAGAAAATTCTAAATATCAAAATCAAAATAGAAAAGGGGAAACCACCGCATGTCTCACAGACTTTAAAATAGAAAATAATAAAACACTATGAACATTTTCCCAGTGAGTGCCACGGCTATGATGAAATGGAAAACTTCACTGGAAAACACAACTTGCTGAAACAGGCATAATAAGAAATAGAACACCAGTACAGTTTCGTATCTGTAAAAAAATCTAATTAAAATTTTAATTAAGAGCCTTCACACAAAGAAAGTTCCAGGCCCATAGGTCGTCCCCAGTGAGTCTACCAAACATGTAAGGGAGATACAACCTGTTTACACCACCTTATTTTATGATGCCTGTATAACTCTCATACCAAAGCCACACAAGGACATTGTAAGAAAGAAAAATTATGGGCCACTGTTTTTCATGAATGTACGTGCAAAATTTCTTAAGAAAATATTAGCAATTCAAATCCTGCAATGTGAAAAGTTTTAAAACGAAGGACAATGTATCATGACTAAATGAAGCTTTTGCAAGAAACTCAAAGTTGCCTTGATATTTGAAAATCAATGTTATTCTCAACAATATCATCTCAATAGATGCAAAAACTTGACAACATTCAACACCCACTGAGGATGAAGGAAAACAAATATACCTCTAAGTAAACTGGAGTTGAAAGAAATTGTAAAGATCGTAATTGTAATAGATCGTTATTAATAATTTATTAATAATAATTATATAATAATTAGAAATAAATTATTAGAAATAAAGTTTTTAGAAATAACTTTACTTTATAACTCTAACTTATTAAATAACTTAAATAACTCTAACTTTATTAGAAATAAAGTTATTAATAATAATAATTAATAATTATTAATAATAATTGTAAAGATCGTTCTAGCTGGTGCCGGGGCTGCCCTGGTGGAGTGGCTTGAGCTGAAGTGGGTATGGGCCCGGCGGGGGGCGGGGGGGCGTGGGGGGTCTCAGGATTCTCCATGCAGAGGACACATTGGCAGGACAGCTGAAGCTGAAGTGTGTGCAAGTCAGGTCGTCCCGGGACACTCTGCGCAGGGTCACCCTTGTGGGGTGGCTGGAGCCGATACAGGGTGCAGGCTGGGGGTTCCCCGGGGTGGTTTTCACGGGAGAGGCCCTGGCGGGATGCTGGGGCCAAAGTAGGCATGAGCCAGAAAGTCCCAAAGCCCTCTGCACTGGGGGTGCCCTGACAAGCCATCTGGAGCTGACGTGGGGGCAGGCCTGGCCTATTCTGGAGAGATTTGCCCCCTTGTCACCTTGGCTTGATGGCTGAACCTGTAGCACTGACTGGGAGTGTCCCGGTGTGTACCATCCTGGGGCCATCTTGGAGGGGTGACTAGGGCTGGTGTGGGCTAGGGAACTGGGGCTCGCTGAGACAGCACACCGGCTATGGTGCCCAGACTCTGCTTCTTCCTGCACTGTCAAGGCAGCCGGGAAATGTTAAACGTGGTGTTCACCAGCCCCTCCGACCCAGAAAGAGTTCCAGTAGCCCCCCCTCCATTTGGCAGCGTTCTAGGGCTAAATCTTTTCTATTCTAGCTGCTCCTTTAAACCGCGGCTTTTTCTCTGTGTCCCCGGGAGCCTGGGGCTGGTGAGAGCTGGGGGCCTGGGGCCACCAGCGGGGCCTGCTCCCCTCTGCGCTATGGAGGTGGAGGGGGAGCATCAACCATGGCGCTTACCAGCCCCACAAACCCAGAGAGAGTTCCAGAGCTCCAGCGGCTCTCCCGCGGTTTGCCAGGGTCCTCGTGCTGGTTCCTTTTTGTTCCAGTTAAACCCAGGCTTTTCCTCTGTGCCTCGGAGCAGATGAATCTGCTCCTGGTCCCTCAGTACTATCCCACTGCAGTGCGTGGAGGGCGCGGGTTGCCTTCGTCACAATATTTCCATCTCCTTTGATGTTCTGTACGTGGTCTCTCTATCTTTTGTTGTGCAGAAGCTGTTCAGTCAGCCCTCGGTTCTTCTTCAGGAGGAATTGCTCTCTGAGTAGGTGTGTGTAGATTGGGTGTGTGCATGGAGGAGGTGAGTTCAGGGACTTTCTACACTGCCACCTTGGACCAGAAGCTTCGAAAGCTCTTTATTTTAATCTGAGCTTCAATCTTGTAGAGCTTTCCTGTTAACCTTTTCTCCTAAGGCTGTAGCCTTTCGGCCCTTTCATACCAAGTCGGAGGCCCCCCTCGTCTTTGGTAAGCCCTGAACTCCAGTTTTTATCTTTCTAGCCCTAATTAGGCTGGCTATGATTCTATTCAGCCTCTTGACCACAGCTTTTGATGAAGCAAATGACTTCGGGAGAAAAGTAGTGTTGAGCGTCGGGTTTACCTCCCTGAGATTCTCTCCTCTCTGGAAGTTTGGTTTATGAAATCCTAGCTACCCTTGGTAATTCCCCAAGCCTTTATTGTGTTGTGTTTGTTTACCCTGTCGGTTTCAGTGGGAAGGTTGTTTTGAAATAAGATTGTCAACCATTAGAAGTAAAAATATCAGATTATCTGGTTTTGAAGTGAATTACTTTGTTTTTTTTTTTAAATCTTATTTAAAAAATTTTTTTTATAGTTTATTTATTTTCGAGAGGGACAGAGACAGCATGAGTGGGGGAGGGACAGAGAAAGAGGGAGAGAGAGAGAATATCAAGCAAGCTCTGCACTGTCAGCACAGAGCCGGATGTGGGGCTCAAACTCATGAACTGTGAGATTTGGACCTGAGCCGGGATGAAGAGTCAGACACTTCACCAACTGAGCCACCCAGGTGTCCCCGGAGCGAATTGCTTTAAATGAGAGGTTGGCAAGCTTTTTCTGTAAAGGGCTGGATCGTAAAACGTTAGGCTTTGAGGGTTGCATGGTCTCTGTCACAAGTATTCAACTCTGTTCGATAGTTCAAAAGCAGCTATATGCAATGCTTAAACTTATGGGCACGGCTATGTTCCAATAAAACTTTATTTAGAAAAAAACAGTTGGCAAAGTGTGGTTTGCTCATCCTTGCTTCAAATGGAGAGAGAATGTAGCTTTTATTTATTTATTTTTTTTTAACGTTTATTTATTTTTGAGACAGAGAGAGACAGAGCATGAACGGGGGAGGGGCAGAGAGAGAGGGAGACACAGAATCGGAAGCAGGCTCCAGGCTCTGAGGCATCAGCCCAGGGCCCGAAGCGGGGCTCGAACTCACGGACTGCGAGATGGTGACCTGAGCTGAAGTCGGACGCTTAACCGACTGAGCCACCCAGGCGCCGAGAATGTAGCTTTTAAAGAGCTGGGTGAAGCTAGTCAAGAAAAAAAATTATTTCCACGGCTATAAATATTATTTAAAAAAATATTTGACTCCAGAGTAGAATCCAGAGTTCTGTGGGGGCGACACAGACGAATCAAACGTCATAATTCCTTATTTATTTCAGGGCCTTATTAAAAGAAGTAGATTTTATATGAACAAAATTTACACAAAACAAGTGTACCGAATAGTATGATACAGACTCAGGGTCTAAGCACTTAAAGGTCGCTAGAGCAGCTCGGGAGATGGGGAAAGGCTCCACATTCTCAGCGCTATTTAGTTCTTCGAGACCCTTCCATGATAACCACAGCAAACAGGTTTGGGAGGCCACTATTTATCACAGGTTGGTTAGGCCTTTCTGGTCAGCTGCCTTGTGAGCTGACGGCTGACTATACGCAGGCCACTAATGAAGTGAGAAGGCAGTTCATGGAAGGAAACGGGGGAAGCACTTTCCAAGGCAGAAGGAAATGTAAAGGCGCTAATTGTTGGCACAGTAAGTGGAGTGATTGGAGACTACGACAGACACGTTTCTACTACATAAGTGTACCCACCAGTTCGGCAGAGAGGAGTGTCTAATGACAGGAAAAAAAGAACGCCTCTTTTTTGTCTATATACACGTTTACCAATAGTAATACTTTAATACAAGGTCAGTCTCTGGGCGCCCGGGGTGGCTCAGTCAGTTAAGCGTCGGACACTTGATTTTGGCAGGTCGTGATCTCACAGTTGTGAGATCAAGCCCCTCCATGGGCCCTGCGCTGGGAATGGAGCCTGCTTGAGATGCTCTCGCTTCCTCTCTCTGCCCCTCCCCAGCTCGTGCTTTCTCGGTAAAAAATAAAAACGTAAACAAACAAACAAACAAACAAGTAAAATCTCAGTTCTGAAACCAGCACTTTCAACTTCAAGATTCTTTAGCCGTGAACCTTTTCAGTCTTATACGCTACCTGGCGTAGCCTGATGCACTATGGCGACGTCTCCCTTCTCTACGAGCTGAGCAATGGAGTCCCTTGGTTCAGCCAGGTGACCATTAGTGAGTCTCCGATCCTGAAGAAACAAATGTTTCCACTCTCCTGGAGCATTAAAGATATGGGGGGGGGGGGGGGGCAACATGCGTGTCTTAATCAGTTCCGGCTGCTTTGACAAAATGCCACAGACTGAACGACTTCAACAGCGAATGTTCATTTCTCACAGTTCCGGCGGCTGGGAAGTCCAGCATTGAGGGGTCAGCTGACTCGCTTCCTGGTTCGAGGTCTCTTGCTCACAGCAGACTTCTTCCTATATCCTCACATGGTAGAAAGAGAGAGCTCTGGTCCCCTCCTGTTCTTATAAGGGCACTAACCCCATTAGAAGGGCTCCACCCTTCAGACCTCGTGGAACCCTAATTACCTCACACAGGCCTCATCTCTACATGGCATCACACTGAGGGTTGGGGCTTTCACATGTGAATATGGCGGGAACACAAACATTTAGTTCATAACAGGACATAGTTTTCTTCATTCCGAGTTGGCATATTTCAGTAAGAAATTTTAGCTGTTAGATTAACAGCGAGACTAGGGAGAAATAGAAGCAGAAACATGACAAAATAAGATAAAAGATGTAATTGAATGTAAAATATATTTACTAACTTTTCAGCATATAGTGGACACGCAAGCCATGTTTGCTTGTTATTAATGAAAATAATTCCTGCCACACATGTAACACTATACTTCTCACACACATGAATGCTTAGCGGTGTTTCTATTTCGTTTCTGTCCTTCACATAATTAAGAAATTATTATTATGATAGACTAAAATACATGAATGGAAGGTGAATATAGGCTCGTTTGTGTGTTGTGATAAACACCGTCACTCAGATCATGTGCTCGTTGTTTTGCTTGGTTTACTTTAGTATAAAATATTTTGTGCCTTGTTAATGATTCACCTCTAATCTCTTGTCATTTTCTTTCAGGGTTTTTTTATTATGAATTGTCCAGACTTAACACCGTTGGCTTCCCAATTGATATATCTTAACTTATCCTTTAATGAGATCCGTTATTTTCCCACAGAAGTGAGTCCATTTTTATCATTGGTATATATTGCAATAATTTCTTTTAATTTTAATTTTGATTTTGATTTTACTGTCTTTTCAAGAATAATGTCTTACTAATAATAATTATAACCAAAAAATCGCCACTTATGATGCCCTGGAAAAGAGTGTAAAAAGAGATAAATAATACAGCCAGTTAATGTTCTTTTGCTGATTCTACTATGGTAGTTCAAAGGGCTTACAAATTGTAACAAACAGAGACTTTTTTTTTTTTTTAATTTTTTTTTTCAACGTTTTTTATTTCTTTTTGGGACAGAGAGAGACATAGCATGAACGGGGGAGGGGCGGAGAGAGAGGGAGACACAGAATGGGAAACAGGCTCCAGGCTCCGAGCCATCAGCCCAGAGCCTGACGCGGGGCTCGAACTCACGGACCGCGAGATCGTGACCTGGCTGAAGTCGGACGCTTAACCGACTGCGCCACCCAGGCGCCCCAAACAGAGACTTTTATACTTTATCATGCCACTCATATTTGTTTCTCTTTTCTGTTCCTCAGATATTTTGTCTTAAAAATTTACAACTACTATTCCTGAGAAATAATCCTATCAAAGAAATCCCTTCTGAAATTCAACAGCTTAAGTTCCTTAGAGTTTTCAGCATCGCCTTTAATTTGATCACGACCCTTCCACCTGGGTAAGGTCGATAGCCTGAGATTATAAACACAGAAAAGAATTTACTATTTAGAAAGCGATCAATTTCCCGTTTGAAAGCAGCTGGCAACTTGTTAGCCATCGAATAATTCGCATTTTGTTCTGATTCACTGATTTGCTTCTTGTTATTGTGTTGAAAGGAATCCTACCAGCTACATAGATGTCAACTCTTATGGGGGCTAGAGCGTTCATCTAGAGATCGATTATCTGAGTATAGATTAAAAGAATACATATCATATAAAGAGGCTCAAGTGAGAAATTTGCACCTATCCCTTGACAGCCTTTTTGGAAAGGACACTGTATGTGGAATTAGGAAATCTAGACTTTTAACTTCAAAATTGATAATGACCTGTTTTGTCTGGAGAAAGTCACTTAAGCTTCCTGGTCTCAATTTCCTAATCTGTAAACTAATAAATTAGCTAGTATAATACCGAAGATTCTGTAATAGGAATGTTGATATTTGGGTATGAGAGAGATGGGTTTCCTCCCCCCTCCCCCTCCCCCACACAGGGACAGGGAATTATTTAACCCCTAATGAAAATTTTAAACCAAAACTGTAACCAAATGCAAAACAAGATACTTCTTCAAGTTAGAGTTTAACAAATTGAACATGGGTAAAGGGCAAAGGGACAGGGGCTCTTAAATAGTTGAACAACATTTTGTAAAGATTCTCACAGCAATTAAGGAACCGCATCAAAATTCATTTATAAGCCTGTTCACCTAGCATTGTTTATAACTAACAATCTGACAAATTCTATATTCATAAACTGTATCACTATTCAGTCATTTAAAAGAACAAAAAGCATATAGAAGTTATACCATTTCTGTATAAAAATGTGTATATACGCATCATACATTACACATATATAAAAACATAAACACTAAGAAAGTAAGAATACTGCCTTGTGTATATTTTATTTCTGTTTAAATCATCTATATTTTTTAACAGTAACATAAATTGTATTTTCTCTGCCTTGATACTAGAAGCATCTATTTCTCTTGGGAAACCCTGTTTCTTTTTTATTGAAAGATGGTGTTTAAAAACTGAGATCTGAGTGCTGGATGTCCCATTGCTATGGTGATGACATTGCTTCTAGACAGTCCCGGTGAACAGAGCTAAGTAATATATGTGTGTACACTAATCTGTGTGTACATATATACATATATATACACACACATAACCCTGCATATGTATACACACACACACATATACACACACACACACAAACTGCCTATATATATGTACATATAAAGACACATATATGTATGTGTATGTACCTATATATGCATCTAAATATAAACTTACATTTGATAATCTATAATTAGAATTACAAGCTTTAATAACCATAACTGTCATTTAAACAAAACGTAGGGGCGCCTGGGTGGCTCAGTCGGTTGAGCGTCTGACTTCAGCTCAGGTCATAGTCTCACCGTTTTGCGTGAGTTCGAGCCCCACGTCAGGCTCTGTGCTCACAGCTCAGAGCCTAGAGCCTGTTTCAGATTCTGTGTCCCCCTCTCTCTCTGCCCCTCTCCCACTCACACTCTGTCTCTCAAAAGTAAATAAACATTTAAAAAAAATTTTAAATAAGCAAAATGTAAAAATTCTTTTTTTTAATGTTAATTTAGAGACAGAGAGAGAGGGAGAGAAAGATGGAGGGGGGCACATGTAGGGGAGGAGCAGACAGAGAGGGAGACACAGAATCTGAGCTGTCAGCACGAGCCTGATGCGGGGCTTGAACTCACTATCCATGAGATCATGACCTGAGCCCAAGTCCTACCCTTAACTGACTGGGCCACCCAGGCGCCCAGGAATATAAAAATTCCTAAAGCAACTACAACTTGTTCGTAAGTAGAGGGTCAACATTATTCACTATTTAGAGATTAAGCAAATTAGTTTGGACTATTGGTTAACCATTGGTTATAGTCAAAAAGTTTTAAGGAGCTATTTCTCAATAATACTAGTGTTTCTAAAATAAAGCCGTATATATTTTATTAGATAACAGGTTCTGTATGTGTATTAGGGGAAGATTGACAGCACAGCACAAATTCCCTGAGGCCCAATTTTTTGTTGCTACGATTTTGTGTTGAGCTGCTTAGGGCATCTGTTGTAAAGCAAAAGCAGAGAGGAAAGTCTAGGCTCTGGAGGCACAAAGAAAGGGGTTCTCATCCTAGCTATGCCCTTGCCGTTAGGCCCCCTACAGTTAGAGTTATGCCCCTGATCATACAACGTAGAGGTGTCATCAACTCTCTCAGGTTAAGTGTTTGAAGTCTTGTAACCACGGGAAGCCCTTTGATGGGTCTATTCAGTTTTCTTGTAAAATAAAGCTGATAAATCATTTCAAAAACCCAAAAGGTGTCTTCTTTTCCCCAAAGCCTTGAGATAGCATTTGTTCATGAAATATGTTTTCATTGTTTGTTTAAGGGGTAATGACATCACCAGAATGTCTCCTTTCCTTTCCTTTTTTTTTTTTTTTTTTTTGCCTCTTTCTTTCTTGGTTCTTGTCTTCTCCATCCCAAAGCCTACCTGGAGGGTCCTCACAGCCTCCGAAAGAGAACTGGCTCCACTAACACCCTGATTTCGGACCGCTGGCCTCCCGGACTGTGAGAGTGTACATGTCCCTTGCTCCACGCCACCTGGCTGTGACATTTGTTATGTCAGCCCTAGGAAACTAATACAGCAACCAAGAAAATAATATATCCGAATGTGCTAGACATTTCTCAGGTGGCTTTTTCTGCGTGGAGCTTTATCCACTCCAAACATTTCAAGGCAGTCTTAAAGGATAAATGGTTTATTTGAGGAACTTGGATTGTAATTACACTGCCTATAATGAAAAGAAGTCCATAAATTATAAGATCTTAGAAAAATACAGCTTCTCTAATACTTTTACCTCTTTACTCAAATATTTAATTCTTCATTCATGCCCAGTAATGACAAACATGTCGTCATTTTTAATTTCATTTTCTTTTTTCTATTTGAGGTTATTTTCTTTGGCTCATCTTGAGGAACTTGATATCTCCTACAATAGTATTCCTTCTATCCCAAACAAAATCCAGAAACTCAGGTATTTGGGAAGTACTAAGTACACACAGTCATATGCCCTGTAAGGGTATATTTGGTAATGACTGTGTTGGAGAAAATTGAATTCGTTCATATATTGAATGGTCATAAAACATAATATGTGAAAGCATAAAGTTTACAAAAACAGAATTTGAATGATTGGTATTTTTAAGACATAACATTTTAAGACATAAAATTTTTCAGTGGTTGTCTAAAAGCTGTCCTGATGGCTACGTAATAGAATGATGAGAGAACCTTGTTCATTTTTCTGTGTGTGAACCTGTGTTCTTATCAGTCTTCACTTATTTTGGGTAAGGATATACACATACATCGTGTAATCTTTTTTTTTTTTTTTTTTTTTTTTACATCTATTTATTTTTGAGAGACAGAGAGAGCACAAGTTGGGGAGGGGCAGAGAGAGAGGGAGACACAGAATCGGAAGCAGACTCCAGGCTCCAAGCCGTCAGCCCAGAGCCCGACGCGGGGCTCGAACTCACAGACCGCGAGATCGTGACCTGAGCTGAAGTCGGACGCTTCACCGACTGAGCCACCCAGGCGCCCCTAGAATAATTTTTAACAATTAATAGGGAGACTATTTTTCAATAATAATCTTTTAACTATTCTCTTTAGGGGGTGTCTGGGTGGCTCCGTCGGTTAAGTGTCTGACTCTTGATTTCAGCTCGGGTCACGATCTTGCGATTCATGGGATCGAGCCCCGAGTTGGGCTCTGCACGTATAGGGCAGACCCTGCTTGGGATTCTTTTCTCCCTCTCTCTCTCTGCCTCTCCCCCCTACTCTCTCTCTCTCTCTCTCTCTCTCTCAGGATAAATAAACATTTTTTAAAAAACCTATTCTCTTTATATCATGAGCTTTAAGATCATTTAATATAATTCCAAGCCCCTCCACCCCCAAAAAATATAAACACAAAATTGAAATTTCGATTGGAATTGTCTTGAGTTTACATATAAATTCTGAAGAATTTATATTTCTGATGTTACTAAATCTTTTCATCCTAAAACACAGCATAATGTTTCATATGTTTAGATTTTGTTTTATGTCCTTTATAAGAATTTATGACTGGGAGCACCTGGGTGGCTCAGTCGGTTAAGCATCTGACTTCAGGTTGGGTCATGATCTCACAGTTTGTGGGTTTGAGCCCCACGTCGGGCTCTGTGTTGACCGCTCAGAGCCTGGACCCTGCTTCAGATTCTGTGTCTCCCTCTCTCTGCCCCTCCCCTGCTCTCTCTCAAAAATAAATAAATACTAAAAAAATTAAAAAAAAAGAATTTATGACTCATTTCACATAAGTCCTTTATCTTTATTACTAACTTCCTCTAAGTATTCTATAATTGTGTTGCTATTATGAATGTAACATTTTCTCTAATTTTTATTTCTAGCTGACTATTGCCAGTACAGAATAGAGAAAAGCTATGTCCTTCTTTACATGAATTTAAAATCAAGTTATATAACTCCATTTATCTTCATTCTGGTTCAGTTTTACTGGATTTTCTTTGGCTTTCTAGGAGGATAGTCTTAGCCTCAGTAAAGTGAGATAATTTTGTCTCTGCTTTTCTAATATTTGTACCAGTCATTATATCCCATGTAACAATCTTTATATTTAAACAGGAGTATTCAACCTGTTCGCATTTGTTAGGACTGATATATTTAAATTTTTGCCCTCCATTTTACTTTGTATTTACTATTTATTTCCTTCTTCCTTCTCCTATTTGCCTTCTTTCTGTGTGTATATGTGTGTGTGATTTTTTCAAGACGCTACTTATTCTTTTTTTCTGCCTTATTAATTTTGAAACCCTACTGTACTTTCCCAGTCTATTAATGGCTATCTTGGGGCGCCTGGGTGGCTCGGTCGGTTAGGCGTCCGACTTCGGCTCAGGTCACGATCTCGCGGTCCGTGAGTTCGAGCCCCGCGTCAGGCTCTGGGCTGATGGCTCGGAGCCTGGAGCCTGCTTCCGATTCTGTGTCTCCCTCTCTCTCTGCCCCTCCCCCGTTCATGCTCTGTCTCTCTCTGTCTCAAAAATAAATAAACGTTAAAAAAAAAAAAATTAATGGCTATCTTTCCCCCCAAACACACGCAAACATTTTTCTTTACTATTTTAATACTATTTTTAAAAAATGTTTATCTATTTATTTTTGAAAGAGAGAAAGAGAGAGCAAGCAGGGGAGGGGCAAAGAGGGAGACAGAATCCCAAGCAGGCTCCGTGCTGTCAGCGCGGAGCCGGATGTGGGGCTCGAACCCACCAACCGTGAGATCATGGCCTGAGCCGAAATCGAGAGTCAGATGCTCAACTGGCTGAGCCACCCAGGCGCCCCGATCATGTTTTAGTATTGTCAGGAGTCAGAACTGAAGAGTTTGTGTGGACAAGAAACGAGGCTGCACATGAGCACATGAGACAGACTCCAGAGCTCCCAGGAGCCCCTCGCTTCAAAAGTCGTCATTTCAACGTCTTCACTCCCAGCACACTTGACAAGTTGGACCAGCCTTTGATTTGTGTTTATGTGACCCTCATAAACAGATACTTTTCTGCCTGTCTCCAGCACTAATTACAAAGGAGATGAGTGGCTGTAAAACACACCATCAAGACAAGTAGTATAAATGAGAAAATCAGTAAGGTTGGTTCTCTTTGAACAAAGAAATCAGGGCTTCAGAAGCAACAGACACAGTAAAAACCAGGGGGACTCGGGTGATGAAAATCCGTGTGCAACATAGCACATGATACGTCTGATGGTGTTAATTCCACCGTTTTGATGAGGTTTGGATGAAAAAATAGGTACTGGTGTTCAATTGCTCAACAAATGTATATCCTTTCTTTGTATCATTATGCTATAGTATTTCTTTTTCCATAATGACATGTTGCAAAGATCCAAAACATATGCTTTAACTCTTGCTATTCACACAAACGCACTCATTGGCATAATATACTGTTTCAATTGCTTTTTAATTCTCTGATTCTAAAGAAGTTCTTAAACACTTGTATGTTATTGCTAAGTTTGATGCTAATTTTCCGGAACATTGGGACGTAATTTTATTTCAGTATTATGAGTTGCATAAACACCTTTTAAATTTGGTTTCCTTTATTTACAGATTACTTGAAAATCTGAATGTTAACGGGACTGATCTGACTACTTTTCCACCTGCGATTTTGAAGCTTAACCTGAAAAAACTCCAGTTTGAGAACACTTTCACGCATCCTACTCTTTGGAAAGAGAATTCTTTAAATAGCCCCCCGTGTCTGACTCATCTTACTTCCTTGTTCTTCTTAAAAAGTAATCTAGACAAATATTACGATGAGATCCCAGTGGAAATTCAAGAGCTGCTAAAATGGTGAGCAAATGCTGAAGCCCTTTTAGGAAGAATACACCTTTAAGCCTTTAAAATGGTCGTCAATAGAGGCCAGGTGAGAGTTTTACCGTCAACACACACACACCACACCACACCACACCCTCGGGCATACATAAAATTCTTCGAATTTCTCCTTCTGGCTCTTCAGGCATGTGATGTAGTCTGAATTCAGCCCGTTTGCTAAAATTCTCAAGTCACTACTTAATTCCAGTGGGAGTTACACATTGCTGAGGGGTAGCTGGCAATGTCTCTACAGTCCGTAGTCATAGGTCCTGTGAATTACTAAGGACATAGAAGTGGGTTCTTCCAAAAAAGGCTCCTTTAGTCCCAGGCACACTATGCAGGGAAATGCTTTATACTCTAGCTTCCTAGAGACCAGACGTATTTAGAGCAACTTCTCCTCAGTGATCCGTGGCCAGTGTGAGAATCATTGCCTAATCTCAGGACTAGGGTTTTTAAACCCCATCCACTGGCGGTCCACTCAGCTTATCTCTTATTTCCTTCAGATGGTATAAATCTGTTGTTACACCCATCAGTGCGTATATTACTGATTTAACAAACATTTGTTGTATGCCTAAGTAAAATTTCCCAGGAGTATATAAATTACCAATATAGACTCAATAAAAGGCAGGAAGCCTAAACAGACTAGTAATCATCAAAGAAATTGAAGAAGGTGATTCTAAACTACCAGTAAAAAGGGACCAGGACCCAAAGTTTTCCATTTTAATGCATGGAGATGTCAGTGTTCATGAGATTTGAACGCACATGAAAAATTAAGAAATATCTCAAAAGATACAAGGTTTTCTAAAGAAATAAAACCAAACTAGTGAGTGGTAACAGATGTGGTACAAAAAGATTTGAATTCACCGCAAAGTAGGGAAGCTGAACCTGACATTCCTCAAATCTGTACCCAAGAGTGGGCTACGTGTCCCTGGGCAGTAAATGCCTTTTTTCTAGCTAGCCAAGTGTTTTTGAGAGAAACATCCTCAATTTGGACTTTGAAGACTCCGAAAAAATTAAGTTAAATTGAACATTATCTCACAATTGAAAGAAATGTCCAAATACGTGTGGAAATGAGCCATCAAGAGTTAAAGTCAGCAAAATCAGTCAACAGGTACAAGCCTCCAAGGATCCAAGAATCTGAACTTTACAGAATATGAAATACCTATTTTCAGTGTTTAAAGTAATAAAACATGTTCATTTTAAAAATGGTTAAGAAATAAAAGACCATCAAATATGAGTGGGCACATATGAAAAAGAAATTTTATTTTCATTTATTAAAAAAATTTTTTAATGTTTATTTTTGAGAGAGAGACAGACAGAGACAGAGACAGAGTGTGAGTGGGCAAGGGGTAGAGAGAGAGAGGGAGACACAGAATCCAAAGCAGGCTCCAGGCTCTGAGCTGTCAACACGGCGCCCAACGTGGGGCTCAAACCCATGAACAGAACCATGAGATCATGACCTGAGCTGAAGTCGACTGCTCAACTGACTGAGCCACCCAGGGGCCCCTATTTATTTATTTTTTAATGTTTATTTATTTTTGGGAGAGAGAGAGTCAGAGTGTGAGCAGGGGAGGGGCAGAGAGAGAGGGAGACACAGAATCTGAAGCAGGCTCCAGGCTCCGAGCTGTCAGCACAGAGCCCAATGAGAGGCTTGAACTCATGACCTATGAGATCATGACCTGAGCTGAAGTAGGATTCTTAACTGGCTGAGCCACCCAGGCGCCCCTGAAAAAGAAATTTTAAATGAAATGAAATTCTAGAAACCAAAAGTGTAACAGTTGAAATTAACTTGGTGCATGGGTTAAATAGACAACTATACAGACACGCAGAGGGATCTGAAGAGATTATTGTGTCTATGCAGACAGGAGGTAAAGAGATATTAATACATACTCTAACACAGACGTAGAGTCCCAGAGAATTTTGTGTATTTTCAGAAGTAATGAAAGATGTGACCTCGGACGCTGAAAGCTCTATACGAGGGCAGTAACACACCTTATAGACACCAAAGACGAAGGCAAAGACTCAAAATCAGCGAGGGGGGAAAAAGGCACTTAGAATAAGAAGTCAACTGCTAGCAACAGTGGGACGATGACCGAAAACATGCTACTTTGCCCAGCACAACGAACTTGCAAGAACAAGGGAGAAAGAATGTCATTTCAGAGAAAATAAAACAGAGAATTGACTTCCTCTAGATTGTCACTAAAGGAACTTGCAAAGGGTGTGCATCAGGAGGAAAACGACTCCAGAAGCAAGCTCTGAGATGTAAGGAGGAATGGAGGGAAAGAGATTGGAAATATGCGGATAAACAAACATGGTCTCTAGAATCCATGAAATAATAACAACAATGTCTATGGTGTGGTGTTGAAAAGAAGCTATAACTAAAACCAGATATCAAAAACAATTAGAGATGTAATATTTAAATGATACTTTTTGTAAAGAAACGTAACGTACCTAGGAATATATCAAGTGAAATATGTACAAAGCATTTACAGAGAGAAAACATCAAATGACAGAAAAATAAAGAAGTTTGAATCAAATGAGAAAGATACATATTCAGGTATAATAAGATCCAACACCAAAAATACATCCGTTCTCCCCAGATAGAACTGTGTGTTCAATGTAGTTCTGGTCAAAACTCCAACAGAATCTCCGAGAAACTTGATAAGCTGACTATAAAATGTGTATGGAAAAACAGAGACTCCAAAATAGCCAAGACAAGCCTGAAAAAGAAGACTAACATTAAAGGCTTCGTTGGTTTATATCTGGTCAGATATGAACAATTATTATAAAGTCAGAGAGAGTAATACAGCTGGTGTTACGTGCAACGAAAGACAAATTAACCAATGGAAGAGAATACATAGTCCAATTACGTTCTCGTGCGTGTGCAAAAGCTTGATGTCGGGCAAAATAGCACTGTGGATCAGTAGGGAAAGGAGAGATTTTTCAATAAGTGACACTGAGATATTTGGTCACCTACCAGGGGAAAAAATGTATCATTAGATTCCTGCTATGTGTATGTCACTATCCTAAGCAAAACCAGTTCCAGTTGGATTAATAATGTAAATGCGAAAAACAAAACTTCAAAGCCTTCGCAAGCAAGCATAGGAGACTAATATGTATAACTTCACGATAGGAAAACACGCCTTGAGCAAAATGAAAAATATAAACAGTAAAGCCAAGTTTCATAAATTTGACAAAAGTGTAATCTTTCCATGTAACATGACACCTATAAAACTAAGAGGCAAGCCATCAAGAAGATATTGCAATGCATACAGCTGTTGAAACATGTATGTATGTCTCCCACAAATCCATAAGAAAAGATATAACCAATAAAAAGTGTATAAGTGATAGGAACATGCAGTTCAGGGGTGATGATACATTGATAGCTGATAAACATGAACAATGTTAAATCTTATTGGTAATCAAGGAACTGTGATATCACATAGCAACAATAGGTTTTTATGTACCCGTTTAATCAAGATGAAGAAGATTGACACTAAATGTTGGCTTTGGATGCCCCAAACTGGATTATCATGTACCATTCGTGGCACTGTAAGTTGGTCAAAGCTTTGTGGGAGGCATTTTGACAGTACCCTGCTTATCCCTTGAAAGAGAAATTTAAGTCTTCAGAATTCGTCTTATAGAAATAGTAACATGTGAACACAAGTCAGGCATAGGGATGGTAATTGCAGCCTAAATGTGCATCAATAAAAAAGTGGTAAAATAAAATTACGGTGTATCCATGTTATGGAATATTATGATGCTATTCATAATATGAAGCAAAACAAAATGTATTGCCATAAAAATTTGTCCAAGACATTCTGTTAACTCTTTTGAGATTTTATACGTACATAAAATTTAACGTGTATCCATGTTTATATCAATTTTTTTTTATTTTTTAAATTTAAAATTGGTAAATCATACCGATGTCTACACCACCAAGAAAGTATGAGTGGCCCCTGATGATTCTCATCCACACCAAACTTTGTACTGGCAGACTTTTCCATTGTGCCCATCTGATGATTATGAAATGGTATCTGTAGTCTCTGATGGCTAATGAGGTTGAGAAGCTACATTTCTCAATGTGCTCTCGACATTCAAGTCTCTTCTTCTGTGAACAGTCTGTTCATGAAAATGGAATAAGCGGTTGATGTCTTTATTTTTTTTTTAACTGATTTGTGAGCATCTAAAAATACATGCAGACACTAGTCCTATACTAGGTTATGGTAGTCCCTTTATTTTTAAAATAATATATTTATTTTGAATTCTAAAAATAATACGTAGTTCTTACAGAAAATTTGAAAACTATGGAAAAACTTTATAAAGACATTTAAAATGTCCTGTGATCACATTGACCAAGAATAAGTACTGTTTTCTCTCTGTGTCTATCCTTAGAGTGTTTTCTTGCTATGCATCTATATTTTTTGTTTTAGAAAACTAGGATTGTTTTGTATTCACATATCTATTTTTTAGCATTTAATTTTTACTTGTGTATGTTTTAGCTCTTTAATTAGATGCTAAGGTCAATAACGATAAGGGCCCCATTTTAAACTACTTTGAGTCTTGCACAGCATCAGGCAAGATGTCTTTTCCTTAGTAGATATTTACTAAGTATTGACGTGATGTTTCCTCATTCACAGCCCGTCTAGATGTGAATGGTGTCACGGTCCCAAGTTTGGTGAAGGTTTTCGAGTCATCCGATCCTGTGATATTTTTGGAGCAACACAGCTTCCTGTTTTGTACCATGTCTGTTCTTCCTACTGCTACAGAAAAGTAAAGGAAAGCAGTTTTATTTTAAAGAATGATCCCAGTAAAAGAAGAGCTCTAAATTCTGAGTTGATAAGTCATACAATGATTTAGGAGTCCCACTTTAAAAGCCATTAAAGTTTGTGTATATGGTAATTCCTGTCTTTGAGAGTAAAGGTTCTGTCTTCTGTGACGCCTCTTTGTAACCCCAGCTCCTTAAGGAACTTTGTGATTGTGAGGGAATTGTTGCAGAATAATTACTTTAGGAAGATTAGTAAAAGGTCTTTGGATTTCAATGAAGATCTAGAAAATTTCTTTTATTGCATGTTGGGCGTAAAATGAGAACTGACAGAATCCTTCGCAAAAAAACACAATTTATCTTACAACTGGCTTTTTTGGGCATCCATTCCAAGTGATAAGATAGCATTTCAAAGTCAACCAGTGGCATTTGTGCCTCCTATGGGTTCAAAGCCATGTACCCAAGTTCTCTATGTGAATTCTGTTCGTGAATTTTTGTGGAAATCTGCCCAGTGCCAACCATCTCCATTGTGGATTGTTTTCAGTAATAAAAGATTTATTCCAGTCCTATATTTAGTTGTCTGAATTCATTACCCAGGCTTTTAGAACACTGGTACAATCTGTCAGTTCTCCTGACCTTCATCTCATAAAGCCGGATTCCATAGGCCAGTGCTAGCACTCACCAGGCCTTCAAAGATAGCCTGGCAATTGGGGTGCCTGGGTGGCTCAGTTGGTTAAGCATTTGACTTCAGCTCAGGTCAGATCTCATGGTTCGTGGGTTCGAGCCCCACGTCGGGCTCTGTGCTGACAGCCTGGAGACTGCTTCGGATTCTGTGTCTCCCTTTCTCTCTCTGCCCCTTCCCTGCTCTCGCTCTCTCTCTCAAAAATGAATAAACATTAAAAAAAAAAAAAATTGAAAGAAAAACCCAAAGATAGCCTGGCAAGAAAATAAGGTAAAACTTACAAAATTACATTGCAAAGCAACATATGCATACAGCAGAACTTACTTCTTTAAGAATTAGTGTTTGGTAACAGGAAGGTAAGAGCATTTTGATATAACAAACAATTGAATTTCAGAATGGCACAAAATTGTTTCATATGCGTCATATTTTTATGTGTATTGAAGTCCAAAATGTCATTGCTAATGATGAAACTTGATGAAATCACATGATTGAAATTTATACAGGGATCTTATCTCTAGAGAATGTCAGAAAACTCACATTATGTCAGGTGTGTGTGTTTCATTTAGTAACAACAAGGGGGTACAGGAGTGATTCAGTCAGCTGAGTGACCGACCTCCTGAGGTCACGATCTCCCGGTTTGTGAGTTCAAGCCCCCCATTGGGCTCTCTGCTGTCAGCACACAGACCACTTCAGATCCTCTCTCTCCCTCTCCCCCTCCCCTGCTCTCTCTCATGGGTGCTCTCTCTCTCTCTCAAAAATGCATAAATGACAACAACAAATAACAATAACAAAAATGTGAGCTAAATATTTAAATAGCTGTAACAAAATTAAATGCACATATATTTTCATCATAGTTATAAGAAGTTATTGCTCAAGAATACTCGCATTTGGGTGCAAATATATATAATAGTGATCACTTGGAAACATTTTAAGTTTTGATCAGTAGAGAGTTGGTTAAATATGGTACATCCAACAAGGTCATATCATTCAGCCACTTAAAAAATTAGATAGCTCTGTTTTTCCTGACATGAAAAGATAATTATCAAGTATTCTTAACAAGATATTTATTAGATAATATAATCACATAATTTAAAATTCAAAAGAGGGGCGCCTGGGTGGCTCAGTTGGTTAAGCGTCCGACTTCAGCTCAGGTCATGATCTCACGGTCCATGGGTTCGAGCCCCGCGTTGGGCTCTGTGCTGACAGCTCAGAGCCTGGAGCCTGTTTCAGATTCTGTGTCTCCTTCTCTCTGTGACCCTCCCCCATTCATGCTCTGTCTCTCTCTGTCTCAAAAATAAATAAAATAAACGTTAAAAAAAAAATTAAAAAAATAAATAAATAAAAAAAAATAAAATTCAAAAGATACCAAAGAGTAGATCTTAAAAATTCTTTAACGCCAATGCCCTGCCGTCTCAGAGGCAATCAGTGATACCAAGCTTTTTGTATTCTTCCAGGATGTTTTATTGTATATGTAAGCTAGTAAGTAAATATATTTCTTCCCTACTATTTATACAGTATTAACAGATATATACTCCTTTTTGGACCTTTCCTCTTAACTATGCCATAGAGGTGGTTCTGTATCAGTACATTATTACCTTCTATTATTTTTTACGATTGCCTATTATTCCATTGAGAAATGTATATAGTTTTCTTTACCAGTTCAGTACAAATGAACTCTAGACTTTTTACAACCTCTTGTTATGAAAAAAAAAAAAAAAAACAACAACAACGTTGCAAAGAATAACATTGTCATTTGCACGTGTTTAAATCTGTTTGCGAGATAAATCCCTAAAGGTGAAGTTGCTAGGTCAAAAGGTATGTGCATTTATATTTAATTGGAGGCATGCGGAATATATTTATTTTGTTCACTTTCAAATATGTAATACTAATATATTGTACCCATTTGGAACAAGATTTGGGTCAGAGCGAAAAGTTAGTCTTTCCAATCAATTTCCTTCAGATTCCAATTCTCCTCAGAGGCAAACATTGCTACCAGCTTCTTGTCTTTGCCTCCAGGGAAATTCTAAGCATGTATAAGCACGCAGCTGGATGTAGAAGAAACTTCCTTATTCCAGTAGCTTTTTAAAAGAATTTTTGGGGGTCACATTCTATAGCAGCAATATTGACTTCGTCTGTAAGCTTCTTGGAAATGCAGAATCCCAGATCCACCCCAATCCTACTAGATTAGAATCTCTGGGGATGGTTTCCAGGAATCTTCATAATCACTCTCTCTCCAGATGATTCTAAGGGTCACTAACATGGACATTCTCTGGTCTCCAGAGGTCAGAAGACTCACCCCAAGATGTCAGAGAAATAAAGATGCAGGTTTGGGCATAATGCACTTTATTGTCTTCTCATCTCAGCCATACACTGTCATCCCCGAGATCTCATCCTACAAAAATTATTTAGGAATGTTATCCCAGGACTAGTTTAACATTCAAAAATTGATCAGTGTAAGCCACTGGACCTCCAGACCTCCATGAGCACCAGAGTGCAGAGAACAGAGACAGGCGAATGTTTCTCTTTCTAGATGTTCATTATCCTGGTGCAAAACATCTCAATAAGTAGGTCCTTTCCCCCCTTTCCTTTCCTTCACTTGCCCTGACTTTCATTTTTTCTTCTCACTCTCCCTCCCTCCTTTCATTGCTTTCTTTGGACCTCTATTTTTTCCTGTTTTTAGTCCTGAGGTAGGGAGTGCTTAATTAAATTTAAACACAAAGGAGGACTAAGGATCATGGAAACAGTCTGTCTGTAAAATACTCAAGGTAATCCCAGGGTCCCTGGGTGGTGCAGTGGGTTAAATGGTTAAATGTCTGACTCTTGATCTCATCTCAGTTCATGGTCTCGTGGTTCATGGTCTCGTGGTTCATGCATTCGAGCCCCATGCACTGATGGCGTGGAGCCTGCTTGGGATTGTCTCTCCTTCTCTCTGCCCCTCCCCAGCTCGCGCGCTCTTTCTCTCTCTCTCAAAATAAATAAATAAACGTAAAAAAAAATTCTCAAGGTAATCCCAAAGTCATCCTGTAACAACAAGTATGTGTGTGAGCACACATCTGGGTACATGTAGAAGGGGGTGGGAGAAACTGTCTGGATGATAAACAAAGGATTCATGGTGCCCTCTGGGAAATAGAACCTGGGGCTGGGACTACGGTCTTTCACTTTCTATTACGTGATTGTTTCCACTTCTGAGTGTTTGAATTTCAGTTTAATTATGAATTACTCTAATAAACATAAAAATGTTTTAATGGGATTTTAATGGGATCATGTAATGCCGACATTTTCTTTCTGTCTTTCTTCCCTGAGTCATATATTGCAAACATTTTTCTAGGTTGTTTATATCCAATATTGGTAAGTTGCCATGGAAATGCCCCAACTTGCTTATCTAATATTCTCTTGTTGAATAAACTATCTCTGGTGTTTATCTGTTGTAAACAACAATAGATTTCATAAATGTAATAAAACCAAAGATAAATAGTTGCCAAAATCTATTTTTGTTTTTGTTTGATTGTAACAAAAATTTCTGACATTTAAATTGCTAGATGAACATTGTGCAGAGATTTAAAGCTTTTTATTCTTATGATTAAATTGTTATCCTCATTATCAGTTTAGCTTTTCACCAGCAGTCTGTGAGCTGCCCTTTTCCCCAAACCCACAATATCGTTGATTTTAGTTAATTAATTAACTATATGCATTGCCAATTAGATAGAAAGTACATACATATGATTATTTCACTTTCTTTTATTACTAATAAAGTTAATTTGGGTTCCATGTTAAATAATCATGATTCTGTCATCTTTCGTAATTTTTTCCTTTACATCTTCTTTCTGATGCTTCTATGGATATGTTCATCTTACTGGTTTGTAATGGTTTATATATGTTGAGAATGTTACCTTCTGTCATTTATGATGAAAGGGGTTTTCTTCCCCCCATTTATGACCAACCTTTTATTTTTATTCAAAGTGGGGGTTTTTTTGACAAGAAGATTTTATTTCATTTATGTATTTACTTCTTGACATAAGATTTTAAATTTTAGGTTGCAAAATCATGGATGAAACTGGAGTTACGACATAACGTCAGTGAATAGTGAAATAAGCCAGACACGGAAAGAAAAATACTGCCTGATCTCCCATATATGTGGAATCTATAGAAGTCAAGGTCAGAGTAGAGAGTAAAACAGTGGTTACCAGGAGCCGGGGTTTAGGGATAATGGGCAGATACTGGTCAAAATCAATTCATTCCCTTATGTTTTTGTCTTTGATTGCTAAGCTTAGCAAATCCTTCTTTCTTTCCAGTTACATAAAGATCCATCTGTAGTTTATTTTACCTTTTAGTCTCGATTCATTTCAAAATTACTTTAGTATGGAACATGAGGGGTGGCTCCAAATTTAAATCTTTCTAGAATGCTGAAAAATTAGGTCCCCATCTAATAGCAACTAAAGCTTCACCCTACCAACTTGAAACGTCACTTTTACTATGCATTAAATTCCTATATAATTAGGTCTGTTTTTTGTCTTTTTTCTTCCTACTCTAGTCCACTAACTTGTTCTCTGTGATGCCAACACCATACGGTTTTAATTCTTTTAACTGAAACTGCATCTTAATTAATATATCTGGTTTCTCAAGTTCCAACTCATTGCTGTTTTTTGCTCAATACTTTTTAGTTATCCTTATACCTTTATTTTTCTACAATAATTATTAAAATCTTTAAAATTGTTGTGTATTATGTCCCTCCCTTTCACCAAATAAACTACTGTGGATTTTTGTTGGAAACTGAAGAAAACTGATATCCGCACAATATAGAGTCTCCCCATCCAGGCACATATACTCTGTGACATCATTTATGTAGTAATAATGATAATGATAGCAATTCAGCCATTGGGAGATTTTCTTCTGTATGACCTATATTGTTTATGTTAAAATGCTGGCATCTTATTGGGAGCAGTAATCGTGGCTATTATTGCTTATGCACTTATTCAAAAAGCAGAATTTTTAAGCTCAAAAGTTTGATCAATAGAGCTCCGAGGAATATTCTGCCCAGCTCCGAAAAACTGGATGCCAGCTCTGGTCGCTCTCTGCTTTGTCCTCTTGGCCACCATCAGAGCTCTCTATGGAATCAGCATGCTTAGCTGACTGTGGCCAAAGGCAGGGGTTGGGGATGGGAGGGCAGAGCCTCCTAAGCCCCTTTGTTGTAGACTGTCATTTCCTGCTTGGAATCTAAGGAGACAGAAGTATGTGACATCTCCCGGGCTCCAGGGACTCAGCAGTCGCTTACTGGTATCCCTGTTTAACCATAACCATGACCTTAACCCATCGAGGAAGTTCTTTACTTTCACGTACCTGAATTCATGCATGCTGAGCCTGTACTCTTGATAATCTGTCTCCCATAAACTGTCCTTCCAACGACGCACCGCAAGTGACAATTTGAAGAGATTCCATAGTGTCACTGCTTGCCAGAGACCACAAGGGTGGAAATGGGGAAGCACCAGCCCTCAACTGAGGCAGCCCAGAGCATTCTCCAGCCCCGGCAGGTACAGCTGCAGTGAGTATTCTAGATGGTACCACCCAGGGCCTCCACGTCCTGCAGGCTCAGAGTCAAGGCCTAAGGCCCCAGAGGTGGTTGTTAGGAAGCGGAAGGAATGTCCTGTTCCAGAGAGGTGACTGGGCCATCCAGTCTCCTCTACTAATGCTCCATCCCTACCAAAATCCCAGACCCTGGGTCCTTACTTCCAATAACGTCAAGGAAAACAGAGGTCAAGTGGCGAGCATTACAGGACCCCACCCAATTCTCCCTTCTCCGATACCACGATGGCGGCCTTCAAGGGTGTTGTGGTTTGTCTTTTTAAATGGATTTTAAACATGGGTTTCTCCAATTTCTCCTACTTTTAAATTACCAACACAAGGACATTTCCAATTGATTGAGGGTCAGTTGAGGATCTCTCATATTTTTTTATTTGTTGTTTTCATTACATTTAGGGGAGGGGGAAGATGTAGAGATTAATGGCAAAAATTGATTCTTTTTTCTGTTTTCTCCAAGTTGTGCTTAGTTAAGCACTTCTAATCTTTAAATAGGATTCTTTTGGCTAGCAAACAATACAAATGTTCCAAATCCAATTAATCTCAGAAATCCATAACTCCACAAATCAAGAGCGCCAACCCATTTTGACCATCCGAGCCACTCTTTCCTAACACGTCAGGAATTCCTGTTTTTCACCAATAAGAAATGCTACACGTTTGATCATAAAGTGGTTGTGGGAGGACATATGTGCGGGAGGCCAAAGGGCCCTTCTGCTGCATACCTCTGGGGACCCCTGAAGATTTGTTGTTTTGTAGCAGAATAAAGAAAATAAATAATGATCACATTAAACTTATTTGAGTAAAACTTTCAAGCTAGTGTTCCCTGGAGATCGCTTCTTCCCCAGGTGAGTTCAAGTTTCGCCAGTGATTTATTGAGTACCTACTACATGCCATGAAATATAGGCTCTTTGGATAAAGTATCATGTGGAATGTTCTATGACAGAGGTGTGTCCACAATGAAGTAGCACAGAACCAATTATAGAGATTCAAGAAAGATTTCCGGAGGGCATATTTGTTAAGCCAGATGAACAGGGTTAATGTTGTAAATTGCACAGCAGAGGATTTTTCAGAGATAAGGCTTAAGGCCAGAGAAGTAAACAGGGCTGGGTCATAAGGCTCTCACATTCCAGAGAAGTAAACAGGGCAGTCTTAAGGCTCTCACATTCCATACGAAGAAGGGTCATTAGCTGCTGAAGAGCCATTGAAGATTTTAATGGAAGAATAATAACACGATCCACTGTGTGAACAGATTGGAAAACTCAGAGAAGGTGCTGGGAATTGCAACAAGGCATGACCGTAGTAATAGGGAGGAAAATTTTCTAGAAATATTTAGAATGTAAAATTGGCAGAAAGGATGTTGAGCATGAGGGAGAAGGGGAGTCTCTGGAATGATTCCCTTGATTTCTACTTCATGAGAAGAAGAAGCATGAGAAAAATCTTGACTGCACTCTCAATTTGCCAAGCCTAACACTTTGTCATAGAAAAAAATAGTTTTATAGAGACGATGTGATACTTCAAAACTGCATATTGGTTTTAATTCATATTCTGTTCTCTTCTGGACACCTAAGTGGAGTTGACTTTATACAAATGTCACATTTCAAAAATCTAGATCTGGGGCGCCTGGGTGGCTCAGTCGGTTGAGCATCGACTTCGGCTCAGGTCATGATCTCACGGTCTGTGGGTTCGAGCCCTGCGTTGAGCTCTGTGCTGACAGCTCAGGGCCTGGAGCCTGTTTCAGATTCTGTGTCTCCCTCTTTCTCTGACCCTCCCCTGTTCATGCTCTCTGTCTCAAAAATAAATAAATGTTAAAAAAAAAAAAGTTAAAAATCTAGATCTGTCAAACAAACCAAAGGTGATTATTCTCTTTATAAAAGGATCTTTGTTTTATAAAATCAATCTTCATATGACACCTTTAAATTGTCAGCTCGAGGGGCGCCTGGGTGGCTCAGTCAGTTGAGTGTCCAACTTTGGCTCAGGTCATGATCTCGCGATTTGTAAGTTCGGGGTCCGCGTCGGGCTCTGTGCTGACAGTTTGGAGCCTAGAACCTCCTTCAGATCCTGTGTGTCTCTCTCTCTCTCTCTGCCCCTCCCTTGCTTGTGCTCCCTCTCAAAAATAAATAAACATTAAAAATTTTTTTAAATAAAATAGCTCTAAATATGATTTAATATTCTGCTCCTCAGAAATACATATATTGTATAAAATCAGACATATAGTCACTTTTGAATTGATTAGTCGGTTTTCTTTTCCAAGATAGTTTTTTGGTCTTTTTAGAGTAAGTGGCAGGTATTTTTCCGGATGAATTCATTTATTTGTTCATTCATTCAATTAACAAATATTTGTTGAGTTCTTTTTGTGTGACAGACACTTGTGTAGGACACTTCAATGACAGCAGTGAATGAAAGAGACAAAAGTTCCTGTCTTCATGGAATTTGCATTCTCATAAATTGTTCCTTTTTTTCTTCTTACAAATAGCGGAGGTTGTTTTCCCTTTTGTTGGTTTTTAACGTATTTTCTAGCATGGTGTCTGGCCCACAGCAGGGACTTTTTCTACATTTATTCAACTGAATAAATTCTCCACGCAACAGAAAGTGACTCTAACAATATACTGCATAAGTGACTTCACAGTTTTAAATATTCTGATCTATTGTCAGCCTCAGACAAGATGTCAGACTATATATTCTCATTTAAAAAATAATTCAGGTATTTGCTCACAATCTTCAAGTTATTTATAAGGAGAAAAAGACAGTATGATTTAAATGCTCTTAATTTGCTCACTGAATCTCTCATCAAATAATGTGCTGTCTTCACAACACTTCAGCCCCTTACATACCATTGTAAAGCAGATTACATTGCCTAAATATTTTATAATTTGCAAAGCACTTTCATATACTGAAGGAAAGGAGGGATTTTAAAGCCATTGTTTTTTTAGTATTACCTGTGTGGCACAGAAGACGGATTATTCACATTTCCTTTTTCCTTTCCCTCCTTTGAAGTAGAATCTTGATTTTTAACTAGGCACAATTGTCTCCCAGTATAAAGTACTTTGTTTCCCAGGCTCCCTTGAAGCTAGATTCAGTCACTACCTCATGGCAATGAAATCTAAGTGAAAGTGTTGGTAGGACTCCAGGAGGGCTGGTTAAAGGGAACAGATTGATTTGAGAGAAGACTCGTTTTGCTCTTTAATCTCTCCCCTTGTCTCTAGCCTGGAATGCAGACAGGATGGCTGGAGTTCCAGTAGCCATTTTGGGCCATGAGGTCACCTCGAAAATAGAAGGTAGGAGCCTAGGTCCTTGGTGACACCATAAGCCACAATATCAGACTGGTATGCCTACCTTGTACATGGAAAGAACTCAATTTCTATCTTGTTGTAGCCATCAATATTTTGGGCTTTTCTGTTATCTCCAGCCAAATTTAATCTTAACAGATACAGCTTGTAATACACTACAATCAAATACATTAGGAGAGAGTCATATTCCCTCTACTAAAGTAATATGCTTTTAGATCATTTCTTTTTCCCTTCAGCTGGTCTTAACTCCCTTTTGAACCTGATTTCACTTAGGTTTATACATTAGGTTGGGGACAAGGGTAAGCAAACTGATTTACCTGCAAGGCTATTTGTGCAGTAGGGCAGGGAGTCAGGCAGGCTCTCTCACCTCATCAGACTCTGACCTACTTACTGGCAAGGAACAAATCGACCACTTCTGGTCAAATTATTTTCCTTTTTATACCCCTGTATACCTCTTAAAAGAAAATAAAATGTCTTCTAAACCAGCAAGCCAAGAAAGCCTAGGAACAGCATATAAGCATGTTATTGAGTGGCCAACATGCACCACGGTGGAAAATGCCAGCCCCACGTTATCATAGTCCCCAGCTCGCTGCAGACTTTACTAAGCAATCCTCACGCTCTCACCTGCTCAGCCTGTTCTGCTTCTGACTCCTTAATAAAATAATTCCCCAGGGGCACCTGGGCAGCTTAGTGGATTAAACGTCTGCCGACTCTTAAAATTTTTTTTTTTCAACGTTTTTTATTTATTTTTGGGACAGAGAGAGACAGAGCATGAATGGGGGAGGGGCAGAGAGAGAGGGAGACACAGAATCGGAAACAGGCTCCAGGCTCCGAGCCATCAGCCCAGAGCCTGACGCGGGGCTCGAAGTCACCGACCGCGAGATCGTGACCTGGCTGAAGTCGGACGCTTAACCGACTACGCCACCCAGGCGCCCCCGTCCGCCGACTCTTGATTTCAGCTCAGGTCATGATCTCACGGTTCGTGGGTTTGAGCCCCACGTTGGGCTTCGTGCTGACTTCACAGAGCCCGCTTGGGTTTCTCTTTCTCCCCCTCTCTCTCTCTGCCCCTCCCTGCTTGCATTCTCTGTCTCAAAATAAATAAATGAACTTAAAAAATAAAAAACTCCCCAACTAAGCTTCTCTCTGGGTACACGTTAGCACCTTACAGACGCATGCATCCGAGCTAGGTTGCTAAGCTATTGTTTCGTCCTGGTTAGCAACGATAATAGGATGCTAAAATGTGACTCTCGGCATTCCCACTTTTAAATGCTTAAGACAAAATGATACGTTTCCAAATTGAGGTGTTAGACGGAACATTCCCAACCAAAGAGCTAGGAAAGAAGAGGACAAACTAGTTTTGTGACGGCTCGTGGGAGCTGCAGTGGCAGATTCCTGGTGAGTGGGGGGCCTCTCCAAGAAACCCACTACATTGCCCAGATGGAGTCCAACTGAGCACCCAGCAAGGCCAAAAGGCACAATGTCTGATCACGGCAGTGCCGGTGACAAAGACTGTGTCCTTTTCTCCCATCCCGTTCACCCTTGGCATCACTCGGAAAGCATCAGAAACTACAGAGAAGCGATGGGAGAGCAAGCGGGGGGGGGGGGGGGGGGGGAGAGTAGCCAGGGGGTGACAAGCACAGTTGATTAGGGCCCCTACCCCACTGTGGGTTTCAAGCCTGACTCGGTACTATTCTCACTTGCTTAAGAGCTTCCAGTATGACTGCCACACTGGACTGGATGCTTTGTTGCTGCAATGATACTGGTCATATGACCCAAAGGGGCAGGAAGGACTTCTGGCATCTACCAGAGATTTCTTGCAGAGGCAGGAAAGAACCAGTTCTTGAAAGACGTTACAAAGGGCCAGTGGGGGGGAGGGGTGGGGGGAGGGTCAAATTACTCCTTCTGTGCTGCCCCCAGCTGCCTCCCCCCCTTCACTGGGTCTCACTTGCTCAGAAAAGCAGCCACACCAGCTTCCCCATCAGGTCCCTCATGACCCACAGGCAATGCTTGAATCCGAGGCAGTGGAACTACTCGTCCCTTTTGAGAGAATTTCTACCCTGGCTGCTCCTGAAAATTGGAAAGGATGTCTCCTGACACCTAGAGCATGACAATAGGAGTCTGTGTCCTCAAAGTGTCACATCAAATTTGAAATGTCCAACCCTCCTCAGCATTTCCACATCAACTTGCTGAATTCGTTTCATTGCTGGGAAAATCCAAACCAGTTAAATTTTCAGTATATTTCAAATACAGAAAGCTGACGTTTAGAAATTCAGCAGAAGCCAGGGATATGCCCAGAATAGTATTATGACTAGATTGGTCTTGAGTTGATACTTCATGCGGGAAAGGGGCGTTTTCCTCAGGAACTCAGCCAAGCCACTTACCATAATATTTTAAAGTTCGGTGAAAACCATGGGGTTACTTAAAATTGTAGAAATAATGGCTCGATTTTCTTCTTTTACTTTTCTCTAGCTCAATTTCATATAGCTTATGGGTTGTATCAATTTTTTGTACTAAAAAGAAAGGCACACCAATGGCATTTTTTTTGCTCCCTGAGTCACTCTCGCTTCTGTCATATGCTTCTAATTTGAAAAGTGAGGCACTAAAAAGTAAGAATTACCCGAGTAATTTATAGTAATGCAAAACTTGGCTCAACAACCAGATCAATAGTCTCCAGAAGGCCGAGGACAGATACAGAGACAGTTAGAAATAAGTCATTATTAATTGGGAGATACTTGCTCGGGCACCAGATTTCCAATTGAACTTAACTGAGGATTCTCTTGGTCCAAAAGCACGGTAATAAACAGACCTTAAAACAGCATCCAGGGGCGCCTGGGTGGCGCAGTCGGTTAAGCGTCCGACTTCAGCCAGGTCACGATCTCGCGGTCCGTGAGTTCGAGCCCCGCGTCAGGCTCTGGGCTGATGGCTCGGAGCCTGGAGCCTGTTTCCGATTCTGTGTCTCCCTCTCTCTCTGCCCCCGTTCATGCTCTGTCTCTCTCTGTCCCAAAAATAAATAAAAAACGTTGAAAAAAAATTAAAAAAAAAAAAAAAAAAAAAAAAAAACAGCATCCAGACAAGGACAGTTCTTTGTAACATCATACATCACAGAAAGAACTGCCTTCACTGGAACTTTCCCATTTTATTTCCCCTTCTATCTGGCAATATGCCAAAAAAGAGACCCAAAGTGATCCACAGGGTTCCTTTTGGCAAAGCTCGAGGAGCCCTCAAATGTCCCCGTATTTGGATTCCAACCGCGTTCATTCCATTACGATAATAGAGAGCGTTTGTTATCATGACGATTAGAGCTCGCTCCTTGCCTGCGCTCCTTTGCGCAAATGGAATCACAGCTCTTCCGAGCTCTCAGTGGGCACGGTGGACAGTGTTTCCTGTGTAAAAGGCAAATAGCTTTAAAAGAAGTAGGAAGATAATCTCGCATTGTAAGGGTAACGGGGATGTCCTTAAGCACTATCCCAGCCTGAGGGTCTAGATGTTGCTCAGTTTGGCAGGACCTGTGCCCAAGCTGAAGACCGGAGCTTCCCCAGCGCCCCTCTTGGGTTTTAGGTATCCTGGGAGGTTGTGGGGGAAGTGTCTGCACTGGGCAGTTGGACAGAAGCCGGCCTATGGCATTGCTGGCCGGGGGGGGGGGGGGGGTCACACCTGCTAGTCTGGCGGCTGGAAAGGTACAGGAGCAGGTGGAGCCCCGTTTCCTCCTGTGTGCAGCTCAGAGCTGGACTTAGTGGTTTCCACGTGGGTGAAGGCTGGGTGGTCAGTGATAAAGACACCATTCAAGGATGTTCCTGGATGCACGAGAGGGACCCAGCATAGGCCTAGAAGTCTTCTCCCCCAGCCCTTCCTCTCACCCCCCAGCCCCCGACAGTCTCCCCTCCCATTCTGACCACTCTCTTTTACTCAGGGCCCAGGTCACTGAGCCTCTATCCCATAACCACTAGAGCTCTGTCTTCCCTATTTTCTGTGACTTCCTGCCATGCACCATTTTTACTGCCTTCCTAAACAGCAGTATTCTCCTTTTATTTCACAACAGAACTTGATCTCCTTATCTAAACCACAGCCCACTCCTTCCCAGCCAAAGCCAGTCTGGATCCCCTTTCCGCAGGGGCCCAGAAAGTGCCATCTTCAAAGCTCTTTGAAAACCTTCAAAGAGCCCCATATCATAGCTCTACAGCAGTGCCTGCTGAGAAAGGTTGGTAAGCCCACACTTAACACGCAACTCCAGGAACAGGGCGCTCACCAGAGTGTTCCCTCAAGAGAACACTAAGTTGGCCCAGAAGTATCCCATTAAAAATAACATGTGCAGTTTTCTTATGTCAAGGAAGTCCTCACCCCTTTTTATGACCATATGTCTGAATTAAATCAAGATCTCCAATTTACATAACTTTGAGACATCTGAAGAGATCTATTTCAAGAGCTGAATGGCAAGTGGGTGAGCCAAAGCTCTCTTCCTAGAATGGGTTTCAGGTGTGCTCAGGCATATGGTGGCTATCCATGCCTGAAATCTCTATGCCATGATGCTGCAATAATTTTTATCTGGAAGGGCTCTTCCTTTTCCATCAATAACAACGCCTAACGATTGCTAAGCACACACTGTGGGCCAGATGTCCGCTATTCTTACATCACTAACAGTTTCTATTAATAGCTTGATTTTACAGGTGATGAAACTGAAGGGATGAGTTGGATTTATTTTTTTTTTTTTAGTTTACTTTTATGTATTTATTTATTCTGAGAGAGTGAGAGAGAACAAGCGGGGAGAACAAGCAGGGAAGGGGCAGAGAGAAGGGGAGAGAGACAATCCCAAGCGGGCTCCTCGCCCGGCAGGGTGGCGGGTGGCTTCATCTCCCAAACTGTGAGACCGTGACCTGAGCTGAAATCAAGAGCTGGATGAGTTTTACATTTTTTATAACGTTTTTATGTATTTTTGAGACAGAGAGAGAGCCAGCGTGAGTGGGGGAGGGGCAGAACCTGAAGCAGGCTTCAGGCTCTCAGCTGTCAGCACAGAGCCTGACTCGGGGCTTGAACTCGTGAACCACAAGATCATGGCCTGAGCCAAAGTCAGACGCTTAACCAACTGAGTCACCCAGGCGCCCCAAGAGTTGGGTGAGTTTTATTTTTTTTTTTTTTATTTTTTTTTTTCAACGTTTTTTATTTATTTTTGGGACAGAGAGAGACAGAGCATGAACGGGGGAGGGGCAGAGAGAGAGGGAGACACAGAATCGGAAACAGGCTCCAGGCTCTGAGCCATCAGCCCAGAGCCTGACGCGGGGCTCGAACTCACGGACCGCGAGATCGTGACCTGGCTGAAGTCGGACGCTTAACCGACTGCGCCACCCAGGCGCCCCTAGTTGGGTGAGTTTTAAAAGGAAGGATCTGAACAGTAAAATTTCAGGGTCACAAACATTAACATGTTTAGGGTTCCTGGTAGAGGAAGTCAATTTGCCCTCTGGAAAATCTGTACCTCCTGCTTGTGGTACATACCACACATTCACCAACACATTGAGGATTATCTTTTGAAATATTTAATCATTTGATGGGGGAAAACCATACTTTACTGTGGTTATTTCAGTTGTGTTTATCTTAAATGTCCTATTTTCTTCTGAATTTTGTAGGGAGCAAACATGACAGAAATCCTAAACAAATGGATGAAATGCTTCACTATTCTACTGGGAGCCAGCCTTTGCTATTTTATTTTATTTTTTATTTTATTTATTTTATTTTATTTCATTAAAACATTTTTTTAATGTTTATTTATTTTTGAGAGAGAGACCGAGCATGAGCAGGGGAGGGGCAGAGAGAGGGAGACACAGAACCCGAAGCAGGCTCCAGGCTCTGAGCTGTCTGCACAGAGCCCGACGTGGGGCTGGAACCCAGGAACCATGAGATCATGACCCCAGCCAAAGTCGGACGCTCAACCAACTGAGCCACCCAGGTGCCCCTTTTTCATTTCATTTTTTAGTTTATTTCTTTTGGGAGAGACAGAGAAGATGAGTGGGGGAGGGGCAAAGAGAGAGGGAGAGAGAGAATCTCAAGCAGACTCTGCATGGTCAGCACGGAGCCCCATGCAGCACTGGATCTCATGAACTGTGAGATCATGACCTTGGCCGAAATCACGAGGCGGACCCTTAGCCGACTGAGCCACCCGGGTGCCCCTCGCTATTTTATTTTTAAAAGGAAAAGAAGGGGCGCCTGGGTGGCGCAGTCGGTTAAGCGTCCGACTTCAGCCAGGTCACGATCTCGCGGTCCGTGAGTTCGAGCCCCGTGTCGGGCTCTGGGCTGATGGCTCGGAGCCTGGAGCCTGTTTCCGATTCTGTGTCTCCCTCTCTCTCTGCCCCTCCCCCGTTCATGCTCTGTCTCTCTCTGTCCCAAAAATAAATAAAAAACATTAAAAAAAAAATTTAAAAAAAAAGGAAAAGAAAAATTTAGAAAAGGGAGAAGCTAAAAGTAACCCACACTTCCACAGCTTGCTCCAGAAGTAGGAACGGCTTGTCTCCTTCGAGGAACCAGAAAGAAGTTTGCTCCGCTCCCCTTCTCAACAGCCCACATCGGCGCCATCATCAGCACCGCCAGAGAGGCTGAGAGCGGCCAACCCACGTGACTGGAAGCGTGTGGGCACGGATGTACCAAAACCAGGTGGAGCTTCACCCTGCATTTTCTCCATTTCTTATATAAACTCATCACTGGCAATGGTCATGTTATAGTGTCTCTGCAGACAGAGAATTGTGTGGAACTTAACGGGCACGTGGTCGGATTGTATGGAACTTAACGGGCACGTGGTCGGATTGTATGGAACTTAACTGGCACGTGGTTACCCAACGCGCCAATCCCGATACCTGCCCCTGAGTATAAAAAAGTAGGTCAAACAGACACCCTCACTCCTGCTGCAGCGGCTTTCACGCTGCATCAAATGGCTGTGTCAAACAGGATGGTGGCTGTCGCAAGGGGCAGAGACCACAAACCGTCCGCCACCGCTGCCAGTCAGTGCAGAACCTCGCCGTTGCCTCTCTCTCAACCATTTCCTGGCGACTAGCATCTGACACCTTGCAAGAGGGCAGCGCCTTCTGGAAAGACTGCAGCTGTAACTAAAAAAAAATGTATCATCGAGCAGGCAAAAAACATACCCGATTACCAGCTATTTTCGAGTCCATTTGCATTCACGAGCGTGAGGCGTTCCAAATGCAAACCATTGCTTCCAGTTCAGCTGTAGCCAAACTAGCTAAAAGGACTTGAGAAGCATCAAGAGAGAAGCGACACCCCGCGAAGAAGCAGCCTTTATGCTTTGGTTGTCTGATGTTACAGCAGGGGTTCTGCCCAAGAATACCACTATGAGTGTCCTCCAAAAAGCTGCGTCTAACCAAACGACGAGGCAAAGGCCGCTCTGGGGGAAGAGGAACAACATTCAGGCGAAAGGTCGATTCATTTCCTATAGCTGCTGGGACACAAATTACCACAGACCAGTGGCTTAAAACAACATGCTTGTATTACCTTTATCGTTCTGGAGTTCTGAAGTCTAAAATGGGTTTTACTGGGTTGACGTCAAGGTGTAGGCAAAGGTGTGTTCCTTCTGGATGGTCTAGGGATGAGTCCATTTTCTTGCCCTTTCCAGCTCTAAAGGCTGCCTATATTCCTTGGCTCGTGGATCCACTCCTGCATCTTGGAAACCAAGAGTGGCGGGCTCAATAATCCCACAGTCTCTCTGATTCTTTCTCTTCTACCTCCTTCTAAGGACCTTTGTGATTACACTGCTCATCGGCGAATCTGGGATAAGCTCCTCGAGATCAGCTGATTAGCAGGCTTAATTCCACCTGAAACCTTAATTTCCCCATTGCCAGGAAATACCACATAAGGCTCCAGGAGTTAGAATGGAGACATCTTTGGGCGGGGGTGGGGGGTGCAGGGGCCTTTTTCTGCCTACCCCAAGAGGGAACACCAGAGAGTTCAGTTCTGCATCTCTAATCTTCAGAGCCACCTTGGAGGTGGAACGTTTACCAAGAAACTGAGGCTTTGAGAATCGAAGTACTTTGTTACTTTTTCCAAAGGTATTCTGCTAGTGGCAGATACAGCTGGAACATGACCCAGATCTGTTTTGGAAGCCCGTACCCATCCTCCACACTATGCTCCTACCCGGGAGACAACCTGGCCCTTCTGCTGGATCCCTACACCACATGGAGCCTGAAGATCCTTCAGCAGGAGTCTCAGAGGAAATTCATCTTCCTTCAGGAATTTCAAGGAACCCTGGTAACGACCAAGAGTCAGGACAATTGGCCTCCACTTCATATTGCTTTGTAACCACTGCAGGGCTGGGCAATGTGCTGAAACTTTCGGGTTCTCAGGATCCTCAACGGTAAAACCAGATATTGGACTGTATGGTGTCTAAGACACCTTCCAGCTCTAAAATTCCAAAATCGAGTAATCCTATTGGTGAAGCCAGTGCGCTGCAGAACGGGTCCACTAAGTGCATGGCTAAGTGTCCCAGATGTTCCTTACTATTGTCATGTGCTGCTCACCAGTCACAATTTCTAGGCACTCAAACAGATCGGCTATTTTCAGCGTTTTTCCTTGGAAGCCCTGTTCTCCTGCTCCAAACTGGACTATCTTCTGCCCACACCTGCTGCACACAGTTCGTCCCATCATTTTCCTCCACTGCCATCTCAGGACTTTTCATGTGCCGTTCTCCTGTGTTAGATCTTCTTTTTCTGGACCCGCATCTTCCTCTTTCTTGGTTTATTCCTTTATTTTGGGGGAGGACAGACTCTGGTAGTTTCCCAAGAAAGCATAGAAGGGAGACGATTCTTTTGAGGGCTTTGAAAATGCCTTTAATCCAGCCTCCATGTGTGTGGCTTATAGAATTCGGGGTCCCGCAGCATGGAACCTTGTCTACTAGCTCTGGCATTGCTATTCAGCTCATAAGCCTTTGTAGATTGTTGTTGCTTTCTCTCTCTCTCTCTCTCTCTCTCTCTCTCCCCAGAAGGTTTTAGAATCTTACCTCTTGCGTTGTGCAACTACATAATGATGAGCTTTGGTGTGAGTCTTTTGCGCTGGGCACTCAGCGAGCCCTGCCGCCGGGAACTCTGTCCTTCAGTTCTGAGAACTTCTCTCATTGCATTGCTTTATTTGTTTTCATGACTTCCTTCTGCTTTCTCTCTTCTGCTTTATGAAAGTCCTGTTCGTTCATATTGGACATTCGAGACAAGTCTGATTCTTTTATTTTTTTTCTCCCACATTTTCCACTGCTTTATTTCACTTCTATTTTATGTGAGATTTCTTCGGCCCTTTAATTTTGGGGAAAGGTACCATTTTTAACCTCAAATGTTTATTCCTTTGCTTATTTTTTATAGTACTTCTTTTTTGTTTGGGATGTAATATCTTTTCTTAACTCATTGGGGATATTGGCTTTTGTTAAACTTTTTATTTTGAAATAATTATAGAATTGGCAGGAAATTGCAAAGATGGACAGGGAGGTCCCAAGCACCCCTCACCCTTTTGCCTAGTTTCCCCCATTGCATACTTATAATACAATATCAAAAACCAAGAAACTGACATTGGTCCAAGGCATGTGCATAATTCTGTGTCATTTTATCACATAAAACACATCACCACGAAGATCCCCCTTGTGCTACCCCTTTATAGTCTCATCCTTCCTCCTTCACTATAGAATATTAATTTAAAGTTATTTGGGGGGGCACCTGGGTGGCTCAGTCGGTTAAACAACTGACTTCGGTTCAGGTCATGATCTCACGGTTCATGGGTTCAAACCCTGCATTGGGCTCTGTACTCCAGCTCAGAGCCTGGAGCTTGCTTCAGATTCCGTGTCTCCCTCTCTCTCTGTCCCTTCTCTGCTCATTCTCAGTCTCTCAAAAATAAATAAACGTTTAAAAAATTTTTTTAAAGATGAAGTTATTTTTTTCCTGTTTTCAGCATAATGTTTCCTCAGTGCCCCCCCCCCTTTCTTATCTTTCATTTTGGAAACCACTCAAAATGTTTGGCAATGTTGCCTATTCATTCATAGTTAAGCATGAAGCTCAGCTGAGAGTATTTGTGGGACCTCATCACAGGAGATCATTGGCAAGTCCGCTTTTTCTTTCCTTTTTTTAATGTTTATTTATTTTTGAGAGAGAGAGGGAGGGAGAAAGCAGGGGAGGGGCAGAGAGAGAGAGAGGGAGACACAATCCCAAGCAGGCTCTGCGCTAACAGCACAGAGCCCAACGCGGGGCTCGAACCCACAAACTGCGAGATCGTGACCTGAGCCGAAACCAAGAGTCAACGCTTAACCGACTGAGCCACCCAGGTGCCCCAAGCTCATTTTTTCATTGGAAGACCCACCAATAACAGTACCTGGCCTGGGATCCTTTCTCCAGGTTCATTCACAGGCTCCACCGTAGAATCCTCCGATCCTGTCCTCAGGGGTGGGGAAGACTGCAAGCCTGGCTGCCAACTAGAGTGTGGGGAGGGGGCTGAGAGCCTCCTATTTAAAGGGCAGATTTTCACTTAATTGTATCCCATCTCTCCCCACTCCTCTTCCCTGTGATGCTCCCAAGTTTCTTACGTTCAATTTCTTTAGAGAATAAGCCTCCAACTTCTGAGGATAAGTCTTCGGTTTCTCCAGGGGGAGGGCAGTTGCCTAAGTGCAGAGGACAGGGCAGTATGTTTCAGAAAAGCATCACATGCACAGGGCAACTGCAGTTGTCTGCTCCACAGACAGACTTCCAGGAAATTCCTTATTCTCAGCCCTTGGCCTCACGGCCCCTCACACCTGTGCAGAGCCTTTCTGTGGCTCTAAAAAGGAATCCCTGACTTCCCCCATCATGCTCCCTCTCTATAGCCACCAACATTAGCTGTAAATGCTCCAGCACCCAAAACTCTGTTGAAATCTCTTTCATCTGATGCTGTTTCCTATCCGATTTACTTTGCCTTCGTGGACTTTTGTATTTTCTTACTTCCTTTATAGTATTTAAAAAAATTTTTTTAATGTTTATTTATTTTTGAGGGAGAGAGAGTGAGAACAGGGGAGGAGCAGAGAAAGAGGGAGACACAGAATCCAAAGCAGTCAGCATAGAGCCTGATGCGGGGCTGGAACTCATGAACCGTGAGATCTTGACCTGAGTCAAAGTCGGACGATTAACTGACTGAGCCAGCCAGGTGACCCTAAAGTCATTTTAATAGGATTCTAGGAGGGAGGGGGAAAGGAGCATGTAGGTAACCTGCCATGCTTATGCAGCATTCAATAATCATTTTTGAGAACAATATTTGAAATATATGATGAAAGCTGAATTTGTGTCTTGGTGAATTTCCAGTAACACGGCAGGGGTGCCTGAGTGGCTCGGTTACTGAAGCATCCGACTTCGGCTCAGGTCATGATCTCACGGTTCCTGACTCTGAGCCCTGCGTAGGGCTCTCTTGCTGTCAGGGCAGAACCCACTTTGCATCCTCTGTCTCCCTCTCTCTCTGCCACTCCCCTACTTCCACTCTCTTTCTCTCTCCAAACTTAGTAAACTTTAAAAGGAGAAAAAAGTAGTAACATGTTAGTGTATTCCAGAAGAGTATCACACACAAAAAAAATTAAAATTACTTCCAACAATCAGAAGACAAGGAATGGTTTTTTTCCTCATTTGTCTTTAAAACTTTTTTGGATGATACATGGCTCTATATTCCACGTATATCAACCCTCATTTCCTGCTGTTGCAATACCAATTTGCGAAATTCGACAGTATATGCGAAGGAAAGCTGAAGTCGAAATGAACTCCAGACAGCATGTAGCTTTTGCCTCTAGAGTTACTCACCTCTAACAAAAGACGTGGACCCACAGAGATCTTTCTCTGGGTTCTTTGTGGATGACTTGAATGAATGACGGTTTTGTTTGCTCTTTCCTTGTCTTCTAGAATCCAGATGGCTTTTGACTGACCATTGCCCCAGTGGATGCCAGGCAGGGTGGAAGAGAGCTGGGTATAGGAGAAGTTGGTTTTGAAAGCTATGAGTGTGGAAGCACTTGTGGCAGCAAGTGTGGAAGCAAGAGGGAGAGCTTGCCATGAAGAAAGAATTTAGCAACAAGGAGAACAAAGAGAAAAGTGGACAGAAATGGAAGGGAAGACCATGGAGAATGTACGAAAAGAAACTGAAAGCAATGTGAAAGAGAGGCTTGAGCCAAACAAGAAGGAAGCTGGCGTCATCAGCCAGCAAATACTGATCTAAACAGAATTGAAGCTAGCCCATTCATTCACTTAACAAACATTCAAGAAATCTATTAAGCAGCTACAGGGCACACACCCTGGATAAGAAGGAATACAAGAGACCGACAAACATTTTTTAAGAAGAGAGAAAAGAAGATATCAGATAGTAAGAATGAAGATAGGGCAACGGAGTTGAGTGGCCAAGGCATTTCAAGGTGGTGATTATTTCATCTCAAATTTGAATCATAAGTGGGAACCAGCCCGCAGGGATCAAGGCAAGTAAGCGGCAAAATGAAAATTAGAAGCATAATGAGCTATCCCTTTCTATCAGATTGGCAACAATTTTAAAGCCACCAGATAGTAGCAAGAATCTAGAGCAACGGGAATTCTTAGTCACTGCTGAAGAGAGTACAAGTTGGTACAGCCACTTTGAAAACAATTTTGTGTTACCTAGAAAGTGCTGACATACTTCTATCCTAGAAATCACTAGTCCACACCTAGGCATATACCCTGGAGGAACTTGTACGTGCATATTAGGAGATATGTCTGCGAAAGTCTACAGTTTTGTTGTAATAGCAAAGAGTGGGGTAGGCTCAAATGTCCACCAACGGTAGGATATAAAACAGATAATTGCATCTTGGTGTTTTAATGCAATAAAATACTACATAGCAGGGAAAAGGAATGCATTACAGCCTCACTCAGTATCATGATGAACCTCAGGAACATAAAGCAGAGTGAAACAGCAGGTTTCATGGAAATGCAATGTAAACACTGTGTTGTTTAAAGATACAAGCAAGCAAACCATAAAGAAAAACAAGAGAATGCTCAATACGAAATTCAGCCATTTTATCTTGGGGCGGGGAGAAGAAGGGCTGGAATCAGAGGAGCTCACAGAGTTGACGGTAAATGGCTAATGACAGATGGGTACATGAACATAAGGTATGTTTTTTTTTCTTTAAACATGCTACGTATTTTACAAATATTGCATGTATCCAACAAAATTGCTTTGAATCAAAACCAAAAAACAAACAAAAGCAGAGAGAATATTGCAGACAAAGGAAATAGGCACAAAATCTTTAAAAACTTTTTAACATTTATTTATTTTTGAGACAGAGAGAGACAGAGAATGAATGGGGGAGGGTCAGAGAGAGAGGGAGACACAGAATCTGAAGCAGGCTCCAGGCTATGAGCTGTCAGCACAGAGCCCGACGCGGGGCTTGAATTCACGGACCGCGAGAACATGACCTGAGCCGAAGTCCGACGCTTAACCGACTGAGCCACCCAGGTGCCCCACAAAGGCTTTAAAGTGGAAAAAGCTAGATGTTTTCCAGGATATGAGAGGAGGTCAATGTGGCTGAAGCACAGCCAATGGGGACAAGATAGAGAAAGATGAGGTCAGAAGATTAGACTACGTGGGGTGATTGATGACGAGAAAGTATGAGGGCTAAGATAGTGAGGGACTCAATAACGTTGAAGACGTGCTGGAGTGAGAATAATAGAAGCATTAGTCAATGTTCTCGAGAGGGAAACAATAGGATGTAAAAGGAATTTATCATGAAAAAGTGGTTCACACGATTATGGAGGCTGAGAAACCCCACGGTCTGCCATCTACAAGCTGGAAACCAAGAAAACCAGTGGTACGATTCAGTCCAAGTCCGAAGACCTGAGAACCAGGGGCGCCCGTGATGTAAATTCCAGTCCAAGGGCAGGAGATGGGATGAGATGTCCCAGTTCAAACATCCAGGCAGAAAAGAAAAGAGAGGTGTGTGAATTCTTCCTTCCTCCATCTTTTTGTTCTATTCAGCATTCAACTGATGGAATGATGCCCACCCACAATGAGGAAGGCAATTTACTTTACTGAGTCAACCAATTCAAATGCTAATCTTATCTGGAAACACCCTCACAGACATCCCGGAAAATGACGTTTAACCAGAGAGCTGGGCATCCCTGGATCCAGTCACACACAAAATTAAGCATCACAATGGACTAAGTGGTCAAAGGATGGTGCTCTGACAACAGGCAGCTTGAAGTCAAGATTTTGGAGGTGACACTATTATTAGTGATGACAACGTCATGGGATTTGAAGAGTGGGTAGTCAAGGGGGTTGAGAAAGTAGAAGGCAAGGTGGGGGGTGGGTCATCCACGGTGACACAGGGCCTGGACAAATCTTACAACCTGCTCGCCCAGCAGCCATGTGGGCCGCCATGGGGCCGTCTGTCCCGCCATCTCCACAGGGCCACCTTGAGATCCAGCCCTTCCTCCTAATCTTCAGTTTCCATGGGAAGATGGAAGTTTGGTTAGATGAGTAAGCCAAAGTGGCAGCATGCCTGGGCTTCGGGAGGGGGCAGAGGTCAAGGGGGCTGGGACACTGGCCCCAAGGGGGCAGAAGGCCCCCAATGGGACACATGTTGTCTTCCCACAGCCCCCCCCCCCGCCCCAATCTGCAGTGAGCTTACTAAACTCAAAAGTGACGAGTGTATTGAATATCTTTTCGAGAATGGTGAAGGCCTTGAGCCTCATGTCTGCACTCAGTGCAAGGCCAAATGGTGGCACACACAGGTGTGGAAATCTACAAGAGAAAAGCATGAGAATTAAGGCCCCGGAACTTTCAGAAATCATGGGACTTGACAGGCTGTAGCTCCCGGAAGTGAGGCACTTGTCCAGAGTAGCCAGGCCTGTGACAGGCAGTGAGGCATCAGCCACAACCTTTCATCTGTCCAAGAAGGAAACCGGGTCTCAGAGAGGTTAAATATTTGCTCAGGATTGTTCACTTGCTCAAGCGACAGAGGCAGGATTTGAACCCAGGCTCACCGGACTCCAAAGCTATGCTCTTTACGGCTCTCAGGCAGCCGGAGAAGGGAAGTACCTCCACTGGGTTCTGAAGGCTGAGTGGGAATTTTCCAGGCAAGAGAGGAGAAGGAAAGAGGTGGGGAAGGGGTAACAGGTGGAGGAGAGCATGGGGTGAGCGGAGCCAGGAGGAGAGAGACGGTGATGCGCATAGGCTTCCGCAGAGGCCACACGAAATTACCGGAATTGCCGGCAGGTCCCTAGTGCAACATGCTTTCTCACCTTCAGCCAAACGCGCTGTTTCCTCCTCCAGAGTTACTTTCCCTCAATCTTTATCTCAAAGCTTTTTCTTATTCTTCAAAACTCATTTCAAGGGCCCATTCTTCCAGGAAGCCCAGGAAGGGCGGGGCACTGTCTGGAAGCTCCTCACGCTCCAGCAGAGGGTCAGGCTGCATGTTCCCTGCAGCAGAGAAAGGAGAGTACACGACATGTCTCCCTGCCTGAGAAGGACACCTCCTCACTTCTGTGATATTCCTGCACAGAACACATAACATCCCGGCAATCGTGAGAAGACAAGCCCAGATTGGGGAACATTCTGCAAAATGAGTGGACTGTCAAGGTCAGAAAAGACAAAGAACTGAGGAACTGATCCAAATGAAAGGAAATTAAGGGACAGGACAAATAAATGCCATGTATGAGTCTGGATTAGAATACCAGTGGCAAATTTGGAATAAGGTTCAGAGATTTTTGATAAGACACCACCATTACATCAATATTTTCTTTTGAAATTTTTTGATGTTTATTTATTTTGAGAGAGAGAGAGAGATTGCAAGTGGGGGGAGGGCAGACAGAGAGAAAGAGGCACACAGAATCCGAAGCAGGCTCCAGGCTCTGAGCTGTCAGCACAGAGCCCAACGTGGGGCTCGAACTCATGAACTGCGAGATCATGACCTGAGCTGAAGTTGGACGCTTAACTGACTGAGCCACCCAGGCGCCCCTCGGTACTCATTTTCTGATTTTCATCACTGACCTTTGATTATGCAAGAGAATGTCCTTATATTTTTCTGAAAGTCCCCACTGAAATGTTTGGAGGTAAAAGGGCATCATTTCGGCAATTACTCACAGATGTCTCAGAAGCACGCATCTACACACACGGGGAGAAATGTTGGTAAAATGCCAACATCTGGGGAATCTAGGCAAAGGAGAATGGGAATTCTCTGTACTATCTTTGCAACTTTCTGTAATTCTGAAACTTGCCAAATAAAAAGGGTTTTACTGTTAGAGCTAAGAAGGAGGAAGAGAAAGGGAAGAAACAGAAAAAGGAGAGGGGGAGGGGAAGGAGAAGGAGGGGGAGGAGGAGGAGGAGGAGAAGGAGAAGCATCTTCTGCTCTGTTCCCTGGAAACACCTCCACACCCCTGCAGGCTCCCTTACAATGAGATTCTACTCTGCAAAACAGGAGGTCTCCAGTCTGATAGTGCCCTCAAAACTTTCTCTTTATCTTCATTAAGCAATTTCTTTGCAAAAAACTAGAGACCCAAACAAATTGCTTCAAAAAAAAAAAAAAAAAAAAGGTTCTGCACCAGCAGCCCTGTATGTATTTCCTTCAGGTGCTCCACGGGGACATGGTGTCTTCTCCGCCTACGGACTTACCAGCGGCTAACTTCCCTCACAGCCTGGCATTGCCATTAACCCATTTGATGTCTTTCTTCCTCCCAGAACGATGGGAGGAGTTTCTGTCCTACCATCCAACTCCACGGAGAACATACTTGGAATTGTTTTTCCTGCTGCTAAGTTGCTTTCAGAAGTCACACTCGCCAGCCCCACCTTTAACCTCCTGTGCCTTAAACTTGCCAAATCTGATGGTTGGATTATATCATTGGCAGGGTCTCTTCCAGCTCTACAATCTGTGGTTCCGCAGCTCCTGAGAAATCAGACCGGGGATCCCACAAAGCTGCCCGGCCTTCCAGGGAGATTGGAAAACATGCTCAGTCGAGGCTGTGTCGCCAGTGCCCTCTTGTGGGCAGATCTGACACCGAACACGGCCAGGAAACTGGGTCTTCGGGAAATCACAAAATCAAAGTAACAACAGAACACTTAAATAACAATGATTTATAAAGAGCTCACCAAACTCCACACCTGAAAAACAAATAACCCAGTGAAGAAATGGGCAGAAAACATGAATAGACACTTCTCTAAAGAAGACATCCGGATGGCCAACAGGCACATGAAAAGATGCTCAACGTCGCTCCTCATCAGGGAAATACAAATCAAAACCACACTCAGATATCACCTCACGCCAGTCAGAGTGGCCAAAATGAACAAATCAGGAGACTATAGATGCTGGAGAGGATGTGGAGAAATGGGAACCCTCTTGCACTGTTGGTGGGAATGCAAACTGGTGCAGCCACTCTGGAAAACAGTGTGGAGGTTCCTCAGAAAATTAAAAATAGACCTACCCTATGACCCACCAATATTTACCCAAGGGATACAGGAGTACTGATGCATAGGGGCACTTGTACCCCAATGTTTATAGCAGCACTCTCAACAATAGCCAAATTATGGAAAGAGCCTAAATGTCCATCAACTGATGAATGGATAAAGAAATTGTGGTTTATATACACAATGGAGTACTACATGGCAATGAGAAAGAACGAAATATGGCCCTTTGTAGCAACGTGGATGGAACTGGAGAGTGTGATGCTAAGTGAAATAAGCCATACAGAGAAAGACAGATACCATGTGTTTTCACTCTTAGGTGGATCCTGAGAAACTTAACAGAAATTCATGGGGGAGGGGAAGGGAAAAAAAAAAAAAAAAGAGGTCAGAGTGGGAGAGAGCCAAAGCATAAGAGACTCTTAAAAACGGAGAACAAACTGAGGGTTGATGGGGGGTGGGAGGGAGGGGAGGGTGGGGGATGGGTATTGAGGAGGGCACCTGTTGGGATGAGCACTGGGTGTTGTATGGAAACCAATTTGACAATAAATTATATTTGCTGTAAAAAGAAAAGAAGTCACCTGTCCAAAGTCACAGAGCTCCCAGACCCCAGCACTGAACTCAAGCAGGGGGATTTCCAAGCTTTATTCAGGACCCAACATTATGCTGCCTCATCAGAGGGAAATATATTTAAATGTCTTTTAAAATGGAAAACAAATTTAGGCATCATCTAGCCAGTATTCCCTCCCAAATGGCCCCCTATCTGGAGGCGGTTTTGCATGAGGATAATAAGGTGGTGGGTGTAATCGTGGAGGGGGTGGGGAGACAGACTGTTCCAAGATCAAACAAGTATGACAAACACTGGGTTGAAGGGAACGTACAGAGATACATCTCCCTGCCTTCGTTATGCCAATGTAAAAGAAAGAATGAGATAGAATACTGAGAAAGAAAGTGATAGAACATGCCACGTATATCCCCCAACTCACTCATTTCTCCTTAGTTCCTCCACCTTGTACCACTTTGGACCAGGCGGTTCTTTGCTGTGGGAACTCTCCTGTGCATTGCAGGCTGTTTATTCAGCAGCACCCCGGCCTCTGCCCGCTAGATGCCCGTAGCCCCCCACCCTTCCCCCCCAACATTGTGACAACCGAAAACGGCTCCAGACGTCGCCAAATGTCACTGAGGGGCAAAAATGCACCTGGTGGAACATGATTTAGACCACAGAATTTGTTTCTTCATGGAGCAGCTCTAAGGATTAACGTGGCAGGGAACTCACTTCTGGAAACACTGTGTTAGTTCCTTTACGCTCACCTTGCAGGCAAGGAAATGAAGACCCAGGGAGGTGAGGTGACTTGGTTACATCAGTTATGTAACCTGAGTGATGCAGGGAAGAACTATGTTTCCAAATAAGCCCTAGCCTTTGGGTTTCAACCCTATCCTAGCATCTTTCGCGTGACTCTGACAACGTGGGCTGGGGGTGGGATCCGGAGGCAAGCCTCGCTCGGCTCAGTGAAACCCTACCTTGGTCACTGCTGCTGCTTCACAGACGTTCCAATTCTCTAGCCATGTTTCTTCCTGCTATTGATGCAGCCCCTGGACCCAGGACGCTTAGACACTTGTGAAAAGAAAGACCAGCTCATGGCTGACCCTGCAGTCAAGGTCCTACTGTAATGAATTTCTGTTTTCTCACCAAAAGCAAGGGGAGGCTAAGTTCAGAAAGAGTCCCTTTTCCCTAACGAATTTGCCAACAGTCCCCTTTCCTTAAGGATTTCCCAACGACGGTAGCATTGGGGGTCAAAGTTGACATCTTATATCTCTTTTCCCTGAAGAACCTTTGGAATGGGGGCAGATTTCCATTTACTGAGGCTGATGCGAATGTGCAGTTAGCATCAGGGGTGTAAATGATGGGGGGGTCAGATGGAATCTTAGCAAATGCTGTGCTTTCTAGAGTGTTCAAGCAGAGGCCAAATCCTGGGGTGGGGACCCACAAGCAGAAGACGTAGGACTAGGTACAAATTTAGGACCTACCCTGCCTCTATATGGGCTTGCATATAGATCATTCTAGAAGCAGGGACACACTTTAAGCCTTTCTCAGTCCCTGCGACTTTGGGTTCAACCACCTAGACGCTAACCTTGGAAGACTAAGGAGATAGTCTGTGGCCAGTCGTTTCTGGTCTGGGGCAGTGAGTGCCTGGTGTCCTGCAAAGCCGTTCTCACCCAAGGAGGGCACAAGGTGTGTCGGCATCGTTAGCTGTCGCCCCTCCTGTGCTTGCCCCGGGGCTGGCACCGCTCTGTATGCTTTACACTTATAACTCGTTTCGTTTCTACAACCACCTCACAGGGCAGGCACTGTCATTGTGCCCATTTACAGATGAGGACACCGAGACGCAGGAGTTAAGTAACTCGCACAGCATCACAGAACTAGTTAAGTATACGAGCCAGCTTTGAAATCCAAGTGGTCTGCATCCAGAGGCTCTCAAACTCTGTGCTACCCAGCACCTGCCTTCCCCCCCTCCCCCTCCTCCTCCCCCCCCCCCCCCCCCCCCTGCAACCAGGCCTGAAAACACAGCTCTGGGATCCCCACCGTTAAACTGCTAAAGACCCTGTGGACTTGTCAGGAAACAGCCCAGGGCACCGTACGCGCTTTGTAATGACTAAAAAGGCAGAAAAAAGCAACTCTTCCTTTTATTTTTTTTAACGTTTTTATTTATTTTTGAGACAGAGAGAGACAGAGCATGAACGGGGGAGGGTCAGAGAGAGAGGGAGACACAGAATCTGAAACAGGCTCCAGGCTCCGAGCAGTCAGCACGGAGCCCGACGCGGGGCTCGAACTCATGGACCGCGAGATCACGACTTGAGCTGAAGTCGGACGCTCAACCGACTGAGCCCCCCAGGCGCCCCGCAACTCTTCCTTTTAAAAGGGTGATGTGTTGCCCTTATGGGAAAATGACACATTTGAAACAGAATCTGATGAACCACCTTCCTAACGGGTGATTCCCTGGACAACAATAAAGACTGATTAGCTGCTTCTCTTCCCGTGGGGACGCCCGGGTGAGCTGGAAACACTGGGTCTTGGTAGCCCCGATGGGCCTGCATCTTTGCTTCAGGCCTGGGATGTGTGGAACTCAAAGCGATGCTGCCACCTGCTGTAGAAATGGATGACTTTCCCCCTCTTTCCTAAAAGATGCGAACAGTTGTAGAAATCAAGGAGAGAGAGGGGGTAGATTTCGATCTCAGCCCATCTCCCCGTGTGCTGTGTCGGCGCCTCGTGGTGATCATGGCCAAAGACATAATTTTAGTTCACCGCGCATCAGAGCAGAAGTACATTCCGAGCTCTTAATCAGGCTGTTGATGGCTGAACGACAGACCATCAGCTCTTCTCCGACTCCACTGCCACCATGGCCATTCCGGGCACCATCATCTCTTACCTGGATCTGGAACCACCTCCAGCTGATCACCAGCCACGGTCTCCTCCCCTACACACGTCCCTCTCCAGGTGATAACTTTCAACGCAGAGCACAGACTCCCCTTCACATAACCCCCCAGCGGATTCCTGTGGCACACAGAGTAAAATGCAGACTCTCACCATGGCTTGGGCAGCCCTACATGATCAAGCTCCTGCCTGCTCTCGGCTCCCTCCCCGAGTTCCTCCAGCCATGACCTTCCATCTGGTTTTTGCACATAGAAGCCTCCTTTGCACCTTGCGTCTTTCGTATTTGGCGTTCTTTCTGCCAGAAGAATGCTGTGGCCCCAAATCTTTGCAGTCTGTCTCCTCCGCGTTACTGAAAACTGAGCATCAATGCCACTTTCTGGCCACTCATTTTAAAATATAAAACCTCAGTCTCTACTACATAATAGATATGTGATAAATATTAATTTCCTTCTTTTTACCAGACAGCACAGGCTCCGATGCTGTTGACAGAAGCAAAACCATGAGCATAAAGAATTACGGTTTGAAGTCCTCGTGTGCCTCCAGCGCTGAAGTTGGTGCAGGACAAGGGAGAGAACACATTACGGGTCAGCATGGGTTCGTTCAGCCGGGAAGGCCGAGGGAATAGTTAGAAGTGAGTGAGTTTGGCTTGTGTCTCTCCCACACGCCCATACACACGTTCCTCTTTCCAGTTACCCACTCCCTGGGTCCCTCACAGCTAAAACCAGATTTCCTCTGCTTTCTCTTCTCTGGCTAAAAGTCAGAGAGGGGACTCGGGCATAAAAGCCACAGAAATATGGCACTTTGTCAATTGTAAATCACCTTCCTGCTGAACGCCCCTAAACACGTGTGGGGTGTCTTGAGAGAAGATGACATTTGAGTGGCACTTCACAGGCTTCAAATGCTTTCACATACAGGGTCTCAATCATACTTCACCACAACCTCTACAGGGGAGATTGACGAAAGGCTCACAGGTCTAGCAAGCAACAAAACCTGAATTATATTCCCAAGGCAGGAGAAGTATTTATTTTTTGTACATCTGGGTCCTGGGAAGAGGGTGCTCTGAGTGAAAATTTGTTGGAGACTAAACTGTATATGATGAGAGTGTCCACATTTAGAGTCTGGAATGTGATTACTAATCCACTTCCGTCAGGTACTAAAACACACCTGTTTCCCAGGACGAGGTGTGCACACTGACCTTACGTTTGCCTCCGAGGCTACTTAATGACCTTTTCCATAACAACATATCTTCTCAGTGACTTGAAGTCTAGGTGGAGAAAAGTGACATATTTGTAGGCACCCTCTTACCAGGAGCCAGGTGTTCAAAAAACAGATATCCAACACTTCGAACGTTGGCCAGTCCCGGCTTTGACAGTGAAGGAAGGTTGGCTGGGAAGTGACTCTCTGTGTTGACCATGGCCACCAAGAGTGGCCCCCTGGATAGAATGACTGGTCAAGAAGGTGGTGTGTACCCCGGAAGGCTGGCCGGGGCGTAGTCAAAGTGTCACATTAGCTCACAGAAAGCCAATAGTCATTTCCATGGGCGTTGAGAGTAGAAACCACAAGTGTCAGTTTCCTACGAGCTTTGGCGTCAGAAGAGAGTAGTGTTCTAAGTTACGTCTCTATAGAGCTTTACGTTATAGCAGCTTTCACTTACATTCTCTTATTTGATGCCCAAACCAACCCCACAAGGTGGATGTGCTACCTCACTTTCTAGATAGAGAAGAAAAGACTCAGAGAAGTGAAAGGCCCTGGTCAATGTCGCACAACTTGAAAGCATCTGAGCCATCCTTCAGATGTAGGTTTCCCACCTTAATCCTCCGCTTTGCATTCCCATCATGCCCATGGGCCAATCACCCTCACATTCCAAAGACAAGTTGTCCGATGTAAAGGAAATTCTTAGGGGGTGGCAGGGGCAGAAACATGGTTGTAGTGCAGATGTGATTTTTCTTAATGTTTATTTTTGGAGAGAGAGAGAGAGAGAGGGCACAAGTGGAGGAGGGGCAGAGAGAGACACACAATCCGAAGCAGGCTCCAGGCTCCGAGCTGTCAGCACAGAGCCCGATGTGGGGCTCAAACTCACGAGCCATGAGATCATGACCTGAGCCGAAGTCAGATGCTTAACTGACTTAGGCGCCCCTAGACGTGATTTGCCAAATGATACATATTCTATATGGTAAAGTTTACAAAAGAAATTTTTTCTAATCTCACTCTACAGAGATATTCACCATTAAATAAATGTGGTGAATTTAATTCTAGTCTAGTGATTTTCCATTTTTACATATTGTTAAAGTTGTAAAAAAATATACACAGGGACGCTCCTGAGGGACAGACTAAGATGAAAACAATGAGATGATAATTGAATTCGGTAACAAAGATATTACTAGTGACCTTGACAGTTTGGGTGGAATTGTTGAAATAGAAACTCTATTGATTAAGTAGAGGAGATAACAGGAGGTGTGGAAATGAAGAAAAAAATTAAAGACTCTTCTTTCAAAAATGGGGCTGTGAAAAAGAACATGGAAGTGAAAATGGAGATGAATGTGAGGCCAAAAAATTTTTCCCTTCTGTTTATTCATTTATTTTTTGATATAAGGGATACTAGAGGCCAGTGGGTGACTTAGAGGTAGTAGAATAGCTTTTGCCATCTGTGTGATGAAACTGTCCCCCACCTGCTGATCCACTTGGCAACAGGCATCAGGGCTTCTTGTATTAGTCAGGGAAGACTGGGTTATGCTGCCGTAACAAGCATCACCAAATCTCAGTAACTGAATAAAAGTTCAGTTTCAATCATGCCAAGTCTAATGCAGATGCCATGCTTATGAGTAGATCTCCTTCAAACAACCACTCAGGGGGCTAGGCTTTTTCCATTGTGTGGCTCTTCCGTCATGCAGTCCTTTGCTTCCAGACAGCCAGAGAGGAACGTGGGAGGGAAAAGCCAAGGAGGACGTTTAGGGCTAGACCGGAAGTACTGTACATCGCCTCCATTTGTACTTCAATCCACGTTGGCTCACCCAGGTGACACGTAGTTTAACTGCGTGCCCGTGAAGAGGAAAGCCAGATGTTGGTGGATACGCCACAAGCCATAGACACACCTTCCTTCTTGTTTTCTTGCAGCCCCATGGTGGATGGAGACCACTATCTGTTAACTTGATGTAATAAAGATTGTCTACCAGCTACTAATAAGCCATTTCCTGTTGGATGGTGACAAAGAAGCTGTCCTGCAGGGCCTTCCACCTTCAGCGGGAAGGCAGTGTGCTCTTGTTGGACACTTGTGGAATCCATAGTAAGCAGAGGACAGGGGAAAGGGTTCCGATCTATAGTGAAGCCCTTCGCCAAAGGCATCTTTATGTGTCTGGCATTGGACTTGCTCAATAAATGACCTACGGAAGGTCTTCATTCGTTTGTTTTTAATGTTGAAGTGTGCTCAAGTGGATGGGACAGAGGATGAGATCAATGTCAGAGGGGTAGGGAGGTGGCAGAAGGGGAATTGTCCCAAGTGGGCAATTAGAAGCTTCTCTACCTTTGCCTGGGGAGGCGATGGGACAGCTCTGTGAGTGGAAAGATAGTGCACGGGCCCCTGACTCTGGACACCAGGTCTGCTGATCTAATGCTTCCACGCAGCACCTCTACACCCCAGGTTCCTCTTCTTACTGAGAGAACCTTGCAGACATGTCGGGGAGGAGCTGGGCCTTCAGTCGTGCACCAGGTCTCAGCTGGTTTCACATCAGCAAACACCACGCACGGAAAGCCTCGGTCACGAACCTTCTCGGTTGTCTCCGAAAAGGGATGAAGTCGAGAATTACACTGTTTCATTTGTCAACATCCTTTAGGAGCACGCTTCCTTAAAACGAACACTGAAGGGTCTCTATCTCTGAATAAACAATTCCCCAACTGGTGTGAAAAGGGGAATGGGGGTTTCCCTTCCACTTCACTGGAAACTAAAACAGTGCTTTCGTGAGTGAGGCTGCGGCGGGTAGAATGCGCACGCAATTGGAAAACCTCAGCACAAAACAGAAAAACTGCCTCTTCCACTTCCCCTCGACTAGGGGCAGCTCTCCTCGTCAAGAGGACTAAGAATCCCAGAGATTGACCATAGAGCTTAGACAAATTCTGTACCTTCCTCTGCACTTCACCTCTCGTGCCGGGGCCGCCCCTCACCCTCGTCTTGCTGTGTTCCTGCCTCCACGCTGCTGCCCTTCCCGCACCCCCCTCCCTGGGGTCACTGGGCCCTTAGATCTGGGAGCCCGAGGCCCCGCTGTGGCCTTCCTCTGGCTCTGTCCCTCCCCACAGGTGATGGAACAAAGACCCAGGGGACATGTCCTTCCAAGGCCCGCCCCTCCTTTCAGATGGTGCTCTGGGCACCCCAGAATTTCCTGCCTTGTGGCCCCAGACCACCTACAGCGGACAGTCAGGACCTTTCCCTTGGACCAGTCTCCTGAAGGTGAACTATGCTGTCCCCACCAGGAGCTCGGAGCAGCAGCTTGCTCGGGATGAAGCCAGAGACAGGATGAGAAAAAGGGCAGGTCGCAGCTAGCTCTGAGCCATTATGCTCCAGAGCACCAAGAGTCTCAGGCTTGTTTGTTTGTTTTATTTATAGAGTACGAGCAGGGGAGGGGCAGAGAGAGAGGGAGAGAGAGAGAATCCCAAGCAGGCTCTGCACTGACAGCTCAGAGCCTGATGCAGGGCTCGAACTCGCCAACTGTGAGATCATGACCTGAGCCAAAACCAAGAGTCAAATGCTCAACAGACTGTGCCACCCAGGCGCCCCATGGAGTCTCAAGTTTGAATCCAACCCTGTCTTCCTGGGTCCTGATGAAGGCATATTCATCACAGTAGGAGGATAAAATGAATCTTGTATAATTTTTACGTAGTTAGCGATCTGGTATGTGGGCCTGAGGTTTGCTTTCTGGCACGGGCTCTGTAAGTGTTAGCAGAGGCCTTCCTCTCGTACCTCCCGCCCAGACTCCTCAGTTTCCAACACATTGCCTGTGGCCTCAGTGTCTCCTGTGTTCTTCCCACGGCTGGGGTTCACGGGAGATGCGTGAGGCCCATTCGGGCCAGGGCAGGGCAGGATCCCGTCTTTATCTGAAATGTTGAATTTCGTTCATCGTGAATTTTTTTACATTAAGTTTTTAAACCATTGGTGATCTTTCTTGAATCCTGAGTTTTCGGGTTCCTTTGAATTTTATGCCTGAGATGAATTCCTTGTTCTCCTCACCCCAGTTCTTCCCCACGTCTTCAAGCATCTTCCCTTTCCCATTTCTTCCATGGAAGCCCTTGTTCAGAACGTCATCGCGACAGCTGGTCGGCGGACAATTCCTGGGCTCCCATCCATCCTCAACCTGGACCCAATATTATCTTCCTATGTGGAGGTTCAGTGGTGAGCCTCTCTCTCTCAAAATCCTTCAGGGGCGCCTGAGGGGCTCAGTCGATTAAGCATCTGACCTCAGCTCAGGTCGTGATCTCACGGTTCATGAGTTCAAGCCCTACATTACGCTCTGTGCTGACAGTGTGAAGCCTGCTTGGGATTCTCTCTCTCTCTCTCTCTCTCTCTCTCTCTGAGCACCCCCCCCCCCCCGCACACACATGCTGTCTCTCAAAATAAATACATAAACTTAAAAAAAAAGGGGGGGGTTGTGCCTGGGTCGCTCTGTTGGGTCAGCGTCTGACTTCGGCTCCGATCACGATCTCGCGGTCCGTGAGTTCGAGCCCCACGTCGGGCTCTGTGCTGACAGCTCGGAGCCTGGAGCCTGCTTCAGATTCTGTGTCTCCCTCTCTCTCTGCCCCTTCCCCACTCGTGCTCTGCCTCCCAAAAATGAATAAATGTTTCAAAAATTCTTTCAAAGCTACCCTGCCTCCTGTAGAATCCAAAGCCCATCATGCCCACTGGTCTCACGTTCTCTAGGCTCCACGTTCTGGGTCCTGCTAGCCTTTCTGGCTTCATCCTTAGGTAAATCCCTCAGTTTGGTGTTCGTGTACTCGCCCTTCCTCAGAGAAGTCTCTGGGCTGCTCTTCCTCTCCTGGGGCCTCTTCCCACCCTCCCGTTCACTGTGGAGTCTGCCTGAGCCTTCCGGATCAGTCTCCACGAGCGCTCGTGGTGTCCCAAGTGGATCCTGCCACTCCTGTAGTGTTTTGACTATACCTGCTCTCTGACTGCTATTTACCTGTCGCCCTGCCCCTGCTGGCCTCCCTAGGGGCGACTGTGGGCACCTTGATCGCTGATTCTGCTCTGTGTTCCCCACCCCCAGGGCTGGGGACCGTGCTGCCAACTGCCTCTTCAGCGTGCACTCAGCCTCTAGCTCCAGTTCATACTTTGACAAATACTCTGCTTATCTCCTTCACGGCCTTTGCAATGGATCTTTCTCCACAGCGACATGGATCTTCTCCTCTGCCTGATGGTTACCCCAGAGATGCCTGAGACTTGAGCTGAAGTTGGAGCCCTGTTCTAGACGGACACTCTTAGCATCTTCAGCAAAGGGCTACAAACGTGACCTGTTTTGGCCACAGCCAAAGTTATTCCCTAGGACACCACAACGACCTTTTACGTCACAAGTCCCTCTCACCCTCTGAGGTCCCCCACAGGGGACTGGGATGGGGCAGGGCCACTAGAACCTGTCCCCTGTTAGACACAGACGCCCATGAGTGTGGCCAGCAATGAGCCCCAATCCGCCTCTAGCCCCGGGCAGACAAGGGGCTCGTCATCAAAGCCTCACTCAAGATTTGTCTGAAGGTATATTCCGATGTATGTTAAATCTGAAAATCAAGACGGATTAATTTGCTTTTTAACCTTAGGTAACAGCCACTTCCCTCACCCACCCCACCATGATTCAGACTAGCACCTTCCAAACTCGTGGCACCTAAGGGTGGCCATTCTCTCCAAAGCTCCAGAGCAGAAGTAGGAAAGGTGGAGGCAGTGCTCGGTCGTCATCGCTCTGTTTGGGGATCTCTGTCTGTCCAGACGCCCACCGACCTACAGATGGTACGGTTTCCATGCCATCGTTATCTTTCAGAGTCCATTCTCTGTGTCTTGATGCCTGAAGGTCAGGGGTCCAGACTGGATGACGCCTCTCTGGCACCAGGAAGCGTGCCACTTAATCACCATCTAGCCCTCCTAACAACGCCGGACGTTGGTGCGTCGTTTTCCTAGGGCTGCGCCGCCAAATGACCACAAACCAAGTGGGTTAAAACACGGGCGTTCATTTTCTCACGGTTCTGGATGCTAGACGTTCAGAGTCAAGGTGTGGGTAGGGCTGGTTCCTTCGTGAGGCCGCGAGGGAGGACCGGCTTCACACCTCCTTGCTAGGGTCTGCCGGCTGCCGGCAGTGCTCAGGGTTCCTTGACTTACAGACACGTGGCCCCACGTCTCCTTCACGTGACGCTCTCCCTGTGATTTCCGTGTGTCTATCTCTGTCCAAACTTCCCTTTTCTCGTAAGAACACCCATCATTAGATTAGGGTCCCCTAACCCAGGAGGACCTCATCTTAACTACATCATCAAACACCCATTTCCAAAGAAGGTCACATCATAGGTACTTGGACTGAGAACTTCAACGTGGCTTTTTGTGTGTGGGGGGGGGGGGAGGGGGGATAGGGTGGGTATTGCTCTAATCCTCAGACTAAACTGAGATACAGAGTAACTTCCACAAAGGTACACAGAAAATAGGTGGTATAACTCAGTATTTAATCTGTCTAGATCTAATTATTACCACTTAATAATTGCTTGTACCAGGCCCTCTGCTGGGTGCTTCATTTTCATTTCTAATCCTCCTATCAACTGTATAGATTTATTATCCCCCATTTTACAAACAGAGGCACAGATCGTCGAAGTATCTCTCCCAGAGCCACACGAATACAAAGCGGCAGACCTGGGAATCGACCCAATAATTCTCACCCAAGCCAACCCACTAGAACATCTTTGAGATGACTCATCCCTCCTCACTCCACGTCCCCTGGTATAACTCCCTGCCTGCAGCTGAGAGCCATGACTGTAAGCGACACGTTACTGGAATTCTTTGAGCAACGGCGTAAAGGCCAAAGTAATCACTGGGATCCCAGCACTGCCACTCGAGGCCTCACGGTGGATGATAGCCTGATGAGAAAGACCAAGTCCTCATCTTCCTTCTGGCGGCCAGGGAAGAGTTACGTGGAAAAACTAGGACAATGAGTAAATCCCATTAAAAAGCAACATATTTCACAGTGAATCACTTCCCTGCAGACTGCTGCCTGTGCGTGGAGGTGGCTTCTTTGTTCTAACAGGCACCTTGCGGGGAAAACCCGTCTAATACCACGTGGGGAGGAACCACGTCTCAGCCAAGCCCATAGAATGGTTATTTATATTGCCTCGATATGCCTCAAAATAAAAAGTCAAAAGCATCACTTCCTGGCAGCTGCCATGCCCTCTTCCTCAACATCAAAGATGTGTCTCCCACACATACACATACCAGTGCCTTACAAACACAGCAGCCCGAACACAGAGCCCTTCCAGCAATGCATAAGCCACAGAAACTTCCTCAAATCAATGCAAGAGACTGAGAAGGCACTCAGCCCCATGCCACGAACTGAGGCTTGGACCGCACTTACCAGTTAGAAATTGGTTTCTTTCGCTTGTATTGTCTCCAAAAGATACCACATAGGTAGGGGCTAGGATCACGGGCTTTGGAGGCAGGCAGACTCGAGAGCCAACTCCAGCTGTCCCGTGCACTACCTGTGGGTTGTTCCTCTTCTCTCAGCCTGTTTTCTTACTTGTGAAATGAAGACACTGACATGAATCTCACAGACAGGTGATATTAACATACCATGCCGATCCTTGACTCCCAAGAGGGACTATAAACTATGGGCAGGAATAAAACACTGCTTTAAATTTGACCTTGTTTATCTCATCCCATGGACCTAAATTTATATTTAAAAGAGACCTAGCTTAAATAATGAGTGGGCGCACAGCTCTGGATGCATCTGGGATGGGAAAACAAGTGACAAAAGGAGAAGATACCAGATTGGTGGGAGACACTCATTTCTTTCATGAGCTCGATATTATTCCACTGAATACCACACACACACACACACACACACACACACGCACACACGCATGCACTGGATGGGATTAGGGGAGGACCAGTACCACTCTACAGCCTGCCTGTACTGTTTGAGAAGTTCATCTGAATACGTTTAGTTAGGGCACATGTACCCCAGGGGATATGACACTTGTGCTCCAGGCTGAAGATGTTCCAGGAAGGAATCCAGGCCCAGGGCCCTTCTCAAGTAGGAGAAAGAATGTAGCAGGTAAAACAAAAAAACAGACTCCCATGTCTCAAGAAAGCATAGTGATTCCTTTAACCTCTTAAGGTGATGTCTGTGATTTTAATGTTATTACTAGTATTTTACTAGTAATTACTAGTATTTTAATGTTATTACAGTATTTTCTGCAAACACTTTATGTTCAGTGTTGTATGTATGAGACTACATCCTAAAGGGCAGGTTCTACTCATCCATGCCTCCCTTGACTTGGTGTGGGGAAGGGAGATAACATAGAGCGCCACGTAGAGGTGACTGCGTCAAGCAGGGCCTCCGGGCACGGCTAAGCAACTCAAGCTCATCTCGAAATAGATGTAACTGCAGAAACAACGTACACTCTCCATACGAACCCAGGAACGAGCCGAGTCTGTAACACTGATACAATTACAAAATGGCATTTAAGGCGGAAAAAACTTCCGAGCAAATAGATTGTGGGTCGCATTTCTGTTCATTGAAGTACCGATCCATTTCACAAGACAAACTTTACAGGAAGAGGAACGGAGTCATCTGTCTTGTCAGTGATAATTCATAAAAAAAAATAGGATCCGATATTAGGTATACACAACCACTCAAATACAATTTAGGAAGTATCCGAAAAACTCTTTAAAAAAAACAGTAGCAGCAAAAACATTGAACATGTGTAAACAAAACCACCAGTAACAAGTTAATGCTTAATAACAATCTGAATTCTTTTGAAAACATTAAATATATGTAATATCGGCCATTCTTAATATACAATACTCAAAATCTAAAACAATGTTATCAATAATAGACACAAATTGGTGTTACGAGGCATACTGAAGAGTCTTTTTCACAATGCTCGGGGCATCATGATGCCGCAGAGGATAAACTTTCCGAAAGTCTTCTCCTAGCTGTGATCCTCGCACACCGGGGGCACCCGGACGACTGGAAACACCGCTTGTGAAAGCAGGCTCTACACCCTATGAGCAGAGGGGACAGCTATCAGCAAAGGGGCTGTCTTGCTTGCTCACGTATGTACAGATGGTCATCCCCATCCCGGGGAGAGAGGTGGTCTGAACCCAGAAACCAGAGTCATCCGACAAGAAATGAGGCAGGTTGAAACTAAGCGATTATGAAGTCCCCACTAAGTCATGGACCTGAGGCTGAGAGAGCCTGATACTATAGTGCCCCCAGATCTGCCCAAGGACTGTTCCCTCAGCTGCTGACAGCTGAGGAGGTGGCCCTCACTGGAAATGGCCCTAACTGGAGAGAGCTGCCTCCCTCAAGGTCATCTCTGCATGCGGACACTGGCTCGCATCTGGTGGGTGACTGGTCAACCCTGGGTTTAAAGGCTTGGCTGGTCCCTGACCGACTATGTGACGACAGTGAAGGCCACCCTGCTCCAGAGTGCCCTGAGATGTGCTAAGCCTTCAAGGCCACCATATCCAGCTCAACTTGTCCCTCTGCCAAGCCCTGTTGACTTCACGCTCCCACGGGTGCTGAGCCTGACATGCCCCAGTGAGCTTTCTGCTTGCAAACCTGTGGCTTGGAGTTTGTCTGCTGGGGAGCCTCTCCTGCGATACAGCCTAATGATTCTGCCTAACAGGTTAGCGGAGACAGCGCTGGAGGGGGTCAAAGAGGAGGAGCAGCTCTTACCAAGGGTAAAGGCAGAATGCATTGCCAGATTGCTCCCATGAAACGGTTTAGAGATCACGGGACTTCCTGGAGGGTTAACACATACAGTAAAACAAGGTCTAAAAATCTCTTCTGTGAAGAGCCAGATAGCAAATGCATTAGGTCTTTTGGGCTACACGGTCTCCACAACAACTCCACAATCTGCCAGTGCAGCGTAAAAGAAGCCAGAGACAGCACCTCAGCCTTAGGCATGATTGTGATCCAATCCCATAACTGGGGCAGTGGCTGTGGAGTGCTTGCCCTGCTGTAAAAGAAGTGGGGCACGGGCCAAAGGGGAACCACTCTTCTCTCCAAACGCTGTACAGGAAGGCCTCACCCTTCATCCCTGCCCCACCCACACACTCCTCCCCATGCACCCCAAATTCCATTAGCTCCCATCCAACATACAAGCACACACCAGCATCATATACTTCAAACAACACTGGGCTTAAGTTATTAAGTTGCCCTTAAGTTAATTTTCTGTTTCGGTTATTAAGCTATTAGTAAGCTTACGTTATGAAGCTATGAAGATACCTGAACATCTTCTACACGTTTCGGTCTGAAATGGGAAGATGACCGCGGCACTCTGACAAAATTCACAAATGAAGCCCTTTCCTTGACACAGCTGTAAGAGAAGGAGCCGGAGAGTTACTATCCTCATTGGCAATGTTTCTTTTGATGGAGAAGCCAGGTTCCTACTTTGCAGAACTTTATACACGTCAGTTTTAAGTGTCTGTAATTGCAGCCTCTAGAAGGAACAGGATGCTATCTCACGCTATAGTAAATGGATTCGAACGGAACATGCACATGTGTGTGTTGCACGGAGAAATTTCACATCGAGGTAGTTTGAGGCACCGGGAAAGGTCATGATTTTACATGTGTGCTTTTAAATGATCTGATTTTGTTTCTGAAGGCTGCACTACAATTCTTGAATTCATGCGGACACAGAGCTCTTGTTGCACTGGATCCCGAGTCCACATGGCTGTACTTGGCACGTCAGGGCAGACAGGAGTCAAGGAAGGCCCCAAGCAGGGCTTGGTTCCCTAGGAAGGCACTTGGCTCAGGCCTGCATCCCGGCCCTGCCACCTGCCAGGGCTGTCACCGAATTGCTCTGAACCTCATCTCTCATCTGGGAAGGGCGCTCCCAGCACTTTCTGCAGGATTTGTGGGGTTAAAAGGGGGTGACGTGCAGAACACCCGCCACAGGTCCTGATATGGAAGGGACAGCTTGGGGACACACCAGTTCCAGGTGAACCCTTACCTCACAGCCGGCCACATGTGCGAGGGAAGCTTTTAGAATGTCCTTGAGCAAGGGCACCAGCAGCTTTTTCTTGACCCTGACCAGATCGTCCAGGGAGAACAGGTGGAGCTCATTAGTCAAGTGCCTGGGCACCTGCTCAAACTCCTTTAACGTGCTGCCAGAGAGGAAACAAAGAGTAATTCAGGCACCCACCCACACAGCGGTGGGGACACAAGAGGGTGGGGGGCAGGCAGTTGTTGTTTCTGGCATTCACACTTCATTTTTTTGAGCTCAATTAAAAAAAAAAAAAAAAGCCCAAGAGCAAGTTAGCCTTACTCACCACCTTACGTTTTGCAAGTCTGTTTGGAAGCCAGGAACTTAAAATTCTACAAAAGCGGATTTCAGAAGGCTGAACCAGCAGAAAAACACGCCTCTCGCAGCCTGCCCATGGGCAGGGTTTCACTGAGGGAAAGACAACTGCAAATCTATTTTTCTAGACGTAAAAACCTATACTGAGATAACAAGCGCTACCTTGTTCATTTCAGCTCAATTTCAACCATCAGCAGGTGGACCCTTGTCCCAGCCAGCAGGAGAATCACCGCTCACAGGCAGGTGTGGGACTCCCCTCATCCACGAGTCCAGCACACAGCCTAAGGCTCAAGCATCCAACTGTGAGCCGATCACAGCCTCCTGTGTGTCCCAAGGACATTCAGAACTGAACGTAACTTTCTCCGACTCCTACTCATCTCCTTCTGAATTTCCTAAATCAGTCAGTGGCATCACCATGCACTGCATTCCCAAGCCAGCCGCTGCCTACCCTGGATTTGACATTCCAGTAACGCCAGGCTGTGTTGAATTCTCCATGCAGCCAGGGGTGCTGGCCCCCACGGCTTCCTCTTCCCGGGGGATCCCTGACCCTTCTTCTTCAGTCCAACTCGCTCTTCAAGCTCAGGCTTAGGAAGCCTCGTGGTCCTCTTCCCCACCCCACCCCTTCAGACACCTTTTCTGCATCCTCAGGGCACCCTGCGTATGTGTTTAACACACAAGATCTGTTTGTGCTTTTCCCCTGGTCTTAGCATGAGACCTTATCTGAAGCAGAGAAAAGAAAATTTCAAGAAATTTTTGTAGACAGTAATAATTGTGGGTATTCTTACATATAACAATATGTTACAGACAAGAAAACTGAGAGCCTGAGAAGTAATTAACCTGTTACACCAAGGCCATGAGGTAGGTACAGGTTAGGCCCAATGACTACCGGAGACATGCTCCTCCCCAAGAAATTTAATTCAAAAGCAATACGTTATCATTAAATAAAGATCAGAAACTGAACGAAGCTTTAAAACAAAACAATATTTTAGAGACTATGATCCCACCTACTATAACAAATAACCTTAACCCCTTGAGTAACAACCTCTTCTTCCACTTAAAAAATTCTATCTCTGTCAATGAATTCATGCCCATACCTCTATGGCCATGGCTTCCAGAAATTCCAGCTCTAGAAATTAATCCTAAGGACCTTGTTTATGGACGTGCAGAGATTCAGCTAAAACCTAGTTTTTTAATAACACAAGACATTAAAAACCTATCTAAATATCTATTAGGTATTAAAATCTACTGGGTTTAATATCTATAAGGATATTAAAAATCTATTTTAATATTAAGATATTAAAATCTATTAGATAAAAAAAATCTATGAATAAGAGAATAATACTTAAATCAATACCACGTCCTAGTATAGAATACTATACAACCAATGACAGTTCGACATGCTCCTCTATCGGAGGTTTTTAAAAGGCCGTTGATAACACCCATGCTCATAGCAACACTATTCACATCAGCTAGAAGGTGGATGGAAGCAACGTTTCTGGTGATGAATGCGTAAACAAAATGTGGCAGATACATACAATGGAATCTTTTTCAGCCCTAAAAAAGGAAGGGAGTCCTGACACATGCTGCAACACAGGTGCTACCTCAAGGGCATTCTGCTGGGTGCGATAAGCCAGTCACAAAAGGAAAGATGCTGTGTGACTGTCCTATTATGAGGTACCCGCGGTCATCAACTTCATAGAGACAGTAAGTAGGATGGTGGTTGCCAGGCGCTACAGGGGCGGGGTGGGAGGGGGGAAGAGAGGGTTACTGCTCAATGGATGTAGAATTTCAGTTTTGCAAGATACAAAAAGTTCTGTGCTTGGATGGCGGTGACGGTTGCCAAAGAATGTGCATGTACTTAAGGACACGGAATTGTGCCCTTAAAATGGTTAAGACAGTGTATTTGGTTACGTGTATTTTATCACAACTGAAAACTAGAGTGATTTCATCCCTGTACTGGCCAATTCTTCTAACACGTTACATTCACTGCTAGTGAGCCAGAAGGTTTAGTGACTTTAACAATACGGTCTGCATCACCAAGGGGAGACCGAAGTAGGTGCTGTGCTAAGGGGCCCTGTGGACTGGGGGAGCTGGGACCAGGTGGCACACAGGGGACTGGCAGGTATGTGGGGGCGCCCAGCCCTCCTGGACCCAGGCCTGGCCTGTCCCAGCCAAACACTAGTACCTTTCAGCAAACCGGCAGGTCCTCAACAGCTTCTTGATATGAAAAAGTTGCTCCCGGGTTTCCTAAAGGAAGACACCAAACGGGGGGGAAAAGTTAATGTGATAAATGACACAGAAAATGTAGAAGTTAAGTCTAAATGTTATTTCTCACTTTGAAAGGCTACAACTCTATAAAACAAGTCTTTGAAGTAAACAGTTGATATAGCAGGGGTTCGTGACTGAGTCCAGAGATCCGCAGAGGGTCCAGGATGGACCCAACTATTGTGGGGCCTGAAGCTTACATAACCGTTGGGGTGGGGGCCCTCTTTGAGGAGAACACAAAACTGTGCACAAAAAATGGAGATCCTGCCATTTGTGACAACATGGGTGAACCTGGGGGGCATTATGTTAAGTGAAATAAGGCAGACAGAGAAAGGAAAAAGCTGCATGGGCCTCACTTCTATGTGGAATCTTAAAAGGTCAAATACACAGAAGCAGAGAGTTGTTGAACAGAAGCTACCGGGGCGGGGTGGGGGGTGGGGAGGTGAGGCAAATGGGAAGACATCAGTCAAAGGGAACGAAGTTGGGGTTCTGTCGGATGAGTAAGTCTAGAGATCTAATAGATGGTATAATGACTACAGTTAACCATAAGTGTATTGAATACTGGAAACTTCCTGAGAGAGTAAATTTCAGGTGCTCCCACCATACACACACACACACACACACACACACAAAAGGTGGCTGCAAGGAGATGGATAGGTTAATTAGTTTGAGCGGTGATTATTTCACTTGTATTTGTATATCAAATTATCATGCTGTATACCTGAAATATAAACAATTTTATTTTGAAAATAATAATAAACAAATTTCAAAAGCTACGTGTACGTGCAGAACTATGGATAAATATAAAATGTGGTACGGGGTCTTGGAAAAGGCCCTGAAGCTGACGCTCCATCCGCCGGTGGTAAACCTGCCCCTTGGAGGGTCTGTCTGGGTCCCTTGAGACGGTGGCATCTGCCATCGCAGGGCCCTCCGAGCCTCTGGCCCGGCCTCCCCCGCAGAGGCAGCTGCTCACCCTCACTCTGTCTAGCTCCTTGGCCTTGGCATACAGGCTGTGGCCAACGCTCAGCAAATTGAAAACCGGCTGGTGCCACAGGCCGTCCAGCAGCCGTTTGGAGAAATTGCTGACGTAGTACTTCCTGAAGTCCCACAAGGTGAGGATCCGGGCAGGGATGCAGGTCTCCGCGTAGGAGTGACAGCAGTCACAGAAGTACTTCCCCAGGTATTCGCAGTACCGCAGCCGCTTCACAAACTCTGCAGGGCACACGGGAGGGTGAGCACACGGGACGTGAGCGCAGCTCGCCTGGGCTGGCGACGCACCCTCCTCCACCCCTACTTCCCCTTCCCACCCCACGTTCAAGACTGCTGGGTTTGTGCCGCGAGCACCATACTCCACCTCACAGCGCCTGGGAAAGATCCGGTGGGGACTGGAGGCCACGCATTACGGCCGCTCATGAGCTTTGCTTTGTGGAAACAGTTGTCAGAAAAACAGAAACCTCCCCAAACACTCCTGAATTTGGAAGATGGGCATTGTAAACTGCAGTGGAGCCAAAAGAACATGAGATTCGGAGTGCGGAAATCTGGTGGGAGTCCAGACTCTGTCTCCCTCTGGCAGGCGGCCTGAGGGCTGGCCGGAATCGCTTCAAGCTAACTGTACTGAGGCCATAAGAAGCCAACTCAGAACCAGATGCCAGGATATCTCACATAACGAAAAGTGCTTTGTAAATTGTAAAGCACAATATGTACACAGTTAGGGAGTGACACCCAAAAAAACTTCCTGGATAAATCAGTGAGAAAAAAAAAAAACACAAAAATGCACAAAGGATGGGAATAGGCGATACAGGGAAACACGGAATGCAAATAGCCAGTAATGACGTTGAGAAACGACCTCAGTAACAAAGACGTGTGTTAGCGGAGCGAACTCCTTGGTTTTGCATCAGACTGTCACAAATTTAGAGCATCCAGAGCAGGTGAGGTACCGGGGCAGGCACTCACAGGGCTGACAGGAGGCTACTGTTCAGGAAGAAAGTTCCATGATACACTTTAATTCTTCAACATGTGGCAGGAATCCTACTTCTGTGACACCAGACAGAAGTGCTAACATGCACACGTGGAGACATAGAAAAGTGTTCATTATAGCACATTTATAGTGGAGGGGGTAGCAATCTAAATACACATTAAGAAGCAACTAGTTAAGGAAGTATGATGCACTCCACAGTGAAATGCCAGAGAGCCTACGAGATACATTTTAGCCCATGGGCAGTGAGCGCCCAGTTACAAATATGTATAATGTGATCTTGATTTTGTTTTGAAAAATACAAACACAGTCAGTGTTGGCACACTCTTGGCACAGTCCAAGAGGATCCCCACCAAAAGGCCGACAGTGACTACTTCTGGGGGTGGTGGGGGAGAAGGGTTTTTGTTCTTCACATTTTTTGAATTTGGTAAAATGAACACACGTGGCTTTCAGAAATATAGCTAGCAAAACACGCTGACAAGCAAAAAGCACAGAGACAAATGCAATACATACTTGGGTGCCTAGCACCCAGTTAAAGAAGGCAACAATTCAGTTAAGTCTCCTGCGTGTCCCTCCCTCGATATCAAGTCTAAGATGAGCAAGGCTGATATTTACATGCGCTATTTAACTCACGGGTTTCTTTGTCATTTAAATACCATAAGGCATCATAGACATATTAGATGATACATCTTGTGAAGATTAAGTGAAACTGTGGATGGGAAAGCAGCCACCACAGAACCTGGCACACTGCAGATTCTACATCCAGCTTCCTTAAATACCAGCTTCAAAAACAAACAAGGCCACTTAGGTCTTCATGAAATGTTGCCTGAAGGATACTTTAGACACCATGTGCTTTCCATGAGTTAGGTACATGGTTATTCCTATTTGCTTCTGCACACGTATTTCCAAAAAATAAAGAAAGAACGAAAAATAAATAAGGCCCGAGTGCCTGCAGGAGCAAATGTTTATCGAACGCTTACTCCGTGTCTTACGCTGGTTAAATGTCTTACATACACTGTGTCGTTCTCTGCTCAAAACTTTAAGAGGCAGGGACTATTACTTTCCCTATTTTGCTGATGAGAGCACAGCCGGTGAAGTTAAACCACATGCCAGAGACACACAAACAGTAAGCAGGCGAGTGGGATTCCCCCTCACATCTGGCCTGACGCTCTAGCTTTTGGCCATTATATCCCACTCTTCCTCTGTTGCATTGGATGAGGGCAAGGGCGAAGAGCTAATAATGCCTTTGCGCCTGCCCAAATTATTCCTCCGACCCAGGTCACACCCAGTGTGATTCTTAATGATTCTTATTATTTACAATAGTTTATGTTCTACAAAGTTGCCTTGAATACTGAATTAGTGAGTACTGAAGGGTGTCCCGGAGTAAAATACAGGGCTAGATTCCTGTGGGCCTCTAGTAACAATATTTTTGCCAACCGATCAATATATAATCTTGTTTTTTGTGTGTTTTCTGATTAATGATACCTTATTTAATGTATTTTGTTAGGGCACCTGGGTGGCTCAGTCGACTAAGCGTCTGACTCCTGATTTCAGCTAAAGTCATGATCTCACAGTTCATGAAATCGAGCCCCCGCATCAGGCTCTGTGCTGACAGCGTGGAGCCTGCTTGGGATTCTCTCCCCCTCTCTCTTTGCCCTTTTCCACTCATGTGCATGTGTGCTGTCTCTCTTAAATAAATAAGCTTAAAAAATACACATATATATATTTTTTATTTATATCATTGAATTCAGGGCCAACAGCACTGTAACTCATGCCTGAATGAAGCTTATCTGATGCACGTACATTTTCCATAAAGCAAATCACAACCTCCTTGGGCTTAGTAACACTACACAGCACTTTAGCACTACACGTGGGGGGTGTTTAAAACAGCTAAATCACCGACAAAAAAAGGCAAAAGTGTGAAAAAAGAAACGGGGGGGGGGTGCTAAATAAACCACAAGAAGACCTTGTTTACAGTACGAGAGATGAAAAAGAAGGCAGAGCATTGCCTTCTTCAGCTTCGGCTGCAAACGTGTGCTTCGGGGCAACTCAAATTTCGGGCGACTCAAAGTTTTGGTGTTTTGTGCATATCCGTGCTTGGCTATGAAAACACCATGAGTCATGATTTTGTGGTCACAAATACATTTTATCGAGTAGAAGATTTTGCAAATATGGAATCACAAATACTCAGGTTCAACTATAAATACGTGTGTACAGACGTCTCTCTGGGGTTGATGAATTATCATTAAGACCTTAAGAGCTCATGTTTATGTCTGACTTCTCAAATTTGAAATCTGGAGAAGTCTTTTGCATTGTGTCTACTTCCTGCCCTGGATTAAGATTTCTGATTTGGCAGATAATGAGTATTACTTCGCTTGTGATGGGGCCTTGATACATTTTATATAAAATGGGCAAAATGAGGTATACTCTGACCCTTCCACTCACCATTTCTGATCAAACTTAGCAAAATGGGAAGAGGAGGGGGGCAGAAGGAGACAGTACATGTTCCTGATGTAATTCATCTTCCCCTAACATCTACTTTCCCAACATTTCAATACCTAGTCGCTCACTCATCAAATTTCATTGAATATATACTAAGCACTACTCTGTCCATACAGAATCAATTACGTCTACCTCTCTTGGTTTCTTCAGTCTGTTCATTCAAACAGAGCAAAACAACGTATCCTAAACCAGTGGTTCCGGGCCAGGAGTAATTTTTTTCTCCCTAAGAACATTCGGAGATATCTGGGGACAGTTTCACGGAGCCACTGGCGACCTCTAGTGATGCTACTGGATGCCCTACAATGCACAGGACGGCCCTGGATGACAAAGTCAGTGGTCCTGAGGTTGAGAAATCCTGCTCTAAACCAGAACTGCTCTCAGCTGAGGAAAAGGCAAGGTCACAGAAAAATAAATAGGAAGGAAAAATTCCAGAATAGTGTTGTCCCACAGAACTTTCTGTGAGGATGGAAATGTTCTAAGCCCGTGCCCTCCAACAGACCAGTTACTAGCCCCATGAGGCTACTGAGCACTTGCAATGTAGCTAGCGTGCTTGAGGAACTGGATTTTTAACTTTATTTATTCACTCATTTATAAATTTTTAAAATATATTTACTTATTGATTTTTCTTTTCTTTTCGATGTTTATTTTTGAGAGAGAAAAAGAGACAGAGCACGAGCCTGGGGAGGGGCAGAGAGAGAGAGAGGGAGGGAGACACAGAATCTGAAGCAGGCTCCAGGCTCTGAGCTGTCAGCATAGAGCCTGATGTGGGACTTGAACCCATGAACAGCAATATCATGGCCTGAGCCAAAATCAGATGCTTAACCAACTGAGCCACCCAGGTGTCCCTGGATTTTTAACTTTAATTAATCAGTTGAGCGACTGACTCTTGATTTCAGCTCAGTTCTTGATCTTGTGGTTTATGAGTTCGAGCTCCACAATGGGCTCCGTGCTGACAGTGTGGAGCCTGCTTGGGATTCTCTCTCTCTCTCTCTCTCTCTCTCTGTCTCTCTCAAAATAAACTTCAAAAAAACCCCATTTAATTAATTTAAATTAAATTTTAAATAGCCACATGAGCTAGTGACTACCATGTTGGATAGTGCAGTTCTAGAATAAAGGTGGCTAAAGAGAAATGATAGTTAAACGCAATGTATTAAACATGGTTAGAGTCTGGATGGAAAAATTAGCTATAATGACATCTTGAGAACAGCAGGTGAATATGGATTGGTATGAGAGAATATTAGAGAGTTGTTATTAACTTTCCTTGGTATGCTAACTGTTCATCATCCTTACTTTTAAAACATGCTGAAGCATTAAAGGGTAAAACGTCATGTTGTCCGTTCACTTTTCAAATGGTTCAGGGTGTGTGAGATTGGAGGAGACGGAGGAGACCTGACAACTAAATGCCATGTGCAATTCTAGGTCATTGGTGAAATCTGAATGAAGTCTGTGGTTGAGTTCATAGACGTGTACCAATGCTAAGTTCTTAGTTTTAATGATCATATTGTCATTTTTGTAAGATGTTAACATTAGGAAAAGCTGGGTGAAGGAAATACGGAATGCCCCTGTACCATTTTTGTAACTCTTCTGTAAGTCTAAATATATCTTAAAATAAAGAGTCAAAATATATCCTAAGAACTATATAGGAAGCTCATAGGAAAAGTCCAAAATTGCCTACATTGGCTGATAATGTATCTACTCTCTGTGCCCTGGGTACCTCTTCAGCATGTGTTCTCCTGTCCTCATTACTCTCCAGTCACACAGGACTTCTCTGCCATCGCTGCAGGCCCTTTGCTCATGGTGACCCCTAACCCTTCCCAACACACACACACACACACACACACACACACACACACGCTTCTGGGGCCCATCACTTCCCCGCAGAACTTCTCACTCCCAGCCCCACGAGCCCAGATTCAGTTCCTGTGCTGTAAATCCCACAACACTCTTGACTTTCTATTTTGTTACAAACGTTGCTGATGTCTACGCCTTCCTGTAAGCAGGCTCCATGGGTGAAGGACCACAATCATGTCACCAGGGCAGGCATACATCTCCACAGTTGAACAAACTTGGGGAAATACTTAAAAAGTTGGTGGAATCACAGTCACATGTTCATAGTTTCTGACTCATGCTCTCAAACATGCAGATACTGAGGCACCAGGATATAGTGGTTAACCAAATAGACGTGGTCCCTACTAAACTAGCCGGGAGGCTGAGTCACTTAAAGAAAACTAGTTATAACTGTGAAGAATGGCGGGCCCAGAATCCCAGACAGATTTCTGTTTTCTATTTTTATTCCTTGAGCGGGAGGTCCCCAAAGTCTTTTTCTTTCCAACACTTTCCATCAAAGGCCAAGGGACCCTTTCCAGCAAAGCTTCTCTTCCCTGCCTTCCACAGGTCAGGCCTATGGCTACCCTCAGAAGCAGAACAAGAGATTCCTAGTCTGGAGTGGGCAATTTGCATTTCTGCCTGGAAGAAGCCTGATCTTCTAGGCTTCAGCTCACCCAGGAATGATCACCTCAGGCCACCTCCTCAAACCCTCTCAGAGGAGTTTGGCTAGCTCCTTGATAGGCCATTCAATCATTCAACAAGTTTCTTTTAAGGAACAACCACGCACCAGGTGCTCTTGTAGGAGCATGTGAATGAAACAGACAACATGTCTGTCCTCAGGGAACTTAGAATCTAGACAGGGACACAGACAATGGTAAGAAAAACCAGTAAAATCTAAAAGAATATTTTAGCAAGATAAGTACTGGAATAAAAATCGAAAGGAAGGGTAATGTAGAGTACACAATGGATGTTGGTGGCCAGGAGTGTGGCTAGGCAGACAGTTTCAAAAGGGCAGCCAGAGAAAACCTCATTAATTTCTGAATGAAGATGTGAGGGAAGTAAGGGAACCAGCCATGCGGATGTCATTCTAAGGGGAGAAAACCACAGATGAAAATCCCTAAGTCAGCAGTGAGCCTGCCTCCTTTAAGGAAAAGCCGGGAGGCCATGTGGCTGGAGCTGAGTGCCCTAGGGGATGAGGCCGAGAGGTAACAGGCCCACCAATGGCCTTATAAGGCCCACTTATAGCCTTGTAAGTTACGATGGCTTCTTCGCGGAAGAGAGGGCAACTCTCTTGAGTTAGATAAGAATTGTGAAGTTCCTAGAACAACTCCTCATCAAAGGCATCTCTCATAAAAACAATGCGCTCTCCAACTTTGCTCCCCTTTGCCCTGTGACCGAACACTAAGCAGGTAATGCATTGTCCATACTTACTAGGTTCTATTGGAGTTCCACAGCCAGCACATAAAAAATTCTGGGCGGCTACCACGAGATCCCTCCTGAGTACAGAAAATGATGACGGTTACATTTCAGAAATGGTCAATGGAGCATTTCTCAACTGATTAGAAAAGAAATTGACATCATGGTACTTGTCTTGGCTTGGAGCCTTAATTTTGTCACTTTTCATCTGGAGAAAAAATAGGATTATTTGACAGAGTTTTTTATTCTAGAGTTGAGATTGGTGGGTCTTCTAAAAGCCCCAGCTACCACCAAAGCAGAAGTCAGTCTCATGAATAACTCTTCCGCAATGGGATCTTTAGAGACTTCTCGCTGTGAGGGCACAGGTTCCTGATCAGACAGAATTTAAGACACATAATGCATTGGAGAAAGTTCAGGGAGATGAAACACCAAGAAGTAATGCACTTGGGAAGTTGACAAATGGATCCAAAGAAATTCAGATGAGTAAGAGGCAATAGAAGACAGAAGTATCGGACGTTTCTGGTGAGAGACAGTCTGCTGGAGGGTTTTCTATTGAACTATTGATTTCACAACTTCACATGTGATTTGGAAATACGAAGAAAGCTATAAAATTTTATTACAGTTTGGGGTCAGCAAAAAAGATGGAGGTAAAAATGTACAGAACCCTACCCATGTCCCTTAGAGAGGACATAGGGAAATGCTAGAGAAGAGTCACCCCTTGCTAAGGAAAGTGACCCCTTGCAAGTCCTGGAGAAGGAGCTCTTCTGCCCAAGCCGCCCCAGAGATCTTCCTGGCATTCTCTTAAAAGAAAACGTAACACAGAGCCTAGAAGGCACTTCCATGGGACCCGGGCAATAACCTTCACCATCCCTTCTTTACACTGTAGTTTGGGTGCCACATTAAATACAAGCCAAGAGGAATGGAAAGACTGTAACTGGTTAAAAAATGTCCCCCTGTCGGGGTGCCTGGGTGCCTCAGTTGGTTAAGCATCCGACTCTTGGCTTCAGCTCAGGTCATGATCCCACGGGTCTGTGGGTTCCAGCCCTGCATCGAGCTCCATGCTGACAGCGTGGAGCCTGCTTGGGATTCTCTCTCCACCCCACCCCCCCCTCCTGCTCACACTCTCTCTCTCTCTCTTAAAATAAAATAAATAAACTTTATAAATAAATAAATAAATAGATAAATAAATAAATAAATTTGTTGTATATGGTTTTTAAGGTTCAATATTAGCTACTTAAAGAATATCCCCTTTAAACCTACTTGATTTTTAATTGCTATATAATGTACATAATTAAGGACATAGTTAAACTCTCAACTTGTCAAACTTACCCCCAAGCCCTCCAAAACCCATGATAAACAGGGTGCTAAGAAGCTAATTCAGAAAAATATGCCCAACTTTTCCTATTCCTAAAACAAAACTTCCTTTGTCCCCTGGTGTGTTATTTTTTCCCCTTCCTCGACTTCCACGAAGAGGAAGCCATGGCTCCACGAGTGGGGGCCATCTCGACTTGTGCTACCTGGATTGGAGGCCCAAGCGGCAATCTGGACTTACTTGAGTGGTGGGTGAACACTGAATACGATTTGAAATCTAGGGGGCGTCCAGTCTTCAGCCCCTCTGATCCTCGACTTAAATTTAATTTCCTGAACTACATCCACGCTGGATTCAAAGTCTTTTCGGACACGCTCTTCATTCACAACCTGCACGACACAGAAGAGAATTTCAGAGCAACTTGAACAAGCACATTCCAGGAACTGAAATAAAAGGAATGTTCGCGTGTGTTTCCAGCATTAACATTTGCCACGAACAATTGAAACTGCTTTCAACTGAACTAAAGGAGCCCTCCCTGTATCTAAAGCCATCTGCAGACATGCTTGAAACACCACCCAGCTGAGATCACTTTTCCTCGTGTTTTCAGTAGTTCATTTGTTTCCAGACTTCAAATTACTGGAAGTAGGTCATTGCGACCTGGAATGCTTTTATGCACAGCAGAAGCCTTACGCCTCTTAGTCAAGAGGCTGAGACCAATTCCAACCAGAACGCCCAGCTGTTGTCAGACTTCCCCAGAAACAGCTCTTTTAAGACCATTTCCCTGCTTAAAAATGTCCAGTGGCTCCCCTCTGAACCACTCAAGTTTCTTACTAGCATTTAAAATTCAAACTTGTTGGGGCGCCTGGTGTATCAGTCGGTTAAGCGTCAGACTTCGGCTCAGATCATGATCTCACAGTTCGTGAGTTCGAGCCCCGCACTGGACTCTGTGCTGACAGCTCAGAGCCTGGAGCCTGCTTTGGATTCTGTGTCTCCTTCACTCTCTACCCCTTCCCTGCTTATGCTCTGTCTCTCTCTGTCTCAAAAATAAATAGAACATTAAAAAAAATTAAATTAAAATAAAATAAAATAAAATAAACATAATAGCAGCATCTACCTAATAGGATACTTAGAAGGATGAAAAATGTGAAATGCTGAATCCCCTGGTGCATAATAAACACTCAATAAATGTCAGATTCATTCTTTGTTTCAAGTGTCCCGGCAACACCCGGCCACCATACAAGGAAACGCATAAATGTCTGAAGTGAACGGCAGCCAAAATGAGAATTAAGGAACTTCCAATTCAAGGCCAACTAATTTTGGTACTTACCATTGAGCCAGCTGCATTCGGAGAACCTGCCAGCTGATGATTAACTTCTGACAACACCCAGCACTTCCGGAATACTCGGTACAACTCTTTGGCTATTCGCTCAGCAGAATTGAAGTTTGGCTCATAAGTGACACTGAAAGGTACAAGATGCAAAAAGGGGAAAACTATACTCATGAGCAGTATGTTAAGCGTCTTTGTGTTTTCAACTATCCTTCCCACTCCAAAAACTCAGAAGATGTGTCACGCAGGAGACCAGGCATCTATACCCGTTGGATGTCTTATTCAATGCAGTTCCTCCGTGCTCAACAGAGCAGCTTTTATTTATTGAGGGTACCAAGACGAGGAAACGTGGTTAAAGAGCACTGGATTTGGAGTCCGAAGACCTGAGTTCAAGTCCTACCTCCGCTATTTAACAGCATTATGTCCTGAGGCACACTGGGTCTGAGCCTCAGTTCCCCATCTATAAAATGGGGTTAAAAACTCTGCCCAGCCTGATTCAATGAGACTGTATACCAAAGTCTTTTAAACGCTATTAAATAAAAACTGTAGAAAGCTCTATAGAAACTTTATCGGTGATTGTTTCATTGCTAATTACTAATCTCTATTATTGGAACTGGCTGAACTTGGTCCAAGATGTCAGAGGCTTGGTGTTCATAGTGCCTCAGAGGTAAGGGCCCAGGGGTCTAGGTGCAGCGGGACACGGAAGACAGATAGATACCTCTTAGAGGAGTTGCAGGGGCATCCACAGGTTTCTGTGATATTGTTAAACTCACCAACTTCTGCAAGCAAATAAAAGAAAGTGTGTTAAAGTCTTTCGGTCTGTTTGGCTCGTTCATACCCAATTTTATAAGAACACAAAAATAAATGCCTGCATCTCAAAAAGAACTCGGTATTCAGCATCTTAATACTTCAGGTTCTCTGGGTTTCTATCATGAGACTACAGCTAAGGACCAGAGATGGGATTTCAAAATATACTCACCTGGGACTCCATGAGAATATGATGGAGGGGCCAGATACCAGACCATAATGAGTATCTGCTTTTGCGTTCAATTCTACAAGTCAGATGACAGACTGGTTATCAAGACATCCGAAATAAGAAGGACATCTTATTATTTTTTTAAATCAGGGCCACAGTCTGATCTTGAGAGAAGTCTCTCTGAAAGCCACTATCATGCAATATCACCTGTGATGCATGTCAATATGTGTGTGCAGGGGAGGGGAAGTACCGAGTCTTAGCTGGTGAGTTTCCAAATCTTACCTACGACAACAAAGTCATCGAAGTCACATTTACAGCCTTCTTTGAGCACATCACAGTAAGTGGGGGTTCCAGCCACTGGGCTGCCCTGTAACATAGCACAGCCTAGAAAAAGAAATGAAGGGAGTTTCACCAACAAGGAGAAAAGGAAAAACTGCACAACCTGTCATATTCAATGAACTAGAAACTGGGGAACAAAATGGGCCGAGAGTTTACTTTAAAAGAGTTTAAAAATCCAGCTTTAAGAATTATAAAATGCAGGGGCGCCTGGGTGGCTCAGCTGGTGAAGCATCTGACTTCACCTCAGGTCATGACCTTGCGGTTCATGAGTTCGAGCCCCATGTCGGGCTCTGTCCTGACAGCTTGGAGCCTGGAGTCTGCTTTGGATTCTATGTCTCCCTCTCTGCCTCTGCTCCTCCCCTGCTTGTGCTCTCTCTCTCTCTCTCTCAAAAATGAATAAACATTAAAAAAAAGAATTAAAAGATGTAGAGAGCTATTTTTGTGTTGTTCTTGCATTCACTGTGACTAAGAAAGCAGACTGATGAGTATATATGATGAGGGGGTCCCTAAGAGTAAGCTGCCTACTTTGATGTGTGTTTGAAATTTTCCATAATACACAATTTTTTTTAAAAATGAAAGAGGGCAAAAATCAGCTTCAGAGTGACGCAAAGAGCATAAGCGACATAAATGTTGTGCTGGGTAGAAGAGTGTCCCCCCAAAATACATACCCACCCAGTGAATGTGACCTTATTTGGAATCAGGGTCTTTGCGGACGTGATCAAGTTAAGGGGAGGTCCTACCGGATTAGGGTGAGCTCTAAATCCAATGTGACTGGTATTAACATAATGAGGGAAATTTGCATCCAGACATTGCTAAACCAGGAGAAGGCCCAGTGGAGGCGGAGACTGGAGTGATGTGTCTCACACATAAACCAAGGACAGGCTAGGAGCACCAGTAACCACCGGAGGCTGGAAGAGGCAACGAACGGGTTCTCCCTCAGAGCCTCCACGAGGAACCAAGCCTTTCAACAACTTCATTGCTGACTTCTGGCCTCCAAAACCGTGAGATGATACATCTTCCGTTGTTTTAAGCTCCCCATGCTTTTTGTGGTATCTTGTTAAAGCAACTATAGGAAACTACTACAAATATGTCCATGCTTTTCTTTCCCGAATGCTAGTGTGGGGTATTATCCTTAGAGTGTCATTGAAAAGCAAAAAAAAAATAAAAATAAAAAATGGGGGCACCTGGGTGGCTCAGTCGGTTAGGCATCCGACTTTGGCTCAGGTCATGATCTCATGGTTTGTGAGTTCGAGCCCCACGTCAGGCTCTGCGCTGACAAGTTGGGAGCCTGGAGCCTGCTTCAGATTCTGTGTCTCCCTCTCTCTCTGCCCCTCCCCCGCTCGAGCTCTATCTTTCCCTCTCTCTCTCAAAAATAAACATTAAAAAAATTTTTTAAGTGAAAAATGCAGACTTTGATCATAAAGGAGCTATTTGCAGCCCATTTAAGATATTAAAATATTGAAGGCTACCTAAATGACAAATATTAGTGCATTGATTTCACAAATTATGTTATTGACTCAAGAAATAGCATCCTGGAAAAATGTGAAAACTGTAACAACACGGAAAGCTGTATATGAAATACTGTTAATGCAATCATATTATGAATACAATTACATTAATAGGAGTATATAATCACTACAAAACTGTATTCATTTGAATAAATGTGAGAGAAAAACACAGAGAAATGTTTGGGTTTCTATTGCTTAGGGAAAAATTCTAGCCCTCAGGTTACGCAGAGGTTATGTGCGTGGGCTTTGCAGTGAACTGGCCAAGGTTTAAAACCACACTGTCCGATCCTAGCTATGTGACTATGGATAACCAACTTCTTGGCTTTGGTCTCCTTCTGGGTAAAATAGGGGTAACTTCCCCTAGCTCTCTGTGCTTCCTGGCACCCTTTTGATGATGATCCACAGTAACATACATTCACACTTAGTACAAACACAAAAATCTATACCACTGATACAAAATAATAAGAATAAAAGTTCCAGGAAGCATTGCTCACTCTAGGTGAGGGGAATGCGGATACTTTCTATTCTTTGGTTTGTGTTTAAATGCTCTCAAGACCCACCTGTTAACTTGAAGAATACTGACCTACCCCAACGGAGTGGCATCTCTCACCATAAATGTCACAGGAGAGACATTTAATAAAGGATGCATATTTTTATCGGGGTGGTAGAAATGTTTTACGGTTTCATTTCACATATTTACATTCACATTAAAAAAAACTGAGCTAGACACGAGCTTCCACTCAACCATTCAACAAATATTTATAAAATACCGATTTTGAGGAAGGCACCAAGCTGAAGGCAAATTCAAACAAGACAAATACTTACCCAACGAGATTAAAACCTCATAAGGAGCTGAGACACGGACACACATAACTGTAAGAAAACACAAGAAGGCGGGGCTCCACACCGTGCAACTCCGGGAGGGACTGAGGCACGCACGTGGACAATTATAGAAAGTTCTGGAGCACAATTTATGCTTAACTCTGTATGAATGGTGCCCCTGCCCCATGATGCAAATCTGGGAGCCTGTCACAGTGCTGGCGGCAGGAGACTGCTTTCAAGGATGGGAGGGATGAAAGAACTAATGGGAAGTTCCTGGGGAACCAGCATTCCAGGGGAGCCTAGACCAAGCTAAGGGAGGAAGGCAAGAGCTTGGGAGACATGACCACTGTCAACTTTGACAGGCCAGGATTACTGAAGCCCATGGGAAATGGCGGGAGATGCCTGCTGGAAAGGCACGGAGAAGCTGCATCCCACGAGGCTAAAAAGTCCAGGATAAAATGTGGCACAAAGTCAGCAGGCCATCTTAGAGGAGCACAAGTCATCCTAGGAAGCCAGATGTGTGCAGCATTCAAGGAAAGGAAAGAGGCTGTGAGTAAAGAGACAATCAAAGGCAGCAAATGTGCACTGAGCACCTAACTGCACTTCCCATCGAATGACTGGCCAGCAGTGGCTGAGGTGGTCCAGGTCAAAGGCAGGAATAGGGAACGACTGGAGGGGATGTCACGATTACCGAAAAGTCAGGGCCGATCTGTTCACTAGAAGCAGGGCAGGGACACAGGCACAAAGAAGAAAGAGTCAAAGATAAAGTACAAGAGTTACTGAAACAGGAATCGTTTCTTTTCTCTCCAGGAGTGGCCTCAGTGGGGATGATGGTCCAAATCACATTCCCTCGCTCCCCTGGCCACGGCCAGCTGACCAGTTGGGGGCGCCCAATCAGAGCCCGCCCCCGCACACGCCCTTCCCTGCGAACGTGGACCTGGGGTCCTTGCAAGACCGGGTTGAGCTGTGAGGTCCCGGCCGGCAGTCAGGAAGACCACAGAGCTGCAGAGCAGAAACCAGATACTGCACGAGGAGGAGAAGTCAGGCTGCAGGAAAGGAGAACAAAGTAATTGCACAACGTGGTAAGAGACCACGGGACCCCAGAAAGGCCAGATCCTCCACACTGGTCATTCTGTGGTTCCCACCACTGGGTTCACTGAGGATGCTCTGTATCCTCAATTTGAGCCAGGTAGTGCATTCAACAGCCGTTGATGGTACATAGGTTTTGTGCCAGGCATTGTGCTACACGGTATTGCCTGGAGTGAGTTCTCCCCTCATTACCGTAAGGCTCCTGATTAAGACGCTCAAGTCAAGGAAATCAAGACGAAAGGCATCTTTTTTTTTTTTTTTTTTTAAAGGAAGGGGGTTGTGAGGAATAGATAACTAGTGTAGACACGTTAAGTTAGTTTAGTTACCTGCCAACCAGCGAAGCAGGTCCCTGCAGTATGGAACAAACACTTGTCCGAGACGGACGGGAGGGGAAACCCAGATTTGGGAGATATCAGGGGAGAATCAGGGAAAGATACCGCAGTAGACAACTTCTCCCAGGACGTGAATATAGAGAAAGAATCTAGGACTGAAGCAGGACTCCCATTTAGGAAGTGGTAGGAAAACGACACGCCCTAACTTCAGTTCTCAGCTGAGGTACCCTCCTTTCCAGGAAGGATTCCCCGGTTGCCACAGCAAGGCCCGCTCCTCCTGCTCTGGGGCCCGCTGCATGGGGCCCCTGCCTCCGCTACCAGGCTGACCCCACACAACAGTCCTCGGTGTCTATCCAGCTCCCGCAGGGATGTTCCTTGAGGGATGTAATAATGTATCTTGTTGCCTGTTGATTCCCGGCATCCAGGATCTCAGAATCCTGGTTTGTGGAATGAATGAAAAGAGGTCTACTTGGAAAAAAGAAGCAATGTGTGAGAAGAGCTGGCGGAAGGCCACGTGGCAGAAAACAGGGAAAGAAGGAAGCCAGCAGCCACTGCCAAACAAAAAGTAGGATGGAGTTCAAATCAGAACAACGCATCGATGTAACGACAGAGGGGAGGATAATGGATGCCGAGCCCAAACGGCAGAGATGTTGAGGATGATGGTTATTCAGGACGTTTTAGACAAAAGATTTGAAGACATACTTCGGGGTGTGACAGGAAAAGAGATGTACGTCAGGAACACAGCGCAAAGTCTCTCTGATTTGCCCCACTTGCCTTCGTAGCCACTGTCAGAAGAGTCAGAAGACCCAGATTCCTGCTTTATACTCGTATAAAAGGCCATTTCGCGGTCCGCCTGATCATTCCCGAGCGACGCACTGGCTTCTTCTACGCTCCAACTCTGTGTGTGCTGTTGACCGAGGATGGTACACTTTATTTCCTCCATGGCTGCTATCATCATATCCGCTACGTAAAAGTGGGCATTTTCCTGCAGAAAAATAATTATCAGTTAAATTGCAAGTGTAACCAACTGTTCTTTATTGAGGGTGTATTAAATTGAAAACCAAGACGCCGTATTTAAGCAGAGTTAATGTATAGGAATATAAATGTTCATTTAAGGGGCACCTGGGTGGCTCAATCGGTTGAGCGTCCGACTTCGGCTCAGGTCATGATCTCACGGTCCTTCAGTTCAGGCCCCGTGTCGGGCTCTGTGCTGACAGCTCAGAGCCTAGAGCCTGCTTCGGAGTCTGTGTCTCTCTCTTTGCCCCTCCCCAGCTCACACCCTGTCTCTCTCTCTCTCTCTCTCTTTTAAAAATGAATAAATTAAAAAAAAATTTAGATGTTCATTTAACTGAGTTATCACATGAGGTACAGCCCATATCTTCCAGACACATCAAATTTAGCCCACTGAGACCCAAAGACAAGCTAAGTTGAATTTACTGTGATATACACCCCACACGGTGCATGGCCCAATGGTAGACCCATGCATCAATCATGGAAAACTTCCCAGCTGGGCACAGGGGCTGCCTCAGAGCCCTCCTTAGCTCCTGGTGGCCTGTGCCTAGCCAAAGGCTGAAACGAAACCTATTTGCCATCCTTCATCAAGTGAGGTTTCCAGATTTAAATCAGAACAACACTATCTAAGGGATTTACACTCTGCATGTGTGTGTGTGTGTGTGTGTGTGTTTTAAAGAAAAAAAAAATGTGTTCACCTTTTCTACATCGACAGGGAGCAAGAATGCTTCTGGGGAGAAGGAATTCAAAGAAGTGGTTCTTCTACCGACTGGAACAGCACCTGCCAATGCAGCAAGTTATTAAAAATGGAGAAAAAGATGTTCAAGGAAAACAAAACAATTCTAGGCAGTGGCCTTTAAAACCTGTTTTTTTAAAAATTAACAGCATTCTAGAATACATTAGGGTGCAAGAAGAAGACAGATCCTCCTGGTGGTAGGCTTTGCAGATATTGCCTTTATGGTGATCGTTTCTACAAGAGCCCATTGGAGCAAATTGGGAGGGATCCTCAGAGGAGGGATGGGAGAACCACTGGAATGGAGGAGACCAGTGAGGAGGAGAGGGTAGAAAGAGGAGGAGATCATGGAAACTACCTAAAAGAGATGGAGAAGGGCCAGAAGGAACAGTCTAGAAGCAGGGTCCTAAAAATTATAGGATCACTTCTCCCATGCACTGCAACTGACCCCAAACTTCTTGTTTACAGAGATAATCTATTTGGAAAGGCCAGCATTGCTTCTCTAAAATGGTCTTCCTCCAGACCAATAACAAGAAGAAACCACAGAGGGTATATTCCGCTGATTCATCCATTCTGCACCCTGAAGCCACTCCATTACCGGCAGGAACACCGTCAGAACAAAATGATTCCTGTCATGTGATTTCTTCCTGGAGCATTTAAGGCAAAGTCTTTCTGTGAGAGCCTCAAGAGCTCGGTTATCCCAACCTGCTAAATTAGAACAAAATGTTATAGACGTCTTGATGATCAGACAGCTCTCGGGGGGACAGACAGAGATGCCCACAATCACCCAATCCCCTGTCTCTTCTCCAAGAAAGGGACTGGTCCGTGAAGGACGCTGAATCTCTTAGCTTCAGGATCCATCTGGGGTGGGTGAGCATTGTCTGCAAAGGACCAGGGAGTGAATATTGCAGGATCTGAGGGCCACCTGTTAACACTATGTCGTTCTGCTACTGGAGTGAGGAAGCAGCCATCAGCAACATCAACAAAACTTTATTTGTAAAACCAGGAGGTTTTATGGCCTGCGGGTCATAGTGTTAGGACCCCGAGTATAGAAGAAAAAGGACAGAGAAGAATCAAACAGTGAGGATTCCAGTTCCAATTCTGTCTCTACCAGCTGGTTGTGCCTCTGCCTTGAAATGTCCTCATGCCCTGGGGCGCCTGGGTGGCGCAGTCGGTTAAGCGTCCGACTTCAGCCAGGTCACGATCTCGCGGTCTGTGAGTTCGAGCCCCGCGTCAGGCTCTGGGCTGATGGCTCGGAGCCTGGAGCCTGTTTCCGATTCTGTGTCTCCCTCTCTCTCTGCCCCTCCCCCGTTCATGCTCTGTCTCTCTCTGTCCCAAAAATAAATAAAAAACGTTGAAAAAAATTAAAAAAAAAAAAAAAAAAAAAAAAAAAAAGAAATGTCCTCATGCCTTAAACTGGATAATTACCCCTTAGGAGCTTAAAGCAGATAAGGCATGTGAATGTGCTCTATAAATGTGCAAATCCTGCGCAAGGAAAAAAGGAACTGTGGGATTGTTTCTTCCAGCCTCAAGAAATTCTTATAGGCTGGGGTGGGGGAGGGCCTTTCTCTACCACATTATCTAGAAAAGGAAAAGTGTGCTATCCTTCGTGATGCAGCAGTCATAGGAAAAATCTTGTGTCTTAGTAGCAAATGCCTGTTCTCTGCAATGCTGTCCCACAGCAAAGAAAGACCAGATCACTCAGGACTTCCTTTTTTTTTTTTTTTACTCCCATGGGATGAATCCCCCTACCAAGGTGAAGATGGTTTTTAAAGATACTTAGAGAAATTGCTGGGGGCTATTGTCTTTGGACAAAGGGGCCAGGGTACCTGTTTTCTTTATGGGAGAAAGACAAACTCCAGGATAACTTTAAATTGCGGAACCAATTCCGGTAGAACGTGTCATTTTGCTCAAATCTGGTTCTTCTTTCAAAATGACCCTATTTTAAGACCGTCCAAAATCTGCTGTTCTTAAGCGATGAATATGTTAAAAGACTGTCATCATCTTCAGCTTTTCAAAAGTGTTTCCAGTACAACAAAGAAACCCCATATTTTAGGAAAGGTGGAGGGGTGGTTCTTGCTAGTGAGAAATAAATAAATGGCTACATACAGACACACACACAGGCAGGCCAGCAGTGTTCAGACTGCTAGGAAAGAAAGAAACTTCATTGACTCTTTGAACTAGGGCTCTAACAAGAATATAAATTAACACAAATACAACATGATGAATATATTTTTAAAAATTTAGATTGCCATTGGGGGGCCTGGGTGGCTCAGTCGGTTAAGCATCCGACTTTGACTCAGGTTATGATCTCAAAGTCCATGAGTTCGAGGCCCACGTCGGTCTCTGTGCTGACAGGTCAGAGCCTGGAGCCTGCTTCAGATTCTGTGTCTCTCTCTCTCTGCCCCTTCCCCCGCTCATTCTCTCTCTCTCTCTCTCTCTCTCTCTCAAAAATAAACATTAAAAAAAACAGAATGCCACAAATTGTAACAGCAATAAGAGAAGTTACTGACCCTTGAGTGGCATTTGCATGCATTATCTTATTTTAGGAATATGTGCATTACTTCATAGCAATGGAAGCCCTTGTTTTAGTTTAAAAAAAAAAAAGGTTTTGTATAGTCTTTGGGGAAATTTCGATTAGTGTTTTTAAATCTGCCTAGTTTCTAGCCACACCCTGTCCAGGTCAATGTAGGTGAGGTGAGTTCATCTCCTACGAAAGCACTGGTGTGAAATGGAGCCCAGTCTGTCTGGAAACACATTCTCCCACCACACTGGATTGAGAGCACTTCTAATACTCTCCCTTGCCAGCAACTTCATGAGCTGGACGCTCCCAAAGGCACACACCATTCAAAGATGACAGCTGGCATGGATTACCACTTAAGCTGAGCAAAGATGACATCTTGCTACGGAAGGAGAGTGGAAATATTTGTTTTTACCCTTTGTGACCATCCAGGCATCCAGGTAGCTGGGCTGAGATTATTAAAAGAGCTAACGCACTGGCCTCCAATCAGAGTGGAAAGCCAGGACTTTTGTCCTCATGAGACAGACGGTAAGACAGGCTTTAGGCCAAGGCAAAGCCTGCGTGTCAACAGACAAGAATGAGGCAAGTCCCGACTGAAGTTACCTTCATCAGCGGAAGCTGTCAGATGGGAAGGCTTCAAAAAAGCGCTGTCAGCTTCCGGACACGAGGAGGCAGCCGAAATCTTGGAGCTTGTGAACACAGACATCTGAGGAGACTTTCCTGGGAGCACTGTCTGCTCTCCCTTGGAGGCAAAAAAGAAGTCGCTGCTCTTGTCACCGGAGCCCCAGGCAGAGTCTGCAGTATCCTTGGACAGTGATGTCTCCACCATGGAGTCCCCAAGGGACGACGGTGAAGGGCCCAGGGAACAGGCCGTATCCCTTCCAAAGTGGTTCCCACTGTTCCCCGCTGTCGGCACCTGAGGGGGCAAATCCTGTAGCTGCTGCGCACACTGGGGGTTAATCCAGGCAGCTCTGTGCCTCATGAACCTGACGTCTGATTTGCAAGGAGGCTGGTCAGTGTCCAGGAGATTGGGCGAGTCCTCAACGTCACCAGGGTCACTGCTGACCCCTTCCCAAGGGTGCACAGGAGAATCCTGCCGGCCCATAGACTGTGACACCATCTTTCCAGGCTCAGGGTGGTGTGAACTCCGTTGGACTACTGGATTAGGGCCTTGAACTCACCATGAGGCCAGCTGAGGTCCAGAGAGCTTACCTGCAACGAGCAAAAATCATTCAAGGTAAATAAGAACTCAGTCCTATTTGTAAACTCCAAAATCTTTTGAGGAGAAGAAACAAAAAATAAGTTTGTACTTCGCTCTGTATAATACAGTAAATTCCACCTGGATTGACAAGAAATAAACAAACAAATCAGCAATAAAACTGGCAGCAAACACACGAGGCGTGACATCAGGATAGGAAAGGGTTTTCAGGGCATAAACGAGGACTGCTTTTATACAAGGACACAGTCATATAAGCAAACTGCTGATACGACAGATAAAAGTGAAAGACGGCCGTGCATTCTTCCAACGAAATTAAATGTCAAACCCGAAATGGGAATACCATTCGGAAGTAAAGACACATTTTCACAGTTCCTTATTTTTGTTTAGTCTGTGCTTGTATTTCAACAAAGCAGACAAGCGGCACGTGAAACTGAGGGCAACTCACAGCACTAAAAACTTTGCTTTATGGGACTTAGTTTATGATAAGAGAGAAGCAGTCACTGGCCCAGTCCGTGACTTTCTACTGCTCCCACTGTCCTTCACACTGGGAGGCTCCAAGCAGCCCTGGAAGCACAAGCAAGGTCAGCAAGAGGAAGAAATGAAAGTGGTCTGCTTCGGTGAGCTTAGCGTAAGGGGAGAGTGGAGAACAGGGCTACAAGGTGGTGAGCTGAGGCTTGGGAGTCAGTTCCAAGGCTGGCTTGCTTTATTTATTTATTATTTATTGAGAGAGAGAGAGAGAGAGAGAGACAGAGAGACAGGGTGTAAGTGAGAGCGGGCCCGAGAGAGAGGGAGAGAGAGAGAAGCAGGGCTCATGCTCACCAGATGCAGGACTTGAACTCACGAACCATGAGATCATGACCTGAGCCGAAGTCAGATGCTTAACTGACTGAGCCACCCCGGCACCCCAGTTCCAGGGCTTTAGATACCACCGTTATGTATCCAGAGGGCTTGCACCTGGATCCCTACTCCTGACACCCTCCCCCCGCCCCGCCCGCCCCGCCCAACTATGGGCTACCATATTTTACTGCCTATTTGACATTCATCCAGGGGGCACCACAACCTGACACATCCAAAACAGACCCTAATTTCGCCCAAGTCTGCTCCTCCCTAGTTTTCCCATCTCAGGAACCACACCTCCCAGGTGCTAAAGCCCGAACTCTGGAAGTCCTCTCTGATCCTATCTTTCCGTAGCTCTCCATCTTTAATCCATTAGCGAATTCAGCTCTATCGCCACTGCCCTAATCTAAGTCACCATCTTCTCCCACCTGGGCCTCCTCCCATCTTTCCAGTGGGTTTTGCCGCTTCAACTCTGGCCAACTTACAATCAAGAGGTACGCAGAGAGAGATCTTTTTAAGTGTAAGTCACGGGGCACCTGGGGGGCTCGGTCGGTAGCTTCAGCTCAGGTTATGATCTCACAGTTTATGAGTTCGAGCCCCACATGGTGCTCGCTGTTGTAAGCCTGTCAGAGCCGAGGTTGCTTTGGATCCTCTGTCCCCCTCTCTCCGCCCCTCCCTGGCTTCTGCGCTCCCCAAAATAAATATTTTTAAAAATAGGTGTAAATCAGATGTCTTTCCCCTAATCACCATCCACCCCCCCCACCCCCAACAGCTTCCCATCAACTCTGGAAATAAAATCCAAAAATCCTTACCTTGTCCTTAAGGCATGACATGATCCCGTCCTGTAGACCTCTCTCACTTATCTCTGTCCACCCTCCATAAGTCCCAACCACTCACCAAACTCTCACGTGCTACAAGCTCTCGCCCACCCTACTGCTGCTGTTCTAGTCCCTCTGCCTGGAACGTTCTTCCCCCAACTGATCATACATGTGGCTCCTTCCTGTCCTGTTGCATGCTTTGGTTTATCAATTACTTCCTCAAAGAAGTCTTTCTTAACCACCTCTCTTAAAGTAGTTCCCCAGTTACTCTCTATCACATCACCTTGCTTAATTTTCATCCTAGTAGTCTCACTTCCTCATTTTTTTTCCACCCCTCACTGTCACTCCCCTCCGCCCCCACGGTCCCCCCCTGCCGATAAGCTCCACAAGAACATGGGGCCTCGTCTGTTCTCTGCCAGGTCCGATGGCTGCACGCGGGACCTCAATACACTTACGACTGAAAGAGCAAATTCAACGGTGGAAATAACATCGTGAGCTAGAGAGAAGACTTCCGTGGTAGATACAACTGCTCTGTTACTGTGACAGAACTGTTTGTACAAGGATAGAAGTGAATCCATATTTCCTGAAGATATGACATTTTTCTCAATGTCTACAAATAGACCAAAAGAAGGTACATGTGAAAACTGTACTAAATTCCTTGGGTTTTCTTGAGGTGGGGGCCCTCCATCCTAGGTCAAACCTTTTGCAATGATGTATATATACATACATATATATACGTATGTGTGCGTGTTTGTATATGGTATACATATAATACTGCACGATACTGCGTGAGCTCCAAATCACTGCTCACAAAATATCATGGGATGTGGTGGCAATTCTCAGAATTCATCTGAAGTGCTTCGTCTTCTTTCTCCAGACCTCAAATCTCACCTGGTGCCCCAATTTCTCTTTGCCACACGTCTTTTCCCCTCCAATAATTCCGAGTATCACAATTACAAATGGGAACCATGACTGTGTTTTTATGAAATGGCAAAAACGCAGAAGCCTAGAGTGAACGAAGCACTCACATTGTGCCAAACCTGCCAATCCTACCTCAGTCCCAGAAATGACATCGGTAACCACTTCATCCCTTCCAGACTTTTCCCTATGAATTAACATACATACGGCAGATCAGAAGATGTGTTTTGTTTTCTCTTTTATACGTACACATGAGCTCACACTGGACAACATCTACAATGAGACTTCTTTTTCTCTCAACAAGTTCTTGAGGCTGTATATCACTCAACTATCTTACCACTTTCTATAGTATAAAAGGATCATAATTTACGTCACCAGACTACTGACGGGAACGTATTTTTAGTTTTTCGCAGTTATAAAATATATAGCGATGAACAATTTTGTTCATGTTGCTTTTTATTAATTTTCTTTCGCTAAACTTTTAGTTCTGAGTCCATAGCTCATGATAACGTCATTGTTTCCAAGAGAATGAAGCTGTATGAGTCATATTCTATGATCAATTCTTTACATGTCATAGCTGTTCTTGGGGGGGGGGGGAGATGATTACAGATGTGAAATCACATAAAGAAATGTACAGCCTCAAACTAATGACAAGTGGCAGGGATCCCTGTGTGTTTTACAAACAGATTAAAGACCACAGTTCACGAAGAATGATGTTATTTATGAGCCTCCCAGATACGGAATTGACTTAGCGGCACTGAGCAGAAACAGACTTCCTTTTCAAAAGTGATTTCCAGAAGCGGTGCTTGCTCCACTTCCTTCTAGAAAGGTGTTCTTGTTTCACACAAACAACCAGCAGGTGTTGGCTTTTCCAGGTTATAAAATGAGCACATTTTATTTTATTTTTTTTTTTTAAATTGTAATGCATTATTTTTTTTTTTTAATTTTTTTTTTCAACGTTTTTTATTTATTTTTGGGACAGAGAGAGACAGAGCATGAACGGGGGAGGGGCAGAGAGAGAGGGAGACACAGAATCGGAAACAGGCTCCAGGCTCCGAGCCATCAGCCCAGAGCCTGACGCGGGGCTCGAACTCACGGACCGCGAGATCGTGACCTGGCTGAAGTCGGACGCTTAACCGACTGCGCCACCCAGGCGTCCCATAAAATGAGCACATTTTAGAGCTGGGATAGGCCCATAGAGATTCAAAGCCATGTCTAAAGACACAGCAGAGAGAGGATGACAAGCCAGGTTGGACAGTCACTCGGGAGCATGAGCCTCTCTGAGAGGGAGACTGACACAGGAGAGAGCCATGGTTAGAAACAAAGCACTGGCCCTAGCCCCGGGGGTCCACATCGCCACTGCCTGATCTTTGGGGCAACAGATAATTGATGAAATACCATCATACGGTGTTTTGGCTCACTGTCACCTTGCTTGTCGTCTGGTAATCAATTAAATATTTACTGAGCAACTACTACATGACTGGCACTGTTTTTGTTTGGGAAGCGCTGGAGCAAAATGAGTCCGTGCTTCTTCCAATAGCTTACATTCCGGCAGAGGGAAGACAGTGACTGAACCTATACATTCGTACATTTCAGTGCCGACGGCCGGCAGGTAGTATGGGTTTAAGCAGTGGTTGACATCTTCCCAAAATGCGTCCCATTGTGATAAATGGCGTCCTTTGAATTAGCAAGGCTTAGGTACAAAGCTAAAATCTATTTCCAAAAACACTTAAAAAATTTTTTTAATGTTTATTTTTTTTAAGAGAGAGAGAGAGGCAGAATGAGAGCAGGGAAGGTACAGAGAGAGACACACACACAGGGTCCAAAGCAGGCTCCAGGCTCCGAGCCATCAGCATAGAGCCCGACATGGGGCTCGAACTCACGAACTGAGAGATCATGACCTGAGCCGAAGTCAGACGCTTAGCCGACTGAGCCACCCAGGCCCCCTTCCCAAAACATTGTAAAGGAAGATTACGAAGCTTACCATCATTTCTACTGTGATTTTCCTGTTGAGGGTGAGCACAGGCCAGATTACCACTAGTTAACATATATGCGGCAGCAAAGGTCCTAGACAAGAGAGAGATTCCTGGACTCCCCCTGGCAAGTCATTCTAGATGGGTCTCTGCCCATCAAAGTCAGTGGTTCCGTCACGAACGACTGCATAATGAGGACAAGCTCAGAGCCACAATACTGACTGCAGAGATGCAGCTTTTGCCAAAGGGGTGGACGACTCGGTTGGGCATGAGCCACCGTGACCTCTATAGTGACCTCATAAACATCTCTCAGACCATAAGCAGCCAGAATTTTGATGTAGATGAGCAGTTTTCGCTCCCAATACCCCTAACAATCTTAGAGTGACTCCATGAATAGACACAAGCATGTCAGATTTCGGATTTCGGATTTTCTCTGCCCCAGCACTAACTACCAACTGTATACATGATTAGGAGCACTGAAGACTGATCTTAAAGGTTACCTCCTCAGTGAGGCCTCCATGGTTACCCTATGTCATGGCAACTGCCCCAGCCAGTAATTCCTCTCCCCCCACCCCCCGCCCCGCTTCCCACCTCTGGTTTTCTCCTTACTCCTTGGCATTAATCCCCATTGTATTTAGCCTCAAACACGAACACCCACTAGAATGGAAAATCTCTGAGGGTAACTGTTTTAAAAAAAAAATTGTACTCTGGACACTGCTTTGTTCCCAGAATCTAGAACAGGGGCACATAATAGGTGTTCAACCAAACACACATTGAGTGTGAATACAATGAACGAATGAACAAACCAACAGTACCTAAGAATGGTTCTGCTGGTTATTTCTGTCGCCTAGGAAAGAAAATGGAGAAGAGATGTCAACCTTTAGAAGAAGCTGGAGATCACGACCTAAAATTTCTGTTCAACTGTTTCCTTAGGATAAAGGAAGCTAGAGAACAGAAATCACAAACGAGAGTTGGGGTAAAGGGTAAAATTCGTTTATGCCCACTTTAAGGCGGCTTACTGAGCATGCTCAGTAGTAACGAAATGCAGGTGAGCAAAGAGCATGGACGGTGTCTCGTTCACAAAGCTCCCCGGTCCTCTCCCCATCTTTCCGTATCTACTTCCCTTCATGCTCTGCGTTTGGACAAACCCCCACCCCCAAGGATGTTGAGAAACTCAAACCATCACTAATCAAACAGAAGAGCGACTGTTTTCGAGGCCCAGTAACGCGACTCCATAGCTTCCACAACGCGGTCCGCAATCAGAGTCAACTGCCGTTTTCACACAGCTGCGCCCTCACCACGGCACATGCTGAACTCTGTGTTCGAACACTAACAGCACCAGGAAGGAAGCAGTGCTCTATTGCAATGGCATATAGCAATGAGGCTGGTGGCATCACATGGGCTCCTCCCTGCCCGCCTGAACTTTGGCAGTGACCCTTAACTTGGAAGGTCCGCCCTCAGGGGAACACGGAGGAAGGACACAAAGCAATTATGACAAATGCGTGGGGTAAGGTTCCCCTGGGAAGACCCCACGAAGGCAAAGACCAAGGAACACGAACCATGTGCCTGAGAAAACTGCAAGGTTGCCTAAGACACACAAATGACTAACTTCCTGTGGTCACCGCGTAGGTCACAGTGACCACTCTCGCGGAGTGTTTCAGGTGGTATTATGCCAATTTGGGAATGGACGTAAAGAACGTTAGGGGGCTTGCCCAAGGCCTCACCATCAGTAATTTACCAGGAGAACAAAAAAACAAAAGTCTGACACCTGATCCAAAGCTCCTTCCACTCCTATTTATGTATATCACTGGGGCTGAAGTTGGGATATTTTCAATTTCGTTAGCAATGTAAATTTAAGAACGTTCCTATTAAATCTGTCACAAAACAAAGGATTAAGAACCACACCACTGTATTTGATTCCATGTCTTTAGAACAGTTGTGCCCAGAATGTTATGATTACACCTATTTGTGTAAAAAACAAAAGTGATTGTACAAACAGCTCCAATATTTATTTATAAACCTTATAGAGGCACAGGTATACTAATATGTAATGTAAAAATTCATGAACATAACATTTTGTTCTTGCTTTCCAATAAATCATCTTGTAATCTAAAGGCACATACCACCACTCAAGTAATGTTTTACTTAAAACCTTTTATATAAAAAACAGTAACAAACAGGGGCACCTGGGTGGCTCAGTCGGCTAAACGTCTGACTTCAGCTCAGGTCATGATCCCAAGGGTCGTGGGTTTGAGCCCCGCATCAGGCTCTGTGCTGACAGCTCAGAGCCTGGAGCCTGCTTCAGATTCTGTGTCTCCCTCTCTCTCCGCCCCTTCCCTGCTCATACTCTGTCTCTCCCTCTGTCTCAAAAATAAACAAAACATTAAAAAATATTTAAAAAAACAGTAACAAACAAAAAATTACTTACACACGAACATCACATAACTGAATAAGACTTACAAAAAACATTAATTCAAAACTTTACCCGAAGTAAGCGTAGGGACCTGCATTGGAACAATGGCAAAGTTCCCATGTTTGGGCCAAATAAAACGGGGAGCCGTACTGGAAAACCGTCCGGCAGTTCCTCAAATGGTCAAGCATACAGTTACCAGTTGACCTAGCAATTCCACTCCTGAGGATATACCGAAGAGAACGAAAGCATGTGCTCACGCGAGAACTTGCGCACAAATGTCAACGGCAGAAACAGTCACAGCAGCCAAAAGGGGCAAACAACCCAAACGGCCATCAACTGATGAACGGATAAACCAAGCGTGGGGCTGCATGCGATGCGGTATTATCTAGCCACAATACGAAGTACTAACACACACCGCGACATGGGTGAGCCCTGAAAACATTATACTAAGTGAAATCACCAGGCACAAAAGTATTTCATATTTACAGATGCATTTTTATGAAATGTCCAGAATAGGCGAATCCATACAGACAAAACATAGATGAGTGGAGTTTTTTTTTTGGGGGGGGGGTGGGGAGGAGGGAATGAGAACATAAACAGTGAGAGCTAACGGGTACAGGGTATCTTTTTGAGGTTCTAAATGTTCTCAAATCAACCGTGACAGTGAGGACACATATCTGTGAATATATTAAAGCCACTAACTTGTACACTGTAAATGGGTGAATTGTAGGTTATGTGAATTCTATCTCAATCTCAATAATGCTGTCCAAAAAAAAAAAAAAAATGAGATGGGAGGAAGTACCCATCTCTCTTTAAACAAGGTCTAGGAAGCTTGGAGAATGCTGGTGTGCATGGGCAGAGGGATGGAAGGAGCGCTGGCTCTAAGTCAGGCTGCAAACTAAGGTACTGAAAGCTGAAAGGGGAAACAGCAAATAAGAGGCATACTGAATATGTGTGCCTAAAGTAGGTATAGAGAAGAGAGAGGAAGAAGTGAAAATGCCACAGCAGAACTATCTAGAAAAAGAAAAGAGAAAAAAAAAAAAAAACGAAACCAAGCACTGGTAAAGACAACATCATCAATGTGATGGCAACCAGTAACTGGGCACCGGTTCCCAGACCCTACACCCAGAGGTCAGACACCCACCCTTCTCTTAAAACCAGCACCGTGAGGGAGGTTCTGCTGGTCCCAACAAACAAACAAACAAAAATAAACGCTTCAACACTTGCAATATCTGTCCGTGTGTCCCTGAGTTACCTCTCTGACCTCCTTATCTATTACCTCTACATCCCTACACCTCTATACCCTTCTGCACCCCTCCCCTACACTCCTCTATAGTCTTCGGCACCGCCATCTTTATTCAAAAATACCTTTGGAATGAGACTCTCCTCATCACCCTTTTTAAAACTGCATCCCTAAGGTGCACACTATCCTCATTTACTGCTCTATTTTTTTTTCCTCCAGAGTACTCACCTATTATCTTAGCCATCGTCATCGGCTCATAACTAACACTTGCATGAAGTTTAGCAGGTGCCTGGCACTGTTCTAGATTTTCTATACACACACACACGCACACACACGCACTTGATCCCTCTAACAACCTATGAGGTAGATACAACAACACTGTTTTCATTTTACAGATGCAGACCCGAGGCACAGCCAATAAAGGGGAGCGTTGCACACCCAAGCAGTCTTGCTCCCAAGTTCGCATTCTTACCCGCAACAGCACAGGGATGAAGGAAAGACCTTTAAATCTCAGAGGTTCAAACGTTTCTGGAGACTATCCAAGTTTATCAAGCACGAAGTAGCTGCTGGCAATGTCAGTGACCTTGGCCCAAATCTCCACAGAGACCGAGTTTAAACGAAGAGTGAGCCAGCAAGAAAAACAACACAAAACAAAGAACAGGTTTTATGTATGTCATAGGACAGTTCAAGTGATTTGACGGTTTAAAACACTCTTAAAATGTGCATAAATAAAAGCTCAAGTCTCCCGACCTACCGTATTAAAATAGCCGTCCCAAAAGCTGTCTTCTAAAAACAGCTTCCAAAGAAAGAAAGAGAGAATAGGGAGGTACTTTACAGATGTTCCCAGGACACTTGTTTCCTGACCCACTATAGATTGTTGAAATAAGAGAATGTCGAGGAGCCTAAGGATTAAAAAGAATCCCACACTGCCCTTCAGTCTTCATCACCTGAAATCAACTAGAGCAGAGCACCTGTTGGCCATGGGTGCTTTTCAAGGTCACCTGCCCCCAAAACTTTGAGGTCCAATTTACATTTATCTCTTTCAGTAAATGTAAAACTAAGGATCCAAGAACAGAACTAAAATATTTTTTTTAATTTTTCTTTTAGTGTTTATTTATTTTTGAGAGAGAAAGAGAGAGAGAGAGAGAGAGAGAGAGAGAGAGAGAAAAACCGAGTTGGGGAGGGGCAGAGAGAGGGAGACACAGAATCTGAAGCAGTCTCCAGGCTCTGAGCTGTCAACACAGAGCCAGATGTGGGGCTTGAACCTATGAGACATGAGATCATGACCTGAGCTGAAGTTGGACGCTTGACCGGTTGAGCCACCGAGGCACCCCTGAACCAAAATATGTTTTTAAGGAATTTTCAAACATTAGTTGTTGAGCAGATCACATTTAAGTGTGTAGATCATTTCAGCTGCTTCTCCTTTGTCATTTTCCAGCCTACTGTTAACGACGACAAAAACATCTGCCTCTGAGACTTCCTTTTACCTGCGGCAGTATTTCCCTTTCATGGTTCACACGTGAGAAATAAAGCATCATTCAATATAGGATTATTATTACTATCTTGTGGATGAGAACACTGAGGCCTAGGAAAAGGAAGTGAAGACCACACACAGCAACTAAGCAGCAAGCTCAGCACTGGGACCCTGGAACCTTGCTCCAGAGCCCCCAATCTCACCCTCATGCTTCTGTATATGTAAGATACAACAGCACAAAAATTAAGGGGGAAAAAAAAGAGTCCCAATCAAATATAATTTTTATGCCAATCTGAGAAATTCCTCACTTACCAGCTGTGTGACCTTGGGCAAGGCACTTAACCTCTCTGTGCTTCAGGTTTTTTTTACAGATTGTTGTGAGAACTTAACGAATTGTAACATGCATCTCTCAGTCCGACAGACACTATTCCATAAAAGTTGGCTTTATCATCACCATCAGTGTAATTTTACAGACTTAGACTTCAGTGTATGACAGCACAATTAAGGAGACCTAGTTTTAGTTCCCAACTTTGCAAATGAGTCATCTTTCAAGTCTTTTTAATTAAAATGAAAACTCGGGACGCCCGGGTGGCTCAGTCGGTTAAGCCTCCGACTTTGGCTCACATCACGATTTCACAGTTCATGGGTTCGAGCCCCACGTCGGGCTCTGTGCTGACAGCTCAGAGCCTGGAGCCTGCTTCAGATTCGGTGTCTCCTTCTCTCTCTGCCCCTTCCCTGCTACAGCTCTGTCTCTCAAAAATAAGTAAATGCTAAAAAAAAAATGACAACGCGAAAACAATCAGAGGTCTTGGTAATATTGACTTGCCCACCTTACTTATCTCTTTAGAAAGGATACAATATGACACACAGGCATTACTATTGCTCATGTTTATAATCTCTGGAAGGCTTGACAAGCTTATTTAAAAAGAACTGCTTCAATTTTAACAGTAATGCAACCAACCATGTGACTCTTTCCTTTCCATATGAGAAATACGAATCTCAATTTAGTAACAAGGGAAACTATTCAAATTTGGCAAAGCTATTCTTTGTGTGCCCTCAGACAGGTGGGGAAAATGTGTTCGCGAGCAACGCAGTCTTTCTTGACCTCTTTGCTTATCCTCCTCTAAAGACCATTCCAGTTAAAACGCTTATTCTTGCACGTTTATCCTTGGTGCTGGCAGAGTCTTCCCTGTGTCAGAAAACACGACCTCCAACTTCAGAAGGCTAAGGATGTTTTCAGAGTCATGAAGAGCATCTCGAATCAAATCTAACCCCCAGAGGCCACGACCGGTTTTCATCAACTTTCCTAGCATCTCCCTCCGGCCCTAAAGAAGATGAGGAAGCACAGTTCCTGAACCCTGAGGTCACACTGATGCGCAGCGTCAGGCAGTACTGCTCGCAAGAGGGCCCAGAACGAAACACTGAGGAAGAGCCACACCCGGACATCGTGGACAGGTAAGCGGGAAAGTGCCCGCACTACCCTGAAGGTGCTGCCTTACCTCTGCTCCAAACGAGGTTCTGCTGGCGGCCAGGAGGGAGGTGTGCGCAGCAATGTGGTGATACCTTAATTTATAGAAACCACACTTCTGCTTTTCAAAACCCTACTCTTCCTCCAGTTACCGTCCAGTGAGGTAGGGCAGGGATCACCCTGCTGCTTCTCACACAAACAAGGTTTCTTGACTTGCCCAGACCTCACTGCTGCTATTCAGCCTTTCAGGACAGAGTCCCCGGAACCCAAAGTTGCAGACCCTCAGTCCTTTGCGCTTTCCCAACGTACCGTCAGTTCAGAGATCCTTCCAAGTGCCATTGCAATAACACAGTAAGCACGGTTCCGGAATATACCCCTTCCTTATCGTGTTGATTCCCATTCGGGCTACATAACCCCTCTTCCGGCGGTTCTCCACATTCTCCAGGCTGACGGTATCAATGTGGCAGGAGGGTGGCGAACCTCACCGCGGCCACCCGCAGGCTGGAGCGGGGTGGGGGTGCAGCGCAGCAGCTCCGCTTTCCCCGCCGCAGTGTCAGCAGGTGGACTTCTCGGTGGGCGCTGGGGTCCACACAACCGGCCGTGCGCTAACCCAGCTCGGTTAAGTAACAGAAAGTTTATGGGTTTGGGCCACCAGACATCCATACATAGGGCTGGGTGTGTGGGGAGCGGATCCTCCGCGGGCCTTCGCCATCTGTGCGCGCGCTTTTGGGGAACCGAGAAAAGCCTGCGCGCCCGGAGCGCGGTGCCTGGGGCCACGCAGGGCGCAGGCTTTGGGCTCACTGACCTTCGCCCGGCGCTGAAGTGTCTTCGAGGTTCCGTTCCTGAGCCTTCCGGATCCAAGCCGAGCACGGGATCGCCCCCTTTTGCGAGGTCGATTCCATAAAAACCCGCCATCCCTGCAGAGCAGCCCCCTCCTCCACTCGCCCAGGGGCCTCGGCACTGCCCGGCCCCTGCCCCGGCGTGCCCCCGGGCTCGCGCACGCCTCTCCGGCGCCCCTCGCCCCCCCCGCCCCTCACCGCTGCAGCAGCCTCACCGCGCCGGCGTTACCCACCTCCGGCGCCCCTCGCTCCCCCGGCCCGCTCACCCCTGCTCACCAAGGTGCGCGCATCGCGTCGGCTCCCGGCTCGCTGGGCTCCGGGAGCGCGCCACCGCGGCGGAAAGAGGGAGCGAGGAGGGGGAAGCGGCGCCCAGACGCTGCCACGCCGCCGCCACCCCACCCCCATCGAAATCCCGGGCCACCGCAGCAATCCGAGAAGGTCCCCGAGGAAGCGAAGCGCAGCGGCCGGGCCTGCAGCCGGCGGGGAGACGCGGAGGACGCGAGCCGGAAGGAACTGCGGCCCCCGCGCTGCCCCCCCTCCCCCCGCAGCCGTGTCCTCGGCCGCCCACCCCCGAGCCGGGTGACGCGGGCTGGGACAGCCGGGGGCCGCCGTGCTCCCCTCTTCCCGCGTTCCCTCCCGAAATCACGCCGTGCCCTCGCTGGGGGCGGGGTGGGGGGGGGCTGAGCCGCAAACGTGCTTTCTGGGGTTGAAATACCGAGATGCCCGCAGACCTGGCGGACACGAATTCCCAGCTCCCCCCCTCCCCCGGGCAGCGGTATTTGGCGTTCAGTGCAATTGCCTGAGAGAACGCGTGATCCTGCCGAGTATACGGGATTCGTCCGCACAGAGATCTACGCGCCCGACCGAGACCTAAAGCTTCCCCCGAGCGTGACCTCAGCGGGCTGCTCCGCGCGGAGCCCCACGACGGCGACTTCCCTGGCAGCCTCCGACCTACCTACTCATCACCTAGTCCTCTGGAAGCGAGGGGTGCCGCGGGTTGCGTCCAGATCTAGGTGGACGCTGACGAGAAGCTGCCAACCAAAACAGAATGTTGTCACGCTCAGACACCGAAGCCCTGACCGTTGGTAGGGCTGAGTGCACGGTGTCCCTTCGCCCCTAGGGAGGCTGAACACGCTCCGCCAGCGCCCTAACCTCTGTTGGGGGAAGAATCTCGGAGTTACCTGCCCCGGTAGCAACAGGCAGCGGGTGAGCCGATCTAGGATTACTTAAAAGACTCCCTTCTGCGGGGTAAGCCAACTGCATCGCACCCCCCTCGGTTCTTTGGCTTTGTCCTGGGTCACCTCCAGGTTGTGGAACCAGCTCACGGGTATGTTGGGCTTTATTTGCTGGATGTCTCTTTGGAACACGCTTTTCCTGGCACAGCCTAGACTGGAGTGGCTAAGGGGCGGCGTCAGGTAGTCTCTGATCCTAAGTCAGAGTCTGGTGAACACTAGCTGTCAGTCACCCGACTTAACACTGAGCACAGCCTGTTTGGAGCCTAGAACCACTTAGACCGGAAAGGACTCTGAACTTTTGGGGTTCTGTCTCAGGAATTCGGATCGGCTGAAGACAGACTGGGAAGGGCTTACACTAAACTAAAAAAAAAAAAAAAAAAAAAAGTATGTGTGGGCTCGGGTACTTTTACAAATTATTTTCGAGCCATCCTATCAATATTCCGGAATATCATTTGTTTCCACAGATTCTTCCTCTGTGTCTTAAAGAGGTTAAGTTACTTGCCCAAGGTCACACAGTTAGTAAAGCACAGTTAGGCTCTGAAGACCGAGGTCTCCATCAACCAAACCTTATGTCCCTTTTCCACCATGCTACACAGAAAAATAATGAAATCGAGGGGCGAAGCATGAGAATTTTCAAGCAATAATTAAAAGAGGAAAGGAATCAGGAGGAAGTGGACAGAAAAAATGTCATGCAAAGTAAACCAGTAAGTCTACTATTCAAAGAAAAAAAAAAAAAAACAACCAACAGAAACCAAACTGTACTAGGTGGTAAGACTGGACAAATCCAAGGCAAAGAAAGCATTCTTGTAGGGACACTAGGAGATTTTAGACCAAGATGGTAAGATTTGGTCAGTCCCCTTTGAAGTCACTTTGGAATCATCTTTATCAAAAGTAAATAGGCTGGCCTATGCCCTGTTATGTGGGCATCCTATAAACTTGAACATCCACATTCAACATCTAATCACAAATAAAGGAGGCCACATTCTGCAAGCTTATCTCTACAACTAAGAGAGAAAGCTCAAGGATAGGTGTTTCAAATAAGGAATACTGGAAATCGACTGTCCCCTCTGAGATTAGAGTTCTGGAGGTAGAATTTCCTAAGTCCTAAATGCTGAGTATGGGCTTTTCAAGACTGCCCAATCAATTGTTCAATGCTGAGAAAGTCACTGATAATTACAAGCCAAAAACCACTCAGGAAAAGCAGAGGTTGGTTTTCTTTTTCATGGGGAAGGTCATCTTCCAGGTCACAGTGCCCTCCACGCCCTGGGGCCCCAGGGCAGTGAGCATATCAGGAACAACTCACGGCTTCATCTAACTGGGCTCCTGCCCAGCACCCATTGGTCACACACAAGTCTCCATTGTGGCCAGGACGAGCCTCACAGGGGAGCAGAAGCCTGGCAGCTGCCCTTCCAAACCCAGCCAGACTTCACAAGAAGTGATTTGTGCCATGAGCAGGGACGCGACCCTGTTGTTGAGCTCAGCTAATGAAGTCAGCAAAGGAGAAATCGGTCTCCGTGCAAAACAGGAACGAAATGAGATGAACTGCCTCGTAAGCTACGAAAAGGAGTCTGCTGACATCATGACTTTCAGGGAAGGAGGGATGATCCTACATGTGAGGGAAGTCAGCACGTGACAAGGGGTAAAAGAACCAGGCTGCATTAGGCTTGTCTCAGTTTCTTTTCCTCCTTCCTGTGTGTCTGAAACATCCATTATCCACAAAGGACAAATTTGTATGATGATGCTACTTACGTGAGGAACCTAGAATAGGCAAACTCATTGAGACAGAAAAGAGAATAGAGGCTACCAGAGACGGGAGGAGTGGAAATGGGAAATTATCGTTTTGTGGGTACAGTTTCTGCTTGGGATGATAAGAAAGCTCTGGAGATGGATAGTGGTGATGGTTGCACATTATTGCAAATGTACTTAATGGCACTGAATTGGATACCTACAAATGGTTAAAGTAGTAAATTTCATGTTCTGTATATTTTACCATAATAAGGTATATGTGTTGTAGGTATATACATGTATATAAATACATATTGAAAATGCATAGTGTATATGTTATATATGATATATACATTATATATATGTAATATTATAAACATATATAAATATATTTAAGATGTATCATCAGGATGTAATACTTCTTTGGAGTAAAAGCCCAAGGGAAAGCAACATGCTAAGATAAGAGATGCCTTCTGCCCCCGGAAACTCTTTGAATTTTCATAAGTCTTGCCCTATTTTGCTTTCCTTTAGGGGTGCCAGAGCCTAGCTTTGGGTTTGTCGTGCTCCTCATTCAAAAGGAAGAGTAATCCTGCCACTTTACTACTTGCTTCTGCCAGTGATAGGTAGCTGGGGGTCTGTGAGGGCATGTTCAGAAATGGCATACCCTGAAAGAGGTTCTACCTTTCAGAGACAGAGGAAGCTAAAATATGTTTTAAAAAAACACAAAATTTAACTGAGTAAATTTAAAGATCTAATTGACTTTATTCAATGATTCATGAATCAGGCTCACAGAAGGGAGCTCTGTACAAAAAGGGAAGGTTTTTTTTTTGTTTGCTTTGTTTTTAATTTTTTTTTTAACGTTTATTTATTTTTGAGACAGAGAGAGACAGAGCATGAACAGGGGAGGGTCAGAGAGAGGGAGACACAGAATCTGAAACAGGCTCCAGGCTCTGAGCTGTCAGCACAGAGCCCAATGCGGGGCTCGAACTCACGGACTGCGAGATCATGACCTGAGCCGAAGTTGGCCGCCCAACCGACTGAGCCACCCAGGCGCCCCCAAAAAGGGAAGGTTTTTAAAGGCAGAAAGGGGGTGGGACAAGGAAGCCATACACAAAAGAAAGGATGATTTCCAGCAAGGTCACTCTCCTCTGAGGGACAGGCAGGGGGCGGGGCTTCTCACCCAGTCTAACCTCACTAGTGCCATCAGTTCATTCCAGACTGATTGGAGGGAGCGTTCACAGGCGTAGCTGAAACTGTAAGGAACTCTTGGTTTACTCTTGTGGGGGCAAATGACTCCATTTCGAGCCTGTTTTCCCTTTTGTCACGAGCAAAAGTATTTTGTCACGAGCAAACCTTGATCCCCAGGGTCAGCCTGTTTTGGTGGAAATGGCAAGAGGAAGGACACGTGCCCTGGGTCTGACGGAAAACCAGTAAACCTTGTCCTTAGCTCCCCTCCTCCTCTCCCCATCCTCTTTGAAGATGCCCTTAGTTAGCGGGACTAGTAGAACCAGAAGCTGCACCTGTTCTGTGGTCTCTTTTCACAAGAAATGTGGTATACGTAAAAATGTGGGGTCCCACATGAGTGCAAGGGTACCCAGTAATCTGTTAGAACTGAAACAATAAGCTGTTTGTATTCTGTCTTGCCCTCTGGATTGTCGACCCGGGGGACCTTACTCAGTTCTGAGTTACTTCCCCCACAACTCCCTCCCCCCAGACCTGGCCCTGTACTTCACATGTTTCTGGGGATCCATGTATTTGCTAACTGTTCACATGGCTTGCGGGGTGTGATTTGAATGCCATCCCACGAAAGGGAAAGACATGAGGCTAAGATTATCCCATGTTTGGAAACACTTGAAGTGTCCAACATTTAGTTTCTTAGTCAACATTTAAAGTGTTCTTTACTATGATCTCAGCCCAATTTCCAGTCTCTTCTCTCACTCGTGTCTCAATTATGCTAAGGCTCTCAATGGCCCACCAATTGCTCTGAGGACATACTTCACTGTTTCCTACCTTTGTGCCTCAAGCCATCAACCACATTTTACGTTTTTCACGTCGGCTTCCCAGAGACGACCTGGTACTTCAGTGTTTCTTGCCTGACATTTTGTTAGTCTTTCTGGTAGCCTTCTGGCCCAGTATAGATAATTCCTTATGTCATTTCCACATGGGCTGTTTGATAAGGAAAGGCTAAAATGCCTAGATTCAATCCTGTGTGGCTGGTAGGAATCTTTCTCTGTAACTTGGATATGAAAGAAAGAAAGAGAAAAGAAAAGAAAAGAAAAGAAAAGAAAAGAAAAGAAAAGAAAAGAAGGAAAGAAAGAAAAAAGAGAAAAGAAAAACCTTATTTTTCTAAAATTGTTTCTACATCAAATTAAGTTGACTTGGTATCCCCACTTGAAAAGGTAGCAGGAAAAAGGTGCCATGTGTTAACGAGCCTTGCTCCCTCCCTAAAGTTTCTCAAGAGCTCAAGTGCCTATGTAACATTTCTGGTCTCTTCCATCATGGTCACTAGAGAGATCCTCATTTTTGAAATTTACTAATTTGAGCAGTTCCATCACTCTATTCCAAGTGTGGGTACCAGGGTCCTTCACCAGGCTCTTAGGGATTCAGTCACTCAGCATTCAAACGCTGCCCCTTCAGAAAGTCTATCCCTCTCTCACAGACCCTTTCTGCCCTTCCCATTAAAAAACAAAAAGGCAGGGGTGCCTGGGTGGTTCAGTTGGTTAAGCATCGGACCCTTGATTTCAGCTCAGGTCATGTTCTCACAGATTGCGAGATGGAGCCCTGCATGGGACTCTGCGCTGACGGGCTCCCGCTGTGGGATTCTCTCCCCCTGTCTCTAGCCCTCCCTCATGCGCATAGGAACACACACACACACACACACACACACACACACACACGTGCTCTCACGTTCTTTCTTTCTCTCTCTCAAAATAAATAAACTAAAAAAAAAAAAAATCTTCTCTTTGAAGAAGCCACTTCCCACTCAGGCAACTCCTGCCTTTCTGCTTACCATACCACACAATCCAATTAAGTTAAGTACACAATGCCTTAACTCCGCCCTGGGGTACTCCAAGCCCTACTGATCCTCTTAGGGGCAGGGAGATTAACAGAAAAGTGGTCTCAATTCCTTTGGATTTTTCTGCAAAGCGCTGAGGATAAAACAAGTGCATTTCTTAATAAGTTATCATGAACAATAAAATACAAATACTTTTCTCAATAAATTATTTTGCCACATTAAGTTACAATCTTTTAATATGCCAGTAAAATGAATACCGTGGGAGACTAGCTCTCTGTAGCAAAGATGGATCCAACCAACACCTTCTCTCTCTCTCTCTCCCCCTCTTTTTTTAAAAATTTTTAATGTTTATTTATTATTGAGACAGAGACAGAGCGTGAGCAGGGGAGGGGCAGAGAGAGAGGGAGACACGAATGTGAAGCAGGCTGTCAGCACAGAGCCAGACGATGTGGGGCTCCGGCCCACACACTGTGAGATCGTGACCTGAGCCCAAGTCAGAGGCTTAACCGACTGAACCACCCAGGGGCCCCTTCTCTCTCTCTTTTTTGATTCATTTCACTAGCCATTAAGTCATTCAGCTTGACTTGATGCTCTAATTTTGTGCTGTCCTTACTAACTTCTATTTAAAAGTAGATTTGCGTGTCAGTTTGCCTACAGGGAAAGAAGGTGCTGACCAGCCACCATGGGTGTTCTCACCGACTCCACTACCCTGAAGTTATATTTTTCATAGTAAATAGTCATAAATTATCATTCCTTCTTGCCTATTAATCTCCAGTGAGTTTGGTCAAATTAAATCAGATCCCGTAATAGGGAGAGGAATCATCCCCCAAAGACACCCACATCCTAATCCCCAGAGCCTGTAATTATGTCATGTTACACGGCAAAGGAGAATGTAGATTGCAGATAGAATTAAGGTTGCCAAGCAACTGACTCTGACAGGAGAAGATTATCCTAGACCATTCACATGTCCCAACGTAATCACAAGAGTCCTCATAAGTAAAAGAGGGAGGCAAGAGAGTCAGAGTGATGCAATGTGACAAAGATCTGGCCAGCCATTGCTAGCTTTGAAGATGAAAGCAGACCGTGAGCCAAGGAATGAAGGCACCCTCTAGAAGCTGGGACAGACAAGGAAATGGATTCTTCTGCAGAGCCTCTGGAAGGAACACACAGCCCTGCTGACTCCTTGATTTTAAGTCAGTGAGACCCATTTCAGAATTTCGGACCTCTAGAACTGTATGATGATAAATTTTGTATTGTTTTAAGTTACAGACCTCAAGAGACTGAGTGATTTTGGATGCACTGCAAAATCCAAACTCCAAAAAAGCAGTTTTTGGAGCTACAATGTAGTATCCTTGCCAAGTGGTTTCCTGGATTCCATTGGAAATATCTCAGTTTTTTCCCTCTAATCATCAAAGTGCTTTGAACATAATCTAGGCTCTTAAAAGTATCTGTCGAATAAAGAAATTTTGGCAAAATGTAGAGTCTGCAAGCCACAATTGGTCTACCTTTGATACTCTGGAACTTGAGGAATAACCATCTCTCTCTCTCTCTGGCTAGTTGTGAACGAGTGCCTCTGCTATGAAGACATTGGTAATTAAATTGTATGGACTGCACGTAGCAGAATTTGTGACGATAATACCCAGGTCTCTCTTCCACTTACCGAGAAAAATTAAAAAATCAATGCCAGTCTTAGCAGGCAGCAGTGACTTCCCTCATACAGGAGGGAGCTTCAGTTCTACTCCACGACACGAGGAAGCTCTTCAGGTTGGCTGGTGGAAGAGCTTGTGACATTGTTGTCAACATCGCTGACACCCATATCATGTACAACACGAAACACTAGGTCTATTTGAAGAAGGAAAGACAAGTAGAGCATTTCAATGAATCATTACAGCAGTTGGTCAACTAAGAAGGGCTCCCAAGAGTCCTATTGTCATTCTTTGGTGTGGGAGCTGCTGTCAGAGTCCAACCAAGTGTAAACAAAGAGGTCTCTTGAGAAATGCCATTGGCTGAAAGCTACTGACTGAAGAACCCTCCTGGGGAGAGCTCTGCTTCTTGAGTTCAGCTGTGTACAGAGCTGATGCACTGACCTAGCCACATGCACATTCACTGGGTTCCAATGGGCCAGGGGGCCTCGTTTTAAATGTTTATTGTTTCTAATTAGCGGCTTTAAGACAGTCCTGTTTTAAGTAGCAGAAACACGTGCAACACAAAGCAGAAAAAGAAAGCCTGGCTGATTCCTGTTGCTGTTCTAAGTTGGGCTTGGGTGAAATACAAGAAGGGGAGGGTGAGGAGAGGAGGCTGGAGGGGAGAGTCTAAGGCCACCTTAAGGTGTTGGAGCTTTAGCCCCAGGGCAGGGGGAGTTACTGAAGGCTCCTGGACAACGGGACATGACAGTGGGACAGTGGGAGCCTGCTGATGTTTGCATTTTCCTTCCTTGGTGATCTAATATGTCTTAAGTTTTCATATGCACGGGAATCCCCTTAGTCTTGAAAAAAAAAATGTAGATTCTGACCCAGTAGTTCTCCGGTGGAGCCCCTGATGCTACAGCAAGGTCTTAGGTGATGCCGGGACTTCTGAGCCAGAGACCACATTTTGAGTAGCAAAAGCCTAAACAGAATGCCTTGTGAGCATCTATCAATGATTTGTTTTCAGAGCCTGCAAGAAGGCAAGGGAGCAGCTGGAGGGCGGACACAAAGCTCTTTTCCCTTTTCAAATAGCTGTGTATTTTCCTGGGGTGACCTAATAGTCTGGACAGAGAACATTGTAGCGAAGTCCGTAGTCATTCTTTCTGAGCCCTTCCTTTGTTCTGGACCTTACTCAGACTCTCTGCGCTTTCTGCTCAGAACTCGCTGTCTTGTCCTGCTCTCCATGTGCTTAGTTACAAATAGGCTTTGAAATTTCTTTTTCCTAATGTCTTAAGCAGGACTGACTTCTCCGTTTCTTGAAATTGACATCAAGCCAAGAACATCAGATTCTCCAAAAATGACGATCATGCCTTGGTTTGGATGATTTAGAGATGTGAAGGAAGGTTACAGAAAAATAAATTAGATGCAATACACAAAAATTAATTTGAGAGGGATCACAGAGCTTAATGTGAAAGGTGGAACAGTAAAAACACTTAATCTTTAAAAAGCACATAGAATGCCTTGGTGACTTGGAGGTGAGTAAAAATTACTTAATCGGGACATGGGAAGTACTAACCATAAAAGATATGATTGGTATTTGAAATAATATATTCAATAACACCTACAATCTAGTCTTTTATATTAGCTACAGTTTATATTTATTAGAGATTTACAAAGTATTGTGAAAGACTCTTCAGATGGGCCCAAATACTCACACACACACACACACACACACACACACACACACAGAGCCCTAAACTTTGTGTTCATTTTGTGGATGCGTTACAACTGCAAAATACCAGACCCTTTTCCAACTAATGATTTATAAAGAGAGAACAAAAAAGAGGCCTCAGCCGTGCTTTTAGAATCCTCCTAAAAGGACAGCAGCCTAGAAAGAAAACTGGCTGTCAGTGCAGAGTGCTCCTGATGAAGTTGTCAGCATTATTTGGGGTCACGTGACCTCCCAGCCACAGGAGCAATGATTTTGTCTTTCTTTTTTTTTTTCAACATTTTTTATTTATTTTTGGGACAGAGAGAGACAGAGCATGAACGGGGGAGGGGCAGAGAGAGAGGGAGACACAGAATCGGAAACAGGCTCCAGGCTCCGAGCCATCAGCCCAGAGCCTGACGCGGGGCTCGAACTCACGGACCGCGAGATCGTGACCTGGCTGAAGTCGGACGCTTAACCGACTGCGCCACCCAGGCGCCCCTGATTTTGTCTTTCTTAAACCTTTTGCAGCAGGCAATGTGCAGTCAGACTTAAGAATAGCCTACTGACATTAAAGGTTGGTAGTTCCAGGCAAGTCTTTAAATAAGACCCAAGACCACCATTTGTGCAATTTTACTCTGTATTATTATTCTATCAGGAAAGAGGGTAATAAGGCGGATCTGAGTTTAGCTCAGGAATTCCCAGCCAGACATCCCAGCTAGACATCCCAGCCAGATGGGAACCTTCCCATCTCTTTGCCACTTACCAGCTGCATGCCTTGGGCAAGATACTTCTTGAGCCCTAGTTCCCTTCTTTGTAAAATGGACAAGATGCCAATAACGTGTAGCACGTAGGGTTGGACATGCCAGACCCAGTGCTGGCATGGAGAAGTCACCTATTGGTGTGATAATCATAGCTCTCTCGTGCAGCAAAGCTACTGTCTGGTTTGGCCCTACACTCATAGTCCTTAAGGACCATGCCCCAAACACTTCATGTTCAATCAGACTCTTCCTGACTCCCAACATCTAAGCTTCCAAGTGCCCCAAGCATATCATGGAAACTAAGGAAAAGTAGGCACCCCTCCCTGATAGACTGAGAGGCAGATTTGAAGACATGGGACCTTCTTTTGGCCAGCCTTTTACAGATTATCACAAATGAAAATGTAACTTGCCAACATTTACCTTTGGTGTTGGTAGATACCCCTCACAGAGATGCTAGGGACGAATGGAGACTAATTTTTGGACTCTATCAAGGACACAAAGCAATAGTATCAATGAAGAGTGTTTATTTGACATTGGGCAAGATATTTAGGGTCTCTAAGTCTCAGTTTGCTTCTTTGTGAAGCATGCTACATGATAAGAGTATCTACTTCAAAACAGTGATTATGAAGATTAACACAGAAATATGACACATAGTACAACTTCTATAATAAATGCTTAGAACATTATTTATTAATAGTGCTGATCACTTCATTAAAACTTACTTTCCCTATCTGTAAAAAAGGATACTAACACCTATTACATAGGATTTTATGAAGATTAAATGGGATGATATTTTAGAGTTCCTAGGCCCAGCTGCAACATGGGGCAGGTTTCCCTACATACACCACCAAGAAATTCTCAGACACCAGCAGGGTGTCCAAGAATCCAACTCAATTCTGACACTCTGTACCCGGAGATGACATCACCTTCCACAGGCTAAGGGCTCAGTCCCACAAGACTGCCCTCAGCACCCACCCCCACTCCAGATGCCAGTCTCAAGCCCCAGGCCACTATGTGTGCTTCTGACCAACTGGCTACAGCTGAGAGGTTCCCATGACTTATTCCTTAGGTTCCATTTCTTTACTAGAGCTACTCACGGAACTCAGGGAAACACTGCCTCATATTTACCAGTTTGTGGAAGGGTGTGATAAGAATACAAATGAATAGCCAGATGAACAGGTGCACAGGGTGATGTCCTGAACAAAGGAGCTCTGTCCTTATGGAGTCTGGGGACTTGTTAGGTGGCCTGAGGAAGCATTCTGGTTTCCCGAGTGTAGAAACCCTCTGAAAAAGACCAAAAAGCTATCCTTTTGGATTTTTGATGGAGGCTCCATTACATAATCATGATTGACTAAGTCATGGACTATTGGCTGATTCAACCTCCAGCACTCCCTTCTCTGAGGTCCAGGGGACTAAAAGTTCCAAACCTTTAATCACATGGTTCATCCTCCTGGCAACTAGAGCCTCCCCCACCTTGCGTGGGTCCAAAAGTCACATTCATTAATAACAAGACACCCATTTCACCTGTATGGCTCTGAAGCATTTTTAGGAACTGTGGATGATGACCAAATATATCTAAGAAATATTCGGCCATCTGAATAGCCAAAAGTTGTATTCCTTAGAACCCATTACATTACAGATAATGTTTAAAAATATGTGTGGTACATTTTTTATAGATTATAAGAACTTAATAAATGTTAGTTTTTTTAAGTTTTGTTTAATGGATATTTATTTTTGAGAGAGAGAGAGAGAGAGAGAGAGCGAGTACCAGTGGGGGATGGGCAAGAGAGAGGGAGACACAGAACCTGAAGTAGGCTCCAGGCTCCGAGCTATCAGCACAGAGCCCAATGCAAGGCTCTAACTCAAGAACCCTGAGATCATGACCTGAGCCCAAGTCAGATGCTTAACCGACTTAGCCACCCGGGAACCCCAAAATGTTAGTTTTTTTAAACAAACTTCTGTTAGTTTCTTGTTTCACTAACCCTACACAATACACACACACACACACACACACACACACACACGCATGCATAGTTTTCCCTGCTCCCCATTGATCCTATTGAATCGGGAGAAAAATCTATACATTGTTTCATGAACCTGTGTACTGCTTGAGGTCTTCTGAAAGGCTCAAGTCCAGTCATAGAAATTTCTACCATCACACTTACTGAATAGATTTAAAATGAGTATTCTTTTAAATTCTTTTCCTTGAATAACATTATACTTGGTGGGGAAGAGAAACAGATGCTAGTTATCCTGTATCCGTTTCTTGCCTAATCCAAATGGAAGTTATAAATGACATAATATGAAACACTAAGATTCTCTTACAGTGTTGTTCTCTCCTCTCCAGTTACTGCCCTAAAAAGCCAGTTGCTTGTCATCTAAATTCTCATAAAATTTAACTGATCCTTCTCTATCAGATCTTGGATCATTTCCCTTTCAGTGAATCAGACATTCTTTTTTATAGACTTTCATATTTAGACTTATGAGTAACATGGTAATATGCCCCAATAAATATCTTTTTGTCTGAACAGAGAGGCATTTGTTTAAGCGACTAAATATAGTAATTACTCAATATATTTATTTCCTCCCTTCCACATACTTCTAGCAAGAGAACTGTGTACTGTGTCAATGGCATAAAGCAATAGAATATAAGTGATGTGTTTATTTGACCTTGGGCAAGATATTTCAGCTCCCAGCCTTAGTCTGTTCATCTGTAAAGTGCACATGATAAGAGAACCTACTTCAAATAGAGCAACTATGAAAATTAAATAGACAAATATGAATCTTTAGTGCTGTCCTCGCTTTGCTTTATACAATTGGTTATCTTTTAAAGATACCTGAATCATAAGAAAGAAAGTCTCCTATTTGCTTGTATGGTGCCATGTATTTCTCCATGTGGTCTCCATTTCGTGTTCTTCATTCCTTCATGTGGGTCCAGGGAGAGCTAGAGTAGAATGTAGGGTCATCAGGTCTGTGTCTTTCCTGTCTAAACCCACACGGTGTGTGCAAGTCAGAGCCGGGGCCAGAACTGAGGCCTCCAGACCTCCTGGGCAGAGTCCCCGCAACCCCAGCACATGGCCTTCCACCTGTCGGAGAGGGTGTTGAACGGCGTTATAAACAAGCAAGCATCTTCAGGTTCCTCTCGGGCACCACTTCCCTCTGGGCGATGATGACCCGCTGAAGGAAAGGATCTCGAGCTGCCTCTCCAGCAGTTATCAGAAACAGTTCTGCAGATTTGGGGAAGCGTGTGGCCAAGGAAACAAAGTAAATAGTTCGCAAGATGAACACCTTTATCTTCCTGGCCTTATCTACATCTATTTTAATCATATTTGTGAATGTTCCAGAAAACAGATTGGACACTTTGGGACTCACAATTCTTGAAAATGTTAAAAATGCGGGTTTTTTTTTCTGATTTTAAGTAAAATATATTTATTGTAGGCTAGTTGGAATGGAAAAATTACTCAATTTCTAAATCAGACATAATCCTATAACTTATAGACAACAATTCTTAATATTTTGGTGTATTTCCTTTGTCTTTTTGCATGTATATGTACATATATGGTATATATGTATATGTACACACACATATATTACAAAATAGAAAACTGTATATACAGCATAATCCAAACATTTTTTAACTAAAAAAATCTTTTTAAGTTTATTTATTTATTTATTTATTTATTTATTTTGAGAGAGACAGAGACAGCACGAGTCGGGGAAGGGCAGCTAGGGAGGGAGAGAGGAAAGCCCAAGCAGGCTCCATGCTGCCAGGACAGAGCCCACTGTGGGGCTTGAACCCATGAAGCCGTAAGATCATGACCTGAGCCGAAATCAAGAATTGGATGCTTAACCAACTGAGCGACCCAGGCATCCCTAATTTTTTTTAATGTTTATTTATTTTTGAGAGAGAGAGAGAGAGAGAGAGAGAAGCAGAATGCAAGTGGGGGAGGGGCAGAGAGAGAGGGAGACACAGAATTCGAAGCAGGCTCCAGGCTCTGAGCTGTCAGCACAGAGCCCGACATGGGGCTTAAACTCACAAACTGTGAGATCATGACCTGAGCTGAAGTCGGACGCCCAACCGACTGAGCCACCCAGGCACTCTAGCATAGTCCAGATTTTAAAAATAAGATAGCATCAGCATTTCCACAATTCATGAAATGTCTTTCAAAAAAAACCTGATTTTGAGTGACTGTGTAATAGCCCATTGCATGGCTGATCCATAATTTATTTAACCAACACTCAATGCTTCAGATGATAAAATTATTATTCCATCGCAGGGCTCCCTTTTATTGAAAGGAAATAAATGCATCTCAGGTACTGCCTCACATATATTATCTTCCTGGGGACACAATCTACTTTTTTAAAAAAAAATGTGTATTCATTTTTGAAAGAGAAAGAGAGCAGAGGAGGGGCAGCGAGAGAGGGAGACAGAGGATCTGAAGTGGGCTCTGGGCTGAAAGTCAAGAGCCTGATGCTGGGCTCACACTCACTAACTTTGAGGTCATGATCTCAGTGGAAGTCGGAGGTTTAACCAACTGAGCCAGCCAGGCACCTCTACAATTTACTTTTTTAGTGCAAAAGGCGGGACAAGCTCTATTTATCTAGTTAGACACCGAAGAACACCTTGGTGGTTTAAATATCTGGCATGGCAGATTTGTAAGAAATGACAGCAAATAAGGACTTTAAATCTTTGTTTTTCTCACCACTTCTGAGACAAACACTTGGTGCATTACCTTGATTCCTGTATTTACTTGTTCACTCACCTATCCCCAGAGGATCCTAAAGAAGTAAAAACCCTGCTTATGAATGAATGATCTGTCCCCCCAATACACTAAACTCCTACAAAGTATCACTATTCCCCTTGGCCGCGCTGAGTTGTAGACAAATGAATTCTAATTTGAGAGGAGATCTGTATTTACAGCTGCATGTAAGCGATATTCAAACGAATTTAAATGTAAACTCCTCCCATAAATCCGAAACGTGCCCAGCTCTTTGTTTTATTTTCAAAGGTCAGGTGTCAACTGATTTTCTTCCAGCAAAAATGTTTTTCTTGCATTGCACAGATTTGTCCCAAGCCAGCCACACTCCTGGCCTATGCCACCCGTCATTCCCTGCCACCCCAGCTGTAAGCTCTGCCTGGCTCTCGGGGATGGGTTTCTGAGAGACCTTCTGCTCACTGCTCGTCTCAGTGTGGTGGGATCGTTGAGAGCGGCAGTCAAGAAAGAATCCTTGAGATGTGTCATGGTGCAACTTAGTAAGTTTATTCAAGTAACATGGGGACAGGACCCGTGGGCAGAAAGGGCTGCACTTGCTATGTGAACCTGGGGGTTACACGCTTAGTGCTCAAGGGGGAGGGGACGTGGAGGGAACATGAGATCATTAATGTCTTCTTCGAATTTCTACTCAGAAAACTACTTTCACAAGATTTCTCTGGTGTTTATCAGGCAGTTCGATATGAAGTCAGTTTGATGAGATACACAGGCAGTCATGAGACCCTTTAAGAATGTAGCAACCAGCATATATTTGAGCCTTATTAAAACTATGCAGGCTAGGGGCGCCTGGGTGGCTCAGTTGGTTAGGTGGCTGACTTCGGCTCAGGTCATGATCTCGCGGTCCATGAGTTCAAGCCCCGCATCGGGCTCTGTGTTCCTGGGATGCACAGATAAAATTAACAAACCCAGGGGCTCCTGAGTGGCTCAGTCGGTTGAGCGTCCAACTTCAGCTCAGGTCATGATCTCACAGTCTGTGAGTTCGAGCCCCACGTTGGGCTCTGTGCTGACAGCTCAGAGCCTAGAGCCCGCTTCAGATTCTGTGTCTCCCCCTCTCTCTGCCCCTCCCCCGCTCATGCTCTGTCTCTCTCTGTATCAAAAATAAATAAAAACATTAAATTTTTTTTTTTTAAATTAACAACCCCAAACTGAACACCCTGTACTCACTCGTTGAAGAGTATCTTCACATTCATTTCTTGTGTATGTGGCTTTCTGGTCCCAGAAGCCATGGGACCCTGTCTCTTGGCAGCTGTCCCCAGACAGTTTTCAACTGCTTTTTGCAGTCACCCAGTCTTTCTCAGCACAGAGCCACACGGGTGGATTTCGCTCGGAGAAGGTAAGGTCCTGCCACGAAGTCTGGCCTGAACACCAAGAGGTTGTCATCAACTTTGTATTTTACTTCCTCCTTTTTCCTCTATTTGATAGCCATCAAATGGTTGTGTGAAAGTAATCGCATCCTTTCTCTCTTGCTCTGTTTTACTGGGAAAGGACTATTTTGCTGTGCAAGGGGTAGAAACACAGAGGCACCTGGGGTGTGTGTGCGTGAGCATTCAGAGCTTCTAGAACTTACTCCTGAAAGTAAGAGTAAGTATTTTGCTAAGATCCCCCTTTCAAATGTACCAGCAGGATTCCCTTTTGTTAATACACACACACACACACACACACACACTCCTCTTCAGACCTCAGCAGCTGGGAGCAAGGGTAAGTGACAGAACCTGCTGATGTAGCCCATTGTAACTCACTGCACAGTGGGCCAAACTACCCAAGCGCAGACTATGAATGAGCTCAGCACAGCAGGTGGATTTATGCGATTTCTCAGAACCACAGTGGAGGCTTCTGACTTGATGGCCAAAACGAGACGTGGTGTTTTTTGTTTTTTTTTTTTTTTCTCTTCTTTCATTCTTTGCCTCGGAATGATCATTCCCAACATATAAATCAGTTCTGGGGGATACTGCTGAGTCAGAAAGCCAACTGTGGAACAACGCTAACAAGGCACACGACTTTCATGACTCATTTCAATGCAGAGAATACAGTCAGGCCTGATTTACAAAACTGTTGCACAAATTGGCTTTCCGAAAGCTTTAGCTTGCATCCAAAGACTTATTCATATCGCTATTTTGAAAAAGTTGCTATATTCTAGAATGAGAGTACTCAATATTCTTTCAGCGATAGGAATGTGCTTTAGAATTGGGGTACTTCACAGTGTGTTAGTTTGTCCCCTTTTGGAGGCCCTAGATAAAACTTCTCTTTACAAAGGATTAGTGTTAGCTGCACCACATGGATTGTTTTTACCCAAGACTGGCCACATCTTCCACATGCTCTTCCTGCTTCAGGACAGCGGCCTCGGTAATTCTCCTTCTGGTTCTCTATAGAATAAGAGCTTGGATATTTACAGGCCATATTCCAGTGCAAGTCATTAAGAATTTTCATCTCTGGGGAGCCTGGGTGGCTCGGTCAGTTGAGCGTCCAACTCTTGATTTGGGCTCAGGTCATAATCGCAGAGTAGTGGGATTGAGCCCTATGTCAGGCTTTGTACTGGGCATAGAGCCTGCTTAAGATTCTCTCTCTCTCTCTCTCTCTCTCTCTCTCTCTGCCCTTCTGCCTTGTGTGCACTCTCTCTCTCTAAAAAAAAAAGAAAAAAAAGAATTTTCATCTCCACTACAAATGTGTAAACGTAGAGATAAGAAAAGATCTTATGTTCTTTGTTTGGTTGAGGGGTGGGCAGTAGGCAGCTAGGAGAGAGTTAGGGTTTGGACGCCACAATTGGGCTTACTACCAAGCAATCTGGAAAGCACAGCGGTAAACCCCGTCTGGAAACTGCAAGTCACGTTCCAAAGAAGGCCAGAATGAGAAAAGGGTAAACTTACCAATAATGATTCTTGCTAGATGCTGCTGGTACAGACAGAATGACAAAAAAAAAGGAGCATGTGTTTTAAGAACAATTTTCTCATGGAAAAGAGTCACCTCCAAAGGAGAAAACATAAAAAGATAAATATGTTTTGTTTCTAGCCATGTAATGTTCAAAGTTGGTGAAACTCAACTCTATTTTTTAGGGATATATACATAAGCGGTATAGTTAGAGAAAGAAAAATGGAATAAACACAGAAGTCAGTGTAGTGGTTCTCACTAGGAGATGGGCTGGGGACAGGTTACATCTGGGCAGTTTGTGATCGTGGGTCACGTTCTACTTCTTGATCCAGGTGGCGGCTATATAGCTGTTTGCTAGATAATTATTCATTAAATGACGCAAATGTGTTTCATACATTTATTTTTGGAGTACATGTTTTACTTCACATTTTAAAAAAAGAATATGGAAAAAACGGCGACATTAGTCATCCTAAGAAAATAAACTCTTTCTCAAGGAGGAGACTTGGGCGCCATTGACTGTTTATTGACTGACATACTCTGGGTTGTACTTGAATGAAATTCTTACTTGGAGATCCCTGAAAGCCCTTCATATTTAAAATTAGAGGCTGAAAGTGCCATTGACCTTGATGCTAGCTTCTCTATGGCAGTCCTGGGACCACAGGCAGCAAGGGCAGGAGCTGGAATGAGGAGGACAGGGTAAAAGATGGAGCAGTGGGACAAGGGAGGGAGAAGGCATAGTGCAGGCCAGGGAGGCCAGAGGCCTCAGTGGGATCCCAAAGTCAAGAAGGCAGAGCTACTGGTGGTAAGAACAAGGCTATGTATCAAAACTAGCCGTTCAAGCAGAGGTCTGGATTGTCAAGTATTGAGAAGGAAAGCCTAGAGCTCAGGAGATGTGATGCTGGGTCTCCTGGCATGGACTCAGCAGAGCTGGGGAGGGTGAGACGGGTGGGAACTCAAAATTACACGTACCTGCTGTGAAGACAGCAGCTCTTGGGATCCCAAATGAAGGCAGTGTAAGAAATGACAGAGTAAGTGAAAGGCAGGTTAACCTAAGGATTCAGTCATTCAAATACTTATTGAGAGCCTACTATGGGGCAGATGGCTAGCCTAGAAATTGGAAATTCCGTGTAAACACAACAGTGTCTGCCTTCCTAGAACTTGTGTTCCAAGAAGCAGTGAGAGAGCAAGAGGGCCAGATGATAACTAAAGTAATTGGACAGCCAAGCAGGTAATTCCTCGCAGTACTATTAAGAAAATAAGGCAGGGCCACAGGGAATGGGTTAGGGAGGGAGTGGTACTCAAGAATGTTGAGAAATGCTCTTCCGAAGGAGGAACAAGTAGAAAGGCCACAAGATGAGATGTTCCCGGCCGTCTAAAAAGGTTGTCAGGAGTAGAAATACAGAAAAGAAGTAGGGATGAGGCCTGTGATTAAGGTCCAGCTGTTGAACGTGGCTTAGGGCCAGGAAAACCGACTACCTAGGAAAACTAGAAAGATCAAGAACAACCCAGCCCTCAAGGGGCTGAGGTACCTGCCCCATTATCAAAGGGGGGCCGAGGCTTGCTAGAGCCCAACAAAGAACATGACTCCGAGGGGGGGCCAACCTGGAGCTTGATCCCAAGGAACATGTCAGAAGTCAGAGCCAGGACTCAGAGCCAGAAAATTCTCCATTTAAGACACACAATTCCATTTCCTGAGCCAATTGTCTTCTCCCCAAGGAAGCCTCTGGTTTGGAGCTGTCACTGTGATCTGTAACATATCACTTGAAGCACATCACAGCACACCCCTCTTCCAGTCGCCCTGGGGTGGTAATACACAGAGACAGACAGTGCAGAGAAAAGCCGCTCGGCCTCCACAGAAATCTGGAACATGTTTGTCAGTAGCCTACTTGTCAAGTCTCCTGGTAGGATAAGGTCTCCTAGAATACCGATCATCGAAAGCCATAGACTCAAACAGGATAAGGTTAGTGACCTCCTAGCTTGTCTACCTCATGGCCTGCCTTAGGCATCCCTCAGAGATATTGTGAGTTCAGTTCCAGACCACCACGGTAAGGTGACTATTGTAATAAAGCAAGTCAAATGATCTTTTTGGGTTCCTACTGTGTATAAAAGTACTGCATTCTATTAAGTATGCAATGTAGAGACTTCAAGCAATGTACAGACTTGAATTAAAAAATACTTTGTTGCTAAAAAATGCTAACCATCGTCTGAGCTTTCATTTCAGCAAGTCACAATTACTGATCACAGATCACCACAACAAATATAATGAAAAAGTTTGAAGTATTGTGAGAATTAGCAAAATATAACACAGAGACACGAGGTGGGCAAACGCTGTTGGGAAAATGATATCTACAAACTTGCTCAATACAGGTTGCCACAAATCTTCAATGGGTAAAAAACGCGATGTCTGTGAATTGAGATAAGATGAAACAGGCCTGTATTTAAATTTCACCCTTAACTGTTCCAGTATGCATTCTGGAAGGGTCTTTTGGCCCAACACAGCAGCCACGTCTGGTTGTTAGCTGTCAACGGCTAAAAACGGTTGAGAAAAAGGGCAAAGAAAACAGGAGAAATTCCTTCCTGTTCCTCCTCCTACAGCGAGGGTTCACGGAGCTTGTCCCTTCCTCAACAGGTGGCTAAAACAGGGGGCTCAATGATCTTCCTGGCCTGCCTCATAGGTTTGTTCAGAGGTCACGTGGGGAACACTATAGATTAGCTGTAGAGCATCACGGAAAATTTTCTTTTACAGTAGCACCACATTAAAATCTATCGGACCCACAACTCCAATGGTTCAGTGGAAAAATAAGCTGCCTAAGTCTAGCAGGACAGGGAGTGGTGTGGTGGTAACTATTTACCAAACCACCATCCGGGAGATGGGGAGCCCCTGATTTGGTAGCACTTACCAGTTTCTGTGGCGTGAATGCTGCCACCATGGCTGATATTGAGCTACCAATGCGATATCACCGAACACAGAGTCGGGAAGATATAAGCACAATGGTGCAAGCTGGCCCTAGCACACCTTTGGCTGTGCCGAGGACTGGGGGTTTGGAGGTGGATGAAACACAACGTATGCCCTCATAGACCAGTGCGTGGATTGGTTGAGGAGATAGACCATCAAGTAAAGCATCTTGAAGTAGCGTAACGAGGAACGAAATCACGTACGTAAAGCAGATACAGGGGTCTCTTCCCCCAGTGGGATCTGTGTCCTCACAGGGAACAAAACCTCAAACTAACAAGATAAAGCTTTGATAGTGGACTAGTCATCAGCTGCAAGTCAAGGAGGGTCATGGGAAGTTCTACCTCTAATAGATAGCTTCCTACTTTTTCGTGAAGGCTGGCCCTAAATATAATGACACTGTAACAGATTACATTCAGTGATCTCATCTGGGTTACTGATAAGCATCAAAGGCTCTGAGTCAGAGAAAGGGTTATTAAAGCTCAGGCATCTATGAGCTGGAAGGCCTGCAACCCATCCTCTTAACGGCTAGCTTAACGTGCTAGCTCCTCTTAACGTGCTAGTTCCTGCTGCTACAGGTCTGGACTTTGGCTGGGGGAGGGGCAGGAGGGCTGGGGAGGAAAAGCTTAAGAACCAAGGAGAAGAGGTTCACCCCATTAACATCTTCTTATCCTCCTACTCTCTTGAATGTGCACTCCTACCGCACTCTCCTGGGCAACCCTATTGTCCGTCACCATTCAAAACTCAGCTGCACCGTAGGGTGCCTGGTGGCTCACTCAGTTGACCTTCCGACTTTGGCTCAGGTCATGATCTCACTGCTTACAGGTCCGAGCTCTGAATCAGGCTCTCTGCTGTCTATGCGGAGCCTTTTCGGATCCTCTGTCCCCTTCTCTCTCTGCCCCTCCACCACCATCCCCCCCCCCCCACACACACACACTCTCTCTTTTTCATAGTAAACAAACATTAAAAACTCAGCCACACCTTCTTCAGGTGTGTGAGCATCACACAGTGCCTTTCCCTCAGCTGTTCCATCTAGCTCTTGGATTGCACTTTTCTCTCTCCTCTTCCAGCTCTTCCTGTGTAGGGGCTCCCTTCACATTCAGCCCTTTCTTCTTTTTTCTTTATGTTTTCTCTTTTAATATTGACCTCAACTCCCCTAATCTTCCTCTGTGCAGATCACATCATATTTGCCTGTCAAGACCTTCCCTTTCCCCTGAACACCAGCCTCCTGTTCAATGATCAGGTACGCAACTCATTCTCCATGTACCTGTGGAACATCAATTTTCTATTTTATTTTATTTTATTTTATTTTATTTTATATTTTTTTAAGTGTATTTATTTGTTTTAAGAGAGAGAGAGAGAGAGCACACACAAGCTGGAAAGGGGCAAAGAGAAAGAGAGACAGAATCCCAAGCAGGCTCCACGTTCATCAGCGCAGGGCCCAGTGTGGGGCTCAAACTCACAAACTGTGAGATCCTGACCTGAGCCAAGATCAAGAGTTGAACACCTATCTGACTGAGCCACCCAGGTGCCCCTATTTTACTTTTAAGTTTGTTTATTTATTTTGAGAGAGAGAGAGAGAGAGAGCGCGCGCTCATGCAAGGTGGGGAGGGGCAGAGAGAGGGAAAGAAAGAGAATTCCAAGCAGGCTCTGTCTGCACTGTTAGCACAGAGCCCAAGGTGGGGCTGGATCTCACTAACCTTGAGACCATGACCTGAGCCGAAATCAAGAGCAGGGCACTTTAATCAACAGAGCCACTCAGGCGTCCCTGGAACATCAGTTTAAATTGCTCGTCTGGGGGTGTTCAAGGTCCTTCTTTCTCCAGTAGCTCTCACCCAGTTAACTGATGAGTTTCTGTTTTTGTACTTAATGGCACCAGTGTCATTCAGGCTATACTGATCTCTCATGGGGCCACCTCTCTTTTGGTAGCTCTTTCCCTCTGCTCCAATCCGGTACTTGCGGAGGGGATTTCAGTCATGGTACCCCATCTAGCCTCCACCATAGTCATGTGACCCCAGCTTGGCCAATGAGAGTCATTCCTTGGAGGTTTCCCGAATTGGAGTTCAAAGGAAGTTTTATGTTCTCTATAGTTTTATAGTCTCTTCACTTTATAGATGGAGCTTTAAGCATGTATCCTAGGGGTGCCTGGGTGGCTCAGTCGGTTAAGCAGCCGACTTCGGCTCAGGTCATGATCTCGCGGTCCATGAGTTCAAGCCCCGCGTAGGGCTCTGTGCTGACAGCTCAGAGCCTGGAGCCTGTTTCAGATTCTGTGTCTCCCTCTCTCTCTCTGCCCCTCCCCCGTTCATGCTGTGTCTCTCTCTGTCTCAAAAGTAAATAAACGTTAAAAAAAAAATTTTTTTTTTAATAAAAAAATAAAATAAAAAAAAAAGCATGTATCCTAAACCACTGGTAGCCATGAACCCTTAATGTATAGAGAAGCCTGAGAGAAGACAGCTGGTACACAAAAGAGAAGTAGCTATGAGAGACTGCCTTTGTTCCCATCCTGATTTCATTTAACCCTAAGTGTGGCTCAATTCCTATACCCATTCAGAAAGCATTCCCAGGGGCGCCTGGGTGGCTCAGTCAGTTAAGCGTCCAACTTTGGCTCGGGTCATGATCTCAAGGTTTGTGAGTTCCAGCCCGGCATCCGGCCCTGTGCTGACAGCTCAGAGTCTGGAGCCTGCTTCAGATTCTGTGCCTCCTTCTCTCTCGGCCCCTCCCCTGCTGGCACTCTGTCTCTGTCTCTCTCTGTCTCAAACATAAATAAACATTAAAAAAAATTTTTTTTAATTCCCTTATCTTTTATTCCCTTATCTTTTTTAAAATTCCCTTATGTAAAGTTGTTTTTATTTGTTTTTTTGTTTATCACAAAGCTATTTGCTGGTACAAAGGAGTGGAATGATATACACATTTTTAAAAATGTAAATTAAAATAGATGTTCTTGCTCAAAAGGGAGGGCATACAGTTTAGATGGTGAGGAAATTCCTATTCGAGTTGATGAGAAAGCAAAGCTGAAATTAATTAATCAGCTCTCCCCCTCAGTGGATCTCCAGTGCTATAAGCCTTCCATAGAGTGTCTTCTCAAACTGAGTGTGATTCTAGCGTTCAATGAGTTGGATCTTATAATCAACACAATTCCTAAATGCAAGCCCATTATTTCATTTGGTGTTCCACCAAAGAAACGGCCATCATTTCTATGATCTTGGGAAAGTGCTGGATTATAAAGGCACCTTCCTAAAGGATTTTCGAGAGTAATTGTTGACTTTCCTTACTTTTCTCCTTACCCATCAACTCCTGCCAAAAGATGCAGCTCTATAGTGCTTATTCTATGTCACTTATTACAACTTTGTAAATAGTAACTTGTTTGTTTTGACCTCCTTTCTGGGTTATAAACTCATTTTCCGGTGGAGTTAACTTACTTAAGAAACATCTATTGGTGTGCTTGCAGCAGCATAAAGCATCAGGAGTCTATTGGCAATGGAGTTACCAAAACCAATGAAGCTCGATTCCTGCTCCAAAAAAAGTTTATGATATAGTACAGTAGTTTCCAAACTTGGCGGCCAATCGCAGACAGCTGGAGAGATTCTGATTCAAGTGGTCTGGGATTGATCAGGCACTTGAGGACTTTTAGCTCCTTTGGTGATTTGAGTGTGCAGCCAAAGTCGAGAAATGTTCTAGATGAAAAGAAGAGTGTTATTTCAATACAAGACTGAGGGTGCTGGGAAGGGTGCTGAGGGAAGTCACAAGGTGTGGCGAAAGCCCAGAGGAGGAGCGCCCTAACAGAGAATCCCAATCCAAGTTAGAATCTTACCAAGTACCCCGGCACCATCCCAAACTCATGAATTCAGAATCTCAGATCACAGGGCATTAGTATGTTTTAAAAGCTCCCTGGGTGATTCTGATACCCAGAGATGGTTGAGAGCCATTGGAACCCTCCGAGGGAGATATAGTGAGGGGAGGGGAAGGCTTGTTACCCTCTAGGGGTAACAGCTACATGGAGACTTGGAAAGTGCAATTGGGTAGTTAGGCAAAGGAGGAGGCCAGGCCTTGACATTCTACTCTGCTTCTCCCACTATGCCCACACAGGCCCTGGAACATGGTAGTTACTCAATAAACTTTTGTGAAATGAATGTTCAGGATATAAGTGATCACTGGGTTCCATATTGTGGAAGCATCTGTATTAGCCTCCTACAGCTCCTGTGACAAAGTACTACCATCTGGATGGCTTAACACAACAGGAATTTCTTCTCTCACAGTCCTGGGGTCTACCTATATGAAATCCAGGTACCAGCAGGGTTGGTTCCTATTTAGAAGCTTTGAGGGATAATCTACTCCATGCCTTTCTCACTTCTGGTGGTTACCAGAAGTCTGGCATTCCTTAGCTTATAGGTGCATCACTGCAATCTCTGCCTCCATTGTCACATGGCCTTCTTCCCTCGTGTGTGTTTCTGTGTCCAAAGGTCCCTCTTATTCTAAGTACACTAGTCTTTGGGTTATCTAATCTCGTATCTAGTATCTAGGCCCAGTCTAATCTAGTATTAACTCAACTTGATTACATCAGTAAAGACCCCATCTCTAAATAAGGTCATAATTACAGGTAGCTGGGATTAGGGGGGGCACAATTCAACCCACATGGCATCCCAAAGGGTAGGAGAAGCCGGTTGTCACACAACAGCGAGAGGTATGTGGGGGGAGGAGCCTGAACTCGTCCTAACCTTTTCCCTGCTCTCCTTGGATCTACTCACTTGAGTGAGTGGTTCTGAAACATTTCCAGTTACGAACCCCTGGTTTTTGTACAACACTTCCACACATGATACATCATTAATTTGTGAAGTTACACTTCGCATTTTTAGGGACAAATGAGAAATATTCCATAAAGGAATTTGAGACTGCGACATCTTCTGTCCTCCATGCGAGTCCTCTAGCTTTATAAATTTGGTTCTTCCTCTAGCTCGGGCGAAAGCGCACAACACGCTCACAGACTCAGACGTCTGGTGCAAAACTGGGACAGTCCCCAGCAAACTGGGACAGATGTCACCCTATCTGTTTCTCACTCCGTCTTTGTCTCTCTTTCCCAGGCTCCCTGTGTGTCTTCTGCTTGGGTGTGCCCTGTTGGAAAGGAGAAGGACACATGTGACATATTTAAAGCTTGATGAAAGGGCTGAAGAATTCCAGCTGCTTTTTATCCAACCCTGACACTTAGATACTTTTCAAGAAGCAACGTGGCCTTATGAATTGGTAAGAATAAAAAGAAATAGTTTATCCTTTAGCTTTATCCTTACAAGGCCCCACCTAACTGCCCACATGGTGAACTGGGAAAATAGTAAACTGTAAAATGTTTTAGTTGAGATATAAAGTAGACCTATTTTGAGTATATGACGATGACTTGTACATAAACTTGGAGCCTTCCCTGACAGCCCAGTCTCTGAAAACAGCCCACACTGTCTCCACTGCTTAACTTCTGCCTCCTCTGCCCATTGCAGTCTGGCTTGTGCACCCACAACTGCAATGGAAATGATTTCTGAAGATGATCAGGACCTTCCGATTGTGAGGTGTCATGGCTTCGGTTTTAGAATGGCTGAAGTTTAAAAAAATTACCCTACCATGCACTGGAGAGGATGTGGAAGGCCCAGAACTCTCTGATACCACTCATGGGAATGTAAAATTGTACAACCGCTTTGCAAAACAGTTCAGCAGTTTCTTAAAAAGTTAAACATATACAGATCATATGAGCCAGTCTGGGTATTCACCCAAGAGAAAAGAAAGCATGCGTTCCTACAAGGACATGAACATGAACAGTCAAAGCAGCTTTATCTGCATTAGCCAAAGATTGGCAACAACCCAAATGTCCATCATTTATCCATTAAGGAGAATGGATAAATAAACTGTGATACATCCATGCTAAGTCCACAATGGAATACTATTCAGCAGAAAGGAAGAAGGAAGGTAGGAAGGAAGGAAGGGAGGAAGGGAAGAAGGAGGGAAAGCTATTTACACAATGCTCCAAAATGGGTGAGTCTCGATCTCAAAATAATTAGGCCCATTCCCAAAATAAGGAAGGCAGTTTAAAAAAAGAGTACATACTATGATTTCATTTATATAAAATTTGAGAAAATGCAAACTAATCTATAGTGATGGATCAGTGGTTGCCTGGGAAAGAAGGATAGAAAGGGATGGAGAGGAGGGGTTACAAAGGACCAGAAGGAAACTTTTCGGGTGATGGATGTGTTCATCAACTTGATCATGGTGATGGTCTTAGGGTGTGTCCATACAGAAAACTTATGAAACTATATACTTTAAAGATGTGTGGCTTATTGTATGTCAATTATACCTCAATAAAATTATTTTTAAAAGCCCATGCATACATTTGAGTCCTATATTTACTGACTTATCTACAGCATTTGGGACATTTGACAATTTCCTCCTCTCTGAAATGTTCCTCTTCCCAGGGTTCCAGGACATTGCTTCCAGATCTCTTCCTTGCCATACACAGGCAATCAGAGGTTATCACATTCAATTTAGATATGAGATTAGAATTCTGGCGTGTTGATTTTGAGCATATAGACCTATTTGTCTACCATCATTTTGAATAGCCACAATGATCACAAAAAAGCAGGGAAATGTCTAACCAACTTGCAAATCCGAATATCTCAATAAATACTTTTGTATTTCCTGGCTGCTGTGACACCAGAAAGGGGGATAAGTGAGTGTGTTTGGGGTACTTGGTATGTGTCATCATGTGTGAATGACTACCCGTAAAAAATAAGGAATTAAGAAAAGATAAAAGGTCCTAAGAACCAGCTCCCAATGAACTCAAGAGGCTTCTAATGCAGCCCTCAAAGCTGCAGAGAGGTAAGAAATTGACTTCCAGTTACCCATATGAGGAAGGTGGCTTTTCACCCATTGCTTCCATAAATCTGATGCAGATAGAGGGTGGGATTTGGCTGGGCTTCATTCTCCCTTGATTCAGTGCAGACACACATCTCTGGCTTGACCCCCAGTCCTCTATTTTCACCTCGTTCATGAAAGAATAGCAACTCTTTCAATCCTCACCAGTCCTGCAGCTGCTCACACCAAGGGCTTAAAGAAATGGCGAGGGGCCATGTTTTCAAAGGCCGCCTTGCCTTACTAGACAGTTGAGTAACTTTTATGAGATCTATTGCCAACTTTTTAGTGTTGCCCAATAGTTGCCCAAATATGTTATGACATATGCTTATTTAATCAGTCCACACACGTGGTTTGAATTTAAGAGACAAAATCTACCAGAGTGTGGATCTGTAGTTTTACCAGGATGCTGAAGTGCTAAGTCAGGGAACTTCAGCCCAAATTTCTGTCTATACACCGTGAGTCACAGCTGTTAATCCTTATAGGAGTCACATGCTTAGGTATTGACAGGAGCCTGCTTTGAGATTCCTGTTTACTAAGCTCAAGGTTGTCATGGTAATAACAGTCAAATGTGGTTGTTACCAAACTTACTTTTTGCCTTTTTCCAGAAAGCTTTCAGTTGAGTTTCTCTTTCAAATGGTGTCAAAAGGGTAGATGCTCCTAAGACTCTCAATTCAAAGATCTCACTACAAATTTGTCTGTTGATTTTTTTGTGGGTAAAGATGTGATCACTTGCTCTGGGAGAGAAGCATTCTTTTTACTTTCTGGGAAGAAAACAAACACGGTCTGATGGAACCATTGCCTAAGGGCCAGGCAAATCCCACTTGATTAGGAGAATGTGTGTGTCAAGATAAAGGAGAAATAATGCAGTCTGCAACAGTGAAGAGTAGAAGGCAGGGATCAGGGTGCCTTGATTGCTGTTGGCTCTTTTTGGATACAGGAGCCAGTTGACCAGCAGGCACTCTTAGTATTCTATTCCATCAAGGGGTATTTGCATTCTGAATTGGTATTGGAGAAGATGAGAGGTCAGAGAGACAGGGAGATAAAAATAGTCAAAACCAATCAAAGCCCTAAGACCCAGCATCCGTTTGGGGTGTGTTCAGAGAAGCAAACAAGCAGGACTTCCTCTTTCTGTATTGACCAGAGTCTGAGTTATTTAAAGAGTTTCTCGCTTTGGGCGCCTGAACCTTAGAGGTGGGACATGAGAAAGAGTACAGAAGAGAACATGGGGTGATGGTATTGAAACTATTATTTTAACTTTGAAACCAAGAGAGAGACAGAGACAGAGAGAGGCCAGATGGTTCTACTGTTACATATAGCATAGTAGGTGAAATAAACTTCATTTTAAAGAAATTACCCATCGAAGACTCTAGCTAATATAAAGAAAAATAAAGTATTGTGAATTCCACCAATGTAGACATTTCAATTTGGATAATTGAAAGAAATCTTCAAATAATAATAGCTAAAATTGATCGCCAGACTCTGTGAGTTGAACTCATTGAATTCTCTCAATACACACGATTGTTTAATCTATTTTATATACGAGGAAGTTAAGGGAGAGTCAACTGCCTGGGGCCATAAATAGGGCGACGGTAGAGCATGGATTCGGATGCAGCCCCAATGACTCTTGATTCCACCACGATACTCCTGATGCTCCACTGGTCCTATGGGAGGGTTGTTAACGGTTTGGTCCGTTTGTTTTCATTAGTGGGTTTGTTTTTGTTTAGTGTATTTCAGTTGGGCTTGGGGTGGGACTGCCGAGTCAGTGGGGATTGTTTGTAATATCTTAATAATGTTGAATGTTTCCTGAAATATTGTAGGTTGTGACGCTAAAATATCCAGTTGAGGAGTGGAGCTCCCTTCCAGGAGAAAGCACTGCACCGTGTAATGGATGGAGTGTGGGATTGGGAGTCAGGGGTGCACGTTCCCGTCCTGGCTCTGTCATTCATCAGTCATGTGATTTAGGGCAAGCAGAGACTTTGAGCTCACATTTTTTTTTTTTATCAGTACATCAAGCCCCATCCCTCTTACTCAGAGGAATAAGATGATGCTTTCAGACCTCTTGAACTTTTCATTATATTCAGAGTTTGGTTTGACTCAACACTTTCCAAAGCACATACAGAAGCCATGAAATATTTACCTTTCATCCCCTGCAGATCTAGGGGGTCTGCAGGCATTATGGAAGTGACATTGCCTTTATAGTCTTTCTTTAAATTTTTTAAAAAATTGTATTCTTTGAAAGAAAGAGACAGAATGCGAGTGGGGGAGGGGCAGAGAAAGAGGGAGACACAGAATCTGAAGCAGGATCCACACTCTCAGCTGTCAATACAGAGCCTCGCATGTGGCTCGAACCCACGAATGGAAGCTCATGACGAGCTGAAGCCGGACGCCCAACCAACTGAGCCACCCAGGTGCCCCACCTTCATAGTCTTGTAACAAATAGTAGGTCAGTGAAAGTAAAAGGGAGAAGAGTCTTGAGGTGCCAAGAGACGTGTTTTTATGCGTTCTTTGATTCCATGATGACCTCCTGCCTTGATCTTCAATTTGCGATCGACATTTATCGCACCTCTGTGCTAAGCTCTGGGTGAATGGGAATAAGCAGTTGCTTTCCTCAAGATGTAAAGCCTGCACTCAAGGAGCACAACCACTGATGAAGTACAATAGTTGTCGGCCATTATAGTAGACTGCAGGGAGGTGGGGGCACCAAGAAGAGGTAGACCATTTTTTTTTTTAATCCCAGAAAATGTTTTATCAAGAAAATGACACTTAAGTAACCTTGCAAGATCAACAGCTAACTGGTCAACGAGGCATGGGGATGGGGAGTGCGTGAGAGAGGGGAGACTGGAAGCAATTAATTAATTTCTAATCCCATTTATGTTTATTCATTTTCTTTATAATACACCACAGGACCTCAAAGTACCTGCACTGACTACCAACAGAAAAATCGCATCCAGTCCGACTGCACGTTTGGTGGGTAGAATATTCTGACGTGAAGTTGTTGGGAGACTTTGCTAGCATAAGAAGCCATGAGTTGCAAGGAAGCAATCTTTCTCCAGACGGATGCTGTTAAACCAGAAGTCGTAAGTGGATAAAAATGTCCTAGGAACGCAAAACTTTTTATTGCCTTTTTCTTTTACAGATGAGAGACCACTAGAGGGCGCCAGACTTCAGTTTTCTGGATTAGGAAAGTGGGCTTGGCAAAGTACAAAGAGGTCACAGTTGAAGGGAATTGGCTCTTACCGTGTATCTTTGTTCTCTAGTAAAAGTAGATCTATAAATAGTCATCGTATTTTGAATAAATGTGAATATTGGTTTACCTTTCAAATCCTAAATTTGGGTTTAAAACTCAAAATAAAATAATACATAAAGTATTGCTTCTTTCAATAGGATTCCGACCCAGGATTCAAGGATTGATAATTCCAATAATGAGACTTCCAGCCCATCCTCTTCTTAATACTTATCTTTTGGGCTGAGTAGACTATGCCTGCTAATAGGTGCTTTATTTGTTTCTTTATTCATTCATTTAAAGAGTATCTGCTCAGATTCTATTATGGGTTAGGCAGGTTGCTAGGTGTTGAAATACAAAGGTAAAAAAGATATGATGAACAGATAAATAAACAGTGGTACATCCATACAATGACTATTATTCAAGGCTCAAAAGAAATGAGCTATCAAGCCATGAAGAGACATGCAAGAAACTTACATGCATATTACTGAGTGAAAGAAGCTAATCTGAAAAGGCCATATACTGTGATTCCAACTACATAACATTCTGGAAAAGACAAAACCATACAGTAAAAAGATCAGTGGCTGTCAGGGTTTATGGAGGATGGAGGGGTAAATAGACAGAGGATTTTTAGGGCACTGAAACTATCCTGTAGGATACCATAATGATGGACACACGTTTTTATGTATCTGTCAAAACCCATACGATGTCCATTGCCAAGAGTGAATGCTGATGTAAACTTTGGGCTGCGGGTGATATGATGTGTCTGTGTGGGTCTGTGGGTTGTCACAAATGCACAAATGGTGGGCGATGTTGATGGTGGGAAGGGTTTGCATGTGTGAGGACAGGAAGTAGAGGGGAATCTTTGTACTTTCTGCTCAGTTTTGCTGTGAACCCCGAACAGCTCTAAAAAATTCTTTTAACTATTTATTTTTGAAAGAGAGAGCGAGCGTGCTCACATGTGGGAGGGCAGAGAGAGAGAGAGGGAGACAGTGGATCTGAAGCAGGCTCCTGGATGTCAGCACAGAGCCCAATGAATGCTGGGCTTGAACTCACAAATGTGAGATCATGACTGGAGCTGAAGTTGTACACTTCACCAACAGAGCTACCGAGGCGCCCCTAAAATATTCTTTAAAAAAAAAAAAGTGTTCCTTGGGGCGCCTGGGTGGCTCAGTCGGTAAAGCGTCCGACTTGGGCTCAGGTCGTGATCTCACGGTTGGTGAGTTCGAGCCCCACGCCGGGCTCTGTGCTGACAGCTCGGAGCCTGGAGCCCGCTTCGGATTCCGTGTCTCCCCCTCTCTCTGCCCCTCCCCCAGTCATGCTCTGTCTCACTCAATAATAAATAAATGTTTAAAAAAAAATTTTTTTTTAAGTGTTTCTCTCAAGGAGGTTCGAGTCTGGGAGGAACAGCAACCCACAAAACAAAAACAATGCCACGTGGGCACTACTCCAAGGAAGGCGTCAGTGTTGTGGGGGCCCTGGAGAGGGGCCCTCTGTCTCCCCACAGTGTGTGTGTATCCGGCAGGCCCGGGCTTGTTACAGGGGCAGCGGGAAGAAGGGTGGCTGGGGAGGCTGAAGGGGCCTCCCCTCTAGGCCCGACTGCCCCTCTAATTAGCGGTGAGCTTCTTAATAAGTCACTTGACCCGCCCAGCAGGCCTCGGTTTACCTCGCTCTGAATGGGCCCTGTTGTCCCCGATGATCGGTAAGGGCCTTTCTAGCTTCAACATAAAACCGATCATTGCAATTTTCATGCAAAGTTCTTTTTTGGGGGGGGGGGGGGGGGAGGAATACACACGATGTAAGATGTAGCACCCGAACCGTATTTCCGTGGTTGCACCCACTACCTCCACCAACGCTGCGTCTTTCCAGGGTGGATCCCCGTCCTCATCCCCTCCTCCCCCGGCAGCCCCCCCCCCCCCCCCCCCACCCGGCAGCCACGGGTCTACCTCCTGTCTCTGGGCCTTTCACCGCTCTGGGTACCCCGAGTAAGTGGATCCATATGGCCTTTGTTCACGGTGTCTGGCTTATGTCACTCGGCGCGCAGTCTTCGAGGTGCATCCGTGCTGTGGCCGGTGTCAGAATGTCGTTCTTTTTTTCAGGCTGAATAACATTCCATTGTGCCCAGACGATGGTGACGTTCTTCCGAAGGGGCTGTTTCTGACCCCACCAAGGGTGCCGCCGGGAGGAGAGCCCTGCAGAGTGCTCTTGCCCGCTTTTTCTCTCTCGGGATCCGGGGACAGCGAGTTCAGACCTGGGGATTCAGAGGGCTCTGCGTCTTCTGCTGGGGCAGCGCCTCCCTTTCACGAGCTGGGCTTTTAGCTCGTGCCCGCGGAATATCCTTTGATTCTCCTTGTTTGTCAGCCAGGACTCTGTTTCCCCCACGAGTAAGAAGGTGCTCCATCATCAAGAAGGGTCCCAGAGAGGGAAGACCGAGAGAATGAAGGGACACGGCTTCCTTGAGGCTCTCTCTGATCTCCATGGGCTGATAGAGCAAATGCAGGCCGAGTAATATATAAACATTATATGCTACATATCTGATATGTAGTATAATATATATGCAGAAATGTGTTGCTCCCCGTTCTGGAGGCTGGAAGGCCAAGACCCAAGTGCCAGCACAGTTGGCCACCCGAACTCTAATCAGACACAATAAGGGACAAGAACCTTTTTCCAGGCTGCACACAGCTGACATCTCTCTGTGTCCTCACATGGAAGGAAGAAGTAGGAAGGTCTCTGGGGTCTCTCTCTCTCTCTCTCTCTCTCTCTCTCTCTCTCTCTTTTTAATGTTTATTTGTTTACCTGAGAGAGAGAGAGAGTGTACGAGAGGAGAAGGGGCAGAGAGAGAGAGAAAATCCCACGCAGGCTCCGCACTGTCAGCGTAGAGCCCAACGTAGGACTCAAACTCACAAACGGTGAGATCGTGACCTGAGCTGAGATCGAGAGTCTGACGCTGAACCAACTGAGCTACCCAGGTGCTCCTGGGGTCTCTTTTATAAGGGCGCTAATCCCATTCATGTGGGGTCTACCCTTATGACTCAATCACCTCACAAAGGCCCCACCCCCTAAATGCCATCGCATTGGGTGTTAGGATTTCAACATATGGATTGCGGGGAGGGGGGGGGGGATACACACGTCTGGTCCATAACACCTTCTTTACTTGAGACAGCAGCAAAATGAGAGCCCAGGAGTAAAAACGGTTGCGTATCCAGGGTGTTTAGAACCTGAAGACTCCATTCATGCCGTTTATCAGAGACGGGAAAATCAAGTATGGAAAATGTGGTCTTAATTACCACCACGTGAAATTGCTCAGTGTTGTGGCTGTGAGGAATTCGATTTCTGGAAGAACGAGAAAGTCAAAGCCGGTTTGTTCAAATAGAATTTTATGCCTCACTCACACGTAGACTAGAGGCATGTGGGTGACCACTGGCTAAAAAGCACCGCTGTTGGAAACCAGACAAGGAATGTCCTGACTTTGAGAGTATTTGCCGAACCTACGACAAAATAACATGGTTTCATTTTCAAAGTGCCTCAGCTGTGAGACTCTCTTCGAGGTTCACAGTCGCTTAAATCCCCGCTACCCTCGAAACCTTTCTGGAGGTGTAGAGTGAAAGGCAGAATTGGGGTCTGGGCATCGTTCACTGCTAGGCTAAGAGAATTTCACATTGAGAATGAAGGACACCATTGATACAAAGCGCTGCTTTTTCCCCTAATTGGAACAGACTAGCAACACAGGATTTCATATTAGCACACTCTCAATGCATAAAGCCGAAAATAAATCAGGTTGGTTGAATCGAAAACAGATGGCAAGGCTTTTGCCCTCATTTCTTGAAGCTCAGATGTGTGGGTTGAGAACAGTGTGGTGTAGGTGTAAACACTCCGGGAACACCCTGCCTGGCTCAAACCCTGAGTCGGCCTTTCCTAGGTGTGCCAGCTAGTGAAATTCTCTGAGGTTCAAATTTCTATAAGATGGAGATCACGATAGTTACTGTAGAGCATTATGAAAATTAAATTGAATTACAAATGTAAAGTCCCCAGCATGATAGCGCTATGTTTGTATCATTGCCATTGCCATTGCCATTACTACTATTATTGAATAGTTTTAGGATTGGATCTGTTTTCTCTTAGCCACCTGAACTCTAATCAGATACAATAAGGAAGGCAACATGCTATAGAAAATAAAACAACGACCTCTGCCCTCAGCTCATTGCATGACCTTGGAAAAATCATTGTATCTGTAATCTCAAAGCTCAGTTCGGTCATCTGAATCATGAAGAAGCTCTGAACTTTACCCCCCACAAACTTGGGTGCACTAGATACCGTTACATCCTTTCATTCTTTCAAAGCCAGGTTAACTCTGACCCTGACCCCACCAGGGAGGCAGGAAATTTAGTGTTAATCCTATTGATAGTCTCCTCCCTCCCCCACGAACATCTGAGAAGAGGACCCTCTGTCTTTAGCCCGTAAGCTGGGCTGGTGCTAGGTCCTCTGTCAAGGTCCTTCAAGGTAGGTCACTTGCTACTTCTTTGCCAAACAAGCATAGGCTCTTGGTCGGGCACGGGAGCCTCCATGCAGATGGTCCATCTGCCTTTGGTCCTCTATCCAGACATTCCCTTGTAAGGGGTGGTCGCCTCCCAGAGATGCTGCAAGGGGCAGAGGCTCAGGTCACTGGCATTTCCCCCCGTCCTTGTCCCAGACCTGGGAGAAGCCCCCTGCCTACTATGTTGTCACAGCTTCTACCGCTTCCCACCTTAGAGACATTCACTCCTCTCCTCTCTTCCTGGGAAGGTAGAGCATAATCCCCTTTAGGCTTTTAAGAGCTACTGCTGGGAAACTGGAGGTGGTAGTGGGGTTATCTCCAAGAAACTTCTGCTGTGAGCAGTGAAGCAAGAGAACCCAATAGCCCAGCCACGTTCCAAAATCAAAAGAGAGGGTAAAAATCCAAGGAGGATACAGCACAAATGAATGTTCCAATGAATACTTCCTTAAGTGGCTAAGACTAGCTCAGATGGGTCTTCCTTTTTTCTCTCCAAGAACCCCTTCCATATCATCATTTTATTCTGCTCCCAAAAATATTTAAACTATTTCTCTGAACGGTAATTTATTAAGTACTTGCTTGTACAGATTTACCTTAGCCAAATGTAGTGTCTGTTAGACTTTGTGAAATAATGACCTTCAGGTCACAAGGGTCCTTTCCAGGCTGCCATTACTCATACAAGGAAGGTCAGGTGAATTCTATCGTGTTCTACCATAGGGGTTTCAGAAAAGTCCTTTAAGGAAGCAAGAAAAATGCACAGGACAATGAGGCAGAAGTGAATATGGCCCACCAGTCTCTCCGTCGTCCCTGGATGAGGATCACACCTGGAAAGATGAACCAGGGCCATGGTTTTGTTTCATGGAACAACTTTTCCCCTTTGTGGGTCAGTTTTCTTAGGCCAAGTATGAGGAAGCCGCCTGGTCAGAAACACCTAGACTGCGCGATCACTGTTTGCAGACTGGTCTCGGAACACCAGGCCTTCTTCCCATGAGACAACTTAGAGCAGGTGGGGTCCCTGAGACGCACGGGGTATTATAACCACCCCCTGCTACCACTGGGGGTGGGGGGCGGTGCAGAAGCCACCTGTCCAATATAGGCAGAGCCCCTACCCCTGGGAAGTCTCACCCAGCTTGTTGTCGGGGCAACCCTTAGTGAGCACACTGGTCATTTTCATAACACGGGCTCCTTGCATAACTATGACAATTACTTCCAGAGTACCGATCAGACTTTCAGCGGTGCCTGGTGCGAGAATTCTATCAAAAGTCATAGGCTGACTTCACAGTTCTGCTTCTCTTGGGCCCTTTCTGCTGCTTCGGCTGATTCTTTCCCTTTAATCCTTTCCACGGTGTTTCAAAACCTTACATCAATTTCCCACTTTCTAGCCTTGTTATTCCGAGTGTGGCTCTTATACCAGCATTATTTAGATCACTGGGAAGCTTACTAGAAATACAGTATCTCGGACCCCACCCCAGACAGACCAAACCAGAATCTGCTTCCTAAACAAGACCCTCAGTGATTCATACACACGGAAAGTTGGAGAAGCATGGTCTCCTGGCACTGCTTCTTGAACTATCTGTGGTAAAAAGCCAGTGCTCTCAATTTCCAGTCCACCTAGGATCAGCACTTCCGTAAAGTAATTCAACACGAATTACTAGAAATATGAGTTCAAAAATACATAAAATAAACAAGCTCCGCTATTTTATCGTCAGCCTCAGCAAACTTCAAATTGCCTTTCAGCACACGTAACTGTAGCAAAAACAGAACAAAAAAAGAAAAGAATCACAAAAAGTATGCAGGTTTATTGAAATGTGGATTTCGACAACTAACAGAAAATCTGTATTATGCTCATAACTTTTGGCGGTTATAACTAAACAAAAAATTAGGGGTGAAATAGTTCTCTCAATATTAAACATATCTATACCCGCTTTCAGTGAATGTTGTGTATATCAATATTTAAAGTTTTTTGTATGACAAATATATTTGCCTCTTGCTTGTTACCTACATTGCACTGATAGAAACTGGTGAGGATTATCTATATCTAAACTATTTCTGTTTTGCCTTAATGACACACATAGTAGAGATATCAGTCTCAAAGACGTATGTTAATAAGAATGGAAGAGGAGATTTCAAAGGAATTTTAGCAAAAAACATAAAACGTATGAGGCTGTATTCTCGAAAGGTTTTTCTTTTTAAAGTTTATTTACTTAGAGTGAGCGGGGGAGAGGTAGAGAGAGCGAGAGCGAGAGCGAGAGAGAAAGAGAGAAAGGCGTGTGAGGGGAGAGTCCCAATCCACACTGGCAGTGTGGAGCCCGAGGCAGTGCTCGAACTCACGAACTCCGTGATTATGATCTGAGCCGCAATCTAGAGTTACTTAACCGACTTACCTTACCTTAACTGACTGGGCCACCCAGGTGCCCCACAAAAGGTTATTTTTAACCTTTCATCAGTATCTGCTCTTCTGGAGAATTCTTGGCCATTCCTGGATAAACTTGCTTCGTGACATAGCTCTTTCTTCTTTTTAATTTTTTTTATTTTAAGGTCAACACTTCCGTGCATAATTCCCGTTAACCTTTTAACAACTTTAGTTACTGACTTTAGTTAGTACTATTTCTTTTGCTGTCACAGAAAGCAAGCTGAGATTCACTTGGGTGCGATTCCATGGGCTTGAACCCGGGAGGGCTCCCTACCCCGCCCCTGTGAAACACAGTGCTCAGGTTAAGTAGCAGGTCTGATAAAAACATCGCTGCGAGGAATGTCATCTGCCTTCATTCTTTTGCTGCAGGTTTCCTTCAAAAATCGAAAGTGTGTAAGTTATCAAAATTGCCTGAAGTTGCCTTCAGGCTCTTAGATTCTCCTTCTTTTCAGTCTAAAAATAGTTATGAAGCAATAATGCTGCCGTAGAAAAGTAAAAGTTGGAGTGATGAATTCTTTATTATTTCTATTTCTCTTCTTGTTTACGTTGTTTTGAAATTACAGTGGATTCATGGCAGCGTAGAGGTCAGCACCAGAATACGAGTGTTATTTTGTTTAAAGATTGTGTGTAGAAAGTGTGCAATAAAAAAATGGTCATGTTTTGTACTTTAAAATTATTTTATAGATATTATGTATTGTAAAGGGCTAGCAGTTTGGCCTGGATATGCACTCACCATGTTCTGACTTAGAAGTAACATGTTTTATCTATCTGAGAGTTTGTGATAAAAGGTTAACCATTTATTTGTTTTCTCTAATTTAAGTTAATTGACTTTGTTAGTATAATTGTTATTAGTATAATTGTTATTCTGACATTTCTTGATAGTGTAGTGATCAAAACGTAAAGATAATTACTACTTGATTTCAAGACTTAACATAAACTGGGGTGGCTGGGTGGCTCATTCGGTTAAGCATCTGACTTCGGCTCAGGTCATAATCTTGGGGTTTGTGAGTTCGAGTCCCACATGGGGCTCTGTGCTGACAGCTCAGAGCCTGGGTCCTGCTTCAAATTCTGTGTCTCCCCCTATCTTTGCCCCTCCCCTGCACATGCTCTGTCCTCTCTCTCTCAATAATAAATAAATGTATATTTTTTTAATTTAAAATTTAAATTTAAATTAAATTTAAATAAAAAAAAAGACAACATAAAGCTACAGTAATCAAGACTGGTTTTGGGGAAAGGGTGGACATATAGAATGATAGGACAGAATAGAGTCCAAAAATAGACTCAGACATACATGGTCAGTTGACTTTTTGACAAAGATAGAAAGGCAATTCACTGAATTCACTGGAGAAAGGACAGTTTTTTCAACAAATGTGCTGGAACAGTTGGATAGCTACATTAAAAAAAATAAACCTTGGGGCACCTGGGTGGCTCAGTCGGTTGAGCTTCCAACTTCAGCTCAGGTCATGATCTCGAAGTTGAAGAGTTCAAGCTACGCGTCGGGCTCTGTGCTGACAGCTCAGACCCTGGAGCCTGCTTCAGATTCTGTGTCTCCCTCTCTGTCTGCCTCTCCCCTGCTCATGCTCTGTCTCTCTCTGTCTCAAAAATAAAGATAAACATTAAAAATTTTTTTTTAAATAAAAAAAAAATAAACCTTGATCCATACTTCTCTCCATACAAAAATTAACTCCTACGCGTACATGTAAAATCTAAAACTTCCAGAAGAAGACACAGGAGAAAAATCTTTGTGACCTCTGGGTTATGAGTGGATACTTCAGAAATGACACAAAAGTCACCATCCATAGAAAAATGACATGGTGAGCTTTACTGGAATTAAGAACGCCTACTTTTTGCAAGACTCTGTTAAGAGAATGTGAAGACAATTCAGACCAGGAGAAAATACTTCCAAATTACATATTTGATAAAAGTCTTGTTTCCAGAATGTATCCAGAACTCTCAAAACTCAATAGTAGGAAAACAATCCTTTTTTATAAAACTATGGAGAACAGACTTGAGTACCCCATTGACCAAAGATGATAAATAATGGCAAATAAGGACATGAAAAGATGGGCATCGTTAACTCCATTAGTCATTAGGGAAATGCAAAATTAAAACCTCAGTGAGGTACACACCTGCCAGGATGGCTGACATTTAAAGACATGGAACACCTGATAATATCAAACGCAGACGAGGGGTCATTGCGCTGCTCACAGGTTGCTGGTGGGAACACAAAATGGTACAGCCACTTCGAGAAAGAAATTGGCGATTTCTTATACAGTAAGCATCCACTTAACATATGACCTAGTAATCCCACTCCTAAGTATTTACCCAAGTGAATGAAAATTTATGTCCCCATAAAAACCTGTATTACAGCAAATTGCCCCAAATGAGAAAACGCACAAGCTTCCCCTAGCTGGGGAATGAATTCACAAATATGATACCTCCATACAATAGACTACTACTCAGGGATGACAAAGGAATGAATTACTGATCTACATAACAACGCGGACGAATCTCAAAAAGGCGTGAGGCCAAGAGAAAGAAGGGCTGGGGATACACCAATACGCTTTGTCAAAATGCACGGGACTGTTTACTAATCAAGGAGGAATTTTATTGTATTTTACTGTATATCTTAAAGAAGAAAAAGAATCATAATGATGTTTTAAAAAACACACACTGCGAAGACCCGAAGGACTGGGCTTTATGTCTGAATCTGGTCTGCCTCTGCCACTCCAAGTTTTTAACAACTGCCTCCCACGTGATCAACATACAATCATTTGAATAAATCTATGGATCTGAGTGAATTTAGAGTTTCAGGTAATCCACCACAAGTTAAACTCAATAAAGCAAAAAATTATTTTCCATCTCTTCTTGCTTAACCCTTTCTTCCCAGTCTCACTTACACTTAGTTTCCTTCTCCTCGGACCACCCACGAGGATTGGTACCCTGTTTGTTTTGACTCTCCATCCTGCAGTGCTATTCTCGATTTCCAGTACTTTTCAGTCACCACTTATATGCTTGGGAATCTCAGATCTGTGTTTTCAGCCCAGACTCTTCCTTAAACTCTGTTCTAAATCAGGACAACCATTTTTTTTTTAAATGTTTTGTGGGTCAGGAATTTAGAAAGGACTCAGCTGGATGCTTAGTATCCATCCTCCAGGCATCAGTTATGTCGCTGGGACTGGAGGAGCTACTCGATGATGGCTCCTTCACTCACCTGTCTCCATGTGGGAGGGGACAGCTAACAGCTGCCCGTGGACTCTTGGCTGGTAGGTTGGCTGGGCTGGTCCATCAGAGCATCTATCCATAGTCCTTCCATAGACATGATCTGGGCTTCCTGTAACGTGCCACAAAAATGGTAATTCTTTATGTAATCAAATTTCATTAAATTTTGCCTCACAGTTTCCAAGATAGCGTTTGAGAAATTCTTTGCCAATTCATGTGGCAAAGTAGAAAACACAGCATGGGGGGGGGGGGGGTGGGTAGCCACGTGCCCCAGAAGAACAAAGAACGGATTTTGGCACTCTCGTGGAGTTACAAGTGGGATTTAAGTATGATACTGCATCCTTAACGCATCCTTAAATGATTGCTCTGAGCAGAGCTGCGTGGCCAACTGGAATACTCCCCTGCGAATCATCACCTGTGATAGAAATAAGCTTTTCCGTTCTTTAGGCTACGATATTTTCAAGTCTCTTTGCTACAGCACATTAACCTTGCTCTAACTCCTACGTCCGTCTTACAGACAAGGAAATGAGGCTTGAGAGATCATACAACTTTCTAGGTTTTTTCAGCTGGGGTGCAAACCTCCAGGTGATTCCACTCCAGGTATTAGAGACTGTATTTTTTTCCCCCTGAAATTGGCTTCACTCTGCTTTCTCTTCTCAGAATTTCGAATCTTTCCATGAACTTTCATACGACTTTACTGCTCCTTGAAGGCAATTAATGAAACTTTTAAGTCAATATAAGGTTTATGCTCTGGAAGGTGGAGTGCTAATAATAAATAAAATATTGAACATTATTTTTTTTAAATAGTGACCTGTTGCTTATCGGGATGTTACTATCAGGTAAGCTTTTGAGGAAAAACCACAGTTGGTTTCCATCCACTGAAAACCACGGTCTCAGTGATAGTGAGCACCCTAGAGAGAGCAAGGGTGATGGACTACTGAAGAAGAATTTAAGGTAGACATCAGGAAGAACGTATACCTTATACAGTCAGAGGAAAACATTATGCATAAATATTCATGTGAAATATTCTATAAAAATTTTGAAGACCTTGATAGGCGTTGTGGTAGCAGTCACGACAGCTGGGAAGAATGTTGTGTAGTCAGTTTAACACTTAACTCTTTACTCCATCAATCATCCCATGAGGTAGATAATTGTAACAATTTCAGGTGTTTGGAAATGGACAGATGAAGTAACCCTACAGGGTGCAGTAACTCCTGGTTACACCTCCAGGAGTTGTTTGGTTGTTAGGTAACAGCCGATCAAGCTTGCCTCTCTCACAGGCGTGGGTAGATGAGACGGAATGGGTCTCCATCCACAAGACTCCACCTGAAGTAGAATGAGATCCAGTTCCCTTAGCCATGAAATCTGATGAGTGGTCATGTGCTGAGAGCTATAAACAAGTTGATAAAGAGCCAGGATATAAAAAGTAAGACAAATCTAAATACTCTTCCAAATGCTTTATAAGTTTTGAGTGTATTTCCTACCATTAGGTTTTTTTTTTTTCCTTTAGAGAGCACAGGAAAAGTGAAAATAGTTAAGAAGCAAAAAAAAAAAAACATTGCTAGTAGAACTTGCACGTAATTAAATGCATAGAGGCAGCTTTTGAGTGTCAACCCAAGAAGGATTGGACAAGGGAGATAAGACAGGCCGTCTGCAGGTGTCCAGAGTTCAGGGACTCTGCTTGACCACGGCTAAATTTCTCACCATTACCAAGTAGTGCCTAGTTCTCAAAGATGAGCTAAGCAGCAAGGAGCCATCTGTCGTCTCCAGATTGGATACACTCAGAAGTCTTATTGATTTTGCTTTACATTTAAAGGGGATTGGTACCATGCAACAGCTTTGTGTTCTTGGAAGGATGAGCTTTGTTCACCACGGAGTACATCTAAATGCTGATCAGGCAGATGCCTAGTGGTTATTAATACCTGGTGCTAATAGCCAGTTATGAGAATACTTGAGATAATTATGCATGGCTTCATTTTGTCATGTAAACATTCCAAGAACCCAAACCACTGACATCTCTGTCAGCATCATAGGCTTGGAGATGGGCGAGGCCTCGATTGTCCCTGTCCTTGTAGGACTGAGTAGGAGGTGGGTTGTTTGGATCCAGACCTAGATACAGGGTATACGAGAGGATTCAATTACTACAAACAGGGTGTGGGTTGGGAATTGGTCTCAGTGTCAAAACACAAGGCCAGTTCTCAGAATTGGGGAAGTAGCCTGAAGTTAGATCAGCAACAAAGGAGGACTGATCTTTTGGCCAAGAATGTAGGTCTCAACAAACAAACTTTAAATCCACCAGTTTAAAGTCTGGGTGGGTCCTTCAGGCTGGGGCAGGACTGAACCTACATATGGGGACCCAACTGCCCAACTGGTGAAGAAGAAGGATAAAGAGCTTAGGAACCCAAACAGGGCCGGCCACGGAGGGTTTGCTCCCATCAATTGTGGGGAGATGATTAAACCCTAGAGATTTGAGTTCTGTTAAGATGAATTTATATAACAAGTCTTTGCAAATAGGTATTCTGAACCAGGTTTCCTTTTTGGGATAGGTCTCAAATGTGAATTAATGTGTCATGTAGGGCAACCTTTACAATCCCTCCATCTAGCAATAAACCAAAAAATCCTTTAGAATAGTAGTCCCCCGAACGTTTTTAAAAGTTGCCTAAAACTATCCATAATTTTTGAGCACCTGCATTTGCATTAATCTATTTATAAGTAATATGCCTGCACAATTTTCCTAAAATATTCTATATATCAAAAAACAGAAACAAAGAAACTTAAAAGGATGAAGTAAAGGATACATAGAAATTCTAATACGACGCTGTTGCACCCCAACGGATTATCTGGGGCCCCCTTTGGAGTGAACACATTCCGTTTTGGAGGTCTCTCCTTTAGAATATTAATGGGGAATTACATGGTCTGAATGACAGGACTGAACTTTCAAACTACTTACGCCAGGTCTGGAAACATGATTTTTCTTCCTCCCATCCATTAATTTGACAGTGCAGACCCTATAGAGCTCTATCTTGGGTATTCTGAATTATTCTGATTAATGGCAGATCGCACCGGCCTCAGATGGCAATGTTGTTCGGCCCTGATCATCATATCAAAGCTAGAGTGTGCTGATTTATTTTCTGCACAAAAAGTATTAGGCTCCAGCTGCTGAGGTCAAAGGCCAAATGAGACATCACCAGATGCTGAATCCGGGAATTCTCCTAGCACCTGGGGCTCAGGTTCAGAACAGAATGTATCCACTCTCTGGCGATCTGGGGTCCTGGGATCAGAGGACAAGCACAGCTGGACACAAATATGCTGCCAAAGCCATCCTGGTAGTGCCTTGTAGGACTGCACGATTGTAGCTGTTACCACCTCCAGGCCCTTAAACATGTGAGTCTGAGCCTCAGACACCAGCAGAGTCCCTGCTGAACCCCCAGACTTGCTGAGGAATTCAGAAAGGCAGTTTGATATCTACTTCTCCATAGACTTTTAAAATAGCATTGTGTGTTGAGATACAATTCATATTTCATGACATTAACCCATGTAAACCAATGCAGTGGTTTTTTAATATATTCACAGACATGTGCAACCATCACCATAATCAAGTTTAGGACGTTGTCATCACTACAAAAAGAAATTAACAGTTGGTCTTCCTAAAGCCCTGCCATTATTTAATCAGCTCAAAAGATCCTCCATTGTGTGTCTTTTTTCCACGTTTCAACTCCTCAGAGGAGAGAATCTGATCGGGTAAGATGTCTTCTCTTACGAGAGTCCCTTCTGGCTGGGAGCAGAGTTGCCCAGCACAAATACTATCAATGGGTGCCTGTCCCTTTGTTGGGAGCTACACAAAAGTAACCCACCAACCTCCTGAGCCTTTATAGTACCCTCTTTTTTCCCTACCTCTAGGCTGTCCGCTCTGCAACCCATCTTTCTCACTACCACCAGATCATCCAAGAAAATCTTTCTGAGAAAGTGAGTGTGAAGTCACATTCCCGACGTCAGGTGTGATCTCTCCTGAAGGAAGTGAGCTTCCTAGAATCAATTTCGCATGGGAACTTGATCCTGGGAGATGGACCTAAGGCAGGCAGGTGAGGGAGCTGGGCCTTTCTCCAGTCTTTCATCATCAGAAGAGCACGAAGAATTAAGCCCTACAGAAAGCGATTTGAATGACTATTTTCTCAGCAATACTGAGTCCGTAACTAGTTCCATTTGAGACACACAGTAAAGAAGTTGATTTGTTAGAAATGCATTGGATGCCTTAAGGCACTAAGGATTAATATTTTGGGGGAACTCTGGTTAAAAAGGGTCAGTAGACTTTGAGGAGGTTAGAGGTCTAGGCATGTGCTTCTGCGTGGTGGTTGTCCAGGGGGTACTCCCCCTTCGCCCATCCCTTCTCACTAATGTAAACACATCTGCGTGCAGGCATGTGGAAGCTAAGGGAGGACCTGGAACCGAATGGGACCACACCTTCACATCCTGAGAGCAAACCACCTTTTATCAATTGTATAATCCTACTATGTTTATTTTTGTGGTGCCAGAGTTTAATCAAATCTTGCTTAACGTCTTTGTCAGATCTTGGGATTACCGAACCATTGGAAGAGCCCTCTGTCCAGCTTGGTCCAGAGATATCCTTGCGACCTCGTAATGTTGGAGCTGACTGCCACGGACCCATTAAAAAGTAAAAGTGGACCTTGGGGAATAAGATCTCATGGGGATTTTCTTTTAATTCTTAATAACAGAGGATCTGGATATTTTCTTGAAGATAAAGAAAGCAGAGATACCTAATTAAAACTCTCTCAGCCGCTCATCTCCATCTGTAGGGTAGCTTGTAAACTTCCATGCCTCCCTCACCAGCCAGTCACAGTCTGGACCTCGCTCTCCTTTTTGTTCCCTCTGCAACAGCCCATATCTTAAACACACGTACCTTAAACCTGTGCCTTCCTCACTCTGCTCTCTTTGCTCATGCTCTCTGCCTCTCTCCTACTCGTTCTTCAAGACGCTGTTCAATGTCACCTCTCCTATGAAGTTATTCATCCATCCTCTCTCCTCCCGACAAAATTAGAACTTTCTCTATTCCAAGCCCCCATGGCCGTTCACACACAGTTCTGTTGCATGACTCTCCACATTATTAACCTCACAGGCTCCCGCCAAAATCGTGTATTTCCCAAGGGTAAGGATCTCTCCACATCAAGCAAATTATGTCTTCACAGGTGTCAAAGAACGTTATTCAGTGAATGCACATAAAGAAATTGCACTGATAATTTTTTGTTAGGAGGGAGCCCACCAGCTATTTCTAGCAATCAAACATAAGAGGCAATGCTTGCTTCTAATTTGAGAAAGGCAAAGAATTTTCCCAGAAACCTTCCCAAAAAACTGTCATCGTATCACAACTATTCTGATAAATTCAGAAGAAATGACTTTTGCCCGAGTTACTCTAGTAACTGAGGGTAAAGGATGGCTACTTGAGTGGAACTATTGAGATTAGTCCTTTTATTATTGAATTTCACTGAAACAAAATGCCAGCATTATTCTGTGCTGCACAAGATCTTCTACAGAAGGCTAAGGCTCAGTAGTGTAGGGGTGATGGTCAAGTGTTTGTTTTCTTTCTCTTTTAAAATATTTATTTATTTATTTATTTATTTATTTAGCAGGGCAGAGAGAGAGAGAGAGAGAGAGAGAGAGAGAGAGAGGGAGAGAGAGAACCTTAGGCAGCCTCCACGCCCAGCCTGGACAGTCTGACTACTGTGAGATCATGACATTGGCAGAAATCGAGAGTGCGACACTTAACTGACTGAGCCACCCAGGTGCCCGAGGTGTTTTCTTTCTTTGTTAAAGAGGAGAAAAGTGAATACTGAAATCACTTGAGAAAAAAAGTGGAGAGACTACAAGCTATTTGCCTGGTTAGCTGGTTAGTGACGATGTCTTTCTCGGCATAAAGTGTCACGTAGATCCTACATGCAGTTTAGCGTGAGGAATTGTTATTCATCTTGCCCTAGCAGCATTTGGAACTCATTTGAGTTCTATAGGCGCGTGTTCACATACCTACAGTTGGAGTATCTGATTTCATTCTCCAGAGCAATGAGGAGACCTCACAGACTACAATATAAATATGAGACTTAAAAAAAATTTTTTTAATGTTTATTTATTTCTGAAGGAGAGAGAGACAAAGTGTGTGTGTGGGGGGGGTGGGGGGTGCAGAGAGAGGCAGGGAGCCACAGAATCCGAAGCAGGCTCCAGGCTCTGAGCTGTCAGCACAGAGCGCGACGCGGGGCTCCAACCCACAAACTGCGAGATCATGACCTGAGTCAAAGTCAGACCCTCAACCAACTGAGCCACCCAGGCGCCCCAAATATAAGAGACTTTATGCAAGAGTCAAGATTTGATCCCGAGGGAAGGGCAAATAAGAAGAAAGAAACAAACAAAACACAACACAAAAAGTAAACAAAGTTAAAAGAAAGAAAAAAAAAAGCAGAGAGCAAGTCTGCAAAGGGAGAGCAAAAGCGTGGTTTTTGTTATTAGGATTTTTTGTTATTAGGATTAGGTTTTCATTCTCAAAAGAGTCAGCCAACATAAATTTCCTTTTGCATTTATTTCCCAAGAGGGCACTTTTGGTGTCCAGGGAAAGTGCCAAGCTGAATCGTTTAGAAAATCTATTTACTGCGGGTAAAAATACTACACAAGCAACCACTTTTGTTCTTGCTCCAACTTCTTTTCTCCTATTTCCTATAGGGATTGGCGTGAAATTCCCCAAACCAAAGGCTTAAGTGCTGGGTCTCGGGACAGCAAGGAATGGAGTCTGGGAAGTCACATCCCACTCCTCATGGGAGGGGCTGGAGGTGAGGAGCTTTGAGAGGTGGTGTGGGAGGAAAGGATTGCCTGCCGAGCCCCGCCCCATCCACCCCCACCCTTGATGAGGAAAGACGCAGGGCACCCTTGACCTAACCTTGCAGGTGGTTAGAAGGGTGTTTTCCTTTACTTTATGTTTGTACTTAGAGAAACAAGCCTCTTACTCCACTGCGTCTCCCTGTCACTCATATGTTTACTGGGTAGTTCCCCTTTTTTTATTTTTTTATTTTTTTTAAGTTTATTTATTTATTTTGAGAGAGACACAGACAGCGTGAGTGGGGGAGGGGCAGAGAGAAAGAGAGAGAGAATCCCAAGCAGGCTCTGTGTTGACAGAGTTGACAGAGCAAAGCCCAACTCGGGGTTTGAACTCCCGAACCGTGAGATCATGACCTGAGCAGAAGCCAAGCATCGGACACTTAACCGACTGTGCCATCAGGTGCCCCAGTCCCTCCCACCTTTTTCAATTGATTTCCTAAACTTCAAACTCATATATCTCAGTGCCCCCAAGATACTCATCCTCTTCTTGTTCCTTCTCTCACTGCCTTCCCAGCTGCAGCCTCCTGGTCCCGGCACCCCTGCACCCCCAACCACAAAGGCAACACATCGAGAAACTATCTCATTTCCGCACTGTCCCTCAACCTCACCCCCAACCCTGGTGCCAGGTCACCAGTTACTAAATTCCGGTGAATTTCTCCCCGGGCTCTTTCCCACTTCCTCCCAACACCCTCCCTTCTTCTGCTGCTATCATCATTTCTTCCTGTATAGCACTCTGTTGTTTGTAGCAGGTGCTTCAAGGATGTTTGGTTTTGACTAAATGAAAATGGATCTTCCCATTAATTTGCCGTAGGGTGAATGCCTGTATCAGATTCCTTAGAGCTAGGCTGAAAAAGCAAAACAGAGCAGGATCTCATGAGATGTCTGAGAGGGAGGAGTGTTAAAAGGGGATATAACCCAAATTTCCTCTGCTCTCATCAGCCTGGAGGATGAAGAGCAATCAGTTAATATTTCACAGCGCTCCCCATCTGTCTGGTCTTAACCACCCTTTTGAGCTAGGCTCTGCCCACAGAGTAATATACAATGGTCTCGATGATCCGTGGCTTATAGGAGTGCTTCTCAAAAACCCCAACTGTCGGCAATCTTGTTAAATTACAGATTCTGGTTCAGGAGGTCCTGGGTGGAGCCTAAGTTTCAACATTTCTAACAAGTTCCCAGGTGATGCCGAGGCGGCTGGGGTGTGGGCCACACTTTGGGTAGCTTGGATCATCTCTTTCAGAGTAAAATCTCTTTGCCACCAACTCTGGCACTGTCGACACTGAAACATTAAAACTGGCTTAAGGCTCCACAGTGTCCAGATTATGCAGCTGCGGCTTCCTGGCAGTAAGTACTCTCGTCCAAACGGGAAAGGCTCTTGGAACTGAGAAACTCTCAGACAAGTCCTCTGCAGGCTCAGAAGGCATGCTTTGAGGCAGATGGGCAGTATTTCAGGACGGGACATTTATGCAGGTATGGGCGTGCCGCAGAGACCCAGCAAACATCCAGAGGCAGATAGGAACAGCACAGCAAGAAGACGTTGCCACGCTGGCTTGAAGTGATGGGGACTTGCCTTCAAGTCCTTGAAACCTGGGGCCTTCAAGGCTGCCACACCACATCCTCTGAGGCCACCTGAGAGGAAACCCTCAGCTATAGCCAGAGCCACAGTGATAAAGCAAGGAGGAGGGAGGCAGGGGCGGGTGGGTGGTGGGGATACCCCAACCCAGGCTCCCCTCAGTGGTGAGTAGGGTTGGCCAACTCCAGCTGGAAGAGAGAAGGTAGGGAGGGGGCCCTGTGACCCAGTCCAGTGGGGGGCAGTAAAGAGCAAGAAGTGGATATGGGTTGGTTGGTGAAAAATAAACACTTCATCAGCCCTTGCAATAAGAGATTCAGAGTGGGTTGAGAATTCTCATCCTTTTATAGAAATATGTGGCTACTTTAAAACATACCATCCCTAAGGAAAGAGTGGGGGAAAGGCCACCGAGGCCAGGCCAGGCCCAGCAGTAAGCAAGCAATAGGTGTGGGAACCATCTCAGGCAGTCCTTGCCTATTTTGGCTCTAGCCACTACACGGAGAATCTGACCCCAAACTCTCCCACTTTACCCAACAAGTTCATTCTTTAAAGGGCTCTGGGCAAATGCGTACGAGCTCAGTCCTAACTAACGTTGCTGGCTTTTCCAAGTAAAACCCCTGCTTTCTTTTCCAAGGAGCACTATCGTGTCTAGGAAAATATAAATAGGAGAGAATGGTTTCCACACACTCAGACCCCCTCCAGATGCATTGAAAACTCAGCGAAGGAAGCCGGGGCAAACCGATTATGGGAAAACACGTAGGACGTTTGGACAGAAATTTTACCTGTGAGTTTGTCCCAACAGAGTCATAGCAAACTGCTGAGGCTTAGCACATCCAGCTCAGGAGCGTAAAGGATTTCTCTGACCCCATTGCCTCAGAAAAGCTCAATAGGTCACATTTCCGGCTTGGGCCACCAATGCTCCTTTGGCTTTCCCTTCCTACACACAAAATTTCAGAAGTCACCGTGCTGCTGAATTTCCTTTGGTAGCAGAAAAAACAGTCGTCGTTGAATGCAAGGAACTGATCTGACCTGGAGTCAATGATGTCTTCCTGCAAGTGACAAAAGCCTGTTTCCTCCAGCTGATAATGACACTCTGGAAATGTGTTGGACATGCATTTCAGAAGCAAATAATCCATGGCAAAGATGCAGCCTTGTGCCTTAATCGATTGAAAATGAAGACTCCTATTTCAAGACCGTTTTTTTCTATTGTGGCCAAACACATATAACAGAAACCTCCCAATGTGGACTATTTTGGGGTTGCTATTTTTGTACTTTACTTCATTAGTATTAAAAAAAAATTAAGGGGCACCTGGGTGGCTCAGTTGGTTAAGCATCTGACTTTTGATTTCAGCTCAGGTCATGAGCTGAGCTGAACTTGGTGAGTTCAAGCTCAGAGCTCAAGAGCTTACAGGTTGGTGAGTTCAAGCTCAAGAGCACATCAGGCTCTTTGCTGACAGCACGGAGCCTGCTTGGGGTCCTCTGTCCCTGTCTCTCTCTGCCCTTTCCCCCGCTTGCTTTCTCTCTCCCAGAATAAGTAAATAAACAGTTTAAGAAAGAAACCTTTTTATTGAGGTATATAGTTAACACACAATGTTATTGTTAGGATTTGACAACTCTATTCATTACGCTGTGCCCACCGGAGTGTAGCTGCCATCTGTTATCATTTTAACCACTTTTAAGTGTACACAGTCAGTGGCATTATGTACATTAAGAATCACATTTTAAACATAAGTTGCTAAAAATGGGCTCCTGGTCTCTCCGAAGAAATACACCCAACAGGGGTAATAAAGAAAGAGCTACAGCTTTCATTCTGGACAAGAAGGGGAAAATGTGAAACTTCCACAGGAGTAATGTTATAAGCCTAAGCAAGAAAAAAAAAAAATCCCAAATCCCTCTTTTCCAGGTAGGGAAGGCGAGTAAGGGTATTAAGGGGCTCTCCGCTCATCTTTCATCAGCTTCAGGAAAGTTCCCTCAACCTTTGCTGGATACACCTTTGCTGGATAACACTGCATTTGCAAGATTCGCGGACAGGAAGTGCATCTTCCTACACATGGCAGGAAGACATTCCCCTGACCCCACACAAAGGAGTATGGTTTAGCGGGAAACTATACCATGCGTTGGTAAAAGCTAGACCTTGGCGTCCGAAAGATCTGGTTTGAGCACCAGCTCTGCTGCTTCTGGTATTGTTGCAAGACACTCAAGCAATTTGCCTCCGTTTTCCTACCTATGAAATGTGCATTAGCGTTGGTGTCTCCTTCATAGATCGTGGGGGATTAGGGTTCAATTAAATAAGAGAGTTGGTCAGGATGATAGGTTCTGCCGCAGTAACAAACGAACCCTGACATTTCAGTGGCTTCACCTGAGAAAAGTTCACTTACTGCTCATGTCACAGTCTGAGACCGTGGCTTTCCTCCAAGAGTGCTCAAGAACTTGGGCTGTTTCCAAATAGCAGCTCTGACATCTTGGAGGTCTTAGCTTCCTGATGAAGGGAGGAGTCACACTGGCTCTTTACTGGCTTGGCCTCAAAGTGACTATGTCCTTTCTGGTTATGGCCCATTGGAAGTAAGCCTATATATATTAGATATTAGAGTCACAGCAGAACAACAGATGGTGTACTCTAAAGGGCCACTGTTTAATGGATTCTTTACAAAGCTGTGAGCAAGGTTAAGAGACACCACAAGGGATGCTGAGGCACCTCAGCGCTACCAACAGCTCAATCCAGAAAATCCTGGACTTTCCAGTACCTGAAACTCAGGGAGGGGATGTGAAATAGGGGGTGGGTAGGAATAAGTAGCCTAAACTGTCTTTTTTCCCGTCCCTCTAACTCTTGCTGCTGCTTCCTCGTGGTCGAACTCAATTACACACCAGAAGTCAATGGAGCCTGGGTGACACCATTCATTCAAGGGGAGCTTTCTGGGGTCCCAGGACAAGGGTGGAGAAGTGGGTCTGGGGCAACAAATGGAGAATGTTTGGCAGAACGTGCAGAAGGCTTAGCAATGTGCTGAGCGCGTAGTTTGCACGAAAACGAGAGAAGGAAAGAAGTCAACAGTTAACTTTACCTCTGACAAAGAGAAATTCATGTTTGCTAGGGAGAATTTTTCCCTCAGCAGCACAGATTTCTCAACAAGGGCTCCGTGTCCAAACTGGGCTGTCCTTCCTCCCTCGTAAAAGATGAGTTTGACAGGAAGAATAGTGTTTTGTTTGCAAAGTGAGAAACATTGATAGCTCTGCCCCAAAGTACTTTATCTGTTCAGCCCGCAATTACAACCTGAGTTAGGACTAAGGGCCCAGTTACACTGATAAGTTGCTGTTACTGTTTTCATTCTTTAACTTGCCAACAAGATCCTCTGTTCCCTTATCTTGTCCTGGGGTCAACCCAGTAAGAGCAGGAGAAGTTGAAATTCTGACACTTCAAAGCACAGGACATTGTGAACAAGCTCACTAGTTGTTTGAGTTGGGCTTCACTAGGCTGGACTCGGGGCCAGACTTTCCAAAGTCGAAAGCTTGGGAACACGGTTTCTGACGTCTCCTCATAGGTAGCTTCTCATTCTGCGTGTAAACTGAATGATCTTTCCCAAGGATCAAATGCATCCCTGGTTTCCTTCCCACAGTGGTGTGTTTTGATGTCAGAAACTCATAGACGGTTCGAATTCGAAGGAAGTTTAGAAGTCATTTTGCCCAACCTCCTCCCACGCCATTAACACCTCGAAGAGATTGGGGGTCCGCTTTTGCTTGTCTGCTTTCAGTGACAGGAAGCTCCCTGAACTAACACCGGCCCCATCTTTGTGTGTGCTTGGACTCAGGGATGGGGCTTTGCCACCATTATCTCCTTTGCTGCTCTCAGTTCTCTGATGTCACTGCTACCATTTGCCCCACTTCACAAAGCAGGAAACCTCTCACAAGGCAAGAGAAGTGACTTGTCCAAGGATACACAACTAGACTGCCGTGCGGCAGGAGTCCAAACCCGGGTCTGATTTCCCCCAAACCCCAAGCTTTTCTCCGGTGCTTTTCAGGACCACCCATTCCCACCAGGACTCTCTGAAATAGTCTTATCTGTAGTCCCCATAATTTTAGCTAATTATTCTAAATTTTGCGTGACATCAAACAATGGGAATGAAAAATCTCTTAATGGGACTATACCATTTTATACCACTTTGCCATCTAGGAAGCGCGTCAGTGCACTTCTCAACAGTCCTGTGAGATAGTCAGTGTAATCTTTATTTTACCTGTTAGAAAGCTGAGTTTCAGAGAGTTTACACGTGCTCACATGTGCAGCCTCGTGGTGGAGCCAGAAACAGAATCCAGTTGCTTTAACTCCCGGTCCTGGGCTCCTTCCGTCACACCATGCCACTGACTCGGTAAAACATGAAAACTCAGTGTATTGGCTGTTGTTGCAGACTCCTCGAAGTGCCTTTGTCTGACCATAAGGAGAAATCACTCTGGCCCTGGTTTCCGTACTACTTCCTGTCTTTTTTCCAGCACACCGTGGCCTCCTGAAACGTTGTCCTGAGGAAGTTCAGACTCCCTGATAATAAACCCGTCCCATGCTCACTCCTTAGATCTGAATCCCAATGAGAAATTCTGTCTCCATCAACTTTACCACTTGACCTTGGTCCAAACTAGTCCTGGCGCTCCTTGGTCAACACTGTTCCTGAGACTGGATCTTAGGGACAGGAGCGGTTCAGACAACAGGCAATCTTAGACAGACAATCTCTTGTACAGTAGTACAATGATGCTTCTCTTTGGTTCACAGGATGCCAAACAGCTGCTTCCAAATATCCAGGTGCTTGGCATCTTGTAGAACAAAACTTTGGTTCATTGGCCAAACATCCCATTGTCATCTAATCAATCAACACATGCCAGAATGTTTTGGCATTCTGAAGACATTAGAAGTGATTAGATTTTACTATTTCAGCCTCCAAAAAGTATCCCACAACAAAAGCTCCACACTATTCTCCAGCACACAAATCTTCTTTCCCTGTTGCTTGCCAGTCTGACAAACAAAAAAGGTCCCCCACATTTTACAAACTCTTTAATCAGCTAAACACATCTGCATCAAAGGCCAACATGTTCTTTTGTTGAGTTACCAGAGGAAGAAGAAAGTCTTGGTTTTCTCTGATGTGATGAAGTTCAAACCAATATAAACAAGACACATTTTAACCTCCTTTACCCTGTCTTTGGGTTTATTTTTTTTTAATTGAGGTGTAAATGACATATAACATTGTATCAGTTTCAGGTATACAATGTCGTGATCTGACATTCGTACATATTACAAAGTGGTCACCATGATAAGTCTAGATAACATCCATCACCGTACATAGTCAAACTTTTTTCTTATAATGAGAAATGTGAAGATTTATTCTGTTAGCAACTTTCAAATGTCTTTGGTTTTATATCCTGTACTTTACACAGGTTAGTCAATGAAAATTATTTCAGTTTTTCCTAATTGTTTTTTTCTTACCCGGCTACTTGGAAACACATTTTCCAGATAATTAATAACGAGTCCTTGAAGTGGTCTCCAGTGAACAAGATCTTCAAGCTTTCCCTCCAGGAGAGATGATAGTTTTTTTCCCCCCTGGGAGATTCTAGATACAACCAAAGCTTCTTTACTTCCTGCTGGAGCCGTCAATCTACTGCTACTCAAATTCCTAACAGTATCCACTTTGTATTCAGCTATCACTACATTTGTCAGACTGTGCTGAGTGCTTTGAAGACGTCATGCATTCAGTTCTCTCAAGAAGCCATTTTAAAAACAAATTTATTATTTTTTTTTTAGTAATCTCTGCAGCCAACGTAGAGCTTGAACTCACAATCTTGAGACCAAGAGTCACATGCTCTTCTGAATGAGCCATCCAGGCATACCTCCCAAGAAGCCTTTTTGATATATGACAGCATACAGAGGGTCATCACTTTGGTCAAGGTCACACGGCTACGGGGCATCAGTAATTATTGGTGGTGATCGCTGGGGCTCCAGAGCCTATGGGCCTAACCCCTCTTTCTTCACTGGCTTTCAGAGTGATCATCTTCAAACACAGGATGGAATCCACTAGCCCAGGGCATGAGGTCCGTCCCAGGATGCCCCTTCCTTGTCTTCATATGCCCTGTGCCTACCATTCCCACCATAAACCCTGAGGTTCAACCTCACAGATTGCAAGCGTTCCTGCCAAGCACCTACTCTCCTCACGTGCAGCATCGTACTTGCCCAAACCCATACTCTACATGCTCAACATCTTTCCATGGGACAATTCCCACTCAGCGAGCAAGGACTACTCCAAAGTTAATTCCTCCCTGAAGTTCACCTGACTCCCTGCTGGTTTCCCCTTCTTCCTTGACCATGCTTACAAATTCCTTCCTGGGTTATAGAACCTAACACATTTATTGTCCTTAGAATCCTAGTACATGTTTTGAAATAATTTGTTTGCTCATCTGGCTCTCTCACCAGCCTGAGAGCTTCTTGAGGACAGGACAGATTGCATCCCTGTGTTTCCATGGCCTCTCAATCAGTGTTTATTAAATAAATGATGAACTAAAAGTATACAAGTTATGAGGATGTGTGAGTGATTACTAACATTTAACACTTCCATGGAATGCAAAATGTTCTAAATTTGTGCCTCTACAGGTTTCTTAGAATGAGCCTCAATTCTTGTCTTCACAATTAAATTAGCCTCTAATGAGAGAGAGACAGAGAGAGACAGAGAGCTCTTTCTCTCTGCATTCCAAAATCCCAGGGAAGGACCTGATTGACTCAACTCTGACACTAGAGCGATCACCACCAATAATCACATTACTCTGACATGATTATTCCCACGTCATTGGGAGGAAGTTGCGATTCTATTCAATGAGACCGGGGGTGGGGTGCTGAGCTAAGAAAACAACAGATGTCCACTGTAGTCTAGGGTTGGAAAGCAATCTCTTACCGGGGTTGGCAAACCCTTGTTTTTTTGGTCATCCCTTTCCATCTTTTGGAGGTTTTCATAAAGGCCTCTTAAAAGACCAAAAGGCCACCAAAACTCAGAGAAATGCCTTTCTAATAGATGCATCAGGGTCTGAGATTTTGGGGGGGCACAAAAGCCTTCTCCAGAGTTTTAAAATTACCTCATGTAGGGAGCTGTGAAGGTCCTTTCTCAGAAAGCCAGAGAATCTGCTTTTTTTTTTTTTTTAATGTTTATTTAGTTTTGAGACAGAGCATGAGCGTGGGAGGGGCAGAGAGAGAGGGAGACACAGAATCCGAAGCAGGATCCAGGCTCTGAGGTCCGAGCTGTCAGCACAGAGCCTGATGCGGGGGCTCGAACTCACGAACCGCGAGATCATGACCTGAGCCGAAGTCAGACACTTCACCCACTGAGCCACCCAGGTGCCCTGAGAATTCTGCTTATTGACGCTACTATTTGTGTCGCTGGTGGAAGTTTCAGGGCAGTGAGGCTTTAACAGTAAAAATCTGTCGGCACCAACATACACAAAGCCAATGGAATCTAGAAGCGCTGCTCGTGTTGGGCTCAAGTCATTGCCCTGTGGCATCGCGCGCTGTATTTGAGAACAGTCCACGGAGTCTCTCCAAGCCCTCTTTCCTCGGCTGTAAACATGGAATAAACAACACAGCTGAGTTGCTGGGAGCACAGAGTAAAATCAAGTGCAGAAGGCACTTGTATATGAATGTTATTTGCTTGTGACATTTTAGGAAGAAAATGGAAAATAATTGAAGCGCTCATTTAAAAAGGAATGGTAAATTAGTTTTTGTAACTACTCCTCTGTTGGCATTACGTTTTTTGCAGTAATCAAAACAAAAACTATACCAAAAAATGGAAAAATGACTGTGGCACGTTGAATAAAGAATATCAATGGTATATTCTTCCATTTTAAGTTTATAAACGATATGTATGCGTATGAAAACAAATGAAAAAGGGGGTCAAACGAACACAATTTGGTTTTTTGGGAGGAGGCAGAGTTGGGTGAATTTTTTCCTTCTAGCTTGATTTCTGTCAGTGTTGTCTGTGCTTGAAATTATATTTAAAAAAATCCTTCTTTAGAATGAAAGAAAGCAATTAAGTTTTTAAAGACATTAAAAAAAATAATTATTTATTTATTTATTTATTTTAATTTTTTTCAACGTTTTTTATTTATTTTTGGGACAGAGAGAGACAGAGCATGAATGGGGGAGGGGCAGAGAGAGAGGGAGACACAGAATCGGAAACAGGCTCCAGGCTCCGAGCCATCAGCCCAGAGCCTGACGTGGGGCTCGAACTCACAGACCGCGAGATCGTGACCTGGCAGAAGTCGGACGCTTAACCGACTGCACCACCCAGGCGCCCCAATAATTGTTTATTTTTGAGAGAGAGAGAGAGTATGGGGGGTGGGGAGCACATAGGATTTGAAGTGGGCTTTGTTCTTGAGCCCCATGCAGAGCTTGAACCCACGAACCCTGGGATCATGACCTGAGCCAAAGCCAGACACTCAACCACCTGAGCCACCCAGGCGCCTAGAAAGCATTTAGGTTTTGTCCCTGATTTCTCATAGGTGTCCGCTGAGAGAGGCAGCCGTGGGATTCTTGGCCCTTTGCCTGAGTCCTATGGAATTCTGTTAAGTCTTCATGGAGTCCTGAGCCCAGGGAAGAGACCTAAAGGCGGAATTTCTCAAACGCTGGGATGGATGAAGACATACTGCATCTTTGGGCTCCTGAGTGACTCAGTCGGTTAAGCGTCTGACTCTCGATTTCGACTCAGGTCAAGATCTCATGGCTCGTGAGTTCAAGCCCCACGTTGGGCCCTATGGTGACAGCTCAGAGCCTGGAGCCTGCTTCAGATCCTCTGTCCCCCTCTCTGTCTGCCCCTGCCCTGCTTGTGCTCTCTTTCTCTCTCTCTCAAAACTAAACAAATAAACATTAAAAAAAAAAAAAAAAAAGACATACTGCCTCTTAAATAGAGATGGACACGGGGAGGCCGGGCACATGTGGGCGAGTTGGTAGAATTCCCAATATTTTCGCCTGCCCGCCACCTTTTTGCCCTTCTTCTGGTATCTGTGCCCAGTCTTCCTCTGGAAGACCTGCTCCTCTCCATCTCAGTCAATGTGTCCCAGGTGGAGATGGGCTGTCGAGGTTTAGAAGTCAATCGGCACTTCCGTCAAGAATCATAAAGGCCTCGAGATTTTACCCTGCACACGCACACGCACAAAACTATTACTCGCAGCCAAAGCAATAGCTAAAGTGTCGGCATATTTGCTCCGCTCTCCTGAGGTCCAATGCCACAGGGTGGCAAAAAGGGACAGATGATGCCTGCACACGTAGTGGGTTGTGCTATGGCACAGAAATTCAGAGCCCTGGGCCCAGTACGTTTTTAGCTAGCAGGGAGCACTGTTTCCAGAAAGTAAGTCTTTTCTTTGCACCACCCCCCCCATGAGAACGACAGGCAAACTGGGGGTCCTTGACCTACTCAGTTGCCCACGTGACTAGCTCCAGAGCTGCTCAGGAGAGGAAGGACAGACACTGCAGCCTGGCACACCCAGCAGGTGCATTTCAGATACTCGGGGCCACACACCCCCCAACGGTATCAGTTTTGCTTGGCCGTATACAGAGATGTACGTGTGAGCCAACCGGAACTAGTGAGGCGAAATAAAACCATCGAAGCTTTTGCTTCAGACGACAGACAACTTACTTCCCGTCTCATCTCCTCCTCACATGAGAATTTAGAAGAGCCACCTTGTGCCCAGTAGAGAAAAGTCGGTGTGAGAATCGCACCTACTCAGAGAATGCAAAATTGACAAACGGAGACGTCGGGAAAGTTGATTCTGATGTCACTACTTGAACGCGTGGAGAAAACAAGGCTTAAAACCAAGCCACGTACCTATGGAATTTGCATTTGTGGAAGGCAATTTAGGTATAGTTTTCTGTCACTTGCCAATAGAGACCTAATGGACACAGAGACCAATGCAAACCTGTATTAGTCAGGGTTCTCCAGAGAAACAGAACCCGTAGCGTAGCTAGATGATAGCCGGGTGGTGAGATAGAGAAAGAAAGAGAGAGAGAGAGATTTATTGTAAGGAATTGGCTCAGGTGATTATAGAGGCTGACAAGTCCCAAGGTTGACAGTTAGCAAGGCAGAGATACAGCAGAGCTGATGAGAAGGCTCTAGTCCACATCTGAAGGCCTGAGACCAGGAAAGCTAATGGTGGGTTTCAATTCTGAAGGCCAGAAAAAAAAAAACCCCGTGTCTCAGTTCAAGGCTGCCAGGCAGGAGGAACTGTCTCTTACAGGAGGGTCAGTCTCTCTGTCTTCTCCAGGCGTTCAACTGATTGGGTGAGACCCACCCACATCAGGGAGAACCATCTGCTTTACTCAGTCTACCAATTCCAGAAACACCTGCACAGACACACCCAGAATAATGTTTGGCCAAATGTCCAGGCACCTTGAGGCCCAGTCAAGCTGGCATATAAAATTAGCCATCACAACACTTTTATTATGAAATTATATTCACCAACTGTTATGTATGTGCTTAAGTCTTTTTCTTTGGTGGATCCTTAAAGGCCCTAACTAATTCAATTTTGCAATTTGTATTCTTTCAGACTCTTGGGAGACAAAGGGGCTCCTTCGATGAATCGTTTGTTGACTTATTTCATCCAAGGTTTTGTTAGGGGTTTTAAGAACTTAGAACTGTGTTTTCATAGTTCTATTGTTCCTTAGGCTAAATTGAATCTCCTGGGTAGAGCCTTTCCCCCTTATTCCCCCATACACACCTCTCCTCTTCCTGAAATAAAAATGGCGGGCAAAAACCAGGGGGAGGGTAGATAATTTTTCAGGATAAAAATCTATTTGGCTTTCTCATGCTATTTTAAGCTCATGATCCTGTTCAGTTGATATTCATTTCACATGCCTGGCTTTCATCACAATGATTACCCATTTAATTACATTTTAGCTGAAACAGCCAGATAGCATTTCAGTGAGGTTGAGACAAACCTGAGCCTCACTTCCAGGCTTTTCTGAATCCTTCTATTTCTCTGTGTTATCTTTACAGGCAGAGTTTAATACAGAGACAACAATGTAGATAATTAGCCTTCTAATGGTGCCAGGTACATTAAAATATGGCTTGATTTCATTTCTGTTCCACATTACGTCTTCACACATGGCTCATCCAAGTATTTCCCCCCCTGTAGGCACTTCTTCTCAAGGGGATCAGCAGTCCCTCTGCCAGAGGACCAGTCAGCCAAGAAGGAAAGTATGTGAATGAAACCTCATTCAGGAAGGAAGGGGGTTTCTTTTCATTTTTTCCCAGGGCTCTCCATCTTGACTGTAGAGTGGAAACTCCTGGCTTCTCCAGATGCTGAGGAATTTCCCCCAGCCCCTCAGCTCTCTGGGAGAATTGAAAGGAGGCTTGCCTCTCACTGGCTCCTCTCCACAGTGCCAGACACCGATAGAAATGGTGGAATAATGGCTCCGTCTCGTTTATCTGCAAGCAAGCAGAGAAGCTTTGCCCCTCATCTCCTCCTCAGGGAGCTCAACAGAGGGCTTTCCCACCCCGCAAGGGGAGCCCTGAGTCCTCTGCTATTTGACTTGTGACGGGTGAATTTGTCAGGGAGAATAGGAGGCTCAGGGTTAGCCTTGGGTTAAGCCACAATCTCTAAGACACCAGCTGTACTTGAAATATAGCTGTTGAGGGGCGCCTCGGTGGCTCAGTCGGTTAAGCGCCTGACTTCAGCTCAGGTCATGATCTCACGGTCCATGACTTCCAGCCCCGTGTAGGGCCCTGTGCTGATTGCTCCAAGCCTGGAGCCTGCTTCGGATTCTGTGTCTCCCTTTCTCTTTGCCCCTCCTCTGCTTGTGCTCTGTTTCTCTCTCAAAAATAAATAGACATTAAAAAATAAAAAAATAAAAAAAAAAAGAAATATAGCTGTTGTTGTATTGTCGCTAAGTGTGGCTTCTTGTCTCTTTTTAAAATTTGGTTTAGAATCTGGAGGAGAGACTAGGCAACAGCTTCGCACCCCAAACCTCCACCCAGGACATGAGAGAACTGGCAGGGAGTGCAGCGGGCTAGTGTAATAACATGGTACCGAGTTCCCAAGAAAAGACAAGCGTGGAAGACTAAAGCCATGTGGAGCGTGGGGACCTGTTTTCCCCCTTCCATTCTTTTCTGCGTCCCATCAAACATGTAAGGTGGTTTTGACTGCAAGATATTGTGGACAGCAAGTGAGTCACAAGCCAATCTTTGGAGTTCCCTTTAGCTTTAGCCTCTGAGATGCGATTGCAAACCACTAAACAAAAACACAAATGAGTGTCATTTGTCATTACGATCAAGCTTATGAATATGAGACCTCCAAAAAAAAAACTAAACGTAATTTAGGGAGAGATGTAAAAAGAAAACCTGAATAAGTGGAGGAGTGGCATGTCCCTGGAAAGGAACACTAAGTTCTATAAATGTGCTAATTATTCCCAAAATAATATGTTGGTTTCATGCAGTTCAAATCAAAATCTCAATGAAAAATTTTGGACACTCCAGAAAATGATTTTATTTCCCTCCTTAATTTTTTATTATGAAGGACTTTTAAATAAACATAAAAATTGAAAAAATAGTAGAAAGAACACCAAAATATCCACTTCGATTCAATAATTGCTAATATTTACCCATTCATGCATGTTTGTGTGTATGTATATGATTATACATGTATTTATGTGTATATATACATACACTATATTTATATACACATACCAAAGGGGTGCCTGGGTGGCTCAGTCAGTTAAGTGTCCGGCTTCGGCTCAGGTCATGATCTCGTGGTTCGTGAGTTCGAGCCCGGCATCAGGCTCTGTGCTGACAGCTCGGAGCCTGGAGCCTGTTTCAGATTCTGTGTCTCCCACTCTCTCTGCCCCTCTCCTGCTCATGCTCTGTCTCTTTCTATCTCTCAAGAATAAAAACAAAAAACAAAAAAAAAACTTACCTACACATATCATGTATATACATAATTGTACTGTGTTCTTTATTGTTGCTGAATCCTATGAAACCAAGTTGCAGACATCGTTACACTTCACCCTAAATATTTGGATATCCGTGTCCTCAAAATACAATATCCAATATAACCACAATGACATGATCATGTCGAGAAAATTAATAATGATTTCCTAATACCTATTTCATATTTAAATGTCTTAGTTGGCCTGAGAATGTCATTTATTGCTGCATTTTCCCCTTCAGATCAGAACCTAATCACACATCACAAGTTGCATTTTGTTACTATGACTCTCTAGTCTCCTTTATTGTAGAAAACAATCCCTCCATAAGATTTTTCACATCTTAGGCTTCCGGAAATTAATTTTGTTATTTTGAAAATCATTTTGATCTTCTGAAAGCATCAAGCCATGCTTTTGGCCTGGACGCGTCTGATTATCTCTTCATGGTGCACTTTATCTTACTCTTCTAGACTCCGTATCTTGTAAAAAAATTTTTTTTAACATTTATTTATTTTTGAGAAACAGAGACAGAGTGTGAGCAGGGAAGGACTAGAGAGAGAGAGAGAGAGAGAGACAGAATTAGAAGCAGGCTCCAGGCTCTGAGCTGTCAGCACAGAGCCCGAGGTGGGGCTCGAACTCATGAACCGTGAGATCACGACCTGAGCCGGAATCAGATGCTTAACCGACTGGGCCACCCAAATACCCCTAGACTCTGTATCTTCTAAACAGGCTTGATTAGATTCAGAGTAAACATTTTTTAAAAGGCTTATTTATTTATTTTTGAGAGAGAAAGAGAGAGAGACAGAGAGAGGGAAAAAGAGGCAGAGAGAGAGAGAGAGAGAGAGAGAGAGAGAGAGAGAGAGAGAGAGACAGGGAATCCTAAGCAGGCTCTGTGCTGTCAGAGCAGAGCCTAATGTGGGGCTTGAACTCATGGACCATGAGATCATGACCTGAGCTGAAATCAAGAGTTGGACACTTAACCAAGCCGCCCCATTAAAATATATTTTAAACAGTTACCTTTGCTAAGTCACATGAACACACACACACACACACACACACACACACACACCAAACTAGCATGGCTTCTTCCAGAGAGAGCTATGAATACAGTATTGACAATGCACTTGCTGACTCTGTTCCATTGTTTAGGATCATATTAGAACAAAGTCCCTTTCAGCAGAAGCCTATTCAACAGGCATATTAGAGAAGGATGGATGATGCTTGCAGTTGAGAAGAAAGAAAAAAAACAAAACAAAACAAATTCACACAAACAAATAATGGGTCAGGATGTAATAGGGTTTTTCCCTGCTCTCCTGGAAGGCAGTCTATTTACTCAAGAGTGAGTGTCAGTACCAGCTTTGAAACTAGAACAAAATACCCCACTGATAGCCTAAGTGAAGGTCGTGAGAGAGTGACGGGGAGAATACGGTGCAGTCCCAGGCAAACCGGGATTGGGGAGGAGAGCTGGACCAGAAGCCAGGGCATGGCTGCTGTGCAGGCAGAGGGACCGGGGGAAGAACACAGTTGTGTCATCGCACTGTTTCCGAGTCCGCACCTCTGTGTGTCTTTCTCCATATGTAGACCTAACAGGAAAAAAATTACTACCTCTACTCCTCCCACCCCAACCCTGAAACTCTAATGGGCTCTGGAAACAGATAGATGGTGTCCTGAAAAGGCCTTTGTTCTGCTCTCTTCCTTGATGGGTTTCTGGCAGCCGGTTGGAAAGCAGGGGTGAAGAAAGCTAAATCACTTTGTCTGACAGAGTCACACAAATGATACACAGGGGCGAAGTGACGATATCACTGCTGTTGGCGGTGGCTATATGGGACGCCTAAGGACAGGCCAGCCTGAAGCCAGCCTTTCTGGGTGAGCTACCCTGTGACATTCTCAGCTGGGCCCCTCCCCCTCTTGCTACAGCTGATCTCCTAGAACGAAGAGTTGATTCAGTTGGATTTGACCTACAGAGTGGATTATTTTCTAGAGTAACCAGAAAGAGTGTCCTCTCCCTACTTTTTAGGAAGGAAGAGAATACTTTGATTACTATAATGCTGGCATGGGCAGTCGAGTGAAACTGTCCCATTGTTTTGCTGACAGTATTGTCCTATGCTCACTTCCTCTTCCTCCCTCCCAATGGCAGTACAGACAATGTGGAAGGGACAATTCACATAGTTGTACAGACTCAAAAACATGGGCTGAATAAGCTGTTCTTGAGAGAAAAGCATAGTCCACACCTCTTAGATAGGATAATCTAGTTCAGATAATCAAATTTCTCCAATAATGGTTCACCTCTCCCTTTTCATGTTTTTCTTGGAAGTCCCAAGCTCCAATCGATCTCTTATTATTTCTTGGTGATGGAAGCATCTGGGTTCTACCTGAGAAGAGGCATCCGAATTAGATATGGTGCTATACACTTACGTCAATTGATCAAGAGGGTTTTCATTTGTAGTAATTGGACAATAACTCTTGAATGCTACACTAAACCTAAAGCAATTATGGAATATGATTATATCAGCTGACTGCCTTGCTTTTCATCATCCTGCAGTTAAATGTTTGCAGCATGCATTTTGAGCCCAGGCTACAAACTGGCATAAAAAGCTTCTACTCTGTGTACTTTTCCATAGTTAAAAACAACAACAACAACATTCCTTTAAGGCACACACATTCCTTTAATAGTCGTATGCTATTGCCATTTTTTGATAAAAACAAAACTGTGCTCAGAGCATAAAATTCAAATAATAGAAATAGTTCTGTTAATAAAAGTAGCTAACAGTCCTTCAGGGCGTCCTACTCATCAGGTGCCAGGAATGATACAAAGCATTTCATAGACAGTATGGTATGGTAAGGACTGTCACTGTATCATACCTGACGTAGGATCCCTGAGGCCTGTCGCCACACTGGGCACTAACCCTGTATTTGTTGGGTCACAGGGAAGTGTGAAGAATCTAGGGGGAGGAGCCTGGCAGGTGATGTGGGTGTTTCTTGGGGGGAAGAGGTGGGGAGTATGTTCAGGGCAGCTGGTATGGAAGTGTTGCCTATTTGAACAACCAGTACAGGTGAATCCACCTGCTGAATATCATTAAATGCTGCCGGGCCCTGTGCTACAGCTCCTATTCTCTATACAACGCTGCAGGGAAATCCTTCATTTACATCCATTTACAGAGAAGGATATGAAGGTTTACAGAATTAATTCATTAGTTATTTAATTAATTTTATGTTTATTTTGAGAGAGAGAGAGAGACAGTGAGAGTGGGGGGAGGGGCAGGGAGCGAGGGAGACACAGAATCCGAAGCAGGCTCCAGGCTCTGAGCCATCAGCACAGAGCCCGACGCGGTGCTTGAACTCACGAACTATGAGATCATGACCTGAGTCGAAGTCAGACACTTAACTGACTGAGCCACCCAAGCGCCCCAAGGCTTACAGAATTTAAAGACCTTGCCCAAGATCACACGGCGAATACAAGGAAATAACTAACTTAAAAATTAATGGATTTGGGGGGGCACAGTTTTAGGTTTATAGACAGGCTGAGTAGAGAATATGAAAGTTCCCATATACCCTCTTGCCTGCACACCTTGTTTCCCCTGTTATTAACATCTTGCATTAGTATAGTACCTGTGTTATATTTCTTAAGCCAATATTGATATGTTATTATTAACTTAAGTCCATAATTTACCTTAGCTTTCACTCTTTGTGTTGTATATTCTATGGCTTTTGACAATTGTATAATGGCATGTGTCCCACATTACACTACCGCACAGAATAGTTTTACTGCCCTGAAAATCCTTGGTGTCCCTCTTCGTCACCACTCCCCTCCTGCCCCCCACCCCCTGGCAACCCCTGCTCTATTTACTGTCTCCACAGTTTCACCTCCTTCCAGAATGTCAGATAGCTGGAATCATACTGTCTGCAGCCTTTTCAGAGTGGCTTTTGCTGACCAATATGCACTTAAATTTCCTTCAGGTCTTTCTGTAGCTTGAAAGCTCATTTTTGCTCTCACTCAATCAAATTCCGTTGTCTGGATGCACCACTGCTTGTGTATCTATTCACCTACCGAAGGACATCTTGGGTTGTTTCCAAGTTTTGGTAGTTTTGAATAAAGCAGCCATGAACATTCAGGTGCAGGTTTCTGTGTGGACATACATTTTCAACTCATTTCTACAAATGCTTAGTACAATTTCTGCATCACATGGCAAGAGTATGTTTAGTTTTATAAAACTGCCAAACTGCCTCCCAAAGTGGCTGTACCTTTTGAAGTCCCACCAGCAATGAGTAAGAAAAAATGAAGTGTTGAATCACTATATTGTACACCCGAAACTACTGTAACATGATGTGTCAACTATACTCAAATAAAAGACTTAAAAAAGAGAAATAACTAACATTTATACAGAATTGTATAATTTACAAAGCACTTTTATCTGTATTAACTGTACCCGGATCACAGAAAGACAGATGTCTCCCAAAGTAAAGTCCATAAGTATGTTGTAACGAGATGATGGACTTTTATGTGTAATTGTCACTATGAAATAAAGGCTACTACTTATTTGGAATCTATGCAGTGAACTGCAATGGTTTACTTTTTTTTAATTTATTTTTTTAAATTTATATCCAAGTTAGTTAGCATATAGTGCAATAATAATTTCAGGAATAGACTCCAGTGATTCACCCCTACATAGCGCACCCAGTGCTCATCCCAACAACTGTCTTCCTTAATGCCTCTTACCCATTTAGCCCATCCCCCCACCCACAGCCCCTCCAGCAACCCTCAGTTTGTTCTTTATAAGGGTCTTTTATGTTTTGTCCCCCTCCCTGTTTTTATATTATTTTTGCTTCCCTTCCCTTATGTTCATCTGTTCTGTGTCTTAAATTCCACATATGAGTGAAGACATATATTTGTCTTTCTCTGACTAGTTTCACTTAACATAATACCTCCAGTTCCGTTGTAAATGGCAAGATTTCATTCTTTTTGATTGCCGAGTAATACTCCATTGTATGTATATAAGTACCACATCTTTTTTATCTGGTCATCTTGGATGAACATTTGGGCTCTTGCCATACTTTGGCTATTGTCAATAGCGCTGCTATAAATATTGGGGTGCCTGTGCCCCTTCGAAACAGCACACCCGTATCCCCTGGATAAATACCTAGTAGTGCAATTGCTGGGTCGTAGGGTAGTTCTATTTGTAATTTTTTGAGGAACCTCTATACTGTTTTCCAGAGTGGCTGCCCCAGTTTGCATTCCCACCAGCAACACAAAAGAGGTCCTCTCTCTTCGCATCCTCGCCAACATCTGTTGTTGCCTGAGTTGTTACTTTTAGCCTTTCTAACCGGTGTGAGGTGGTATCTCATTGTGGTTTTGACTTGTATTTCCCTGATGATAAGTGATGTGGAGCATTTTTTTCATGTGTCTGTTAGCCATCTGGCTGTCTTCTTTTGAAAAGTGTCTATTCATGTCTTTTGCCCATTTCTTCACTGCATTATTTGTTTTTGGAGTGTAGAATTTTTGGTAAGTTCTTTATAGATTTTGGATACTAACCATTTATCTGATAAGTCATTTGCATATATCTTCTCCCATTCCGTTGGTTGCCTTTTAGTTTTGTTCATTATTTCCTTTACTGTGTAGAAGCTTTTTATCTTGATGAAGTCCCAATAGTTCATTTTGGCTTTTGTTTCCCTTGCCTCCAGAGACATGTTGAATAACAAGTTGCTGTGGCTGAGGTCAAAGAGGTTTTTGTCTGCTTTCTCTTGGAAGGTTTTGATGGCTTCCTGTCTTACATTGAGGTCTCTCATCCATTTTGAGTTTATTTTTGTGTGTGGTGTAAGAAAGTGGTCCAGGTTCATTTTTCTGCATGTCACCGTCCAGTTTTCCCAGCACCACTTGCTGAAGAGACTGTCTTTATTCCATTGGATATTCTTTCCTGCTTTGTCAAAGATTAGTTGGCCGTATGTTTTTGGGTTCATTTCTGGGTTCTCTATTCTGTTCCCTTGATCTATGTGTCTGTTTTGTACCGGTACCATACTGTCTTGATGATTATAGCTTTGTAATATATCTGGAAGTCCAGGATTGTGATGCCTCCAGTTTTGGTTTTCTTTTTCAGGATTTCTTTGGCTATTCAAGGTCTTTTCTGGTTCTATACAAATTTTAGGATTGTTTGTTCTAGCTCTGTGAAGAATGCTGGTGTTATTTTTATAGGAATTGTATTAAATATATAGATTGCTTTAGGTAGTGTCGACATTTTAACAATATTTGTTCTTCTAATCCGTGAGCATGGGAATATTTTCCCATTTTTTTTGTGCCTTCTTGATTTCTTTCATAAGCTTTTTATAGTTTTCAGTGTATAGAATTTTCATCTCTTTGGTTAGATTTATTCCTAGGTATTTTAGGGGGTTTGGTGCAATTGTAAATGGGATCAATTCTTTGATTTCTCTTTCTGTTGCTTCATTATTGGTGTATATAAATGAACCAATTTCTGTGCACTGATTTTATATCCTGTGACTGCTGAATTCATGGATTAGTTCTAGCAGCTTTTTTGGTGGAATCTTCTGGGTTTTCCATATGGGGTATAATGTCATCTGCAAAGAGTGAAAGTTTGACTCCCTCCTTGCCGATTTGGATGCTTTTTATTCCTTTGTGTTTGATTGCTGAGGCTGGGACTTCCAATACTATGTTGAATAACAGTGGTGAGAGTGGACATCCTTGTCATGTTCCTGACCTTAGGGGCAAAGCTCTCAGTTCTTCCCCATTGAGGGTGATATTAGCAGTGGGTCTTTTGTATATGGCTTTTATGATCTTGAGGTATGATCTTTCTATCCCTACTTTCTTGAGAGTTTTTATCAAGAAAGGATGCTGTATTTTGTTAAATGCTTTCTCTGCATCTATTGAGAGGGTCATGTGGTTCTTGTCCTTTCTTTTATTAATGTGATGTATCACAATGACTGATTTGAGGATATTAAACCAGTCTTACATCACAGGTATAAATCCCACTTGATTGTGGTGAATAATTCTTTTAATGTATTGCTGGATCTAGTTGGTTAGTATCTTGTTGATGATTTTTGCATTTCTGTTCATCAGGGAAATTGGTTTGTAGTTCTCCAAGTATTTGTTGTCTTTCCAAAATTTTTCTTGTGGTTGATTTTGAGTTTCATAGCATTGTGTTCTGAAAATAGGCAGAGTATGACCTCAATCTTTTTGTACTTGTTGAGGGCTGATTTGTTTCCCAGTATGTGATCTACTATGGAGAACCTTCCATGTGCACTCGAGAAGAATGTGTATTCTGCTGCTTTAGGATGAAATGTTCTGAATATATCTGTTATGTCCATCTGGTCCACTGTGCCATTCAAAGCCATTGTTCCCTCATTGATTTTCTGGCTTAGATGATCTGTCCATTGTTGTAAGTGGGGTGTTGAAGTTCCCTACTATTATGATATTATTGTCAATGAGTTTCTTTATGTTTATGATTAATTGAGTGTATATTTGGGTTTATGATTAATTGAGTATATATATTAATTGAGTATATATTTAAGTTGGGGGCATAAATGTTTACAATTGTTAGGTCTTCTTGGTGGATAGACCACTTAATTATGATATAATGCCCTTCTTCATCTCTTATTATAGTCTTTATTTTAAAATCTAGATTGTCTGATATAAGTATGGCTACTCTGGTTTTTTCTTTTCTTTCTTCTTTTTTTTTTTTTTTTTTTGGTGACTATTAGCATGATAGATGGTTCTCCATCCCCTTACTTTCAATCTGAAGGTGTTTTTAGGTCTAAAGTGGGTCTCTTGTAAACAGCATATAGATGGCTCTTGTTTTCTTATCCATTCTGTTACCCTATGTCTTTTTATTGGAGCATTAGTCCATTGACATTTACAGTGAATACTAAAAGATGTGAATTTATTACCATTGTGTTGCCTGTAGAGTTGAAGTTTCTGGTGGTCTTCTCTGGTCCTTTCTAGTCTTTGTTATTTTTGGTCTTTTTTGTTTTATTTCATCTATTCTCCCCTTAGAGAGTCCCCCTTAAAATTTATTGCAGGGCTGGTTTAACTCCTTTAGTTTTTGTTTGGGAAACTCTTTATCTCTTCTTCTATTTTTAATGACTGCCTTGCTGGATAAAGAATTCTTGGTTGCATATTTTTCCGATTCAGTGCATTAAATATATCCTGTCACTCCTTTCTGGCCTGCCAAGTTTCTGTGGATAGGTCTACACAAACCTGATCTGTCTTCTCTTGCAGGTTAAGCACTTTTTTTCCCTTGCTGCTTTCATAATTCTTTCCTTGTTCATGTGTTCTGTAAATTTGAGTATGATATGCCTAATTGATGGTTGGTTTTTGTTGAATCTAATGGGAGTTCTCTGTGCTTCCTGGATTTTGATGTCTGTGTCTTTCCCCAGGTTAGGAAAGTTTTCCGCTATGATTTGTTCCCATAAACCTTCTACCCCTTTTTCTCCCTCTTCATATTCTGGGACTCCTGTGATTCAGATATTATTCTTTTTTAACTAGTCACTGAGTTCTCTAAATCTTATATCGTGCTCTTTTGCCTTAGTTTTCCTCTTTTTTTCTGCTTCATTTTTCTCTAAGTTTGTCTTCTATATCGCTGATTCGCTGCTCTGCTTCATCCATCCTTGCAGCCATGGCATCCTTTCAAAAATGGATCTCAGTTATAACATTTTATTTTTTAAAAATTTTTTTATTTTTTCAATATATGAAATTTATTGTCAAAATGGTTTCCTTACAACAGCCAGTGCTCATCCCAAAAGGTGCCCTCCCCAATACCCATCACCCACCCTCCCTTCCCTCCCATCCCCCATCAACCCTCAGTTTGTTCTCAGTTTTTAAGAGTCTCTCATGCTTTGGCTCTCTTCCACTCTAACCCTTTTTTTTTTTTTCCTTCTCTTCCCCCATGGGTTTCTGTCAAGTTTCTCAGGATCCACATAAGAGTGAAAACATATGGTATCTGTCTTTCTCTGTATGACTTATTTCACTTAGCATCACACTCTCCAGTTCCATCCACGTTGCTACAAAGGGCCATATTTCGTTCTTTCTCATTGCCATGTAGTACTCCATTGTGTATATAAACCACAGTTTCTTTTTTTTTTTTTTTTTTTTTTTTTTTTAATTTATTTTTGGGACAGAGAGAGACAGAGCATGAACGGGGGAGGGGCAGAGAGAGAGGGAGACACAGAATCGGAAACAGGCTCCAGGCTCCGAGCCATCAGCCCAGAGCCTGATGCGGGGCTCGAACTCACGGACCGCGAGATCGTGACCTGGCTGAAGTCGGACGCTTAACCGACTGCGCCACCCAGGCGCCCCAAACCACAGTTTCTTTATCCATTCATCAGTTGATGGACATTTAGGCTCTTTCCATAATTTGGCTATTGTTGAGAGTGCTGCTATAAACATTGGGGTACAAGTGCCCCTATGCATCAGTACTCCTGTATCCCTTGGGTAAATTCCTAGCAGTGCTATTGCTGGGTCATAGGGTAGGTCTATTTTTAATTTTCTGAGGAACCTCCACACTGTTTTCCAGAGTGGCTGCACCAATTTGCATTCCCACCAACAGTGCAAGAGGGTTCCTGTTTCTCCGCATCCTCTCCAGCATCTATAGTCTCCTGATTTGTTCATTTTGGCCACTCTGACTGGCGTGAGGTGATATCTGAGTGTGGTTTTGATTTGTATTTCCCTGATAAGGAGCGACATTGAGCATCTTTTCATGTGCCTGTTCGCCATCCGGATGTCTTCTTTAGAGAAGTGTCTATTCATGTTTTCTGCCCATTTCTTCACTGGGTTATTTGTTTTTCGGGTGTGGAGTTTGGTGACCTCTTTATAGATTTTGGATACTAGCCCTTTGTCTGATATGTCATTTGCAAATATATTTTCCCATTCTGTTGGTTGCCTTTTAGTTTTGTTGGTTGTTTCCTTTGCTGTGCAGAAGCTTTTTATCTTCATAAAGTCCCAGTAATTCATTTTTGCTTTTAATTCCCTTGCCTTTGGGGATGTGTCGAGTAAGAGATTGCTACGGCTGAGGTCAGAGAGGTCTTTTCCTGCTTTCTCCTCTAGGGTTTTGATGGTTTCCTGTCTCACATTCAGGTCCTTTATCCATTTTGAGTTTATTTTTGTGAATGGTGTGAGAAAGTGGTCTAGTTTCAACCTTCTGCATGTTGCTGTGCAGTTCTCCCAGCACCTTTTTTAAATTTTCGTTCTGACTAGATTTTATTTCTTTTCTCACTGCAGAAAGGAATTCTATGCTTTTTTCAGCCCCAGCTAGGTTTTTTTTTTATCATGATTCTAAATTCTGGTTCAGACATCTTGCTTACATCTGTGTTGTCATTTGGCTGTCATTTCTTCCTGTTCTTTCTTTTGGGGTGAGTTCCTTCATCTTCTCATTTTGGATAAAGAAAAAATTAATAACATTAAAAATTAAAAATTAAAACCAACACAAAAAAATCAAAGAAAGGATGCTAGATCATAGGTGTGTGTTTGTCAGGTTGTTGAAAGAAGAGAGAAGATAGATGCTGTTGATAGAATAGAGAAAAAAGGGAAAGAAAAGAAAATTTTTAAAAGGGAAAAAATTAGGAAAACACTTGAAAATTAAAAAAAAAACAATAATGTAGAATTAAATGAAATGATGAGAGTAAAATAGAAGTTAAAAATTTACCCAAAAAATATGGTAGAAAAAAATTAAAGACAAATCTTTTTTTATAAAAAGTGAAAATAAAAATGTTTTCTCTTTCTGTATTCAAGAATAAGAAAAGAAAAAAAATGAATAGATGGACCAAAGAACAGAGTGAAATATGAATGAAATTACATCCAGTTTCCCCTAGAAGTAAAACTATGAAGCACTCTATACTGTAAACTAAGCAGGTGGAGAGACTTGTGGTGGTCCTCTAGAGCTTGGTTGGTATAGTTGGATGGGGCTTGGTGTAATAGCTCTGTTCTCCATTAGATGGTGCTGCTTAGCTTACTGGATCACTGTAGATCACTGTGGCACGCTTCGGCATGTATGCGCATGCGTGGGAGAGGTGAAAATGGCGTCACCCAGCTATCCAGTCTCTAGCATCAGAATTCTGTGCACTCCCCAACCAGTAATCAAGCACCCTTCTTTTGTCTTGGCTTCTGTCCACTCCCAGCTTCTACCTGTCTGCGACCAAGCTGTCAGCCTGCTAAGCAGCATCTCCCTGCCGAATTTTATCTCAGATGGGGCTGTGTTTCCAAACCCTTCCCTTCTGAGGGCCCTGTGCCTTTGATCCACTCGGACTCTCTAGGGGAGGGCCTCGCCAAGCAACGGCTGGGGCGTGGCCAGTCCCTCGGGAACATTCACCCCATTGCACAGCTGCAGAGGCCCAGAGACTGCAGCTGGGTGGCCAGCCTGCCCCAGAAAAAGTTCATGCGATCCCGTAGCAGGAGCATTTCAGGGATTATGGTAAATCACAGCACACATCTGGCACCAGGCTTCACTGTTCTCTAATGTCCTTGTTACAACATCAGCAAACATGGCTGTTCTCCGGGGTCTGCTGGGACCTTTGCCCGTAGGGAGACCACACAGCTTCTACCGAATGTCCTCGCATCAGGGGAATTGCCTTTCTGCATGTGGCCCCAGGACACCTCAGATCTCACTGTCTGCTCCTGGGGATTCACTCTTCCCACCAGAGCTCCACCAGGTATCGAGCTGTGGAGTTTCAGACTCTGTGCTACCCTGTTTATAGAGTCTTAATGGTTTTGAAACCCTCTCCTTTCTCGTTTCTCCTTTTCTTGTTCAGCCCCTTATGGGTGGTTTCCACTCTTTTTCTTTCTCTCCGTCTACTTTCGGCAGAAGTGTTTTTCCTGTATTCTCCTCCCTGTCTCTGTCCTCTCTCTACAAGCAAAAATAGCTCCCTACCTTCCACAGCTTCTCTCTCCCGTACTTACTGAGTTCTGTGGGTCAAGTTATGCAGATTGTAATGTTAATCCGCAGAGCGATTTTCTAGATATGCAAGATGGTTTGGTACTGATCTAGCTGCATTTCAGGGACGAGAGAAGCAGAAAACTTCCGTGCTGCTCTGCTATCTTGGCCCCTCCCCTGAAATAGTTTCTTTATATTTTTATCTTAGTTAACCTGCATAACAATCTTCAAAGTTAGCCATTGTCATTCCCATTTTCCTGAAAAGGAACCTGAGACTCAGAAGTCAAATATATTGCTCAAGATGACAAAGGAATTCAAATCCTGGGCTACCTGTTGCCATATCCTGGGTTCATGACTCTCTACCACATTACATTCCCTCAAATTATCAGGGAAAATCGTGAAAGACTTTGAAAAGGGAAAAAAAAAGATAAAAGGATCCCTGAGTGTTCTGTCTAGTGCATGCTTCTTAGTTATCTTCCCTTTCACTGTCTCAGAGCTATTTTACAACTCAGTAAATTACAGAAAGCTAATCATAATGCAAATGATTCTTGTCCACAGAGTTGTAAATTACTTGCGTCTGGTGGAGTGCAATTGATAATTGCACTCTGGATGGACTGCTTTTTGTTTCTGTTTGTAAATTCATTTCTTAATTCCTTATCTGCCCGTATAAGTGTGTATTTGTTTCAATTGTCCTGTGAAACAGCTGAAATACCTTATGGGTCCAATGATTAGTTAAGGGGTTAGATACATACCTTGACATGTGTTTCCATTTTCTATTGGTATGACAATCATGATTTTACCCTTCAAGATTATCTTTTAACAGAATGTACTTTGGAGGCACCTGGGTGGCTCTCAGTTGATTGAGTGCCTCAGGTCATGATCTCACCGTTCCTGAGTTTGAGTCACACGTCAGGCTCTCTGCTGTCAGCATGGAGCCTGCTTCAGAGCCTCCGTCCCCCTTCCTCTCTGCCCCTCCCCGCTTAAAAATAAATAAACATTTACAAAAAAAGAATGTATTTTGCATGTGTGTGTACCAATAGAATCAGAAAGTGTCAGTATTATTTCCTTCTCATGGTTCCTTTTTCTACCTTAGGGATCTACAACATCAGCATATGAGGCAGGGTGAAAATTTTGATCACTCTGGACTTTCTCTAAATCTCACCTTTTGCGATTGATGGTTGAGATGGTCCTTCTCTGAATTCTTTCCCCAGTGCTACTGCTACATTATTTCTCATTATCCCCTGAAACATTTTCTCTTGTTCTGCAAAATTAAGATTCTCTGCTGATTGATACTTTAAAAGCAAGGTGCTATTAGAAGGGGAATATACAATAGGAGCCTAATTAAGAATTTTAGAATTGAGTTTGCCTGCAGTATTTCACACACCAAATTGCATGAAAGATTTTATGTGTTTTGTGGATTCTTCAGGATACTCGTTTCTTCTGCCAGCCTCAGGCTCTTCATTAGCCATTTCTAGTTTTATTCTCCTCCGACGAGGCAGAGGATACTTAAGAGATATATATATCTTTCTCCGGGTGAGAAATGTCAGAAAACTTGGTAGAACAGAAAGATGAAATTGTTGATTCAACTGTAATTTTGAGAGTCATGACATCTCAGAGAACAAAGATATTAGACATGAACCATCCAAACTTTTCATTTAACACGTGTGGAAACGGAGTTCCAGAGAAATTAAATGACCGGGCCTCTGTAACACAGCTGACAGGTGACCTTGCCAGAAATAGGGCTGCAGCCTCATTTCCAGTTCAGTTCTCTTTCCATGACATACAGCATTTCAATGACCTTGACCTTCAAGAACTCCAATTAGCACAATAAGTTAAGAAATAACTATAGTATGCATTAGTTTCCTGAACTTCTCTGATCTTATGAAATCGTGCGGTTTATAAAAGCTTATTGTTTTACTCATTTGAAGGAAAAATGAAGGGCAGGGTTAATGGTGGCAAATGCGCACTTAAATTACAGCTTTCAAAAATAGATTTTAAGTTAATATCAGACTTTCACTGTCCTCATTACCTGGACTAGGTCATATGACTGCCACACATTCCACCTCTTCCATTTATGAAAGCCCTCTGGGATTTTCTCTTAGCTTGCTGAATGAAGTTAGGCAAGGCTGGCTAATTGATGCTGAACACATATTTGTTTGCCTACTTAATTCAATAGTTAATGACTAAGAAAATAGTCCATTATTAAGAGCTCTGAATTTAAAATCTCTCATTTGCATTCAAATTATTTTTTAAGTTGAAAAGGAAGTTTGGGGGGGGGGGGTAGCGAATAAGAGCCTGGCCTCATTTTTAGAAAACCTCAAGCCTAGCGGAACCCTTGGACTTTCAGGCATGATAAAGAGAAATAGTTATTATAATGCAACCATCTGGACCCAAATGGTTCCAGTTATGGGGAAAGACACATATAATTAGAAACAGTGGAGAACAGTGTAAGCTAATCAGTAGCAAGGACTTGAAAGATTTGTGCTGATCAGGAAGCTTCTGTCCACTACCTGGGGTCTGGACTTTTAGATGGCCCCATTCCCACCCCCAGTGTGCACACAGCAGTGCCAACTGCACAAGGTAATCAACATGCTTCCCAGTTTCCCATCTGAGGATATGTGAAGACAGGAAGTACCCGCTTCGGTTACAGATCTCTTCCAGTCATAATTCACTGAATGACCTGAGTAATCTAGAACCCCTTGGGGATAGTGTTGGGTGAAAAATCTGCTTAATATATCCACCGAACTCAGTAGTAAAGCCTTTGCTTCCTGATTTTTAACCCCGCAGGAGTAATAGGCTGTTAGATAATATCTGTGCCTACGTGTGAAACAACTCGAACAGCGCTAAGTTGCTAGGGAAGAGGCAGGTGACGGGTGACTTAAAGGTAACTCAAATACATTTATGTCATTTACCACATGCTCAGCCCTACGTGGGAGGAACCTCGGTCATTTGTGTCCTGGTTGCAGACTCATGCAAAAGAGATTCCTTGTGTCATTCAGAAGTGAGTCTCACGCTGGGAAGTCTCATGCTGTTCATGGGGGCAGGTCTGTGCCCCAACCCATAGGCGGGTGCCCGTATCCTGCTGTTGACATATGGTGCCCCATCATTAGCCAGATGGCAGAAATGTTGGAAAAGACCTGAGCACACATGAATTATCTAACCTGGACTGTGGGGAGGCCATTAGGAGGGCTGGGCGGGGATCAAATCTGGTGTGAGGCTGTGGAAGCCAGAACAGGAGTTTAAAGTATTACAGATCGGTGTCCATGGTCAGCAGGGATGAATCCTTGTCACCAGCATCACCTCCTCAACTACCCTCCACCTCTACTTCTGTATTGGAAGACAGTTCCAATGTCACACAATTCTCTCTGTGCCCAAAGGAGATACCAGGGGTTCAGGGGGAGAAAAACTTGCTATATCTAAAAAAACCAGAATCCTTTCTTTTCTTTTTTTAAAACAGAATATTTTCCAAGATAGTCTTGTGGAACAAACTATTTTTCTTGATATGTATATTTATTTATCAGTAAGTAAGGTTTATTCAGAATCAGAGTTGATTAGATGATGCTTGACCAGCCCTAGAAGGTTCAGAGTAACTCTAATACCTTTGAATTGTATACAAAATGGTGCGTGTAGGAGTTAATGTTTATTTTTGTGGCAAGAGGGTGTCTCTCTTGTCAAAGAACCTCAAAGGATCTGAAATACCCGAAATGTTTTGTGGCCACTGGTATAAAGGCCAGGGAAACCCAGCTTTTCTAATCATGGCAAAAAGTATCCTGAAGGGTCACCGCATGATGTGTCAGGTAACACATGGCCTTGTATTTTGCCTGGCCCTTGGGGACTTACATCAGTCCTCAGCTAGCTGAGGGCACACTGCCTGTCATGTTTCAGAGACAAGTAGCTAGTCCATCTCAGGTCCCTCGGACTAGCTCCCATGAAAGCCCTGACCCAGCACCCGTCCTGCGGGCTAGCACCCTAGATGACTCCCCTTGCATAAAGTCCTATTCAGGCAGAAAGCAAATGAACCCCACCGATAGAGGGACAGGAGCAGATGTCCAAACACGGCAGGTACCAGCGTAGCCTTAGGCGGGACAGGGAGAACGCAATGGACAGGAAATGACCCGAGGTCTAGCCCACATTCTGCACCGGCCAGCTGCATAACACTGGGTACTTCACCTTCGTATACTTATTTCAGTGTCCCAATCTGTAGAATAGAAAAGTTGGACTGCATTCCTGAGGACCCCTCAGCTGAGGACATAACACACCATGTACGAACTCCCTGGTGGGCCTCTGTCTGCAGAGACGTTATGAAGAGACAACCGGTCTGTTATTGGGAGCTAGTTCATTTTTCCATCTTCAGCATCAAGCTCCATGTTTTAAGACATGTTGGAGTTTTGCAATCCATAGAAGGATTAGAAGCAAATGGACACCCCCAAGAGGAAAACCATCACTTGTGGGGAGTATCAAGATTTCAGTGAGAGGTTAATGTGCTAGTTAGGGCTGAAAACCAAAGATCAAATATTTCTGATTACAATGGGGTGCCTGTTCTTTGGCTTATGATTTGGAAATATGGCTCATAAATCTCCCCCACCCACCTTCAACCTCCAGTTCTGCTCTTAGCAGATCATATATATTTCGATTTTTGACCCTTTGCATCTAATCCCTAAGGTGCATTATTAGTGTTTTCACTTCGGTCTCCTGACTTTTTCACTCCAGACTCAGAGGAGGCCTCTGAGTCCTTCTAGCCATCCTGGATTCCATGCTTCCCATCTCCCCCCTTTTCTGGATGTTACACCACCACCCCCCTGCCCTACTTCCTTCCGTGGGGCCCTCTAGTCTTCCCCTCCTTGCCGGCTTTGTCCTCTACTCTCAAGTTTTCTCAGATCTTCCCTATCTTAAACATTGAAACACTTTTCTTTGCTCTATTTGCCTGTTTAGTCACCTTTTCATCTTTTTTCCTCCCTGAAATCTCCAAATCCTAGGGTAAGTCGCGTCTATCTACTGTATCTACTCCCTTTGCTTTCTTACCTCTGCCGTCTGGACGTTCACAAGCTATCCTGGAAGTGCTTTCTTGAAGATTGCTTTCCGTGTTCCTGTCTCTTTGTCTCTGGCATTTGATATAACCGAGGGAGAAGAGTGCCTTCCACCACCGATGTCCAGCGCCCAGCGCTGATGGTGGTTAGAAGCCGCTGGGCTAACCTCGGCTAGACACGGAGGCTCTGTTCCCTCTTCCTTCCCCACATTTCTCTTCCACCCGGTCTTCCGCATGCCCTGTGCCTCACTGGCACTTCTGGTCTATCCCGCAGAGCATGTTATCACTTACGTCTTCCTCAGGACTCTCCAGCAGTTCCTCAAGCACTTTTGATCCAAACTCAATCTCCTCAATTGGCATTTAAAAAATGTAACTAATCCGCTGCTTAGAAAGAGTTACAGAGGCACTAATAAAACATTTAACTGGGAAAAAAAAAAAATACCGTGGGAAAGAAACATCTCTCTCCCAGCCCATTCTTTTAGTTTTCTTTCCCAGAAGCGATCACTGTTAGCAGTTTCTTATATATCCTGGCAGAGATATTTGGTGCCGTACAAGTGCTTCCTGATTGGACTACAGCTCACCACTCTGACTGGGGCTCTGTCCTTTATCCCAGCCACCTGGGCTGGGGCCCTATTTACCTACTGGACATTTGTCCCAGGGTTGGGCTCTACCATACACACTCCCAGTCGCCGGTTTGTGATTTGCCTCAACCCGCATGAATCTGAGACTGTGCTCGCCCTCACTAGATTGTCTGGGGCTTCGGGGGGGCTGTGATAGACCTGCAAACCACGCCCTCCCCTGTGACCGCTGTGAGGCATTCCAGTAGTCCTTCCTGGTCTCAGGAAGTCCAGTCCCAACCCCACTAATTTTGACTCTGCTGTTTTCGTATCAACCCGAAATTGGAGACAGTTCTAACTAGTTTTGCATCTGAACCATGGTGAGTTATCTGTTCACCTGATTTGCCAGGAGGTAAGAATGAAATGACCATGTTACTTTGCTTCTGAGCTGTCGCTTCCTTGCCGGGCCTGATTCCTAAGCCCAGGTTGACCCCTCTTCTAATGATGCCCTGGAATGATTGGAGAAAGAACTTGAGATTCTCCACATCTACCCTTTAAATCCTGTGCACATGAACAGCGATAACATCTGGGTGCAGAAAGCTTAATGTCTTTATAGCCAGAGTGCATTTCCTGCTAAATCGAGGGAGAACAACTCCTCTGGGAGACACTCTCTAGTTCTGCAACTGACTAGACAGTAATGACAGCCCTGCCTTTGGAAAATATCCCTGTAATGACATCAAGAGTCTTAAAAACTGCCTTTGGGGAACATAGAAATTACTGTTGTCGTTAGATGCGCAGTACCTTAAGTACAAATAGGAAGACTTTGTTTTGTTCTTTTAAAACCCACCTAATGAACAGCAGGCCTGGAATGGCATTTGCTGAGGAGGTGCTACATTCGTGACGCTTGGCATCATTTTAAATATTGACTTGGAGGTAAGTTTTGATCTGTTTAATGGTGATGCATTATAGATACCATCAGGAGAGAGATTATCCCAATCTAGAGTTTCACAATGTGTGGACCAAGGATGACAGTCTTGTAGGAAGAGGTTTAGCAGTCAAATAAAAATATATGAGAAAAGCTGGATATAAAGCATTTCTCTTTCTTGCATGTCCACGATGCACATTAGCCCATCAAAGACTCTGAGAGGTCCTAGAGTGAAATAGCCTCTAAAATTTTCTATTAACCTAAACTTACCTGGCAATGAAACCCTTTATGCGCAATGTCTATTAACAGCCTAAAGAACTTTGGTTCAGAGGAACACATACTGGACAAAAATGCTGCTTCAGTTTATCCAAGCAAGTGAAGCAATTTATTTATAAACAAATAATTGGTTCCCAGAAATGTTTCATGTATTCATTATATAGTAGTCCCCCCTTTATCCACAGGGAGGTACATTCAAACACCACCCCACCCCCCGCAGTGGATCTCTGAAATCACAGACAGCACCAAACCCTATACTGTTTTTTTTCCTATACGCACATAGCTATGATAAAGTTTAACTTATAAATTAGGCATAGTAAGAGATTAACAACCATAACCGTTACTAAAATAAAACAATTATAACAATATTGCTGTGAGATGATAAAATGCCGATGTGATGACACAAGGTAAGCTGAATGGCAAAGGCATTGTGACGTAGGGTTAGTGAGGCTGTTATTGACCTTCCGATGATATGTCTAGAAGACTATCTGCTTCCACACCGTGGTTGACCACACGTAACCGAGACCTCAGAAAGCAAAACCGTACGTAAGGGGAGACCACTGTATTACACGCCAATAACATAATATGCCATTATATTATAAACCAATAACACCAAGTATAATACATGGGTGAAATATTTAGGGGCACCAAGCACAGTGAACATATTATCTAATAGCATCTATAATCGAATATTTACATTCACATCTTCAAAAGACCAGTTACTCAAAAATACACTTATCAAAATAGAGCTGGTTGTCTTCAATCCTTATTTTCCAGTGGCTCTTCCTCTGGTCCCCTCTTGAGAAACTTCTGACAGGACCTGAGGGTCAGTTATTGGTCACTGACATTTCCCCCCCTTCGATATCAATGTAATTAAGCCTAAAAAACTCTTCCTCACTATCAGCTTCACACCCTGGGTGGTCCAAGCTTTCTTTCCCACACAGGCTCTTTCAAAATGCTATTAATCTCTCTGAAGTTCTAGGTCAGAATATTGTCTTCTTGCCACACTGTTGGCTATGATATTTCATGTACGTAATTTATAACATATTGCTTAAAAATAATTTAAAAAATCACACAAAATTGGCATTTTTATGAAATGAAATAACTATATTTATGAAAATGGAACAAAGATTAAAGACTATTAATTCGTTCATTCCCAGATAACTCCTCTGTTGGCATTCAGGGAATGTTCTAGAAGGCAGCCACTTTGAGAATCTTATCTTGATGGCCCAGATTTTGTGGTTTTTTATTTAATAGGAACTTCAGTGGAAAGGAGAATGGAAATAAAATCTCCCTGGTCTAGGAGCCGGGGCTCTGCTTTAGTCTGGGAGAAAACGGGAGAAAGAGGCAGGGTAGGGTCTGGCCACACGGTAGTGGCTGCTGCTGTTTTTCTCCGTGAGAATTAAAAATGAGCCCCTATGAGGGGATTGAGGATTTGTGTTGGCGGGCTGGAGTGAAGAGGGCAAAAAAGCTGGATCCAGACAATAGGCAGCTGTGACATATTTCAAAATCCAAAGGCAGGCAATATCCTCTTTTCAGACTTATAAATTCTAGAAGTAGTTTGTAGGTGCTTTGATTTCACAGTAAGTAACTTTAAAAAACTTAATCTGAAAGCTGACTCTAGTCGCCTACCATTTTTTTCCCCAAGTAAGAATAAACTTATTTGCCTAGAATTTATCATTACCATTGTTTGAAAAAAATAAGAAAGGCATCATCCCACATGTGCACACACCATCCAACATTTACGTTTGATTTTTGAAATCAAATGCATTCAGCTTTATGAAAAACCTGGTACATTGTCCTAATTTTTCTCATTTTGCTAGGTTCACTTTGTAACTGACCAACTGGTTCAGATTAGTGTTTTGGAATGCTAGAAGAATCTCCTAAACATGTCCGAGATAGTATTATTATCTTTAGAGAAACTCATGTTGGTGTTATTGGTTGTCTTAGAATATACAAACGTCTCAGACAACGCTATTTATTGAACCTTCTAGAGAAAAAAAGGCCTGAGCTCCGTCCTTGATGTACTTACAAATGAATGAATGAATACAACACACTCTGGTCATTTCCAGATAAGCATTTACTGAATAAATACTTACTGACACAGTACAAAGAGAATACTTAAGTATGAGATCATGTGGAAGGAATAACAAAAAGGGTGGTGTTAAGCGGGGAATATTCTTGCTCCTTTCTTAAGAAAGAGGAAACTGAGGCCGAGAGGTTGGAGGATATCAGGGTAAAAGGATGTAAGTCCTGACTCTGGCTGTCAAGGACTGCTGTTGTGACTGTGGTCATTGTGTGTTTTGCTTAAATTTTCAGGAGAGTCTGACAGGGAACTCCCCTGCTTAGGGCTGACTGGATCTTGTGTCAGCCCCTTTTACCTAATTAGCTATGGTTGGAGGGGACAGTCAGGACTGTGAGGGACAAACCTGGGTGACTGTGACCATGTCTTCAGCAAACGCTTTGAGTTCCCACCAAAAGAGAATTCTTGGTGGTTTTCTGAGAAGGTGGTATAGGCCAAAGAGCCCTGCTCAAATCTATCTGCTGTTCTTAATAAGTTTGAATTTTATAAGCATGTCCATGGCTCTATTTTTCAGGCAGGAATAAAAGAGTTGGGTTTTAAATGTGGAAGAGTCTGGGATCTAGGGGCGCCTGGGTGGCTCGGTCGGTTGAGCATCTGACTTCGGCTCAGGTCATGATCTCGCGGTCTATGAGTTCGAGCCCCGCGTCGGGCTCTGTGCTGACAGCTCAGAGCCTGGAGCCTGTTTCAGATTCTGTGTCTCCCTCTCTCTCTGCCCCTCCCCTGTTCATACTCTGTCTCTCTCTGTCTCAAAAATAAATAAGCGTTAAAAAAATTTAAAAATACATAAATAAATAAATAAATAAATAAATAAATAAATAAATGTGGAAGAGTCTGGGATCTTTTCTAAGCACAAGAGGAATTTTTTTTTTTAATTCTGAATGTTTTGATTTGTTGATGAGACTGATTAGTTTACTCCTAATAGCCAATATTTTAATCTGAGAGTATTTCTATTTCCCCCATTTTCTCAATCATTTGAATTCTGTTAACTTTGTAAAATGATTGAAAGGCACTAAAGACAAAGCATGAAAACAATCTGCTGACATTATCCAAATAGTTTATACATGATTATTTGTGGACCATCCCCAAATGAGGTTATACAGAAAAACAAGGGGACATAAAGACTAAAATATGGTAAATCAAATATATTAATTAGAACTCTTGGTTGCACTGACAGAAAACCAAATAAAATTGACTTAGGTGAACAACAGAATGCATTGAAAATATACTAGATATCTCATAGAAACTAAAGATGAAAATCAGGAAGAGTCAGAATCCAGGGTTTGAACATAATCATGATCCTCTTATCCCCTGGGTGCTCTGTCATTTGGTCAGAAGTCCACTTCTGGACTAATCAAGACGACCACCGGGGGGTCAATGTCATAGCACGGCTACTATCAAAGAACTGTATGTATGGAGTGGGGAGTGTGAATGGAAAGAGGGTATTTTCAGAAGATGTAAAAAAGAGTATAATAACAAAACAGATATGTCCATCTTATTGAGAAAATAGAGAAGGAAGATAGCCAGAGAAAATAGCTTGTCAAGTTCTTGAATGTTTACAAATAATCAAGGTCATTTTTAAAGGTCAAGTACTCTCCTCCATTGAAGGAAAAACTCCTTCATTCAGGAACATAATTTGAAAGACATATCAACAAATGGTAAGCTGTCGATTGTGCAATAGATAGGTTTATTGTACAATTGGCCTATTGTGCAATGCTTAGTTACTAATATTCATTGTGCACTCATCATACACAAAGTACTATTCTAGATATGGGGTGGGAATTACAAAGATGAATGGGTCCCTCCCCTAAGGAGTTTACACTTTAGTAATCTGTAGAAGAAAAAGCAAACTATAATAACTTGGTGAACCTAACATGAGGATCCATCACTTGTTAAAAAACAAATCCTGAATTCCTATTCTATCATTTCCTCTAAAAAAGGATCTGCGGTCTTAAAAACAACAACAACAACAACAACAACAACAACAACAAATGATGCTGTATATGGTGCATCCCCACAATTTGTGGTCTGAGCTAAATTTGCAATTTGCTAGATGTCCTCACTCATACCTTGCATACTAATCACACAGCCTTACCACCTGGTCTCAGCTGAAGGTATTAATTGAAAATTTTTTCTGTGTCTGTTTCTCACTCATCTATTGGGGAAAGACCGTGAAGAAAGGGGAAGGTAGGTCAGTTTTTAGAAGTGATGTAAGGGGCGCCTGGGTGGCTCGGTCGGTTAAATGTCCGACTTCGGCTCAGGTCATGATCTCACAGTCCATGAGTTTGAGCCCGGCGTTGGGCTCTGTGCTGACAGCTCAGAGCCTGGAGCCTGTTTCAGATTCTGTGTCTCGCTCTCTCTCTGCCCCTCCCCTGTTCATGCTCTGTCTCTCTCTGTCTCAAAAATAATAAATAAACTTAAAAAAAAAGTGATGTAAGTGTTCTTTTATCCATGTATTATTATTATTATTATTATTATTATTATTATTATTATTATTTTCAAGCCTGGTTTTTAAACGTCTAGGAAGGAGATTGAGGGGAAAAAAAGAGGTGGTGAGAGGGGAAGTTGGGGGAGGAAACCAGCAGGTGGCGCTTGTCTCCTCTGATGAGATAAGAATATTTGACTCCACCTAGAATCCTGTAGGATTTAAGGGTCGACTGTGCATGCAGCCAATGCAAGTGACATAGATCATGTCGTACTTTAATGCCGAGTACATGAAGTCACAAGTTCCAGCCTGTTATCTAGGCCATCATCTTTCCGAACTACCATTTAAAAGATGGGCTCACCTATCCCCCAGGTTGTAGTATTTTTGTACAGGTATTCTCACCTCTCCTAGCCAAGTCGCTTATAGGGACCATCAAGACTTGGTTATCTCGCACAAATAAAGGCCCCAGAGAGCTAGACTTGAAACCCCGGAAAGGAGTCTTCACCTGGTCCACCCTAAGGTGTCAGATGTTCTGTCGCCACTGGTGTGTTAGCCTTGGTCTGGGCAGAACGTGAATTTGCTTACATGTCAGTCCCCATGTCCTTTGGAGGCAGCAAGAAGCGTCACGAGGACACTTTGACGGCACCTGTGAACAGGCTCAAAATGTGCTGAGTTACTGGCTAGTTGGGGCCACTGGTTTCTTACCTTTCCCTGCACCATCCAACTCTGGGGCTCAGTCAGCCCTGGTCAGCCCTCCTGTGACAATGGATTCTGTCTGCCATGAAAACTGCCCTCACTTTGAAAGTCTTTCCTTCCTTTCTGTGTCTGTAGTTTTCCCCCATCGCTCAGAAAACCTACCCTACTCTTGTCTCTTCTCCAGCCTGGGAGTACATAGGAAGGAGGCCAACCCTACAGTCCAAGGGCTGCAAGTTCGTATCCAGCTCTGCCTCTGACTGCACGGGTGGCCTTAGACAAGTTTCTTAACTTCCTCTGTAGCCTGGGAAACAATTTTTCCGCTCATGGGATCCCTGGATTAACGAGATTAATTTGTAAACTATTTAGACCACCGTTGGTTCCTTGTAGGTGCTCCGATGCCAGGAGCAGGGGTAGACTGTTGGACTGTCCCCACAGTGAAAAACTGCCTGTCGGGGAACTTCGGGTCAGAGAGGCAGAGTAGTTCGCAAATTTGAGATCATAACCTTTCACCTCCCCATGATCTCACTGTATTTCAAACCCCATTTATTGCCTCGCTGGCGTCTTCTGAGACTTCCTAAAACCTCCGGTCTCCCAAGATACCCTGGGCAGCGAAAAGAACCCCAGGGGCCTTCGGCGTCTAAACCAAGGTGACCCGCTGCAGGGGTCCGGCCCCCCTGACGCACCCGCATTGCCGGGCGGAGCGCAGCGAAGCCGCGGGGGCCGGCCGGGCTCCGAGCGGAGGAAGGCTCCGGGCTGGACTGACAGCTTGGGGAAGGAGGAGGAGAGAGCGGGCGGCGCGGCGCGGCGCGGCGGAGGAGGGGAGAGCCGCGGGGAGGAGGGAGCAAGGGCGGGAGGAGACACATGCGCGCTGCCTGCCGCCGCCGCCGCCGCCGCCGCCGCCGCCGCAGTCCTTAGCTTCCCGGGGACAGGAAACCTTCGAGACCGAGCTGCCACTGCCGCCTCCCCGACTGCCCCCGTTCGGCGCGCCTGCCACACCCTCCTCCCCTCTTCCACAATCTTTCGGTGGGGCACTGCAGGGACTCGGCCCGCGCTGCCGTCTCCCCCTCCCGGGGGAGCGCTGTGACCCCCCCCCGCAGGAGCGGCGGGGCGGGGTGGGGGGCCCGGGAGAAGATGGCGACGCCGGGAAGCGAACCCCAACCTTTCGTCCCTGCCCTCTCGGTGGCTCCTCTGCACCCACATCATCATCCCCACCACCATCCCCACCACCATCAGCACCACGGAGGAACGGGAGCCAACAGCGGGGTCGGGGGAGGCGGCGGCGGCGGCGGCGGCGGCGGCAGCGGGGGCTTCAACCTGCCCTTGAACCGAGGGCTGGAGCGCGCGCTGGAGGAAGCGGCCAATTCCGGGGGGTTGAACCTCAGCGCCAGGAAATTGAAGGAATTTCCCCGGACCGCGGCCCCCGGTCACGACCTCTCGGACACGGTGCAGGCAGGTGAGAAAGGGGCGAGGGGCAGGCAGGGAGTGTGGGTGACGGGCTGTCGCGCCATCCCCCCGCGGCGGCCAGTCTGAGATGTGGCCTCGCTGGGGGTCCTCTGGCCGGTGCTCTCCCGGGTAAGGGGCACGCGTGGGCGCCGGAGAGGTGGGCCCCGCCGAGGGCACGGTGGCCACCGCCTCGCCGGGCGGCCTGCGGCGCGGCGCGGCGCCGGGAGAGCCGGGGTGCGCCCGGCCGCGGCGGCGCCCGCGAGCGCGCGGGTCCCCGGCTCCGCACCCCGCGGCGGCCGCGCCGGGGCAGTGGCGGCCGGGCAGGCACTGGCGGGTGCGCCGCGAGCGCGCCGTGGAAGCGGGAGGTTTGGGGCGGCCGCGTCGGCTTCCCGGGCCCCCGCGCCGGGCCGGGGAAGCCGAGCGCCGCGTCCGCGCTTCCGACCTGGGCAAGCGCTCCTTGCGTCCCGGCGTCGCCGGTCGGACGGGAAAACCCAGACAAAGGTGGCGCTCCCGGGGCCAACCCCAGGGCAGCGGCGCGGTGCCGCTAGGCCCCCTCGCGACATCAGCGAGCGGCCCGGCGACTTGGTGCAGACTGCGAGGAGGTGCCAGGCTTCCTGTTTCTGCGCCTGTGCGAGGGAAGAGCCGCTGCCGGTTGTCGCGACTCGGAAGGGGCAGCCACTGCGCCGGCGGTCGGCTGGGCTCCCGCGTTCCTTGCCCCTAGCTAACCGCCCACACCGTTTGGTCGCCCCGCCGAGGCCCCCTAGTTCCCAGTAACCCGATCTTTGCGGGGGCCCGGGACGGGACGGCAAGGCATATTAAAAGAAAAGTAATTAAAGTGAGCCGGTTTTCCTGTGTGAGCCCGACAAGTTGTAACACGCGCCAATGAGCAGCCAGCTCTTTTCAAGTTATGTCATGTATTGACATATTTCTGAGACGTCTGCTTTCTCTTTGGTAGCTGGAGTCACTGGAGCGGGATCTATAAACAGGAAGGAGGGTGGTGGAACTCGATTCGGGCCTTGGTTTCCGACCATCCGGTTCAGCTCCCCCGGGGAGGCTTTGTGTCTTGGCAAGCGCCCAACATTTCCCAGCGCAGTGGGTGCCCCATTTTGGAACCACTGCCCAGCCCTCCTGGCTGTCATCACCTCCTGGGCCGAGTGTCAGACCCCTTGGATACTGGTTGGCTCAACTCTCAGCTCCAGATCTCCCAGTTTCCTCTCGTGGAGGAAGCGGGGGCTGGGCGAGGGAGCAAGGCTTTAGGAGCTTACGTTTCCAGTGCTTGCTTTTCGTTTTCGGCTTCAATTCAGTAAACATTTATTGAGCGTCCTAATGAATATTTAGAAAGAATTCCAAGTTCGCTGGAGGCAGAAAAGGCTCTTGAGGGTCATTACGCTTTGTGATTTGGGAGGGAATTTCCAGAGTTGAGCTGTCAGCAGCTGGGGAGTCTTTTGATGGGACCTCTTGGTTACATTTTTCTCAAGTGGAAGTTATTCCAAGAATTGCCTGAATCATTAACTTAAAAAAAAAATCTGTTAAGTTCTACTTCCCTTTTGCTATAGTAGAGTATACCAGAGACTATAGGGAAGGACTGGATATGGAACTGGCATGACCAATAATACATGTTTGTACCTTCAGTAGGGGGGCTTGAAAGTTGCTCCCTGGCTTTAGTTACGCAGACGGTTACTCCCAAAGCTGAATGAACGTGATGTGTCTGCTGAGTTGGCATTTCTTTGAGACCCATGCTTTTAAAAGCAGGGACCATCTTGTTCAGTTAAGATCTTGCCATGTGAGGTAAATGCTCAACAGCATTCCTGTTCTCCTCTCTGTTTTTGCTTGTGGTGAACTTGGGTTGTGAGCTTTGCCAGTTTTTAATTATGACCCTCCCTTGCATGTTTAATGCTCAGAAAACTCTAGTTAAGACTCAGAGTCTCAACGTTAATTTCCCAACAGCAACAACAACAAAAAATGCAACGTTAGTTATGGGCCAGGGAATGTCACCAAAGTTTGTAGAAACTTCGGACATGCCAGAAAAGATAAAGTGTATTTAAGGTAGCCAGCCATTTCAGGTGAAATTTGAGTACCCCGGTGTATTCAGGGGTTGCTTCTGGCAAAACATCTTTGCCTCAGGTCAACAGCTGGCTGTGAACCAAATGCATTCTGCCCTTTGTTCTAAAGAAATATTTACTGGTCACTGTTCTTTATTTGGAAAAGCAAAAATCAAAATAAAGCAAGAGTTAAAGTCACCCCCGGTTTGCACGGTGTTCTAGCAGAGTGCAGAGTAAGAGGAGTAATGCGTATGATAAAGAAAGTGGTTTTTCCTGGGTTAATATTTAGTTTTCAGAACAGCTCTTGAAATCAGAGTGGCACATGAAGATTCTTAAAGACCCAAGCTGTAAAGTGTACCTTCTCATAAGTCTTGTAAAACAGGGAGTGACACAGAAAGCCTTTTCTCACTGTTGGGTTGTATAATACAGGCCATTTGGTTTACTCCTTGTAAAAGTACCTCTTCTGGCAGCCCCGTATGCAGAACTGCACTCTGGGGCAATGTAGCCGACCTGAACGGAGTTGGAAACTGAGCTATAAGTGCAGAAACATAGAGGCCCTGGGCCACTGAGTAGATAGGTATCTAAGCTCTGTCACTAAAGTGCCTACGTATTTTTCACAGGGGAAAAAAAACTCCCAAGCCCTCACTTGGAGCCTATCGATTTACTCGTATTTGAGTCAGAATAGTTTTGTTGTCAGAATTTAGTCTTTCTGCAGGTGAGAAAGAGAAAGGCTGAGCTGTGCAGGTGTGGTGGCAGAGGTGACATTGGCTGAACGGGAGAAGTGTGAACAAAAGAGCCGCGATTAGCGCTCGGCTTTGCCGTGTGCCGAGTTCTTTATCTGCACCATCCTGTTCAGTCCTCACTGGAATCCTGCTCGTATCCTCATTTCCAGCTGGGGAGATTGCGACTGAGAGCTGTCAGGTACTGTGCTCAAGATCATACCCCTGGTTAGATGGTGAGCCAGTGATTAGACCCTGATGGCTTCACTTTGGCATTGATGTTCTTGACCATTTTCCCGTGAAGCAGAGTAGAGGTGGAAGGAGCAGAATCCCGGAGGCTGTTTGGAGGTTCATTCAGCCAACATTCATTCCCCAGGTACCTACCAAGCACCTCTAAGGGCCAGGCGCTGTTCTAGGCACCAGGGATACAGCCGTGACCATCAGAGAATCCACGAGTCCCTTCATAATGGAGTCCCCGTTCTATCTGGAGGGGGATCGGGAGAGAAATGAGGACATTGATTTTGCAGAATGAGTAGGAAGATTTATAGTATAAATATAGTATCCCTGTCTTAGAAATAGTCATGCTGCGTTGATTTAAGGTGACTTGAGGTGGTTTGCAACAGTAAGAGCACAAAGGGTGATTGGTAATACAAACTGAAGCATAGAACTGGGACTGATAAAAAAAGGACACAGATACGTGCATCGGGAAAGTGAACTTTTTCCCCCCAATGCTAATTTATTAAGTGTGTCATTTTGGGATGAGAAGTTCAAGATGGTGTGGAATATGACTGAGAAAACGCGAATTGAAAAGAGTAAGAAAAGAACGTGTCTGTCTCAGATCGATTGCAGGAGGTGCTAGAAAATAAAAAGGAAGCCCTTGGACTTGAGGGACAGACAGTTGGTAAAAACTGGTGTCATTAAGGAGAGGGCGGAGTATATCACGGCAGTATCTTTTCGAGGCGTTTGGAAGCAGGAAACACCGGACGGGAAATGGAGAGCCTACTCAGGCGGGAATATAGAAGTCTGGCATAAAAAAATGACTCTCTGTGTCCTGTATGTGCCCATGCGGAATGTGTAGGAGATTGCAAGGTGAAGACAAGACAGGAATGCATGAGAAGTTAGGTAATAGTTCAGGAAGTTGCAGGAGCCTCAAAGCAGATCAAAGCGAGATGCTGAATAGCATAGATAGACGTTGTCTGAAATTCAGAAGAAAAGGTTTTTCCAGTTAGGCTGGTTTGGAAAGACTTTCAGAGCCGAGGCAGGGTTTGGGTGAGGTTTTGGAGGATGGATTGGTTTTGGATAGAAGTGCCCATGAGCTTTCTGCGGTGGAAAAGATGTTTCTGTGATGGGGAGTGAGAACCTGATGCTCTAAGATCTGTGCATAAAACAGAAGGAGAGAGCATTTAAGCCTGTGCCTCTGGTCATGTCCTCCCTCCCCACTGTCACCATGTAATGATCTAACAGAGAGCAGGGTTCTTGGGACCTTTTATTTGAGGACTCTGGAGATGGCTGAGGCCTGGGATTTGTCAGCCTGCGGGACTAACACCCTAGTCTGTGTGAGCTAGCTCTCTGAAATGTCTGTATGGACTCAGAGACTCTTCTCTGAGATCTGTGAGCAGGCTTATCTGTTGAATGCTGACACCCCCACTCCCATCCTCCAGCAACCAAATCCTTGGGATATCAGTGCTCTCTTTGTCACTGGAATTCACACGGGACTTGATAAAGCAATCTATGTATTTTCAAGAACACGCTCTCTTCCATAAATTGGGCCACAAAGACTTTTCATTACACACGTGATAAAACTTTGGAAATCATGTGTCTTCTTAAAACGTACCTGCTTTGATAGTTACATCTGGTTTCACATTGTTTTTCTGCTGTTGTATTGGATTTATTATTGCTGTAGCTGCCATTTGTTGTGGTCGCTCTCATATAAATGTCTGTACTTATTACACGTATTCCAAATACTTCTCCATTCATAAATGATCATTCACAGCCTTTCCTTCACAGTATGTTGTCTTCTGTTGATCAGTTCCTTCCTTGTTAAGGCATAGAGGACTTCTAATGGTGAAAGCTTTTATGACATCTAGAACTCCACGTACATGGCGGCTTCGAATCCCATCCCTATGTGCTCTTACGTGTGTCTGTGTGTGGCAGAGACGGTCTCCACAAACACGTTGCTATTCTCAGTGCTTGCCTTAGAGGCTGCTCTTTATTGAAGAGACAGGAGCACACTAATCAAGTTTCTAGAAGAATAGCGTACAATTACAGGCCACACAACCTCCGGGAATTTTTGGTCTGTGCCACTTTATGAAGAAATGGCCCAGGGTTTGACCTTCATCACTGAAATGATCCCACTGGATAGTTTGTCCGTCACGGCGACATCTTATTTGATTTTTGGTGAGTATAGGTCATTAGGCCAAAATTGGGCACCTCACCACTTAAAATTTTTTACTTAAATTATTGACTAAAAGTTTTTTTTTTTTTTTTTTGAGTTCTATGCAAACTTCAATTTTTTCGTGCTGTGGTTTACACATTCTTTTGTGGTAAGCATTTCAAGGGTAAAGGCCTTTTGAAGTCCGTGTTAGTGTTGATCAGTTCAGAGGTCAATTTCCTTTTACTCTTGTCCTTCTGGGGTGTCCAAAGACTTTTTCTGTTCTGATACTTAGCTTCATCATTGCTTGTTTTTAAACATAAGTTTTTTCCCCTCTTTGTGTGTACTTGCCTACGTTTCCCTTTATGTCTATTTTTCTGTATAAATATACAGAAATATAAAAATATGCAAAATAAATATACATAAAGGTATAGATAGGTAGTAGATGGATGATAGAAGGATAGATAGATAGATAGATAGATATTTTGTGTTTAGAGGGGCAGCATTTACTTTCTCTTACTCAGTTCTCTCCAAAAGTCACCCCTACCCCTCCAGGTGCTGCACTGATTATGTTTTTCCAGAGACTCGGTAATTTAAATAACAGAAATGCTATTAACTCAACTTACGGTACCTGGCAGTGGGTTCACCAGTCAGGCCACATAACTTGAACTCTTGTGTAAGCCTCACAAAAACCTGTTTGTGACACTCCTTTCCAGATTTGGTTTCGTGTTTTGGAAAAGGAGTCTTCTGCCTGAGAGATACATCAGGAGAAACTGCCCTGGGCTTAGATCTGGTAATGCCACTAATTTGTGAACTCTTCCAGTGACTGAGTCAGTTGTTAGGGATTAAGGCAATTTGGTGTTAATTGCAGTGATTATTTCAAGTTATAATATTATAATCTATCATAAAACATTTAAGGATATAAGGCATAAAACCCAACTATATATTTACATACCTGATGCCTTTATTTATATGTAACCTGTAGGAGGAAGTCTAGAGGCTTCCGTTACAGATACTCCTGGTTTTTTTTTTTTTTTTTTCCCCACCAGAATTCCAAAATTTGCAGTTGCTGTGATATTTCAGACAGGTTTTTTGTTTTTGTTTTTGTTTTTTCCTATAAGATGTGAATTGTTCAACCCAAAGAAAAAAATCAGCAAAAAACAAACAAAAAAAAAAAGGTCAGAATTCCACGTAAGCCTTAGTTTGGGAAAACTAGGTCTACCAATATAGACAAGCTGGAAGCATGCCTGTGTTTTCATCTTAATTTAAGAGTTCGGTAGTATTGCTTCCATATACTGTAGTAAGAAGTCATGCATTTGGAAACCATCTGTTCCCACAAAGTAATTCAGAAATAAAGTGAGATTGTTTACATGAACAGAAAGTTGACGAACTGTGAGAATTTGGTTTCTCTTGCATACTCCAGCAATGCAATAGAGGAGAAATGCTTTTATAATCAGACTGCTGTCTGTGTTCATAGTTTTTCCCAACCGTATCCTCCTTTATCGGCCACCAAGGAGGATATAGGTAAGGGGAAACAAAAACGAAGTAGAGAAGAACGATATTTGATTTACATGACAAATATAATATATTTTTCTGTGATGAGAAATTGTTGCTCTTCTGTTCATATGCTGTCCGTTTACAGTTCCCAAGACCCTTCCAGGGCATTTTGGTTACCAGGATCAGGCTCTGTGGGTTTGGAATCTTCCTTGATGCTTGCTTTTCTTCCTTGGGCTGTGTTTCCTCAATCTTTTTGCTAGAGGGGGGTCCTAAGACCTTGAGAGATGAATAGGGCCATGACCTCTCAGCTCAGTGAGTCTTGAGTTTCCTCTTCACTGTTGTCCCTGCATGGGCAGGAAACGACCCCATCTTAAGTTTTTTAATCCTCTGGTTTCTTCGGTGGCCTTGCTTTTGACAGCTGACCCCTGCAGTGCAAGACATGGTGTTTTGCTACACAGCGTATTCCTCTAATATCCTTTTGTGTTTTTGATGTTCATGCCATTCAGTGTTAGGAGTGACATCAGTATGTCTGACCCGGTTCCATCAGCGTAGCTGATTTGACTCACGTTATCTCTGCAGGCAACAGTGACAAGTTAGAGAAGGGCGTCAGCTGCAGACTGTCTGACTTGACTTTCCTCTACATGGCCTTCATTTAGCTTTTCCAGGCCATTTCCCTCACTTCTCCCTCCTGCCCGCTCTGTAGGATTCTCTTCCTCCCACTCTCATTTCGGCAGGTCCCCAGGCCTTCCCCAGGCTCCACAGTCTCCCCGCCAGCCCTCCTTGCAGATCTGAGCCCTGAATCATGCATGACCCCAAGGCGCCTTTGCAGTATTTCCTTATGGCATTTTTGGCTAATTATTACCTGCTTCCTTTGGTACTTTTCCCATGTTTAAGTGGTTTCTCTGCCTTTATTGGCCTGGAAGGTCTGGCTAGGCAGGTTTTTTTTCTTTCCTTTATTTTTATATGTGCCCTCCATGCCTATCACAGAAAGTGCTAGATCTACATCAGGGGACTGTTCTGTCTCCTCGTTCCTGCTCATGGCCCACTGTTAGTCCCTGTACTTTTAACCCATCATCTCGGATCTGACCAGATAGCTTAAACCCTGAGCATCGGTGCCCTCACTGGCAGAATGGGAATAATATGTATTTAGTAGAGCTATTGTGAGGACAATAATTATATGGATACCAGAACATTATCAAGTGCTTTCTCTGTGCCAGATGTTGATCCTAGTGCTTTATATGTAAACCTATGTATTAAATATGTGTACTCTAGGTATGGCCTCATTTAATTCTTGCTAAGTGTTCTAACTATAGTAGGAACTCCCTAACTCTTCTAGCTGTTATCTGGATTCCTCCTGACCTCCTGTGTCTGGTTCCCGTTCATCTGCTTCTGAAATGCCTTTCTTGACGACTGTGGCTTGAAGAGGGGGTTTAGATATCTGGAAAACATCCATTCACATCTCTCCCTCATTCAATGACTGAGGACACTGAGGCCCAAGGACACACAGGAGGGTGGTGGGTAGGCTCCTGGACCAAGGCAGAGTCTCACAGCCTGACACCAAAGGGCTGTTTCTGTGGAGCCAGGAGGCTACCCCGGCATAGATGGAAGAACTCCTACCCTTCATATAATTCTCAGGTCACACTTTTCTGGACCCGCCACATGGACGGTCGCTAAAAGACCAAAAACTACTGTGAAATCTTTAATAACGTATGGTTTAAAACCAGGGAGAATAAGATATATAACTAATAGTGGTTAAAGATGAAATAGTGGTTAAAGATGTTAGTTCAGGATTTTACTGCATGTGGTGTGGGGGGGCATGCATGGGCCCCGGGTAGATGGGATTCCAAATACTGAAAGGCGTGTTGGACAGTCCCTGGCCTACAAACTGGAGGCCCACAGCGGTCTTTCATTGCAGTGTTTTTCTTGGAATACATTTTCCTGTGGAAATAAAGTAGTTAAGTGGTGGTTTGGTTCTCCCGCCAACCGTCTATTTAACCCTGGCAGCGATGGGCCTTCGTATTAATGGTGGTTTCTCATTGTTTCTTTGGAAAAACGCGGCGTTAGTTGTGACATGAAATTCTGAATCTGGAGATCTTGGCATCAGGCTGTGAATGAAGCCCCCTCCTCATGGGGATAATTCCCTCTCCTTTTATCCTTTCCGACTGAGTGCCAGAAGGTTTCCCTCCCCTCCTCCAGGTCCCTGGGTCCGTGGGTGCTCCTTCCCACCGGTATGGGGAGCTACGGTTGGCCCAAGTCAGAGTGTCTGCTCTGGGACTCCACAAGGGAGGGGCTGGCCCGGCGGGAGTTTAAACACTTCTCTCCCAGGGGTGCCTGGGTGGCTCAGTCAGTTAAGCCTCTGACTTTGGCTCAGGTCATGATCTCACGGTTCAGTTCGTGAGTTTGAGCCCCGCATCGGGCTCTGTGCTGACAGCTCAGAGCCTGAAGCCTGCTTCAGGTTCTGTGTTTCCCTCTCTCTCTCTGCCCCTCCCTGGCTTGTCCTCTGTTTCTGTCTCTCTCAAAAATAAACATAAAAAAAAAAAATTTAATACTTCTCCCCAAAATTTTTATATTTTTTATGTATTATCTTCTCAATTTATTAAGTTTAGAATTTTGAAGCAAGTTCCTGAATCTCACTGAACTTCAGGTTTGTGATTTGTTAGAAGTGAAAATGCTCTTTACCCCTCAGGGCTGTGGCAGTTCCTGAGGGAAGGTGCAGGACCGTTTTCTTCAGTGAAATAAATAGTTGGAAGTTGTTGGCATATTATTAGCATACGGGCTAAGAGCACACTGTGGCTGGGTCTTAGTCCTAGCTCCTCCAGGACGTGGTGAGTATTTAACCTGCCTTGACTCCGTTTCTTCAGCATAAAAGGAGGGATAACAATCACAGAATTATCTTGAGGAGTAAGTAAACGAATATACGTGTAAAGTGCTTAGTTCAGTGCCTGGCATTGACCTTTGCCATTATTTTTATACTCTATTATCTTTAGAAAAGATATTCAGGTTTTTAAAAAAATGGTCATTTATTTACTTTTTTTGAGAGAGAGGAGCACAAAAGCGGGAGAGGGGCAGAGAGAGACGGAGACACAGAATCCGAAGCAGGCTCCAGGCTCTGAGCTGTCAGCACAGAGTTCACCATGGGGCTTCGAACCCATGGACCTCAAGGTCATGACCTGAGCCGAAGTTGGACGCTTAACCGACTGAACCACCCAAGTGCCCTGAGATTCAATTTTTTAAAGCACAAAAGACCTAAACTCCTGGAAATTTTGTGACATTATAAAATGATTTTAATATCCAGAATGCTTGAGTATACGTGCTTTCACTGTGTGTAAGCATTACTGATGCTCTTTGGCAGTCTTTGGAAGATGGTGGAGTAGGTGGGATTTATTATTCCAGCTCTACATAGAGCCAAATTCTGTGTAGTGAGGAAACCCAGATTTGAGGGTGAAATGGTTTTCCTTGGGTTATGTTGCTATAGGACGGTTGAGCCAAGACAAGGCCTTCTGAGTTTTTATGTGATTTCTATTCAGCTAGCAATATAACAGCATTCTTAGGTCTGATTTGATTTTATCAGGACAGAGAAATCCTGTGGGGGACCAGGCTGATGAGAAGAATGAGTCCAGGATCCTCCCAGTAAAGGATGGGGAACTGTGTTCCAGTGCCACACTATGTATTCAGGCCAGGAGTCTGGGGACCAAGACGAGGCCAAGAGTCTGGGGACCAAGACTGGTTTTTGGCCTCAGGATTGGAGGGTGGTAAGGAGTGGGTGAGGCCTCAGAGGAGGGCTTGCCTTGCAGCTCTCTGCCCTGTGCAAGAGTCCTGACACTGATTTAAGAGTTTTCCAGATGGGGCACCTGGGTGGTTAAGTCTGTTAAGCGTCTGACTTTAGCTCAGCTCATGATGTCACGGTTCGTGGGTTTGAGTCCTGGTTGGGCTCTGTGCTGACAGCTCAGAGCCTGGAGCCTGTTTAGGATTCTGTCTCCCTCGCTCTCTGCCCCTCCCCCACTTGCAGTCAGTCTGTCTCTCGCTCTCAAAGATAGACATTAAAAAAAGCTAAAAAAAGTAAAAGCTCTCTAGAAAATATTTAAAAGCCTTCTAGAAAAATAAGTAAATGAATAAATAAATAAAAGCTTTCTAGATTAAAATAGATAACCTTTTTATGCTCTTGGCAAAAACAATTTGTGAATCTTTTTACATTTTGGCAACTGCTCTGAGGATGTTTAGCAATTAATTCTTCTATAAAATGTGAGAGATGTCTATGAGGAGGCAAAGCTTTAAGAATGAATATATAGACTTCAATGCTTAAATGTATCTGTTCTTTTCTCACTGTTTTCCTGGCATCCGGCATTTATTTTGGACTTTATTCAGGTATTAATTCTTTAAAAGGCTTGTGATAGGTTCAATATCATCCTGAAGTTACTGGTAATGGAACTGAAAGGGGGATGTCCTCTGGATCCAGGTCCCTTAGGGATATTTCTTCAGTCTTCACGACCGGCTTGCAAGGTAGGTACTGTCCTTGTTGCCAAGAAGGAAATGTGTCAGTTAGGCAAGCTTATAGTAGGTTTGTAGATCCAGTAAAGACAGAGCAGAACCAGAGTCTGAACTCTTGTGGAAAGTTCTGGAGTCTCTTGCCAGGCTCTGTTACGGTGTCACTGAATATGTACAACTGGAGGAACAGACTACAGGAGGGGATTTTGTCATGAGAATCAAGGCCATAGCATTTTGACAGGCAGTCCCTGGGGTGACTCAGATAACGGAGCTTGAGTTGGACTCAGATTCTGGACTACTTTCTTTCTCCCACTAGTCTGAAAGCGGGTGTGGGGGACACAGGTACAGGTGCAGTGAGTTCTAATCCTCACCTCTAAGCCAGTTATCAGCTCCATTCTGAGAACTGCATTTTAAAGAAGCAACAATTACTAGTTTTAAAAATTCTCCAAGGTTTCTGTTGTTTAGAAATGTAAATACACATTAGGGTTTTTAGTTTTGGTGTAAAATTTTGTTAGGCTGTATATAACATGTGACCTAATTGAACAACCCATTTAAACATTACTAGATTTTTTTCCCTACTATGAGAAATGAATGAAGAGCCACTGGGTGAATGAGCAAGTAGTTTACTTTCTAGAACATTCCCTGTGTAACACAAGTGTTTATATTCTAAAAGTTTTATTAGGTAGTAATCATTGATTTGGTTTCTAAAAATGCATATTACTTTGTCCTACAGATCCTTCAGTACACTAATTAATTGCTTTTGCAATCTTATAAACGGGATTGAACAGCAGCCCATTTTGGCTAAAATGGCAGCATGGTTTATGGCTAAATAACCAAAATTTTTTGTGTTGATGCAAATTGATCTAAGTCAAAGGAATCTGATTGTTCAGTTGAAGGCAGATAGACCTCTCTTTGTACAGCTCCCTCGGAGGTGTGGGTGATAATCTCTGCATGCAATTTTAGGCAATTATATGTGTTTTTCTGGCCTTTAGAAAGCCTGGATAAATGAAAGTTACTTTTAGTTGTGCTATTCATTCCTGTGGCTGTAGTCTTGCAATAAACGCTGGCTGTGGTTTATTCAGATATTTACAATTAATGCTTTCCTGTATCTATGCAGTACTTTAAAGGAAGCTATAACTTTGTGCTTGCTAAGGTGCCTAAGTCTGATCTGGTTTATGAAATTCAGTTGGTGGCTGTATAGGCTTGCTTCTGCACCCCTCCCACCCCCAGAGTCCTGATATCTTAATGAGGACTTGGTATCTCAATATGAAATTTGCACAGTGGGAGTTCTGAGGTAATATGCCCTGATAGAGCCCCCAGTTTCTGCCTCTTAGAGAGGGGATGACAAAGAGAGGGTACCCCAGCTAAGTGCTTGCATAATCAGGCAGCCTGCGTCTTTCTAAAGTGGTTTGTTCGTTTCATTGTGTGGGGTACGTTGTGCTCTCTAGTGTGTCAGTGTCTCAGGCCCCTTCTCTCCTCTGGCAGCCTTGTTTGTAACCTCTCAATTCCACACTGTAGATTGCTTGATGAGCCTCATGAGTTTTGGATGAGAGACGTCAGCTTTCAAACATACCACTTTGTGATCTGCAACACTTTCAGTTTGGAAGAGAACATTTGGTCACTGTACACATCATAAGACGTGCTCTTACAGGGTGCACATAAGTAGCCTCATGCTAAGTCCAGCTTGGTTTATAACGCTTGCGCTGGCTTAATGGATGATAGCAGCTCCTGATTTGGACGCTAAGTCCTATGATCACTCCACTCATACGGGACCATAGACACCATCTCTCTCTCCCTCTCTCTCTCTCTCTCTCTCTCAGAGTTTATTTATTATTTATTTATTTATTTATTTTGAATTTTTTTTTTCAACTTTTATTTTTTTTATTTTTTTTATTTTTGGGACAGAGAGACAGAGCATGAACGGGGGAGGGGCAGAGAGAGAGAGAGACACAGAATCGGAAACAGGCTCCAGGCTCCGAGCCATCAGCCCAGAGCCTGACGCGGGGCTCGAACTCACGGGGCTCGAACTCACGGACCGCGAGATCGTGACCTGGCTGAAGTCGGACGCTTAACCGACTGCGCCACCCAGGCGCCCTATTATTTTTTGAGTGGGAGGGAGAGAGAGAGAGAGAGCGTGCAGAGGCAGGGCAAAAAGAGAGGGAGAGAGAGGATCCCAAGCAGGCACTACTCAGTCAGCACAGAACCCGATTTGAGGCTCCAACTCACAAACTGTGAGATCATGACCTGAGCTGAAATCAAGAGTCGGATGCTTAATCGACTGAACCACTCAGGTGCCCCACCATCTCTTAAGGATAAACTGAAAAGGAGACCAATGAAGTGACTTGCACATCCCCCCGCCCCTCCCCCACACCCCTCCCCAGTTACCGTCAGATCGGGTCTAGAATCAGAAGAGTTTATCCTGGCCATCTCTGTCAACTGCCCTTACTGCTATCCTTTGGCTGTATGTCCTTTGGCTGGTTTCTCTTTTTAACTTTCACACCAAGAAACCCTCACAGGAAGGTGTTTGGCATTCGTTGTTAATTTTAGTGGGCAAAATGCAGTACTCATTTAAAATGTTTGAAATATAGTGTGTGTAAAAGGAGTCTACACAAAATGTGGGCATGATTTAAATGATGATAGTGAAATAGACACAGGACAGAGAGCCGGCAGGACGCTGGGACTGGGGGTGGGGATGTGATCACCTGGGAAGGTACAAGGTGTGGTGCAAACAGTCCGTGTCTTGATTGTAATGTGGAGTACCCAGGTGTGTGCATTTGGCGGCACTCAGGGAACTCTACCCTTGCAGATGGGGGCATTTTTTGTTTATAAATTGTAACTTAGTAAAGTAGACCCATTATTCAACTTACAAAGTAGACCATTTGCAATGTGTATGTTAGCTCTTTGCGTGCTGTGTATTCCCGTTGACGGGCTATTTTAAAACACAGAATAATTGGGTCTTTATGGCCGAATCAATGCCTCACTGTTAGAAGACTGATATTTCGGGGCGCCTGGGTGGCGCAGTCGGTTAAGCGTCCGACTTCAGCCAGGTCACGATCTCGCGGTCCGTGAGTTCGAGCCCCGCGTCAGGCTCTGGGCTGATGGCTCGGAGCCTGGAGCCTGCTTCCGATTCTGTGTCTCCCTCTCTCTCTGCCCCTCCCCCGTTCATGCTCTGTCTCTCTCTGTCCCAAAAATAAATAAAAAAAAACGTTGAAAAAAAAAAAAAAAAAAAAAAAAAAAAAGAAGACTGATATTTCTATTGTAGTGGACAGATTCTTTGATCTTCATTTTCTTTATTTTGGAACAGCTTGTTAACAGTCTGCATAGACATACTATAAAATATTCTATTTATGAGTGGCATTTTATTTTATTGATGGACAAAACTGATACTGAGTTGTTTTCTACTACCACTGGGCTGCTGATGTTGGCTAACGAAGTCCATGGCCCAAGAGCATTGGTTGTACGTCTCTTGGGTTCCAGACACTGTGCAGACAGGATCCCATTCTTCTCCCCAGCCTATATGATAGGTGTCATCTACCTTATTTAAAAAAATTTTTTTTGAACATTTATTTATTTTGGAGAGAGAGAGAGAGTGCTCGTGCATAAGCGGGGGAGGGGCAGGGAAAGAGGGAGACACAGAATCCGAAGCAGGCTCCAGGCTCGGAGCTGTCAGCACAGAGCCTGACGCGGGGTTCACACCCACGAATCCTGAGATCATGACCTGAGCCGAAGTTGGACGCTTAACTGACTGAGCCACCCAGGCGCCTCTGGTGTCATGTACCTTAAATGTCATCAAGTACAGAAACTGAGGCTTGTGGGTATTAAGCAGCTTGCCCAAGATCCCCACATGGGATGTGGGGGAGCCGGGGTTTGAATCTCATTTGTCTGACTGTAAAGCATTCCCCTTTCCCACCATGCACACTGTCATTTAGAAAGGACTGCCCTTTCCTGGAGAAAGGGGAGCACTTTGTCTACTCCCTGGCTGTAGCTGTAGCACGAAGACCATGTGGCATATCACTTCCAGACTTCCTACATCACACCTGTGACCGGCACACCCCTTGCCCAGCCTCCTTCTGTGGCTCTCTCCTGCCTGCCCAGCCAGGGTCAGCCGCCTGCTGGCAGATCTGATGGGTCCTGGACTCTGGCGCCACCCTTCTTATCCCACTGGGTTTTCCTCACACCCTCCTCAAGGACCCCTGGGGCTCCAGCTGCCTTTTCCTGTCGTGTCCCCATATGTTCTGGGTTAAGTGGCCCTACTTTGCCTTTGATCATACCTTTGCTTTCCTCTCTGCATTTGCCAAGTAAAATAAAACAGAAAACAAAACAATAAAAAATAAAACTCCAGTACTCCAGTGCCTGTCAGTCATCCCCAAATCTCAGCTCCTGCCTCTTCCGTGATGTCCCTGATCCCAGCCTCCTACGCTCCCCATTCACCTCCATCTTCTCTGAGCTTCAGGCTTTGGGTCTGAACCAGGTGGTTTAAGTGATCAGGTCCCTCACTTATTCTTTAATTTCATGTCTGTTCTTCCCAATTCAGAACAATAAGAATGATAATCGCTTTATTTATTGGGTCCGGTGTTGTGCTGTGCATGTTAGGTGGCTTTTCTCCAGCAGTCCCCAAGGAGGTAAGTATATGTTTTCTCCCTATCTGACAGATTAGGAAATTGAGGCTCAGAGAGGAATGTCCAGGTACTAAGTGGAGAAATTGAGATTCAAATCCACCTTGACTTGAGTGGTCACATCCTACTCTTGACTCCTGGCAAACTCCTTGAAGGTAATGGAAAGACAAGAACGTGACATTTATTGTTTCTTTGCCAGGGACTGGCAAAAAAGGAAGTCAGCTCGTGTGATTTTTTTTTTTTTTTTTTTTTTTTTTTTTTATATTTTTTTAACGTTTATTTATTTTTGAGACAGAGAGAGGCAGAGCATGAACGGGGGAGGGTCAGAGAGAGAGGGAGACACAGAATCTGAAACAGGCTCCAGGCTCTGGGCCATCAGCAGCCCAGAGCCCGACGCGGGGCTCGAACTCACAGACTATGAGATCGTGACCTGAGCTGAAGTCGGACGCTTAACCGACTGAGCCACCCAGGCGCCCTCAGCTCGTGTGATTTTTACACTAAGGCTAAAAATTAGGTATCACAGCCTCCAGAAGCCAAGCCTCAATTTTTTTTTTAAATTTTTCTTTTCTTTTTACATTTATTTACTTTTGAGAGAGAGAGAGAGAGACAGAGCACAAGCAGGGGAGGGGTAGAGAGAGAAGGAGACACAGAATCCGAAGCAGGCTCCAGGCTCCCAGCCATCAGCACAGTGCTGACACGGGACTCGAACCCGCAAACTGTGAGATCATGACCTGAGCCGAAGCCGATCACTTAACCAAGTGAGCCACCCAGGCGCCCCCCAAGGTTCAATTTAAATGATTTACTCCAGGTCACAGAGCTGATAAGTGGAGCCATCAAAATTAAACCAGGTCTTTCTGCCCCTAGACATGCTTTGCTCTGTGCATGAGAAACTCCATCTATATTTCTTTCTCTTAATTCTCTCCAGGGCCTTTTATTTCCTATTTTGTTCTCTCCAGGGCCCAGGTGGATATTAGTGAAACTTTTCAATTAGTGTTAGGTTGATTGAAAAAAAAAAAAAGGTTCCCTTTATTCTGTTAGAAAAGCCTGAGTATGTAAGACATCTTCTAGTAGGGAAGATTGGAACCTGTAAAGAAGTTAGATTTTTTTTTTTTAATGTTTATTTATTTTTGAGACAGAGAGAGACAGACAGAGCATGAATGGGGGAGGGGCAGAGAGAGAGGGAGACACAGAATCGGAAGCAGGCTCCAGGCCCTAAGCCATCAGCCCAGAGCCCGACGCGGGGCTCGAACTCACGGACCGCGAGATCGTGACCTGAGCTGAAGTTGGACGCTTAACCGACTGAGCCACCCAGGCGCCCCAGAAGTTAGATTTTTAAAAGAGACGATACACAGCAAAGGTGAGGTGGAATCAATTCTCGAATGGCATGGCCACCACAGAATTTTTCGTTTATCTTAGGAGATGTACTTCATACTTTCCTGACTTTACTGTGGTAGAGCGGGAATGTCTAAAATTAAAAGACAGGAGAGGATGACTTAGGATTTCTGTTCACATTTTTTAAGTTGCTGTGTTTTTAGCCTGCTCCAATCAGCCGTTTCCCCACTTCACCCGCCTTTCTCAGGTACAGAATTAAAAGCTAATGGTGCTTACCCTGGGCCCTGTCCTTGATGGATTTGTAGACCACTGAAATTCACCCAGGGCTCACCCTTAAGAGTAATTAACTATTATTGGGGCACCTGGGTGGTTCAGTCGGTTGAGCCTCTGACTTCGGCTCAGGTCATGATCTCACGGTTCGTGGGTTCGAGCCCTGCGTTGGGCTCTGTGCTGACAGCTCGGAGCCTGGAGCCTGCTTCAGATTCTGCGTCTTCCTCTCTCTCTGCTCGTCCCCTGCTCACACGCTGTTTCTCTCTCAAAGATAAATAAAGATTAAAAAAAAAAAAGAGTAGTTAACTATTATTAAAAAAAAAAAAAACAAAAACAACAAGCCCAAACAACAAGAAAGGGACTCCTTTAAGTGTTAAATATATAGTAGAGTTTTGTTGATCAAAGCACAGTCTCTGACTGCCCAGCGCACCTTGTGTGTCTGGGCTGATAGCGCAAGTGACCCAGCGCGATGAGACGACAGGTCTGCATCGGGTCCGGTTTCTGGATCTTGGAATATGTCCCCCATTTTGATTCTTGCCCGTCGCGTGATTTTGTGGAGTATGCTGCATGCCGAGAGAACAGTTGCCAGTGGTCTTACGGCGATGTGTTAGCCTGAGTGCCAGAAGAGACTCAAGTGTAGATCCTTGAGTGGTGGGTACCAACTCTCTTCCACACTTGGCCTTTTGTGCCACGTAACTGAGCAGTGCTGGCTGTGTGCACTGGGTTTTCTTGAAGTGGGCCAGGCAGGTCATCTTCCAGGGCTGTGGGGGCTCCCTTAGAATGTACATGATGTGAGAGCTTTGAAATAGCAAAGCGCTCAAATCACCACGTCTCTGTCACTGGCTTCCGTCTTTTTTTTTTTGCTGTGACCATCCAAGGGGTTGGAAACCGCAGTAGTTGTTTAGGTCGTGGGCTTGGAGACCAGGTATTCAAGTCGGCAACGGATCACACAGCAGTGTGCCTAGTGGCTTGGAACCACATTCAAGGCAGTTAAGGTTAGGGTTCTTGCGTTTCTGCCTATTGGCCTGGTGACCTTGGGCAAGTCACTGGGAAAGCCCCGCCCAGTACCTATTTCAGAGGGCTTTGGGAAATTGAGTATGTAAGGGATGTAAAGCAGTGCCTGGCGTATGAGAAACACTTCGTAACTGTCAGCTATTATTACTTGTTCCTTTTGTTTGCTTCTTTGTTGTCCTTCTCCCCTGCCACCATCAAATGCTGGCAGAGACCTTGTTTGTCTTTTTCTCTTGTAACAAGTACCACTAGTTCCCAGGACAGTGTCTAGCCCATGGTAGGAGGTTTGTAAATATTTGAGCTCAATAAATGAATACAGTGGACACATGAATGAATGCCAGGCTCCATGCTGGATGATTCGTATACAGTGCATAGAGTGAACACAGTGCCTGACTTCGTGGAGCTGCCACTTTGTCTAGTGGAGAGGAGCCTGGACATATATCGTGACCAATGGTGACAAGTGACACACAGGGAAAGAGACCATTTTCAATGGCACGATCAGGGAAGAAGAGGCATTTTCAGACCACGTTGTATGGTTGGCTGATAAACGGCATACCTTTTTCTCTTCATCTGTTTGGAGACTTAAAATAATTATTTGTGGGTCCCCCTCTCTGCTTTTTAAAGCAGTTTCATCTCAAATATTTGCTCTCTTCAAACATATAAACCATTATGTGCATGTTCTAAGGTTTTTAAAAGAAAGGCAAACAAACCTCAGCGTTGTAAAAGATTTTAAAAAGTCAACCAAGTAACTTAAAACTGTTTATGATAAATACGTGTTTACTTTTGGTTGCTTGGTATTAATTTTTTTTTCCATTTTGGTGTGTGGGATATTTATTGGTTTTTCTTCATCTTCTCCTGGTTCGTTTGGATAAATTCAGCCAGCAAAATTCTTTTGGGCAGCAGTAATGTTAAAGATTCTGCTAGTCTTAGGATGAAATTTACATTAAATATTTACATTCTTTTTTTTTTAATGTTTATTTATTTTGAGAGAGAGAGAGAGAGAGAATCCCAAGCAGGCTTTGCACTGTTAGCACAGAGCCCAACGTGGGGCTCGATCTCACAAATACCATGAGATCATGACCTGAGCTGAAACCAAGAGTTGGACGCTGAACTCGCTGAGCCACCCAGGCGCCCCTACAAGTACATTCTTGAATGTTACAGTAACAGATTCTTTTGGCTAGTGGGTGATGAGATAACTTGAAAAGATCGAGTCAAAGTATGCCTGACGGATAAGAGCCATTCTTTAATTAGGGTCCTGACTCTGGCTGACCATAGGAAGCAGAGAACCGTTAGAAGGCTCTGTGCGGCTTTCCTCCATTATCACCAGCATGGCAAAGTGTGTTCTCCACTGCAGGTTAATTAATGATCTTATAGGTGTGGGTTTGAGCTCAGCTCCACATCCCAAACTTCGGTGAAGTTGCCTGCTGTGTGACTTAGTTGCACACAGCCGTGGGGTATGCGTACACCGCCATCTATCTACACAAAGCCCTGTTACTCGGCCTTGTGGTTAGGGCACTGGAGCTGTGCTTGGAGGGGCTTTTCATCCCTATACTCTGCACTCAGATGGTTCTCTCTCTAAGCTGAAGGAGACGTGGCTGTGTCACGTAGATCTACTAAACTAAAAGTGTGTTTGGGAGATAGGTACACAGTGCTCTCTTTTCAAAGTCTTGGACAGGGCTTGTGGTTTTCAGCTTCTGGAGTTGACTGAATGTTAGCAAAGCTTCTTGAGCCCTGTCCAGCGCCTTGAAGACAGTGGGAAATCAATGTGTGCTCACAGGAGCCATTTATCTATCTATCTGTCTGTCTGTCTGTCTCTCTCTCTCTCTTAAAGTAGGCCTCATGCCCAGTGTGGAGCCCAATGCAGGGCTTGAACTCATGACCCTGAGACCAAGACCTGAGCTGAAATAAAGAGCCAGAGTCAGATGCCACCCAGGTGCCCCAAACACGGAGACATTTAATTTGGATTAATAATAGGATCCATTTGAGTTGAATGATACAGCAACTTGCTCAGTTTATGTTAAGTACATCATCTTTTCTTTCTCTCTATTTAGATTTTTCTTGAAATGCTTGTAGGAAGCTCTTTTTGGCTGGGATGCAAGAGTGAGGCTGGCTCCTAAGCCCTTGAGCTCATGCCTCTGGTAAAGTAGTAAGGAAGCTCTTTTGGGAAATTCAGAGGGAGTGAACATGATGAACAGGAGCGAGGGCCAAAGCCCTGGCAGGGACGATACAAAACAGTACATCGTCCGCAAGTAACTAATGTTTGACTTTGGAATGCATCTTTATTTTTGGCAGTGGGTTTGCCTCCTGTGTTCTGCCTGGACAAACGTTGGGCTTAGTCGGCATTCCTTAAGCACGTGCTGATTACGGCCAAAGAAAGTGGCAGCCTTGAGGTATGCTGGTGACCATCTGGATTAGACATTTGCTATGGACCTTGTGTTCATATAACACCTCCCTAAGCTAGAGAAGCAAGAAACCGAAAGGCGCTTTTAGTGAGGTTCTCATGAGTGGTAGCATGTTTTAACCATAGTGCTCCCTTTATGCAGGCCCCAAATGAGAATGTTCTCTCCTCTTCTCTTCGCTTCGCTTCGCTTCTCCTCTCTTCTCTCCTCTCCTCTCCTCTCCTCTCCTCTCCTCTCCCCTCCCCTCTCCTCTCTCCTCTCCTCTCTCCTCTCTCCTCTCCTCTCTCCTCTCCTCTCTCCTCTCTCCTCTCTCCTCTCCTCTCTCCTCTCCTCTCTCCTCTCCTCTCTCCTCTCTCCTCTCTCCTCTCTCTTCTCCTCTCTCCTCTCTCCTCTCTCTTCTCTTTTCTCTTTTTCCTTTCCTATCCTATCCTATTCCCCCGCCCCCCACTTTTTTTTTTTTTCTGTAGGATTCAGGTTCTCTCCGTGTAAAAATTCCCAAGTGACACAATTTAAGTTCCTTTCCTTCTGATAACATGGAGTCCTGACCAAAGTTGTCACTTGCTGCTGGACTCTACAGAAATAATTGTGTTCTTTAAGGCGATGATCAGTGTATATTCTGAGACCCAGGAGGGGCTATCACGACGTGTTCACAATGCTGTTGTTGACTAGAGCTCTGAGTTTTAAATGTGGTCAACTTTGGTGCCCTTTGAAAGATTGGGGAGCATGCTGCTTCTCTTTGGATGTCCTCAACCACTCTGCCCCAGCCAGAGTTAGAGGCTCCCTCATGTTCCCATGCAATTTTGTACTTAGCCTTTATCATATGTCCCTCATTGTGTTATATTCTCTATTTCTCTGTCCTCAGCATCCGAGCACAGTGCTAGGCCCACATGGGGATTTGTGGTAGTTTTCCATTACGTCATAAGAAATTGCCACAAAAAACGTAGTCACTTAAAACAACACAGCGTTTGTTATGTCACAGTTTCCCCGGGCCAGGAGGAAGGGCACGGTTTTATGAGGTCCTCTGATTTGGGTCTCATAAGACTGTCATCAAGGTGATGGCCAGGGCTTCCCCCCTCTGCTGAGGCTCAGTCTTCTTCCAAGTTCATGAGATTATTGGCAAAATTCGCTTCCTTGTGGTTATAGAACTCATGGTGGCTTTTTTTTTTTTTTTTCTTTAAAAGAGGGTCCCAGTTCCAGGCCCTCTTTAAATTTTTTTTTTTTTTTCAACATTTTTTATTTTTGGGACAGAGAGAGACAGAGCATGAACGGGGGAGGGGCAGAGAGAGAGGGAGACACAGAATCGGAAACAGGCTCCAGGCTCCGAGCCATCAGCCCAGAGCCTGACGCGGGGCTCGAACTCACGGACCGCGAGATCGTGACCTGCAGGCCCTCTTTAAAAAGCGTTGCCTTGGGGTGCCTGGGTGGCTCAGTCGGTTAAGTGTCCGACTCTTGATTTCAGCTCGGGTCATGATCTTGCGGTTCCTGAGTTCAAGCCCTGCAACAGGCTTCCAGCTAACAGTGTCAAGCCTGCTTGGGATTCTCTCTGTCTCCCTGTCTCTTTCCTCCCCTCCCCTGCATGCTGTCTTTCTCTCTCTTTCAAAATAAATAAACAAACTTCAAAAACATGTTTAAAAAAAAAAAAAAAGCATTGCCTTAGGGCTCAGTCGGTTTAGTGTCTGACTCCTGATTTCCGCTCAGGTCATGTTCTCACGGTTCATGAGATCCAGCCGTGCGTCAGGCTCTGTACTGACAGCAGAGAGCCTGCTTGGGATTCTCTCCCCTCCCCCTCCCCCCGCCCCTCTCTGCCTCCCTCCCTCAAAATAAATAAACGAACATTAGAAAAAAGCACATTGCTTGATTAGGTCAGGCCCATTCAGGAGCCTCTCTCTGTTTATGAATTCAAAGTCAACCAGTTGGGGAACGTAATTACTTTTGCCAGATCCTTTTGCCGTGTAACATAATCATGGGAGTAATATCCCGTCAGATTCACAGGTCCCACTCATATTCAAGGGGAGAGGCTTATACAGGATATACATAACAGGGGGACAGAGATCTTGGGGACCATCTTAAAATTCTGCCTACCAGAATGCATGCTCAATAGTGTTGAAAGAAAGAATGAATGAAATGAATTAATTCTGACAGATGGCAGCATAGCAACCGGCTTTATTGTAAAATGAGTGAGAGAAGGTATTGAGGTCCTTACTGCAAAATGCAGTTGCGTTTTATCCCAAGTGAGCTGTTTCCTGGCAGCTATAAAGGCATAAACAGAAGAGAAGAAATAGGAAGAAAGCAAGGAAGGAAAAAGAAAAGAAGGAAATTGCGTCTCGGGCTGATTTCAGGCGGCAGCTCCAAGGAACTCTACCCACCCTCCGGTCTGCTGATGTTTAAAGTTGGTCAGAGACCAAGAGCTAGGGGTATCTTCTCAGTTCTGCCCCTGGGCTTAGCCACTCTGGAAGCAGAAAGGTGGAGGCAGTCAAGGGAACCACCCCCCCTCCCCCCCCCCCCCCGTCAGCTTTGCTTTTAGTTTCCAGAGATGGAGTCTTTGCTGTAGGCTGAAATAAAAACCTGACTCTTTATTCCATCCCTTATAACCACATGCACATGCGGTATCTCTTGGAACCCTCCCGCAGTGAGATGCATTAGGTGTGGAAAGGAAGCCTTAACTTCAAATCTCCTGGCTGTGGTTGGCTTTAAAAATCAAATTGAACCATGGCCGTCTGTGTTTAATTTGGAAGAACAGAAAGGATGTGTGCTTTGTGGCGCCCACGTAGTATAAAAGTCTCCATGACATAATACCACTCTGCCCAGCCTTGGAAGCTTCCCGTGCAGACAATGGCTCTGCTTCCCTGACAGTTCCCAGGCATGGGTGCCACCTTGTGTAAACAGTGCTGTTTTTAGTGAGTTGCAGAAGCAAAAGGATGACACATTAATAGCAGCTGGAGGGTCTCATTAAAATTGGGAGGAAAGTATGAAGACTGGAGCCTGGTAATGTACAAACAGTAAAAGAGTCTTTGTCTCATCTGATTAACAATTGGATACATTCTGATTGCCTTTCTGGCTTGTAAGAACCAGCATTCAGCCTGAAGTACTGTGTTTTTCTTCTTTACAGTAGCCTATCCCTGTTTTTCAATTCTCTTATTCCCTCCAAAATTAATGTGCTGGTCCTTTGCAGTCCCTTGAGAACCGAAATGGCTTTGGTGGCTGGCCTCCATGAGCTGGTGGAGAATCAACTGGCAGTCACTAGGCTGGATTTGGGAACACCTGAATTATGCAGTAAGATGCTAACATCTTGGGAGGTGGCAGCCCAGGGTTTGGCTCTCCTGTCTGGAAGGGCGGGGGGATGCTCGCTGTGGGAGAGCTCTCTGGGGAGGAAGAGTGTTATTAATGATTTTAACTGGCTGTCTCTAGCTCTGCAGGGAAATCTACATTCTGCTAAACGTTCCCTCTCTGATGAAGAACGTGGTTTTCCCAGGTGCGTAGGTGGGGGACTTGTTGTGTGCAGGGCAAAGGGGCTGCATTTTCAAGAATTTGTATAGAACGTGGTTTTCCCAGGTGCGTAGGTGGGGGACTTGTTGTGTGCAGGGCAAAGGGGCTGCATTTTCAAGAATTTGTATAGAACGTGGTTTTCCCAGGTGTGTAGGTGGGGGACTTGTTGTGTGCAGGGCAAAGGGGCTGCATTTTCAAGAATTTGTATATAGACTTGGGAATGAAAACAAAATAGGCCAAAGGAATGGTCTTTGGAAACCTGGTCTGGTTGACTCAGCCGAGCAGGAGTGTGGTCATGTGCTCGACTGCAGCATCTAATTATGGGCAGAGTTTGCAGACTGTCACCTGATACGAGCCCACCGCACACAACTTAACTCTAGGCTGGACCTTCGGTAGTCATCAGTAATCATTTTTTTTTTTTTTTAACCCATCAGAGTGATATTAACCACTATAGAATTCCATGGATCAAGATGCCAATATTAGATCGATTGACATGCTCTGTGTTTTTTGCCTATGGTTATTTTTTCTGTATTGGGAATGGTGTTTCCATATATGCCCGTTTTATAGCTAGTGAGAAAAAAATGATTTTTCTCTATATTAGTCCCTCTTCCAGCTGAGTTGAATAGAGGGGAAAGCCGGCTCCTTTTCTGGGGCTGGTCACTATCAGTCTGATGATGTGAACGGTAAAGAGGTAATAACACCTCTGTAATCACAACAAAGCAAATAACCTTTAGTTTCTTTCCTAAATCACCTTACCACATTTCACCATATTCACACCTTTCAGAGTTAATTTTTCTGCAGACTCACCCAAAGGCAGCTAGCTGCCTGCCGTGTCTCTGACCTCCGTCAGCAGTGTGGACATTGAAATAATTGTCAGTTAAATCTAATTTCAGAAACATCTGTCTCATTGTTTACCATCTTGCAACTTAAAATATTGAACCATGAGGTGCCTGATCTTACTTCCTGCATTGTAACTTTGTTAACTTTGTGTAACTTCAGGGTAATTTGACAAGACTATAGTCTGTACCTGAGAAAGGCAGGTCCAGAAAATGGCTACTGAAGGAGCCCAGGGCAAGGGAAGCTCTTGGGCATCTTGGCATGAACATTTGTTTTGAGTTTCTAGCCCCAAGGCCTTTTCATAGAATTTGTTTCTCTCCTGGCCGCGCCCCCCACACCCGCCTTGCCTCCAGTTTTGAAAAAATTAAGTCTCTTTTAACCCAAACATTCTTATTTGGTAGTGAGCTAGCTCTGGAAAATTGCCTTATAGAAGAACTATTTTCTGTGAAGAAGTTTTAAAATGACTTCTATCACTTGTGATCAGATTATAAGCTGACTATAGATGTTTCTAAAGATCAGAAAATAATAGAAAGAGCTTCATTTATTTTACTTTTTCTGATCTCCTTACTGGAATCCTGTGTTGTTAGAATGGGATATGAAATCCTACAGAGTGCAATTTGCAATTTGCATCCTAACCAGCAGTTGAAATGACAAGAGCAAAACCACTAAGAAGTATAAGGGATTCCGTGGCTTCTTGTAGTGTTAGCATGTAGCATACTGCTTTGTGTTCCAGGGGCACTGACATTGGAACTGGGGACACTTGCTTTTTTGATCTGGGACAAATCTGTAAGACTGATAAATGACCAGTGAATGTATATTTTACAGCAGGGCTTGAAAGATGAACTTGCTTGTGAGACCAAAAGAAGTTCCTTCCTTTTTTTGGCCTGGACTGATCCTGCAAGATGTGGATTAATGAGTGCAGATGTATTGAGAAAACCTAATGTCACCAGAGAAACATTTCTGACGTGCAAGATGGACCAAGATGGGAAAGCTTAAATGCATTGCAGTGACCTTGGAAGGGACAGAGCCTTAGGGGCAGAGTTCTTTCTCCCAAAGAGGAGCAGAACACAGGGGGAACTGGTAAAAATTCCAAAGTTTTCAGGGCTGAGTCAGTTCTAATGAAGCTCCAGGAAAGGGAATTTGTGTACAAGGGCTGTCTTTGGGCCTTTGATATTATTGTTATCATCATTTTTTAAATGCTTATTTATTTATTTATTTACTTATTTATTTATTTATTTTGAGAGAGAGAGAGAGAGAGAGAGAGAGAGAGAGAGAGAGAGAGAGAGAATGAGAGAGAGAATCCCAAGCAAGCTCTGTACTGTCAGTGTGGAGCCTGATGCGAGGCTCAAACTCACGAACTGTGAGATGATGACCTGAGCCGAAATCAAGGGTCAGATGCTTAGATGGCTCAACCACCCAGGCGCCCCTAGGCCTTCGTCGTCGTCGTCATCATTATTTTATTACTGTTAGTAGCAGCAGTAGAGCAATGCTTCAGATATTGGCATGTGCAGCTGGAACTCATCCTCTTGCTGATAGATGTACCACTGAGTAGGCTTCTAGATCGCCTCACCAGTGGGTCTAGCATTCACCTGCATAATGAAATAAAGCAAGACACAATCTCTGTAGCACGGTGGTACAAGAAACTGGGTCCACGTTCCATCTCCATCCTGACATTGGAACCTTGCTGGTGTTGGGGTTTTGTTGGGTCCTCATTGCTTCAACGAACCCCACGGCGGCAGGGGAGCTCTTGCCTCCTGCCTCTGACCCCCTACCCCCTTAACCCCCTGATTCACTTTGTACACTGAGTGGAATATGGCATTGGCCGTGCCTGGAGCATCTTAGGGAAAGGCTTAAAGGGAGGTGAGATAGGAAGGCCAGGGACGGAAATGAACGCAAAACCACAACGCGCAGGGGAACTGGGAGTTGGGATGAAGGCAGTGGGCCCACAGGATCTGGAGATGGGAATTGAGGGATGGGGCTGCAGTCAGACCAGCAGCATCCACCCAGTGTGTGCCACGTGTCACCCCGGGCTCCACGCACACGGGATTTATTGGTTCATCAAAGTCTCGCAAAGGCCCTGGAAGGCGAGCTACCATCACGATCATCCCCAGCATAGATACGAGGAATCTGTAGGCAATCATTCTGCTGTGAAGTGGCCCTTTCAGGGGCACAACCCCAGCAGTTTGGCTCTAGTTTATGCCCTTAACTGTTACACTGTCTTGAAGAAAGCAGGGGGCAAAAATCACAACCAAAGCCGGCTTCGTCCTTCAGGTTATTCCAGCCACCCTGCCTCTCCTGAGTCGTGGGGCTTGAACTCACAAACCATGAGATCATGACCTGGGCGGAAGCCAGACACTTAACCAACTGAGCCACCCAGGTGGCCCTCCGTCTCCACCTTTTTTAAAAGTTTTGTTTTTTTGTTTTTTTTTAAGAAAGTGAAGGCTGTAAGCTAAAAGCTGTTCATTTCACGGGACTCTGGCAGTTGAAAAAATCTGACTGAATTGTAGGACACAAAGGACCCTTGTTACCAGGCTTTTCCACCAACAGGAAAACAGCTGTTGCTCTCGTCTTTTCTATCATTTCATTTTTCCAGTGGCCAAGTGGTTGCTTTTGAGTTCCTGTAGATGTCTTCATGGGGGACGAGCGTGGTTTGGGTGGAATTAGACAGTAAGTGTTACCAAGCACTTCACAGAGGTTGTTGAGCTCAGGAATAAAGGCCCTACCCCAGCTCTCCCAACAGCGTGCACCACAAAGACTTACTCTCTCAGAAAGAAAACAGAGGACAGTTCCGTTCAGCCAAGGGTGGAGCCGGGAACTTAATCCATTTCTCAAAAATGTATTCCCAAGAAATCCATGTTGATCAAAGCCAGAGGCATCCAGTGTCTGTCTGTTGCAATCTCAAGGAATATCCTGCCACGGATTCTCCAAAGACTGATCTTGATGTCCTAAAATTGCAAACCTTTTTATCTTTAAAAGTTTGTCAAGTCTCACATTCCACGTTTAATTCTGACAGCTACCAAGACAAATCAGTTCTAGTTTCCCTCTTTTTCAAAGGTGTTGGTGAAATTTGCTGTAACCCATCCTCCTCAATCAGCCAGGTCAAAAGCACTAACATTCTGGTCTTTTCTGGGTGCTAAAGAAATATAGCCCTGAGAGTCCTGGCCAAATTTAAAAAAGTGGATTTCACTGTACCAAGACATTTTTTTTTTTTTAACGTTTTTATTTATTTTTGAGACAGAGAGAGACAGAGCATGAACAGGGGAGGGTCAGCGAGAGGGAGACACAGAATCCGAAACAGGCTCCAGGCTCTGAGCTGTCAGCACAGAGCCCGACGCGGGGCTTGAACTCACGGACCGCGAGATCATGACCTGAGCCGAAGTCGGCCGCTTAACCGACTGAGCCACCCAGGCGCCCCTGTACCAAGACATTTTTATGGCCAAGTTAAGTCAGTGATCTATCTCATGCATGGGGGGTCTTGGTTGGGGACATGGAGTGTGGTTTTGTCCATGTTCTGTGGCTCATCTACCCTTCCTCTCTTTCGTATGGAAACCTTCTAATTCAGAAGCCACTCTGTGAATATTTGGCTCTAGAGATGCCTTCGCATTCCTGGCTGCACGTGTGAATGTCAGTACTCACATATGTTAGGTCTAGGCAGTTGAGAGTCCCTGACCCCCTTAGGTTTCTCTTCTGTTTCATAGAGTAGATATTAGATGTTAGTGATGTGATTTGATCTGATTAGATCCCTACAAACGTTTGACCTTAATCATTTATTTGTATCATTTGTTAACATTTCAACCAAGACTTTTTTTTTAGCTACCAAGATGTTAAACTGCATGAAGTCAGGAAAGTTCATATAATGTGTTTTCCCTTTATACAGAAGAATATTTTCTAGGTATTTTTTTTTAGAGGTGATATAGGTAATGGTTAAGGACCTGACCTCTGAAGTTTCCTTATACAGATCCTGGCCTGGCCACTTGCCAGCTGTGGGGCCTCAGGCAAGTTCCTTAATCTTTCTGGGCCTTATTTTCCTGTTCTGCAAATTGAGGATAAGAAAGGGATGCTGGGAGATTTAAGGGGATAATCCACCTAAAGCTCAGTACTTGACAGACCGTAGACATTCAGTAAATGCAAACTAATATTTTTGTGTTCCTATTCATTGGTATTTTATAGTTTTTTAAATTATTTTTTTATTTAAATTATTTTTTAATGTTTATTTTTGAGAGAGAGGGAGACAGAGTGTGAGCAGGGGAGGGGCAGGGGAGGGGCAAGAAAAAGGGAGACACAGAATCCAAAGCAGGCTCCAGGCTCTGAGCTGTCAGCACAGAGCCCGACACGGGGCTCGAACCCATGAACCATGAGATCGTGACCTGAGCCAAAGTCGGATGCTTAAATGACTGAGCCACCCAGGTGCCCCTATAGTTTTTTAAAACAGCTTTTTAGTAGTAAACAGGGAAGTGATACACGTGGACCGATACAACGAATTTTTGAATGGAACAACTAAAATAGTGAAATCAAAACCTTATTAATCAAAGAATAATTGAAGAAACCAGATGTTTAGCCTAGAAAAGAAAAAAAAGAAGTGTACAAACAGTAGTAACCATGTTCCAGTATCTCAGGGGAAACCTGTAGCTTTTGTTAGAAATTTATCTTAAAAAAATTTTTTTTTAAATGTTTATTTATTCTTGAGAGATAGAGACAGAGCATGAGCAGGGGAGGGGCAGAGAGAGACACAGAATATGAAGCAGGCTTCAGGCTGTCATCACAGAGCCCGACATGGGTCTCAAACCCATGAACTGCAAGATCATGACCTGAACTGAAGTCAGACACTTAACCCACTGAGCCACCCAGAAGCCCCTAGAAATTTATCTTAGAAAAACCACATAAGATTAGAAAAACATATTTGTTAGTAAAAATTAATCTGTCTGTAACTTTATCCAAAGTATGTATGATTCTGAAATTCTAGGCAATGGGACCTAAACTCAAAGACAAAAGGATAATTAAGACATTTAAATTATAATCTGTTCAATTTACCACTGGGATAGTTATAATTTTAGTTACAGAGTAGCTTTCTTCTGGGGAACCTAAATTTCCTTACACACATCGCCTCATTCCTTCCCACAGCAAGTTATGTTAATCTCAGTGTTTCTCACTTGATTTAAGATCTTGCCGCCCACGGTGTGGTCCACGGATCAGCAGCGTTGGGATCACCCGGGAGCTCACTCAGTCACGCAGCCTCAGGCTTCACCCCAGACCTCCTGAATCTGATCTGCCCTGCTGTGTAGCCTGTGTTGCTGATAGAACAGAGACGCCCACTCCTTTCTTTCTGATGATGATGCACTCTGTGAAGACGTCCCGCACCCTATGTTCCTCTCCTTAGGCTTCTTAACTGTGCCCCCGGGTGCTTTTTTTTGAGGCTTTGTCCCCTGGATTTCTTCCTAAGTGCTCTGAACTTCATAGCTCTTTATTTCTTAGTTTTACCAGGGCATTTCAGTCTGGTGACAACTGTATAGTCAAAACCCACGTGGTATCTATTTAATAACGTTTTGTAAAGTACCACTTGTTACGAAAATGAAGTGGATCATCCTGAGCTGAAGCTATATGTAAAATATGGGTGGAATTTGTGCATCAATCGGGAACTGATGGGGAAGGTTATTTTGGTCTGCCCTAAAAGTTACTCTCCAAGCTGCTTCCCCACGAGCAAGCACTGAAAGAGCAGAGAGTTGCGAAGTTGCTTCACTACTGAAAAGTAAACAGAAATTTATGGGATAACAGCGACATTGAGTAGAAGTAGTTCGTTAAGAGAACTGTATTTTTCATAGGTAACTGGAAACATTTCCAGCTTTTAAAATGAACAGATGTCTTTTTCTCTCGTGATTAGTAAGGTTTTAGAAAACGAGTCGGGGTCACTTGGTACAATTTCTGACATATGGTTGAAAACCTTGTGGATCTCTTTGTTATTAATAAGATGTCTTAAAAGCAGCTGGCGTGCGTATATTTCTGCTGTTCATAAGCATACATTCTGTATTTCTCTAATTTGCAACAGTGTTGTAGTGACGAGTGTGGTATGAAATTAGTTTTCCTGAATGTGCTTTACCTACGTATGCGATTCACTCAGATAATTTTCATTCTGCAGGTTACGTCTATCTTTTTGGTTGTAACTGGGTTTACTGGGGATAAGAACGAACATGGTCATTCTCCCCCACCCCAGGACACTGGTATGATAAATGTCATTGCAGTGCTAAGAAATCCTTTTCTGCTGAAGAACAACCACAAAGACTGTGGTTTAAGACTTTCTAAATTTTTCTTTTTTTTTTTTCCTTTTTAAAATCTAAACCACATATTCAGATTTGGTTGTGCTTCCCGGTGTCTGCTTTTAGATTTTTCTCGACTTCGTGTTCTCCCGGTTCTCAATTATGAATCAGGCCAGTACTGGAAACAAAACTTGCACTTTCAAATTTTGAATTTTGAATTTTGAAACCCTAAAAGCATCATGCATTCTTTTCACAGGCCAGAGCACACAGACATGTGTATTGATAGTGTAGCGGCTAGAAATAGTTTGACCTATAGGAGACACAAAACACATGACTGTTAGAATAAAGAGAGGGCAAGACAATGAGAGGAGAAAGACCGGTGGGTGTGACCACAGAGATGGCACATTTTGCTAAATTCAGTATGGTACTTGTTGCCCAGAAAGCCTTAGGGAAGGCCACACACGGGGTCCATGGCTGCCTGTCACATGTGGTTGACAGCCAGGAACAGCCCTAGCAAGGCTGAGGAGAATGTCACTCATTTGTTTGTTCTTTCAGCCAGCTGTGATTGAATTCCTTCCCTGGGTATTGGAATTGGGCCGTAGCCGCAGCGGTATGTATGTGGGGGTCAGGATAGGGTCCTGCCATATTTTGTCCACACCAGCAGCTCTCCCTAGCATCAGGTCTCCCCAAGCAGAAAGGATTGTTAGACATTTTGTGTAGATGTGGTTCAGGTCACCCAGGGTTTTGTTTCAGCTTCAGCAGAGGGGACAGAGACTCTCAACTGGGTCTTGATATCTTTATCGGGACATCGAGGAGTAAGTAGGCCATTAAATGACCTCAGTCGTACCTTCTAGCTGAGACCCTTGAGATGCATGGTTTGCTAAGGATCAAATGCTATAAGAAGATGCTACAAGAAGCTTGTAAGACTAGACCTTTCTTTACCAATCCCAGTTGCTGATGTTGTAAATGTTCTAACAACACCTCCCTCGGCATACTGCTTGCTGAAGACGAAGTTTATCTCCATTTGTCCTGATTGTAGAGGAGAGTGGAGGGATGGCCTTAGGAGCCATCTTTGTTCCTGACCTTATGTGCCACACTTCCGTTAGTCACGGAACGGCACATTTCTGTAAAGAAGACATGAATGTTTGCATTCTGCAAAGGCCAGATAGGTTGCTTTGCAATTACAATGTGCGGATTGTTTATTCCTATTAAGGGAAAAAATATTGAGGCTTGATAATTGATTTTTGGCACTGATGAATCAAGGTAGATTAGACAACCCCTTAGGACACTCCTGATCACCTTGCAGTATGGGAAAGACATTGTAGAAGAAGGAAATCAGCAAGGGTGTTGGGACATATTGTGGGTGCCCGAGAGGAGGTGTTTGACTCAAGTTAAGTTTTAGATGGTCCCTGATTTAGGAATGGGTCTCTTAGTAAATGCTTTTCTTTTTTTCTTTTGTGGCATTTATTAGTCAGGAATCAGAAGCACATTTCATTAGCCCTCTCTTATCTGTAGTTGCTCTTCCCATAGTGTCATTTGCCAGAGGCAGGTGATCCTCCCTCCGAGGCACCTTCCCGAGGTCAGTAGTAGCGTGACACCACGTCACGGTGCCTGCTGCGTCGTCAACTGCATTTCGTCTCATCACGTGGGCATTTGCTTATCTCCTGTCCTCACAGGAAGGAGGAGTAGAGTACGGTTAGACCTTCTGAGAAGGACAAAGAGACCGCACTCCCATAGCTTTTATTATAGTATAGTGATAAAATTGTCCTATTTTATTATTTTTCTTGTTAATCTCTTGCCGTGCCTGGTTCACAAGATAAGCTTTATCACAGGTGTGTATGTATAGAAAGGACACAGTATATGTAGGGTTCACTACTATTTGTGGTTTCGGGCATCTGCTGGGGGTCTAGGCATGTATCCCCGACAGGTAAGGGGGCACTACTGTGGTTTATTGTTATTGTGGTGGTTTTAGAACAAGCTTTTAGAGATGGATTTCATTAAATGCTACTAGTTTTGTTGGTGAAAGATTGAAACAAATCTACCTTTTTTTTGATACCTGTGACACTATAGACCTGAAATTAGGTCTTAGGTGAGGGAACTCTGCGAAACTGTGAAAATACATGTATCATTCATGTTATTCTTTGTAGTGTATGAAATAATCTCCTTTCTTTTTTCTTTCTTTCTTTCTTTCTTTCTTTCTTTCTTTCTTTCTTTCTTTCTTTCTTTCTTTCTTTCTTTCTTTCTTCCTTCCTTCCTTCCTTCCTTCCTTCCTTCCTTCCTTCCTTCCTTCCTTCCTTCCTTTCTGACAGAGAGGGTGAGGGGCAGAGAGAGTGGGAGAGAGAGAGAGAGAGAGAGAGAGAGAGAGAGAGAGAGAGAATTCCAAGCAGGTTCCACACTGTCAACATGGAGCCCGATGCAGGGCTCAAATTCACAAACTATGAGATCATGACCTGAACTGAAACTGAGTCGGATGCTCAACCGACTGAGCCACCCAGGGGCCCCAGCCTCTGCTTTGTCTTCTCAGTTGCTGAAACTAGTTTTAGCATTTCCATTTCATTTTCAGTATCACAGAGTATTTCAGGGATAGTGGGACTATGATTATTAGCATTATAAAGATATTTAAATATAATTTAATATGAGAAAATCAAAGGGATGTGCAAATTTGAGGCTGTCTTCCCCCCTTATGGGTAAATCCAGTCATAGTAGATCTCTGATAGAATTGTAAATGCTGAGTTACTTGATTTTTCCTGACTGACTTATCTCGGAGTATTTATATTTACAACATGCTGTGCATGAAACTGTGAAAACCTGAACCATACAGTTTCATTATCATATAAAGTTATAGAATGTTTTTTATTTACATAGTAAATCTGGGATAGATTATAGTAGAAACTCCTATAAATCTGAGATACTGAAAGTGGTAGCAGTTTTCAGAGATAAATAAGTAACTTATTAGTCTGAATAAACATCTCTCTGCTAGTTACATGATAAATAATCCGTAACTTTCCTTGTTCACCCCTTTGAGTTTCCTTATAGACATACCTGCTTCGTTTTCACATGCTTAAGGTCTTAGCAGTATTTTGCCCCAAATTCCCCACCCATCTTTTTATTATAAAGGAGTTCAAAATAGAGAAATTGAACAAATAGTAGTACATTGAACATCTATATATCTACTGCCTAGATTCATTAATTACTGTTGTGCTGCATTTGCGCTGTGTGTGTGTGTGTGTGTGTGTGTGTGTGTGTGTGTGTGAGGGTATGAAGGTGTGTACATATATGTATATATTTTTGCTGAATAATGTGAGATAAATTGGAGTAAGCAAATACCATGATGTGGACCCCTTACTTTCTTAAATGTCTATTTTCTAAAAATAAGGACAGTCTGCATAACCACAATAAAATTTCAAAATGTGAAAATCAACAATTTTTTGTGACATCTGATATCTAGCCTGTATTCAGATTTGCCCAATTAGCTGCAAAATTACTTTTCTGACAGTTTATTTTTTCCCTGAACTAAGACCCAGGCAGTGTTTATGCCTTGCAATAACATTTTGGCCTTTATTCTAGAGTCTAGAGCCGTTCTCTTACATTTTTGTGTGACATTGACTTTCAGAGACCAGGCTGCATGCCGTGGAGAATTGCCTCACATTGAGGACACGCCTGATGGATGGTTTCCCTTGGGGCCATTCGGTTTTCTTTCACTCCTGTATGTCCTATAAACTGGAAGTTGGGCAAAAAGTTTGGAGGTTGTTTCTCTTACCTTTTTTTTGGGGGGGGGGCGTTTAGGGTGGAGGAGCTTAAGAAAAAGTGAATGCTGTCTTTTCAGAACAAATTTCCTTAAAACCCAGGCCTCTGAGAGAATGAGTAGAGTGGGGAGAAATAAAGACTTTATTGAAAGGCAATACTTGTAAGCTTATTTATTTACTTTTGTTACTTTATTTTTGAGGGAGAGAATAGCAGAAAGAGAGGGAGACAAAGAATCCAAGGCAGGCTTCCCTCTGTTAGAGGAGAGCCCAACACAGGGCTCGAACTCACAAACTGTGGGATAATGCCCTGAGAAATCAGGTGCTTAACCCACTGAGGTGCCCGGATGCCCCAGTGTTTGTGAGCTTCTGATTAGAGTCTCTTCCTTATTTCAAAAGACCTGAAGGAAAAATCCCTTCCTGTCTCCTTTCCTTTGGCCTTCTGTGGCACCTGGCCTGTGTGCCCCCACTAGATCATTTTCGCAGTGTGGCAACTGTTGTGTGTCCTTTTTGTCTTGCCTCTCTGCCCACGAGATCCTGACAGCAGAATGATCTTGATTTTATTGGAACAATTGAGTGTTACCATATCGAATTACATTATTTTGCTAGTTTATTTTTATTTAAAACTTTCTTCTTAAGAAGTTTGGGGAAAGGAGTTTTCTGGATCCACGACTTAGTTGTCTCTGCTGGGCGTGTGGATGTTTTCTCAAATACTGGATGGATTCACCCTCTCTCTCCTGTCCTTAGTTTAGCTAGTTTGACACGTCTGGTCTTCAGGTACTCCCAAGTGAAGTGAGAAGGTAGGTGTGTGTATCAGCAGGTGTCCTGGGTTTTAGGAGTTGACGTGTATCTTCTCTGAAACTAATTTTCTGTTGCCTGTGGTGCTGTTTCTCTTAGCGCTTTGCCTGCTATTCCCGCGGAAACATGTGGACTCTCTTTTACTCTCACAGAGCTTGGGATATCAGTTAGACAAAGTCCGTTCCTGCAGGGACATTCTCATTGGCTCTATGGCCCTAAAATGTTGTGTAAGTATACTCTTTTTGTGTGCCCTACAACTTAGCCTAAACTTTGCTATAAATGGCAATGATTCTGAATTGCTTTGGTTCCATGCCAAATGCTGGAATAATTTTGGGATGTAAAAACAGAGCTTTCACATGAAAATATTTATTTTACGGGTGGTTGATAAGCACGCATGTGTGTTCTTCATTTTCATAATGAATTAGTTCCTTTCTTCAATTGCAAGAATAAGTCTTCATTACTACCTAGTTTGTTGGAGTGGAAGTGATTCCAGTAGGATTATTATGATTTCGTTGTGACTCGCTTCTGGAACGGCATCATGGAGTGAATATTTTAATGAGATTTGAAGAAAAAGAAATAGTCTGTCTGACTGTGCACTTAATAAGAGGAAAGGCGGCTTTCGGCATTCGCTTTTAAGTATCATTTATTTAGGCAGTGCTTGAGGCTAGCCACCAGGTTCCTCGTGGCAATTAAGACGAGAGTCTGGATTTCAGGGAGCTCTCAGTCTAGCAAACCTAATTAAATTAGAGTTCTTTGACCAGGAAGGGGCCGCAGAAAGTCATCAGATCCAGCCTGTTGCCTTAAGGCAAGTAAGATATTAACTGCTGTTCCCAGGTGAGCCTTTGAAAGCCATGGTGCTGCTTTGAACAAATAAAGGAGAAGAGGGGACGGCAGCCTGGGCTGTCTTACTGCACTTTTCCTTTTCGTGTAATGGTTTTATTTTCAATTCAATGCACTAGGTTGATAGCAAGGACAATAATATTTAGAGCTTGAGAAATTAGAGGAGTTCGGTCATCGGTTTGCAACTTAATGACTTGCCATGGAGCCCTTCTTAAACTTTGTAATGGAGCTGGGTGAAAAATGTCCCTAGTTTTCGAGACTTCCCCAGTGTCATGTGGTATTTAAATAAAAATCTGAATTTTGTTTTAAAGTGTTAGAAGAGCCAAAGCTTCCCACCCAGCAGTACTTTCTGTGACTCAGTCCTTATTTGGAACTTAGTAGCGGGATCTTGAGATCCTACAGATCTTCCTGGTGTGCACAGTTTTGAAGTATCATCTCATCCCATTAATAGAGAATGATGGTCTTCCTGGCTTTGGATCTCTGTAAAAACAGAGGAGGGTTCCTAATTCCTACTGTGGCTAATAGGCGGCATGCCCTTCCAAGAGACTACATCACAGTGTAACCACTTTATGGCCCCTGAAAATGTAATGCCTGTGACAGTGCCCTGTGATATATGCCACTGTATTTTATTCCATCCTTTTAGCTTTTAGACTTCCCCTTTTTCAATTCGGAATAGGCAAGGGTGCAGAGTTCTTGCTCTGTATCTTGCAAGGTGTTATGCCCTTTGCATGGATGCTGGGGTTCCCTGTGGCTGCCATCACTGGACTTTGTGGAGTCACACTGGCCTGGATAATTCGCTTAATCCCTTGATATCTCTGTTTCTTATCTATAAAGTGAGATTAAGTTGCTAGACTGTGTTGAGCTTTTAGGAAGTACGTCGTTAAGTGGTACTTAGCGTTACTCATACCGCCTACGTTCTGCTAGTATTATTATTCTAAACCCCTCATTTGGTCATGTCATTCCTCTTCCCAATCTGTGTTCTTAAAGCTGCACAACCTTCGGTGATTCCCTCCTGCTTATGGGTTAAAATCTAAACCCCTTGGTTTGTCGTAGGAGGCTCCCTGTGATCGGCCTCTGTCTTAGCTTCCTGGGCTCATGCTTCCCTTCCTGCTTGGATTGGTATAGAAAATGTGGACCAGCTGTCATGCCGAACCTGCTGCTGAATTTACGGCTTCCGGAGTTTGTGGATTCTCTCTGCCTAAAATTCCCTGGTGATCTGCATTCTTGCCTAATCTTCTCTCCCTGCCCTGTCCTCTCCAGTTTCCACCTGCGCAAGTCCCCTTGTGCCTTCAGGGTCCTGTGCCCAAGGTAGTGGCCTTTCCTACCACTTAGGAAAGTTGCCTTTCCTACCAAAATAAAAAAAAAAAAAATTATTTCTCTGAAATAATGTTAGCCTCCTCTAAATTGCTAACCCTATATTTATAGCTCTCTTAAAACCCTAAGGAACTTTATTTAGAACTCAGATCATTAAGACATAGTAAGCAGTGTTCAGTACTTTCATTTCTTTAATATGAAAGTTAATCAATGTACAGTTGGCCCTTGAACAACATGGGTTTGAGCTGCAAGGATCCACTTATAAGTGGATTTTTTCAGTTAATACAGTACAGTATTATAAATGTATTTTCTCTTCCTTGTGCTTTTCTTCCTTTTAAAGTTTATTTATTTTTGGGGGGAGGGGCAGAGAGAGAGAATGAGTCGGGGAGGGGCAGAGAGAGAGAAGAGAGAACCCCAAGTGGGCTTCTAGCTGTCAGTGTAGAGCCTGACATGGGGCTTGATCTCATGAACAGTGAGATCATGACTTGAGCCAAAACCAAGAGTTGAATGCTTAACTGACTGAGCCACCCAAGCACCCCTTCCTTATGATTTTCTTAATAACATTTTCTTTTCTCTAGTTTACATTACCATAAGAATACAGAATATAATATAAATAACGTACAAAATATGTATTAATCGACTGTTTATGTTATTGTGTGATTATTGACCAGTAAGGCTTCTTTCTGGACACAGTAGGCCATTAGTAAACTTTTCGGGGTCAAAAGTATACGTGAATTTTGCATCGTGCCTAGGGATTTGTGCCCCTAACCCCTGCGTTGTTCAAAGGTCACCTGTATTTTCAAACATTTTTCAAAAAGAATTGAAACTAAAACATTTGTTTTTCTTTGGACTTTTTTTAAATTTGTTTTCCTAAGACCTGAATTGATTACACAAATTTAGTTAACTAGAACATGCCATTCTTCAAACATTTCTTCGAATCCCAGCACTTGGTAGCTGATTAGGTCATGCTAGAGAATACAAAGACAGCAATGAAAAACTCTGCACAGAGAGTCACTGGATTTTAGAGCCAGGAGAAACCAAAGTGACTTTCGTGAACCGTCATTGTGATCTGAATAAAGCACGATCTCATATAAGCAAGGGGATGTTCTGAATAAATTTATTCTGTGAGTTGATCCGAGTGGCTAGTTTCTCTAGCGGCTGTCTCGTAAACCAGGGGGCACACTTGTACATTTGCGGTGTGACCCCTAGTCCTGCCCTGCCAGCAGCACCATCCGGGTGGGGACCATTCATCCCGTGGGAAGGTCCTGAGGCGGGGACGATGCTACCCCTACGTCAAGTGCAGGGAGCGGTGAATTTCCCCTCGTGGACCCATATTTCACTTCCCGTCTTTGGTCCCTACCACTTTCGTCTCCTCTTCTGAATTTTAAAATCACCCTGGTTTGATTTCCTATTTGTTCACTGTGGGAATTTTGGTTCGGCAGGCCCACAATAATGATAGAGAAAAAACACTGTGTTTTTTTGTTAGCTATTTTTTTTATCATGTATCATTTCCTGTACAAAGCCAATTTTAATTTGATGTGGTGAAGTTTAGAGGTATCATTATGAATTAAGTATTATAACTTCAAATGATACAAGATTTGAATGAGATAGTGATGATGATAATATTACTACTACTAATAAAAATAATAAATAAGGGTTAACTCACATATAGCATTTACTATGTGACAGGAACAGCTTTCGGGGTTTTATGTATTTGGCTTACCTAGTTAATTCTCACAGTAATCCTACAAGATAGTGATTATTATTATCCTCACCGAAGCTCAGAGAGCTTAAGTCACTTGGCCAAGATCACCCAGCCAGTCAGTGGAGGATTTGGGATTTGAACTCAGGCAGACTCCAGGAAACAAGTCAAGATGTCCATTGTTCTTTCCTTTATTCCCTATAATCTTATATTTGGCCCTGGACCCTTCCTTAATTTTAGAAAAAAAAGTGGAAAATGCATATTTAACAATTAAGTAAAATAAACATGTATTGTAATAAATTCCCAAGCTGATAGGGAATTGTTCCCAAAGTTTATTTGCTTATAAGGTGTTTAAGAAAGACACTACAGGACAGACGCAGGACCCTTGTTTTGGGGGCCAGTGCTAATGCAATTGGCTCAACGAAAATACATGATTTCTTGTTTCCCAGAGAATAAAGATCCTTCGACTTCAAGTCACCGTCATGCTGCCTCCTTGAGACACGTAGGGCCCTAGGACACATACCAGGTGCCCTGGGAATTTGGTGGGGGGAGAGAGGACTGGCCGCTGAATGTGACAGTAGGCTTTGATAGTTAAAGTTTCTCAGGTGAACTGAAGGAGTCCATATGCCTTCCCAGGCGGCTGCTTCAGTTAGCTGCACTGAACGAAATCACCGAATCACAGTGGCTGCAAATTCTGAAGAAGTCACTGCCCCTCCTTTTCAAGTGTATGGTTGGTGCCTTCTAAAAATAAAAGCTATCTGGCTCTGAAATGTGAAGCCTGTAGTAAGATCAGATAACAAGAATGTAATTTAGGAGAACCTGATTGGCTCCCGTTATACCACTGCTGGCCCCAGATTCCGCCAGGAACCATATGCCTTTATGGCAGACTGGAGCGAAGGCACCATTGGGTTCCACGTTTTCTTTCTCTGGGGCACCCAGAGGGAGAATCGGGCTGGTGCCAGCTGTTTGAAGAAACCACAGCTTTTCTGACGTGCTGCCTGTAAAACTGCCCGGATCAGGTCACATGCTTGCTTCCTCGCCACTGATGTCACACACCCACTCTGCATCCCTGTAACATTTTCAGATTCTTTTCCAGGTCGTATGTCCATGTTGCACACACAGAATGGGTAGCAAAGGAAGCTCTGTGCGGCTTTATATTCATGTCAGCATTTTCACTCAGGACTGGCAATGGATATAAACTAACCTCTGTAGCTCTCCTAGGTTTATTACTGACATCTGTTCTGCCTGAACATATCCAGCTGGGGCTGCAGCCACATCTGCACTTTAAACTTCCACCTACCTTTTTGTTTTGAATGTAATTTTAGATTTTGTTTGTTTTGCATCGTGAACTCAGAAGAGAAGATGGGTTCCAGCTATGACTCAGGGTGAGTTCCTGTGTCCTAATTCTACATTTCTGGAGCATTTGCACCTGACAGGAATTGACTCAAGGAAACAAAAAAGAACAGGAAAGGCCCTAGGCACATACTAGTTGGCCCAGACACAGACTCTTGCCGGCGACGGGCACAGAGCAAAGTCAGCCACATGAAATCAAAAGCATGGCTCAGGGTGCCTGGGTGGCTCAGTCGGTTGAGCGTCCGACTTCGGCTCAGGTTGTGATCTCACGGTCCAGTCCGTGAGTTCTAGCCCCGAGTCGGGCTCTGTGCTGACAGCTCAGAGCCCGGAGCCTGTTTCAGATTCTGTGTCTCCGTCTCTCTGACCCTCCCCCATTCATGCTCTGTCTCTCTCTGTCTCAAAAATAAATAAACGTTAAAAAAAAAAAAAAGTTTAAAAAAAGCATGGCTCAACATTTGTTCTTTGAATATTTTGTGTAGGAAAAGGGGTGGTAAAGGTGGGAAGGTAGTTCTAAATGGTGAGCGTAGCCTTACAATTAGACGCAGGGAATCATAACTTTAGTGCTCAAAAGCTTTTTGAGTTGTGATGTCAGAAAGGCTTTGAAAAAGTAACCAGTTTTGAGACTTTAAAAAAGCAGAAGTGTTAGAGAGCAGGGCTTCCTAGTTTAGGAAAAGACTGACAGGAAGGTGGGGCTGAAAGCTGTCCGGCTGTGATTGAGGAGGGAGACAATAAAGAGTGGCTCCCTCCCTGGAAGCATGCATGGCTTAAGTGATACGCTGTTTGATGCTAGGAGAGCGTATGGCTGGTGAATTTTGAACTTGCCGTGCAGCTCTGAAGAAATTCTGTGATCCTAACCAACGCCCAGGGCACCTGGTGCCTCTCCCATGCCCCTAAACATTTTCTGCTTGGAGGAGGCAGCATGATTTGGTGCAGTCTGAGGTAGTGACGATAAAATCAGAGTCTTTACTTCTCCAGAGAGATAAAAAATTACTTGTTATTGTGCAGGGATCTTGTATCAACTGCATTATGTCGGTCATGTTTCCATTTTTATAGTGTAAGACACCCGGTGTTGCCATGAATAGTAAATAGAAGAAAGCTGGGCATTTTTCAGTCTTGAATTTTATCTTAAGCATATGTATGGAAATGAAATATTCAGAAGAACAGAGACATCTTTGTTAGCGTGTGAAAGAATGCCCGTGAATTCTAACTTGAAGTTACATTCAGATGAGACTTTAGAGGCATGAATAGACAAAGGGGACGAGATGAGGAAGTGCCTTCTGGAGATGGTGGGAAATCCCGTCGTAGGTAGACCGGTGGCTGTTGATTGGATCAAAGTCACGCACATGGGGTTGATGTTGGTAGTCAAGACTGCTGGGCCTGTGGTGGTCACCAGTTTGCCCAATCCTTGGGCTGCTGAATTTGGGGAGCCAGGGGAGTATTTCCATTGTCTCTACCAAGCAGTGCAGCTCAAAATACTTGAGTTTTCAAATGGATTACAAAAGGGTCACCCCTAATCGGTTTGAATAGATTTTGTATTTATTATCATAAGCTTAACTCTAGGAGAGTTCCCAAGTCGGTTAATATCATAGATCATCATTCGTGGGTTCTGTTTTTGCGAATTTGCCCACTTGCTAAGATTTATGTGTAACCCCTAATCAGTACTTACGGTACTTTTGTGGTCATTTGCAGCCCGGTGGCCAAAAATATGAGTTCCTGAAGGTTGAGTTCAGACTAGGCCATGCTCTGCCTTCTTGCTTCTTGTCTCGTATTGTGTCTGTTACAGTTGGGCCACATTTTTTTTTTTTTTTTTCAATTTCTGTACTTTTTAATGTGATGTCACTATTTAAAATCCCCCAAGCTAGTGCTGAGTGCTACCAGGTGTTCTAAGTACAAGACCCAAAGAATACAAAAACACTAATTCAAAGGGATACGTGCACCCCTATGTTTATGGCAGCATTATTTACAATAGCCATATTATGGAAGTAGCCCAAGTGTCTGTTAGTTGGTGAATGGATATATATATATATATATATATATATATATATATATGTACTATATATATATGTTCTATATATATGTATATATATATAGAACATATATATATATGTTCTATATATAATATAGAATATATAATATGTTCTATATATAATATGTATATATATATATATATAGAACATATATATTTATAATGGGATAAATAAGAATGAAATCTTGTCATTTGCAATGACATGGGTGGAGGTACAGAGTATTATAAGCAAAATAAGTCAGTAAGAGAAAGACAAATACCGTATGATTTCACTCAAAAGTGAAATTTAAGAAAGAGAACAAAAGAGCAAAGGGGAAAAAAAAAGACAAATCCAGAAACAGACTTAACTATATAGAGCACACTGATGGTCACCAGAGGGGAGGCAGGTGGGGGGATGGCTGAAATAGGTGATGGGGATTAAGGAGGGTACCTGTGATGAGCATCAGGTATTGTATAGAATTGTTGAGTCAGTATATTGTACACCTGAAACTAATATCATGCTGTATGTTAATTAACTGGAATTTAAATAAAAGCTTTAAGCAAATAAGGTGCAGTGTGTCTTTTGGAGAAAATGTATATGGTAGGCAGTTTTTTTTTTTTTAAGTTTATTTGTTTATTTAGAGAGGGAGAGAGAGCACCCAAGCAGGGCAAGGCGAGAGAGAGAGAGGGAGAGAGAGAGAATCTCAAGCAGGTTCTACTCTGTCACCATGGAGCCTGACGTGGAGCTCGAACTCACGAAGCATGAGGTCATGACCTGAGCTGAAATCAAGAGTCGGACGCTCAACCAACTGAGCCATCCAGCGGCCCCTATAAGGCAGCTTTGTTCAGACATGAGTTAATAGTGCTGTTGGCTGTGGGTGCAGGGCTAATGGATCAGCAACATATATCAAATAAGGGGTTTCGAAACAGAAGCACACATAGAACAAGGTCATGTATTGATGGATTGACTAAAATGTGACGAGAGGTATGTAGGGAACCTAATCCTGTACGTCCCCTAGTAACAGTGCTTTGGTATTTGCTAATCCAGTGTTGAAGGTGACCTTATGGGGCAGAATTACCATAAATAATGGGGATCAACCATATGTAGGAGCACTTTCCTTCCATCCCACCTGTCTCCTTCACTTTCTTGGAGCATAGATCATTAACCGTAGTACTTCACCAACAGTACCAGAAGTTCTGGGAGCCTGTGGGAGGTTCCTGGTACCACTGTGTGGTTGGTTTGTCACCGTAAGTGTGGAAATGTGTTGCTGTGCTGGTCCAGAACCACACATCTAGCAAAGTGGAGCAGAATTTAAACTTTCCAGTTTCTGAGTAAGTCCATGTATAGTGTACTTTTTCCTCTCCAGGTTCCAGAAACACCACTATTTCCTTATGTGTAAAATGGCCTCTTTTGAGCAGCCCTGGGGGTGGTTTCCTCTGGTGCTCTCACAGCCTGCGTGCCCCAGTTCAGTGTATAGTTGGTATAAAAATAGGCAACACAGGAACTTGGCCATCCGTGGGAGATGGTGGCAGATTTAGAGAAGCTCTTGATTCTGAATGGATGGTATTCTGCAGGTTCAAGAAAAAGTCTGATCTCAAAAAGTTCGGTACTCCCTCTGGCTTCTTCTTTTACAGTTTCACACCCTATCCACCACCCCATCCCACCCTCCGAAAGAGAAAAGGACACAAACAAAACAGCCTTGTCCTGTGTTTTGAGGAAATGGTTTTGTGAGGCTGTTTGGTTTAGACAATGAATTAAAGTGTCAGGACTTCCGGGATGGGCTTTCGGGAAGGGAAATGTATGTGCTGCAGAGCCTCGCTCAGCTTTTAACAAGTTGCCCTTTGCTTACAGAACTGTGGGTAGCACCACGGTCTACACACCCCAGGAGGAAACACTGAATTGTGTGTGTGTATGTGTGAGTGTGTGTGGGGATCTTTCTTTCTTTCTTTCTTTCTTTCTTTCTTTCTTTCTTTCTTTCTTTCTTTCTTTCTATGTTTATTTTTTGAGAGAGAGAGAGACAGAATGCACGTGAGGGAGGAGCAGAGAGAGAGGGAGACACAGAATCGGAAGCAGGCTCCACGGGGCTCGAACCCATGAACTGTGAGATCATGACCTGAGCTGAAGTTGGTCACTTGACCGACTGAGCCACCCAGGCACCCCTATTTATTTTTATTCTTTTTAATGCTTATTTATTTTTGAAAGAGAGATAGACACGCGCACACACACACACACGCACACAGCACAAGTAGGGGAGGGGCAGAGAGAGGGAGACACAGAATCTGAAGCAGGCTGCAGGCTCTGAGCTGTCAGCACAGAGACAGATGTGGGGCTCAAACTCAGGAACTGCGAGATCGTGACCTCAGCTGAAGTTGGACACTTAAGCAACTGAACCAGGCACCCCTATTTATTTATGTATGTATGTATGTATGTATGTATGTATGTATGTATGTATTTTAAGTAAAATGCGCATAAAATGTATCATCCTAACCAATTCAGTAGTGTTGAGTATATTCGTGCTGTCTTGCGGCCAGTCTCCACACCTTCCCTCATCTTGCACAACTGAAATTCTGTACCCCGTTCCCCCTGCTCCCAGGTCCTAGAAACCACCATTCTGCTTTCCGTAAGCATGGATTTGACTATTCTCGGTATTTCAGGTAAGAGGATTCATTTGGTATTTGCCTTTTGGGGACTGGCTTCATTCACTCAGCATATAGTGTCTTCAAGGTTCATCTAAGTTGTAGCGTGTGTCACGATTTCCTTTTAAAACTGAATAATATTCCCTTGAATGTATATATTACACTTTGTTTACCCATTTGTCTGTGGGTAGACACTTGGGTGGCTTCCACTTCTTGGCTGTTGTGAATAATGCTGGCATGAACATGGGTGTAAAGATCCCTGCTTTCATTTCTTTGGGCATGTACCCAGAAGTGGAATTGCTGAATCATGTGGTAATTCTATTTTTAACTTTTTGAGGAACCTCCATGCTGTTTTCCATAGCCGCTGCACCATTTTACATCCCGTCAACAGGGCACGAGAGGCCCAGTTTCTTCACAGCCTCTCCGACACTTCTCATGGTTGTTGTTTTGATAGTAGTCACACAAAGGGGTGTGAGGGATGTCACTGTGGTTTCGATTTGCATTTTCCTCATAATTAGTGATGCTGAGCATTTGTTCGTGTGCTTGTTGGCCGTTCGTGTATCTTCTTTGGAAAAATGTCTTAAGTTCTTTGCCCATTTTTCACTTGGGTGGTTTTATTGTTGTTGAGTTGTAATTTTTCTTTATACGTTCTGGATATTAAATGCTACCCAGTGTTAAATGTGGTAGTTATAGTAAATGTGAAAGGTGTTAGTCCTTTCAAAGAAAATGTCCCTATTCTATTTTCTCACACTAGGGCATTGCCTGTGTGACATTTTGCCTCTGTGGGATTCAGGAGTCATCGTAATGCTTTGCGTTGCGTATTGACTACTCGGGCCAGGATTTTAAATGTAGAAATTTGAACATTTTTACCCTAGTAATATCTTTATGGTTTGGGAATGTGGCTTCCTGTCTTTCAAACCTTGATGTTACTTGTTTTTTTTTATGTTTTGTTTTGTTTTGCTTTTTGGCATGTGCCTTGTAAACACCTGCATTTGAAATCGTTCAGGTGTTTTACAGTAGTTTTCTTGGGTAGTTGGATTACTTCAAGCCAAGAATAACAGGGGCACCTGGGTGGCTCAGTCGGTTAAGCCTCCCTAGCTCTTGGCTTCGGCTCAGGTCACAATCTCACGGCTCATGGGATCGAGCCCCGCATTGGGCTCCATGCTCCCTTTAAATTGAGTTTACTGCCGAGCCCACAACAGTGTTTCCAAGCTTTTGAAACCGTGACCCCCCCAGTAAGAAATACACTTTATATCCTGACCAGTTTCACACACCCTGCGGAGCCTAAAGTACTTGTTGTAATGAGCATCATCCTTGCGGAGGATATGCGTTTCCTTTTTTGCGGGTGTTCTGTGGCAACAGTCAACTTTCCTGTTACGGGCGATTGCCTGCTGCTGCTGGGGATTCTGTTACATTTGTAAGCAGTTGGATTGTAGAAGCCCTGCTGGCTCTAGTTGCTCGTTGAATTTTACCTGCGCTGCTGTTCTTGGGAGGTGGGAGCGGATGGAACATCTCATAGCAACAGCTTTGTTTGGAGGGAGAGGTTGTTCACAAAGCAAGGCCCAGCGGGATGGGAATCACACAGCAGGCCCCCCCCCCCCCCCCCCCCCCCCGCCCTTAAAAGCACAGGTTCGTGGCCACTCGGAACAGCATGCTGTTACCTGCCTCGAGGATATTTGAGGGGAGAAATTCTTCTCTTTCTTTCTTTTCTACACTTACTAACACAACGTGTGGAGGAAACGCATCAGCCTCAAGTCTGGTAGAGTCTTTTAATTCTCCCTCTTTTCTCCAGTGCCTTTTCTTCCTTCCTACGGAAAAGGGAGTTCCATACAGGCAGAGATAAATAGACTGGATGGAATGATGTGAGGGGGAACTGGCTTGGGAGGTGGAGACTGCCTGATGTAAAAGTTTATGTTTGAGGCAGATAGGGAAAAAGACTCTTTAAATTAAGCAAAAGTAAGGTTACAGAATTTTAAAAAGATGAATAGAGGGGATGATTAGCAATCATCTCGTTGGTCAAAGGTAATTAGAGGCTTTGAAAAGATTCAATGGCATGTCTTCTAAGGTTGATTCAGTATTTTCTGGAATTCTGAATTTTCTTATCCATTTGAAATCCAGGTGGGGCTTGTCACAAAACCATAAAAGAATTTAAGTCTCAGGTTAATAAGGATTTCCGTAGCGATGTTTAGGTGGCCGGCTACCCCATACCCGCCAACCCCAGCCCTGTTGAGTTTCTGTTCTTGCCCTGTGAAGATCCCGCAGGACCAGAGTGCTTTCTGTGGGTGGGAGGTCTCTCTGCAGGGTCACCAGAGCCTGGGATGTTCGGAACACAAGCTTGGCTCGCATCATGGCGTCAGCACTTCTGTCTAACTCTTGACATCCAACTAATGAGTCCAAGTTTTCAGCCACTTTCTTTTTTATTGGGAAGAAGGAGCCTGTCTCACAAACCTGAGAGTTAATAGCTGGTGTGCTGTAGTTGAGTTTGTAACCTGGATGTTTCTGGGTTTACCCACTTGCAAGAATTGCCATGTAAATTAGAGATCATGGATCCAGTCATTGGTTTAATCAGTGGCGACTCTGGCTGTGGATTCAAAAGATCAGAATTTGAGTCCTATCTCTTTCCGTTCTAACTGTGGAGGCTTGAGGAAGCCCCTTAATCTGTCCATGTTTCAGAGGTGTCAGGAGGATGAAGTGCAACTATGAATAGCTGGTCCTGAGGAATCTTTGGTTCAAATTGAAAAGCGCCGACATTTTTGAAGGTGGGAAGGTCTTTGGAGATGATCTAGCGTCATGTATAACTGAGACTCAGAGAAATTTAAGTGCATTTTGGTTGTTTAGCAATGGTAGCACCGTGATTACCACCCGGGACATGTGTCATTTAATCTGGAATGGGGTGTCCACTCAGGGTTAAGAGGACTGGTTTTGGATTAGTCTCTAGTGGGTCAGAATTATTCCCCTGCAGTTTATAGTGTCTGTAGCCTTAGACAAACTACTTAACTTCTTGGAGAAAGTCTTCTCACGGGATTAAATAAATAAAACTAAAAGTCTTTTTTTTTTTTTTTTTTTTTTTAACTCATAGGGGTATGGTGAGGATTGAATGGGGTAAATTTATGCAAAGCGCTGAGCACAGTGTCTGGTGCATAGAAAATGTGCAGTGTCATTATTATTTCTTAATCCAAGGGCATTGCTTTTGATCCCCCTCCAAGCAATATGCTTCTCTGAACACCAGACTGAGGTTCTGCATGGTCAGAGTGGTTTTGATAGCCATTGTTCAGTACTTAAAAAACAACCAAAAAAGTAAACTTAAATAAATTTCTTTGTTGTTGAACACATGGCTATATTTTTATAATAAAAAATCTGTGTGTTGTGGCTCCATCTTTTTTTTTTTTAAATGTTTTATTCAGTTTTTAAGAGAGAGAAAGAGCATGAGCAGGGGAGGGACAGAGAGAGAGGGAGAGACAGAATCCAAAGCAGGCTCCAGGCTCCAAACTGTCAGCACAGAGCTCAATGCGGGGCTCGAACTCATGGACCGAGAGATCATGACCTGAGCCAAAGTCGGACGCCCAACCAACTGAGCCATCCAGGTGCCCCCGTGGCCCCATCTTTTAAATAACTTTGTGCCTGTTGCGGTTGATATGATCTAGGAAGGAGAAGCCCTCTTCTTCACTATATGCTCAAACAGAGATATGGACAATCTCCAGATCACTTCTTTCTGGCATGGCACTGTATTGGGAACATGGGTGTGTCTGATCACGAAAGGAGTAACAAAGCCACACTGTGGAGTTCTGAGGTATTGGGAAGCTGTCCAGTTTCCTCCTGACCCTGACTCAGGTCTTCCCTGAAATCTTCTGCCAGCCCCATTCTCTTTCTGTCAGCGGCCTCCTTACATAACCCAAAGGCTTTGTTTCCTGAGCTGATGTCTGCAGAGGCGTTCTGTGTCTAATAGAAGAGAACTGGAGGAGAGTTCATATGTGTCACCAGAGTGAGTAGTTTAAGTGGAAAACTGTGGATGCTTACGTTGAATGCCATCAATAAATTTGAAATTATACCTACCATAGACGACTTAATTCTTTTTTTTATTACCAAATGTAATTTGTCAAATTGGTTTCCATAGAACACCCAGTGCTCATCCCAACAGGTGCCCTCCTCAATGCCCATTACTCACTTTCCCCTCTCTCCCACCCCCGTCAACCCTCAGTTTGTTCTCAGTATTTGAGAGTCTCTTATGGTTTGCCTCCCTCCCTCTTTGTAACTTTTTACCCCCTTCCCCTCCCCCATGGTCTTCTGTTAAGTTTCTCAGGCTCCACATAAGAGTGAAAACATATGGTATCTGTCTTTCTCTGCCTGACTTATTTCACTTAGCATAATACCCTCCAGTTCCATCCACGTTGCTGCAAATGGCCAGATTTCATTCTTTCTCATTGCCAAGTAGTATTCCATTGTATATATAAACCACATCTTCTTTATCCATTCGTCAGTTGATGGACATTTAGGCTCTTTCCATCATTTGGCTGTTGTTGCAAGGGCTGCTATAACCATTGAGGTACATGGGCCCCTGTGCATCAGCACTCCTGTATCCCTTGGGTAAATTCCTAGCAGTGCTATTGCTGGGTCATAGGGTAGACAGACAATTCTATTAGAAAACTCTTTAAGTACTGGCAAGTTTTAAGTATTTAAAAATACTTTTTAATCTCCTTTCGCCTCTTTAAATCAGATGCTTTAATATTCAAAGTACCACGAAAGAGGTTATGTTCTGAAGACCCCAGTGAAACTCTTTAATTTCAATGATACACAGATTTTGAGGGGGGGGGGGTACAGTGATAGTCTCTAAAATCATTTGTCCTTAATTGGACAATATTAACAATAACATAATAATAACAACAATACTGTTGAACTTTCCTTTCAAAATTAGTTTGTTGATAACCTCCCCCCCCCCCCCAGTTTGTTATGCTGGCTGCAATTTCTTCCTTGTGTTATAGAACACCATGAAGGAGTATTGATGAAACCGAGGGATGGGCTTGTCAGATTTAGCAAATAACAGTACAGAACACTCAATTTGCCTTTGAATTTCACATCAACCATGAATTTTTTGAGGTCTAGGTATGCCCCGTGCAAGAGTTAAATAGCAATTTCAGATAAACAGAAAATAATGTTTTTGTGTACCTCCCATGCAATATTTGGGACATAATTACACTAAAAAAAAGATTGGTTATTTATTTGACATTCAGATCTCTCCATTTTGTGTGTGTGTGTATTTCCCACATGCAAGGCTTACATTTGTCTGCCTTTTCTCCCCCATGATGCCGCATAAGCATGAATTACAGCTGGAGCAGAGCAGGCTGAACTGGTTCTTGTTGGTCTTGTTCTGCCCTCAGCCTCTGAATTCCTACGAGGTTTATCTTTTTCTAACCTTTTTTTCATGATCCAAGGACTGAGATGCACTGGAACAGCCTGATGGGAATTTGTGACCTGCTTTGAGGTAGGTGAACTAAGAGCATAAGCGCTTTCATTTCACCCCAGAACTATCCAGGTTTCAACCCTTCACGCTGAGGAAGCAGACAACGTGCTGACCATTATCCAATCAGCAGCAGGCAAACTCTATTAGTCCTAATGCAGTGATGAGGGGGAAGGGTGCACGTGAGAATGTTCTGGGCCATATTGGATACCGGCTGAGGCGTAAGTGAAAACTCAGATCTGGGTCTCCTGGGTGGCTCAGTCGGGTCAGCATCAACTCTTCATTTCGGCTCAGGTCCTGACCTCACGGTTTGTGGTTTCGAGCCCTGCGTCGGGCTCTGTGCTCACTGCGTGGAGCCTGCTTGGGATTCTTCTCTCTCCCTCTCTCTCTGTCCCTCCCACACTCGTGTGTGCGTGCTCTCTCTCAAAATAAATAAATAAACTTGAATTGAAAAAAACAAAAACAGAAACAAAAACTCAGCTAGATGAGAAAAACGTTGGGCTGAGTGGCAGGCAATGAAGTCATGGCACTGTTTCCTCAAGAAATCAGCCCATGAAGTCCCCAGGAGGGGCAATCCAGTTAGCACAGGGCACTGCTGAGAAGTACGCCGAAAGAGCCCTCTTCATCTCCCCGTTCCAAACCTTAGCCGTCCTGAGTTTAAAATCATTTTTCTCCAAGGAAAGTTGGAGTGACATGAAAACACACGTGTCTGGAATTATCTCTCTGAGCCCTTTATAAACAAACAGACCAAGACTTGGAAGGGCACACCTTAGGTTACAGAGCGTTTTCCTGGGCTGGTCTCCAGAGCTTCCTGACTCTGGAACAATGATGTGTTCTTTCCATGCTGCTTTACGTATTTATTTTACAGCAGTCTTGTGCTTTTTATCCATTCATCTCCACTTGGAAACGCACTTGTGGGCTGCGGGAGCAGAGGTACAGAAACTGTGAAGTGTTTTCTGTTCAGGGGTTCCGTAGACCCTGTGTGTCTGGTTCTCGCCAGCTGTTGCCCCCCATCCTCTTTCCTTTCCTTCTCCCCCACCCCCCACCTTCTTTTTCTTGATAATCCTAGCAGATTTTTTTCCTCGCCATGTGCCTGTAAATATTTTTGTTGGGCATTCTGGACTGGAATTTCTAAACATCCTGATAGGGGAAGTTGGGTATTTCTTCATGGGACGAATTCCTTAAGGAGAGAGTTGCGGGGCGCCTGGGTGGCGCAGTCGGTTAAGCGTCCGACTTCAGCCAGGTCACGATCTCGCGGTCCGTGAGTTCGAGCCCCGCGTCAGGCTCTGGGCTGATGGCTCGGAGCCTGGAGCCTGTTTCCGATTCTGTGTCTCCCTCTCTCTCTGCCCCTCCCCCGTTCATGCTCTGTCTCTCTCTGTCCCAAAAATAAAAAATTAAAAACATAAAAAAAAAAAAAAAAAAAAAAAAAAAGGAGAGAGTTGCACAGTTTTGATTTTTAGTTTTCTTCTTTCATTCAGTTTCCTTTGCTGTCTAGAAGTGTTACATTTCTGGTTATAAGGCCAGCACCAGACTATAATTTGTGATAGTGGCTGGAAGGTGTGACTGGAATTCTTACTTCAGGTTTAATGGGGACAATTCACTTGTAAAATATAAGATGCTAGAACTAGGAGGTTTGACCTAGTCCAACACTTAGCCTCACTGGAGGAAATGGAGACTCAGAGGTGTGAAGTGACTTCCCCAGAGTCACACAGCAGAGTTAGTGGAAACTCTGTGAGTGGGGCTGGGTTGCCGAACTCCTGAGCAGAGCTCTCTCCCAACTGTTGAAGAAACAAGAGTTCAGTTTCATTGAGATGTTCCCTTAAGTTCCCCATTTCTAATTTGAACAGGTTTTTGTTTTGTTTTTTGTTTTTGTTTTTTTTGGTGGCAGGCATTCTGAAATGCTCTGTCTTCTGAAGTCTAAACTGATGATATAGAATCTCCTTTAACCTTTTCTCAGTTTCCTCCTCCTCCTCCTCATTATCCTGTGAGCCTCATTTATTTGTGGCTTACTACCCAGATGCCCTGTGCTAGCATGAAATACTGAACCCTCTGCCCTCGGTTACACTAAAACTCCAGGATGCCAGGCCTTCTTAGTGCGTAGGTTTTTTTTTTTTTTTTTTTTAACGTTTATTTATTTATTTATTATTATTTTTTTTTATTTTATTTTTTTTTCAACGTTTTTTATTTATTTTTGGGACAGAGAGAGACAGAGCATGAACGGGGGAGGGGCAGAGAGAGAGGGAGACACAGAATCGGAAACAGGCTCCAGGCTCCGAGCCATCAGCCCAGAGCCTGACGCGGGGCTCGAACTCACGGACCGCGAGATCGTGACCTGGCTGAAGTCGGACGCTTAACCGACTGCGCCACCCAGGCGCCCCCGTTTATTTATTTTTTGAGACAGAGAGAGACAGAGCATGAACGGGGGAGGGCCAGAGAGAGGGAGACACAGAATCTGAAACAGGCTCCGGGCTCTGAGCTGTCAGCACAGGGGCCTGATGCGGGGCTCGAACTCACGGACCGCGAGATCGTGACCTGAGCCGAAGTCGGCGCTCAACCGACTGAGCCACCCAGGCGCCCCAGTGCATAGGTTTAATACTGTCACATTTTGGTATCCTTCCTCCTTGTCATTTATCCCTTTTTGTTCCCTTCACTGGTGATATTTATAATGGCATTTCCTTGCTCCCCAGTCTCACTTTGCTGCTTTTATTTTTGTGGTGAACCAAGAAATCCCAAGCCTCTTGGAAGTATGTGTGTTTTGTTTATATTTTCGTAGAGAGTTGTCTGGAGGAGTGGGTACCTTTTTGTGACTGGTGGGATTTGGCAAGGATTTTTACTTTATTTTTGTGCTTTTCTGTAAATTGGAACTTGTCTTTAAAACAAAGACTAAAATTTTTTGTAATTAAAACGAGTCTATTTTATTTGAAAACTTAATATGCTCCAGTGGTAAATAAATAGATTCTGAGTGAGGATTGTTCTTGCCCTGAGACCATGATCCATTTTATTTCTTCTCATTGGAGAGGCTGAAGCAAAGTTCTACAAACTTTAAAAAAAAATTTTTTTTAACGTTTGTTTATTTTTGAGAGACAGAGCACGAGAGGGGGAGGGGCAGAGAGAGGGAGAGTCAGAATCCGAAGCAGGCTCCAGGCTCTGAGCTGTCAGCACAGACCCTGATGCAGGGCTTGAACTCACAAACGGTGAGATCATGACCTGAGCTGAAGTCAGACGCTTAACTGACTGAGTCACCCAGGCGCCCCTAGTTTATTTATTTAGTTTTGAGAGAGAGAGCACGGAGAGAGAGACAAGAGAGATAGAGAGACAGAGCACAAGTAGGGGAAGGGGCAGAGGGAGAGGGAGACACAGAATCCGAAGCAGGCTCCAGGCTCTGAGCTGTCAGCACGGAGCCTGATGTGGGTCTCGAACTCACAGACTGCAAGATCATGACCTGAGCTGAAGTCAGATGCCTAACCGACCGAGCCACCCAGGACGCCTACAATTGTTTTAAACTAAGCCCAAGGGCCGCCTTTACTGTGATGTCATTGTCTGAATAGCCACCTTCCGCTTCCTGTCTCAGCTCAGACTCCAAAACCCTGCTGTGGTACTTGTAGTATGCCATTTGCTGTCTTCCATTTTTTTTTTTCTCCCTGCGCATTTCCTGTCCTCTGCTAGGCCTGTGCCGCTGTTATCTTAGGTCTTCCCCTTAGTCTCTAGTGCTAGCCATGTGTTCAGTAGGTACCCAGAAGTAATATTTATTGCAGTGACTTGTCATTTTCCGTGGTTGCTTCCCTGGGGGAATCTTAGATTTGCCTCGATGGTTGAGGCTGTCTGCTGAGTGATTCCAGGGGTGTAAGAAACTGCTACATGTCACGCATGTTAATCTGTCTAAATATGTAAGATGTTAAGAGATTTTACATTAGACAGGCCCCCCCTCAGCGTTTCTGGATCTATAGGGCAATCCAGCTTTTAGGGGTGGAGTAACAGAGGCAGAGAAGAGGAGTTTGGGGTAACCAAGGTCATGTAATGAAAAATAATTGAAGTGAAAAGACTTGAACCTAATCTGATCCATTAGTAGGCTGAAATTATATATATAAATGTTTTTGAATGAAAACCCCAATTTCTAAGGGCCTTTCAATTACACTGAAATGTAATTCACTAGTGTGGTAGGTCAAACAATGACCCCACCCCCCAACAGATGTCCAAGTCCTGATCCCTGGAACCTGTGAATACATTACCTACCACAGCAGAAAGGACTCTGTAAGTGTGATTGAGTTAAGGATCTTGAGGTGGAGGGGTTCTCGTGGATTTTCCCCAGTGAATCTAACGTGATGACAAGCATTCTTCTTGTCGGGAGGTGGGAGGATCAGTCAGAGAAGGAGATTCAGTTGTTGGGATGGAAACAGAGAGGCCGGTGACACAGGGCCAGGAGCCGAGGAACGTAGGCAGCCTCTAGAAGCTGGAAGAGGCAAGGGGTGAGCCTCCTGGAGGAACCCGGCTCTGCCAACCCCTTGCTTTTAGCCTTGTAAGACCCATTTCTGACTTCTGACCTCCACAACCGTAAGGTGATAAATACATTTGTGTTGTCTCAGGTTGCTGAGTTTGTGGCGATTTGTTACAGGGGCCGTAGGAAACGAATAGAGCCTGCATTCAGAAATTTGTAGTTTCTGGACTCCTGTTGGGCTATGAGCGCCCAGATACTTAGACCTGAAGGAAGAGAAGGGATTCTCACATGGTGCGGGGCTAAAGAGCTTTCCATTTCGACATATTCTCGAGGGGTCAAAAGAAGATCCCTCATAACACAGACTCTCCCCCCCCCCCCCCCCCCCCGCCCCCATACACTTAACACTCTGCAGGAACACACACACATGCATGCACCTGCACTTAGGTGGAAACAGTTGAGAGAAAGAACACATATTTCAGTTGGTTTTAACTGGCTGAGTGCCTTGAGTGTTCAGATGCTGCCCAGAATCTGAAGAATATGCCCAGGAAAAGGTAGATACAAGCTGTTCCCTCCCTCAGGTTGAAACCAACACTGTTCATTAACATATGTGGTGTCAGGTATTTTCTGTCAGAAATAACCAACCCCTTCCTTTAAACATTTCCACTTTCCATACAACACATTTAAATTTTGGTCCCATTTTACTGATATCATGCACAGCATAATATAAGCTCTCAGGCCCTAAGACACTTTGGGGAACTAACTGACATTTGTTTACCTACCAACCAGGGGAACAGCTTCCGTGCAAGTGAGGGCTGGGGTTGGGTGGGGGCAGGGCGGAGAGGGTCAGTGGGACAAGGGAGGTCTCTCTGTATGAACTTAAGCTCTGGGAGAAGGATCTACGACACTAAGTGCATCTGTTTGCTTTTTGTTTTAAATTTTTTTAATGTTTACTATTTGTGAGAGTTAGAGAAAGACAGAGTATGAGCCGGGGGAGGGCAGAGAGAGAGGGAGACACAGAAACAGAAGCACGCTCTGGGCTCTGAGCTGTCAGCACAGAGCCCGATGTGGGGCTCGAACCCACAAATTATGAGATCATGACCCGAGCTGAAGTCGGATGCTTAACCGACTGAGCCACCCACGTGCCCTGTGTTTACTTCTAATACTGTTGATAATTACCAATTAGTTTTGAAGCAGAGCTGTGGGCAGGGTGTTTTCTGTGCTCATAGGGCAGTCTTGACTTCCCTGTCCATGAGCTACCAGTTTTATAGCCAGAGTTGAAAGGCGATGAGTCACTCTGTATTCACAGATTAGGCTAGGAGTTGCTGTTGGATGCACTGTGACCCCATGGTACAACCAAAGCAGTCTAGGATTTGTGAGGGGGGATCATGGGTCACAGATGCCTTTCTAAAGTGACCAGAACTGGGGACCCAGTGGACATTTATTTCCCATAGTCCAAGTCCAGTTTTGTTTCCTAATCTCTTGCGTTAACAGCAGTCACAGGGCAGAAGAAAAGTGCAGGCATGTCCCCAAGTCTTTTCCAGATGTGGTGCAAAGAGAGGGAAGACGGTACTCTCATCAGTACAGTTGATTTGCTTTGGAATTAAAAAGAGACTGACACGTTGTTGTGGCTGTTGCTGACCATATTTTCCACTGACAGTGCCGTGTGTCATTTGGGGTAACTTTGACTTTTATTTCCACTCAATTTGAGGAAAAGACCACGAGACACAATTGGAGGAAATTCTGGAAAAAAGAAGTAAATGCATTGTGGAGTGCTATAAAGTCTTTTCATAATGTGTTTGATGAACATGCTTTTATTTTCCATCATTCTTCAGGAAAGTAAATGCACTGCATATCCCTCTTTTGAGCAAAGTGGTCAGAGAACGATGTAATCCTCTTTTAGAAACTTGGCCTGCCCTCACTTGCTCATCTCATGAAGGGGACGAGGGAGGTGTAGAATTGTGTGCTCGGAACTGTGGGAGCCAGCTAAGGGAACCAGGTGGAGGCAGCCTCTTCCTGATCATTTCTTAGCATCCACAGAGCCTTACTGACTTGAGGTTAGTTCACGACCTTCAACCTGTCATCATACTTGAAAACAGGATCGGTAATTTCTGCATAGGGTGGGCATTGAATACCATGCCACGTCAGTCTGCTTCGTCTGCTGAGGTCAGCTCCTTTGTCGCACGCTCCACATTTGGGCTTGAGCATGAGGCCCGAGGTCTGTGTACCTTCCCCATTTTGGGGTGCTGTCCTGGGATGGAGTCCCAGGGCTGTTGCCATGGGAAAAAACATCTCCATTCTTCATCCTTAGAGGGTGACAGTTTTGCTGACAAGACCTGAACCTTAGTTGTCTCCAAGTTTGGGAACCACTTGTGTCCCCTGCTATTCACTTGCATGATCCCTGTGATTAAAAACTGCATTTGGAGAAGGCTGACAAGGGTACAAGAGAAAAAAAATCATGTATTTTTATAAACACTTGACGAGTAATCTTTTCTCTTTATTTGAAGGGTTAAGAGTTTACTTAAGGAAGGTCGCATGGAGAGCTTCAGAATTTCAGAATGAAAAGGGGGGAGGTCTTAGATTAACTAACCAAGTAGCTAATTGATTCATCCAATCAGAAAGGCTTCTCGAACACCTACTGGGTAGAGGGTTTTGTGCTAGGAAATGTGCTTACATGTTGAGCACAACAGATGTGGTTCCTGTCTCAGGGAGCTCACGGTCTAGGGGGTAACAGACAATATTCAAATAATCAAAAAAATTTATCACTAACCAGACACTAGAAGAATGGTGAGCCCACCAGAGGAGGGGCTAGGGGGCTCTGAGAGCAGAGGTGGGAAGGGGACCAGTTCTAACCCGGGGAAAGGGGATCAGGAAGATGAATGGGGATTAATCCACAGGAGGGAGCAGGTGATCTGGTCGTCCACCGTCCAACACACACACAGCTACTTCCGGGTTTCGCAGGCAGGGAAAGGACCCTTGTGACATCTTCAGTAAATGTCCATACAGAAGGAAGACCTGTGAAGAAAGGAGAAAAGGTTGTGTTTGTATTTTACGTGTCGTGGTCCTCAAGATGTCTGGGAGCTAGCGTCTCCATTTCCTTGTTCTTTGCTTTTTCTCACTGTTCATGGCCTCCGTTGTCAAATCACACAAAAGAGAGCCAGGAGGAAGTGGAACGCTCACTTCTTAGGCCTTACTTTTAATTCTGGTGCAGAATTATTTGGGAGAGAGTTTGAAATGATGATCCCAAATGATTTCTCCCTTTGGATGACTGTAGGAGCTGATCACGCAAACCTTGTCTTTAATACTTAGTTGTATCCAGTTCTCTATGTTTTGCTCCTTACTTTATATTCAAAGGCGGATTTCCTACAGTAATACTGATTTATCTGGCCTCTTTCAGACCATATCATCTTGTTTCTTTTGTGTTTTAAGATGAGAAGAAAAACGGTCACTATCCTGTATATTTTTTCCTTTTAAAAACTTGTAAACTTGTATTAATTTGCTCACCCACACCTCCCTCCCCAGGGGTAATAGCACAATATCTTTTCAGATACGTGTTCATCCGGTATGTTCTGCATCATCTATTATGCCAGGACATTTAGGTACACTCTGTATATAATGACATCAACTGCAAATGGATTAGGAAAATGGCATAGAGTGTAATTTGCTGATTCTGCTAACATACATATTTAAGAGATGACATCACTTTAAAATGTTATTTGGGAGACAGTTTTACAACCAAAGTTAGAAACAGCTTTAGAGGTGCGGAGTCTAGAAACCTTCGCTTTTTTTTTTTTTTAAATGTTTATTTTATTTTTTGAGAGAGAGAGAGACAGAACATGAGCAGGGGAGGGCAGAGAGAGAGGGAGACGCAGAATCCGAAGCAGGCTCCAGGCTCTGAGCTGTCAGCACAGAGCCTGACGTGGGGCTGGAACTCACGAGCCTTCGAGCTGTGAGATCAGGACCTGAGACGAAGTCGGCGGCTCAACCGACTGAGCCACCCAGGCGCCCCATTAGAAACCTTCGCTTTTTGCTCTCGGTTAGGATGACCATGGTTTGGGAAGCTTTTGGAGAATATGGCAGCCTTGTGTCCTCAGTCGTTTTTGCGTCTGAGAACCAGCCTTGCAGTTGTCATGTAGTGAGGTGGCCCTGCGCCCTCCAAGCCCCCATGCTGGTCCTCCGTGGGTCTTCCAAGATAACATCTATTTAGGCTACTAAGGGCCAGCCTTTCTCAGCCTGCCCACATTGGAGTGAGCCTTGTTTGGACTGAGCTACCACAGCTCCCTCCCGTGGGCTCCTCTGGACATTGAGGGGCTGGTCCATGGACCAGACCTTCTGGAAAACACCTGCGTAGCATCCAAGCGCCACTGTGCTCCCATGACCCAGAGCTGCGCTGCCCAGGGCTGTAGTCCGTGGCCTCATTTGGCTAAAGAGCACTTGAGATATGGTGATACATATGAGGACTGGGATTTAATTTAAATTAATTGTAACTTATACTTTAAAACTGATAGTCAGATCAGTGAGTGGAAAACTTCAGCATGTGAGTTTACTTTTTCAACTGTTAATTTTATGCTCAAATATTTCCAATAGGAAGTCAGCACCCAAACTGAGATGTCCTGTCAATGTAAAACACACACTGTATTTCGGTATTAGAAAAATGTTGATGCGTGTTGAAATGGCCACCCTTTGGATATGTTAGGTTAAGTAAAACAGATGATTAAAATAATTTTACCTTTCTAAAAACTACAGCTAAGAGAAAATTTAAAATTACTAAGTGGCTTGCCATATTTTGATTGTTGGGCACTGATCTAGAGCTTACTGAAGGAAAGGTACAAGGGCCCTCTTCGTGGGGGTCGTGTGAACGTGGCATTAAGTGCGAGGAGGCACAGTACGAACCCCCTCTACTTGGTCGTATCAGTATCGCCGAAGGCAACAGGGCAATTCCTGGCCTTAAGGAGACCTCAGTTTTCCTCAGCGGAATAAAATGGACAGACTGTTACATTGGACAAGAGGTAGATGAACTTACATAAAGGATATGAAGGAAGCTTTAATAGTTAGGCAGTGAAATACAATAGGTCTTTTAAGAAATTACTTTTATGTGTGTTGCTTTTTAAGGGGAATCCCTACAATAAAAATGTGTATATTTATGGACACGTTTATTAAGGTGTGAACATATGAATAAATAAGTTTGTGTAGTTTTATCTTTCTGTCACACAGTTTTAAATGTATATAAGCAAGAAATAACTTGATACAAGGAAGACATCACTTGGTTTTCCATCACGCTGTGGTACTGGGCCAGTTGGATTATGGGCTCCAAGTGTAAATTCATAAAAAGAGCTCACAGTTTGGTTGAAACCTCCACCTCTTTGGAGAGATGGGCTTGTATATGTGTTGATTTTGAAGCACCCCCTCTTGGCGTGAGACCAGTTTGATCACTTTGAGAACCACCACCTTTTCATCTTGGTGTTTTCTGGGGAAAATGTGTAGCTCACGTACCAGAGCTGTTCATGTGAATTAGGCTTAGTTTTGTGTTTTCAAGGCAAAATCATAGGAAAAGGATAATTCTGTACTCTTTGTGCATGCTTGTTAGATACACAGATGATTTCTAAGAAGACACTAAAAGGTTATGAAGATAACAAAGCTGTTTCCTTGCTTATCTTTAAGGCTGTGTATTTTGTTGATTATGCATTTGGTCAGTTAAGAACCAAAATGTGAGGAAAACACTTTCATTGTGACCTCTTGAAATCACAGAGTGCAACGATTGCTTCCTGGTTAAGTATATGTGTATAGTGTACCTTGGTGGATCATGTAATTTGTTGAAAGCCCATGATATTTCCTACTCATCTCCAATGCAATATATATAGTTTGCTATTTATGTACTTGGTCAGTTGTTAAAGAACCAAATGGAAATCACTTTCATTTTGACCTCTTTAAATAATAAATCACTGCATGATTTCATCATACTTACACACACACACACACACACACACACACACTTAATCATACTTACACACACACACACACACACACACACACACACTGATGGATGACATAATTTATAGAAAGCCAATGAAAAGCTGCAGAAACCTGTCATTTATACATTATGATTTCAGATCACCATTGTAGATATTACCTGATTTTCAGTTTCCTTAAAAAAAAAAAAAAAAACAACCCATGAACTTCTCAATTTTTGGTTACCTCTCTCTGCTTTCTCTCTATCAGTCATCACTCTCCCCAACCCCACTCATTTCTTCCTTGATAATAAAACCCCAGCTTTGCTCAGTCCTCTCCCATCCATTGCTCTAGGTATGTGGTCTAAAACAGAGCTTTCATTTCTCAGCCTTGGCTGCTCCTTAGAATCACTGGGAGATCTTTCAATTCAGATGCTTGGGCTGTGCTCACAGAGATTCTGATTTAGTTGGTCTACCTGGCTTAAGCCATTTTGAGATAGGTTCTTTATGACATGTAGCTGAAAGCATTCTAGTAGATACAAGATCAGTAAGGTGACCACAGAATTTATCATTCAAGTCTGATATGGTTCTAAATGTCTTCAGAATTCCTACTTCCCACTCATGCTTTTGAGGTGGCTTGGTGCAAACACATTCTTTTCGAGCATCAAAAACACTAGCAGGTTGTTTTGTTTCATAAATGCTGCCCACTCTTTCTTGGTGAGCCAGGTTGTATGTGGTTTAGTCTCATGATGCTGCCCTCATTAATTATGCCTTTTGAGGTAGTGTGGAGTGATGGTGTGTGATCGCTGAATTTTGGGGGCCTTTCGTCTGGCTCCAGAGAGGTGAAATTGTTAGGGAACGACTAGAAAAAGAACATGAAAAGAATAGGGAAACGTGGACATGAACAAAATTTTCATGACTGTGAAAATGCGATACACGAACAAAATTATAAAATGTAGATCGTAAACATCTGTCAAACAAATCCTTGTAAGGAAAACATTTTTAAAAAAATGTTGACTTCGTAAAAGACTGAGGTAACCAAACCGTTCTTAGAAGAGCATGCACGGTTAAGGGAAGATTTAAGAGAGAAAGTCTTTTTTTTTTTTTTTTTTTTTTTTTTTTAACATTTTTTATTTATTTTTGGGACAGAGAGAGACAGAGCATGAACGGGGGAGGGGCAGAGAGAGAGGGAGACACAGAATCGGAAACAGGCTCCAGGCTCCGAGCCATCAGCCCAGAGCCTGACGCGGGGCTCGAACTCACGGACCGCGAGATCGTGACCTGGCTGAAGTCGGACGCCCAACCGACTGCGCCACCCAGGCGCCCCTAAGAGAGAAAGTCTTAATAAAAGCATAGATGTTCTTTCTCAATCCCCTCTAGAATTTTACCTTGAGTCACGTTTGCCGGTTGACATTTTTGTTTTTCCTTTGAAAATGAATAGTTGCTGGATACTCCTTGTTTCTCGTCCCTTGTATATTATTGTGTTAACTCTCTCTGCTGGGGACTTCCAAACTTAGATGAAGGGCATTAGGACATTCAAGATGGGCAATGACGTAAGACGGACTTACTTAGTTGTAGATCACGGTGCCATATCAGAACATTCTGTCCCGGGGAGAGACAATAGTGACTCAGAAACTCCTGTTGGAGTTGTATTATAATGCAGAAAACCATTCCAGAATGGTTTGGGCATCTGGGATACTGACTTCATTCCGTGGCCACATGTCCTTATAAATTTAATTGTCAGGGTGCTGTCCTTTTTAGGGTTATGCTGGTTGCATGTCCACGCTGATCAGTTCATTGCACAGCAGTGAGCCTGAGTTATTGCTCTGATGATTTAGTTCTTCTTCATAAAAACACTTCTTCCATGGCTAAGTGGCAGGAGATGCAACCAGCAGCATTTTTGCTTTGTAAAAACCCAGCATTAATCTTCCTTCTGTTCTGACCTTCAGTGGTTATGTGTTAGGACCTGCTTTTGTGTTATTGTTTCCCCAGAATAAAAGAGATTTTAAGTGCAAGAGTTTTAGACATGTTTTGGCTCCCAGGAATGGGTATTTTCAATTGTGTTTTCTTCCAGCACATGCCCAACTATGGTATTCAGTGTGGATTGTCTTACAAATCACTTACTCTTATTATGATGATGATTATTATTAGGGGTTTGATGGAGAAATTTCCCAACAAGTTTTATGTTTTGAGTGTCGGTGGGGAAAACCCGCCAGCTGAGGTGCCTGGTCGCTCCCCTGCCTTTCCTCACCCTTACACTCCTCTGGAAGGCAACTCTTGTAGTTACGGTTTGCAAACAATTTGAGTAACTGCCTTGGATTTCCCTCCTAGAGTAATTAAGCATCGTTTCTTGGAAATGTAAGCAAGAGACTGAGAATTAAGTTGTGGTAACGCATTTGGCAGAGAAATTATGTATTGGGAAAAGAAAAATATCCTGGAGTGAGTTTCAGTTTTGCCGATAGGGGAACTGGCTTTATTTAGCGAACTGGAACAAGACAAGACCCTGGGCCCTGATGGTAGTACTTTCTCTTCCCAGATGAGTCTACCTGGGCACAAGACCAACTTCCAAATAAAAAACTTGAAAGTAAATGGCACAAAACAGAGACAGAGCCCTTTCAATAAAGCTTTTATACTATGGCACCATAAAAATAATTAATTTGCTATCAAAAGAAGCTTAAAACAGAACCGCTGTCTGATGGATGGCTTTTCCTCTGCCCTTAAGATGACAGTATCTGTCACCCCAGTCCTTGGTTGTAAGCCTAACCTATAAAAAAAAATAATAATGGTGTGGTGGGGCACCAGCACCTACTGGCAGGTGGCTTATCTATTATTTAATGAGTTTCTAAAAATGAAAGTAAGTGTAATTTCTTGAGTCACTTACTTCTAGATTCTGCCCAGAGAAGTTTAAGTAGTATCATATTGAAGAACAGGAGTGAACTATCATTTAAAAAAAAAAAAAAATGGCCCAGAATAAAACCTCCCTTCTCTGTGAAGGTAACTGATCTGAAATATTTTTGTATATGTGTTTTTCAGGGGCAGCATAACACAGCGTTCAAAACTCTCAGTCTGTCTGTGTCAGGTGGACAGCTCTGTGGGCGGGCTTCTGGCTGACTGGATATGTGTTTTTGGTTGTTTATACTTGGATGCTTTGGATGGGAATAGAAAGGGAGTCAGCCTTTCATTTCAGGCAGAGGAGTGTGGTGAATTAGACACAACTTTGGACCCGGGTCCCGGAGAACTTGGTTCTCATCCCGGACCAGTTACTTACTAGCTGTGTGGGCAAGTCACTTCATTTGTCAGAACCTCCCTCTTTCCTTTTGTGAAGTCAGGATGTCAGCTCATCTGTGTGGTCCCTTCCAACATTGTGTTTTTGTGAGCGGGAGGCTACGGCATTTGAAGTGGGAGCCCATAAAGGGTCATCGGAGCTGTGTAGTCTTTATTTGCTACTCAGAGAGTCTGAGAGAAGCCGCGAGGTGACACAGAGCAAGGCTCTTGTGGACCAAGTCCCCACTTCAAGCCCCCCGAAGGTCTCATGATCTTGGAGGTCACTGGTCCTTCCCTAACCCTTCTCTTTAAAACACATGTGTCGACGGGGCGCCTGGGTGGCTCAGTCAGTTGAGCGTCTGACTCGATTTCAACTGAGGTCCTGATCTCAGGGTTGTGGGATTGAGCCCCGTGTCAGGCTCCACACTCAGTGTGGAGTCTTTCTCTGTCTCCCTCTGCCCCTCTCAACGGCTCATGCGTGCATGTTCTCTCACTCTCTCAAAAATAAAATTAAGTTAAAAAAAGGCACGTCAGGCCTTTCTCTATTGTCATTAAGCTGTATTTCCATCTTATTTACTCAGATTCTTCATAAAGAATGATAGCTTTTTTTAATAAATTAAAAGAAAGTTTTTACTTATTTTCGAGAGAGCGCAAGTAGGGGAAAGGCAGAGAGAGAGAGGGAACAGAGGATCTGAAGCAGGCTCTGCACTGATAGCAGTGAGCCTGATGCGGGGCTTGAACTCGTGAACTGTGAGATTATGCCCTGAGCCGAAGTCGGACGCTTAACCAGCTAAGCCACCCAGGCGCCCCGAGAATGATAGGTCTTGAGAAAGTTCCTGGAGCAAGGTAAAAGCTCTCCTCCAAGATAGCTGCCCCCCCCCCCAGCCCCCGAGCTATTTTTTCATAGGAATGGTGGGGTATCATTTCCTTCTTTTGCATTTGTTTGTTGGTTCATTCATTCATTCAATAAATGTTTTTGAGAGTCTCCCGAGCACTGGGTATTACTAGATACTTGGACACAAAGACAGGTAGGACAGGTCCTACCTTCGAGAAGCTTTATACTTTGGTAGTGACGCCCTCAATGTGTTACATGAGCTCTGTATATGTGTGTTCATATATATGAAATTATAGCTCCTTCAAAGTTTAGCAAAGCTTGGTGTGTAGCAAAATTGCACTGAATTTTGCTTTGATAATTTCCCCTCAATTTATAAGAAAAGTTGCTGCAAATGATCGTAAAGAGAGAGTCCTCTTCGGCATTCACTGTGGAGATGATGTTGAGGACATCGACCTTACACTCTGGCAGCCCTCTCGTGGGCATTTCTTCGAAGACTAAGTTTCATATAAAATGAAATAATAATAACGACAAAACTTAGTGTGCCCTCGGAGGGATTTTTCCCTTTGGGACTGTACATTTTCTCCCTTGTCATTCATGTTTTCTTGTTTAGTTTGGCCCTGAGGAGGCTCAGAGCTGAATTCTGTTGTTAAAGTAGCACTCTCCTGCCTCTGTAGCTCTCCCTCTATTGTGTTTCCCTGTGTGGGTTTTACTATTTTATTACTACTAGGTAAAATAATAACTACTATATGGATAGTGCTTCATAGTTTACAAATATTTTCAGAAAAATCTTGTCAGATTCTTGGGATCCACTAGCTTCATAAGTCCCCATTTAAATATTTTCTTCTGATTTCTTTTAGTTTGAGAAGTTGGGTTTGAAGCAGTGACCAAGAATTTCCAGGAAATCCATTAAGGAATGAATTATTCACCAGAACAGGCTCAAAGTTAGGACGTGAGTTTACAGGACACAGGCAAGGAGATGGTAAAGTTATATAAAGAGGAAAATACTTCAGTATAGGAATCATCTTCGGGGTAATTTATTCATCTAGGGAGATCACACACAAAGCTCAGTGTTTGAAGTCAGAAGAAAGGAGAGTGAACATTTGGATGGAAGTGAACAGTTGGATTGGCACGACTTTTACTACTGTTTTTCCTTTGGAAGATGGACCAAATTGTGAGCCTTGTGGATTTCATGTGTTGAGAATTTTAGCTAAAATAGATACTTATGTTGAGACATTTCCTAAATTCTACACCCACATACTCAGTCTTTGTGTTACTGCCAGGAACACATTTTCCAAAATGCCAGAAATTGCATTTTACTCTTTAAATATTGGGTTAAATATATATTCAAGAGAAAGAGTGCATTTAATTTACTTTTGGCTCAGTAATAATTTAAACTATGAATGGAGATAATGTAATTGTTGTCTGTATTGGTTGTTAAGATATTTGGACTCAGTAACACATTTATGTGTTTCCAAATTTGACAGATAAAGGGTACAGAGTGCAAACTTCTTCCCATGTCTGTCCCAGGCACACAGGTCACCTCCTCCTCTGTCAGCTGGTGTCAGTCACCAGTTTCTTGCATATCCGTCTGGCTATGCCATAGAAAAGAATATTATTTTCTTCCTTTTTTTACACTGATGATGATGTGCTATGTTCATTGTTCCATGATGTATGTATTTATGTTCGCTTAATTCCTGAGGGGAAAAAAAGGAAAAGTATAGAGCAAATGGGGAGTCTGTGGTATTCCCCTCTACAAACGAGTGCGGGGGCTCAAAGGACAGTGTTGTAATAATCACAAAAACCTTGATTAGGTAATCAGTCAGAACGTGGAGCCATGTAGTGCTGAGGTGACTTGGGGATGATCCACCACGTTTTTGTGAAACAGTGGTGACTTATGGGGCCAACGTATGGAGGAAATTACTGTTTGCTTTATTACTTATGGAGAATTTTGCCTTTGGGTTTGGACATTGCCATGCTTCTCATTTAATCTAAGTTTTAGTTACAGCTGTACTCAATTAGTGCTTATTTCCTTTTTTCCATTTTACGGAGACATTGGGTAAATAACTAATGTATGAGCTACTTTATTTCGCATGGGAAGCTCACTCTCCTTGGTTGGGAAATGTGGGACGTTCACTGAGTTCTTAGTGAGTTTAAGGTAAATTGTGGGCTCCGAGAGCAGGGACTGGGGCTTGGCCTGCCATGCCCACCCATGCTCCTTCTCTTCAGTTGACCCCTCTCTTCATGTTTTACACCTCGGCACCCGGGACATTTTGGCGCGGTAGAGCTATGTGTGAGCGCAGTTTCTTGTACCCAGCAGGCTTATTATCCTTCTCCTCGGCCCAGATGGATGATCGTCCAGCATCGTGTAAGTACAGTGAATCAGATTCCTCCACCTGCAAAATGACATTCGCCAGTCTGTGGGAGGTACGGTGCAGGTGCCCCAGCGTGTTGTCTGTGTCTGTTCACACACCCGTCTTTGCCACGTAGCTGTGAGTGGCTTCGGGGCAAGCGCTGTGCTTACCCCTAGACTCTGGCACTGTAGGTAGGATGGCGTGCACGCTGAGTGAATGCAGATGAAGCTGGCTCTCCAGAGCTCAGTTCTGAGTGTAGGACACTTGAGTACCGTATAAACAAATTTAGACCTTGGTTGGGGGCAGGAGGAAACAGTAAAGGAGATGAATGCGGGAGGTGGGGCAGGAGCGTGGCAGGCCTCCATGGGCATTCTCACAAGTTATTCCCAGTGGCCTCAGATGAGGGGAGACTTTGGGGTAAGGGGCTAGTTCGAAAGCTTTTGACAAAGGTGAGGGATGATGGAGCTCTGCGTTGCTTAGTTCTCATTGCTGTAGCTAGGTTTCTCAGGAAAAAAGTACATCTTCTATTAGATGTATGCAGTATTTACAATCCAATAAATCTGACGTTGGGACGGCACAGAGAGCCCAGTATCGTAAAGGAATATAGGGAGTTAGTAGCTACCTTGTAATCAGGAAGGATAATATTTTTTAAACAATTGATTTTTTTTTTACACTGTATTGTGATAATAAAACTGAAAGCTCGTCAGGCGGCTGAGAGGTTTGCATTCGTCTCTTGATCCTGCAGACATTCATTCACTCATCTAGTCCCTCTCTGTGCTCATGGAAGCCAGAAGGATTTAAAAGATGGATACGATACAGGGTCATTATGCCTATGTTTCAGATATTGAGCTCCAAGGGTAAAGAAATCTTGCATTATTCTTTATGTACCAGAAATGTTTCTGCAAGTCTGTGTGTAAATCAGCCCTGAGTAAATTGAATCAAATGGAATGTGCTGACAGAAGTTGCTATTTAAAAAAACCTAGTGATGAACCTTTTGTGAGATAAAGAACTTCTAAAAACTGAGATCCAAATAAGTACACGGTCATTTGCATGGTTTTTTCCAAGGCAGAGTGTCCTGTGTCTTCTGTGTTGATTGAATTCTGGTTGGCCAACCACCTGGTTGGTTAATGGAGTATATACCATGAACTAAGTCAGTGACACTGAGGTCCTCCAAAGGAAATAAACTAATCTACCGTTGTACGAAATCGGCTGTTAATTAGGTTTTAAATTCTCCAGCTTGGGTGAGTGTGATTGCATCTTTCCTAACAGACAAGCATCTGCAAGTGCAAAACCTGATGACATCCCTAGCAGCAGGCATTAACTTGCAAACCCTTGTAAGTGGATTGCGTTTCCAGTATCAGGAAAGCTTCCTGACTCTTCATTTCACCATGAAAGGTTAGTCCTAGAAGACTAAGTACGACCAGTACCACTCCAACAATGCCGATTTTTTTAATGAACCCAAAGAACCAAAGAACGTGTAAGTTGGAAGGAAAAAAAGAAATTCTCAGGTTGTTTACTTATTTACAATTAAGGCATGCTAGAATTAGGCTAAGAAAATTACTCTGTAATTTAAACTACCGTGACAGCCTCTAGAAATGACCAGCAGCATTCAAGAACACCGCGGTCAGGCTGGCATTTCTGTCTCGATCTTTTTACATTTGCTTTCGTTTTTGTAAAAAGTTTGCCATTAGCTATTTCAGTAAAGCGGCTTTGTTGTTCGATCATACCGCTCATTGAGCCGAAGCCTTTTGGGAAACAGCATTTGGAGAGAGACCCATGGTGTAATAGCTGATCCCACTGGCACGTGTCCCAGAGTGAGCAGGGCTGGAAGCTTTTAGCGTAGTTGAAAGATGCCAGTCTGTCATTTGCATCCGTTGAAATTGAGCAAGAGATTTCGGCTTGAGTTTTATGTTATGTTATACCACCAAGAGCAGCTGGTGAAGGGCTGCAAATTCCATGTGAGCTGGGACCTATCAGCTGGTGTGTTTAATGGAATCCTGCTTCATCTTGGGAGCAATTTCTGGGGCGTAATAATAATAATAATGCACACTCGTGGTGAAAGATGATGCTCGTGGTTTTAGAACGTGCAGACTGAGTAGGGGGTCTCGACATCAAGGTGGTAGTGGGGGAAGGCAAATATTCAATAAAAGGATCGTGATGAGGAGAAAGCAGATACTTTCTGGGATAAGGAAAGCCACGAATATGTGATCAGTTTAAGAGTTTTAAGTAACACGTTTACAAAATGTGAGCTTTACAGCACTACTAATAGTAGGCAAAGCATCCAGCCTCTAGCTTCATTTAAAAAAATCTACTCCTTCTTGGAGGGTCACTTGCTTTTGTTCAAAGTCAACCTTTTCCCCCAGGGATGTGTTTAATTAAGGCCATCATCTTCCATTAGTGATGATGCCAATTGGATCATTCTTTTCACTCTTCCTGTCCTGCCCCCTTTACTTGACTCAAAAAATAATTTGTGCCACCATGTGGCTTGTTTTTAACTTGCAAAAAATTTTCTGCAGGACTGAGTTTATATGAGATTTTAAGATTTGTGGGCAAAATAGAACACTCCATTGTGAGAGCTTCCTTCATTCATTTTTGTTCTCTGGTGCTTGATTTGACTGGTGCGGAGTTAAAGAATGGATGTGTTCCACGCCTTATTGAGGAAAGCACTGAGAACTGGCCAGGTCCCACTTAACTTAGTTTCTGAATGACAGGGCTTTGGCACACCCTCAGTCTCTCCCCATTCCCAGCCCATCCCACCTCATTAAGACTTGGGCTGTTGCAGCTGACAAATCTCCATTTTCAGTGGAATGCATGCCTTTATTTTTTTCCCTGCTGAGAAGGCATCAATGCCTCTTAAAATGGTGGCTTGAATTTGTTGGGAGTTGGAAAAATCTTGCAGGGAATCAGTGGAACATGGAGGGATTCTGTTGTGAGAATGTGCCAGGGGGCAGGGCAGTCGAGGGAGCTCCTTGCAAACTTGAAATTCAGCCGCTTATACTGGTGACATAGTCTGTTTTAGGGTGAAGAAAAAAAAAAAAGAAAAACCATAGTAACCCCTTTGGAATGACCTAGGGATGTTATGACGGAAGAATCTCAACATAATGAGTTTATTCCAATGATTCCGAATAGGTGAGTTACTTTTTCGAGATCTGTTTTCACCCTGGTTACGTGTGCAGTATTTGCCTGTGGAGTGGAATGCCGTATGCAGCAGATTGATTGCGATCTGTAACCTTCCTACCACGGAAACTCTCCCTGTTACTTTCTTACTTAAAAACTTGCAGTACTGGGGCACCTGGGTGGCTCAGTCAGTTAAGCGCTTGACTCTTGGTATCAGCTCAGGTCATGATCTCACAGTGGTGAGTATCACGCTGGGTGTGGAGCCTACTTAAAAAACAAAAGCAACAATGGGGCGCCTGGGTGGCTCAGTGGGTTAAGCGTACTACTTCGGCTCAGGCCGTGATCTCGCGGTCCGTGAGTTCGAGTCCCGCGTCAGGCTCTGTGCTGACAGCTCAGAGCCTGGAGCCTGTTTCGGATTCTGTGTCTCCCTCTCTCTGTGACCCTCCCCTGTTCATGCTCTGTCTCTCTCTGTCTCAAAAATAAATAAACATTAAAAAAAAAAGATAAAAAAAAAAAAAAGCAACAAAAACCCAAAAAGCCAAACCTTAACTTTGACCTCCCACAGCCTCTGGGTCATGTGCACAGAGACCCTTGATAGTCAGTTCAGCCTTCTCTTCAGCAATGCCCCTGTTCTGACCAGGTTCTAACCATACCCACCTGATTACCAGCAACCATGGCGGTATGGTTTTATCTGTTGCCAGGATGCCAGCCCTCTCCGTGGCCCAATGCTCAATGATGCCCTTGGCCTGTTGAGGTTTAAGCTTAAGAATCGTCTCTTCCCTGAGTCCCTCAGCCTCAAGTTAGGACTATCCTCTCCCAAACTCCCCTCACATCCTATACGCGCCTCTGTGTTCCAGCTCTTCATTGCTGTGGAACAGATCACCCAAAACAGTGCCTTAGAACAGTGGCAGTCATTTATTTTGCTCATGAATCTGGAGCGTTGGCTGGGCACAGCTGGGCAGTTCTGGCCTGTGGTCTCATGTGGCCACACACATAGTGGGGCACCACGCCCCTCAGAGGTTCCTTTGCTCATGGTTTGGTGCTGAGACCTGGAAGATTCCTACAACTGGCCGTCGGAACTGCTGGGGCTCCTGGGACATCTCTGTCTCTCTCTCTTCCCGTGTCCCTTCTCCATATGGCAGCCTCAGGTAGCTGCACTTCTTCCTCGATGGCTGAAGGCTCCTGGAGTGTCCCAAGAGAGACTGGCAGAACCTGCCTAGCCTTGAAAGTCACGCACGGTTGCATTAGCAGCACTGTATTCATGGAGATGGGCACAAAGACATGCTCATGTGTGGGGCAGTTACACAGACCCCACCTCTTGATGGAAGTGGTGTCATAGAATTAAGGGACATGGTTGTTGTTTTTTTTTAGATTTTAAACTCTAGTAAAATACACGTAACATAAAATTTACCATCTTCACCATTTTTAAGTGCCCGGTTCAGTGACCTTAAGCACATTCGTATTATTGTGCAGCCATCACCATGTTTATCCACAGAGCTCTTTTCATCTTGTAAAACTGAAACTCAGTATGCATTAAGCAGTAACTCCCCATTTTCCCATCCCCCTGGCCCCTGGGAACCACCATTCTACTTTCTGTTCCTGCTTCCTGTAAGTGAAGTCCTATGGTAGTTGACGTTCTGTGGCAGGCTTATTTCTCTTAGTGTAACATCCTCAAGATTCATCCAAGTTATAGCCTGTGTTAGAATTTACTTCCTTTTTAAGGCTGAATAATATTCCATTGTAAGTATACAGGATGGAGGTTTTATTTATACCATTATTTATAACCATTCATGTGTCGATGGACACTTGGGTTGCTTCTGCCTTGTGGCTATTGTGAATAATGCTCCCTTGAACATGGCTGTACAGTGGAGGCCATGTTTGAAAATCAGCTCACTGTTACGGTTCATTCTGTCTTTTGGTGTCCTTTTTCTTCACTGCCCTGGAAATACTTGAGAGCAGGAACAGTGACTTTCCATCTTTAAATCCCTAAGGCCCAGCAGAGGCACAAAAAATATCTATTAGCTGAGTCACGAATGGATCAATGGATGGATGGATGGATGGATGACAACTATCTATAGAAGATAGAAGGTTTCATTTCTGAAGTGTCAGTGGCTATATTGTGTCATACTGAAGATGGGGCCATCCCATGATGTACATCCTAAAGTAGCCACTGCCGAGTTGTACTCTATTATTTTAGTATCCTTATTGGATAGCACCTGGTACAGAGTGAACATATTATAAATATGGGTTGAGTTGAGTTAAAAAGCAATTGGGAAGTGGAATTTGTGAGATGATGTTTTAATAATCTTTCATCATTTTCTGTCTTCCATTGTGCATAACATGTGATCCTGTATTGAGTAATTTTCTGAGTAATTCAAGGAGTCGTGAAGTAGGACCACTTCTTTGGTGTGTTGACTAGTTTCCATTGAATTACATTTGAAGCCTGCAACCTTGATCATGACACACTATGTGCCAATTGTGTAATATTAGACTTGGTTTTCATTGCCTCCATTTTAGCCCTTTTCACGGGCAGGCATGGGTGGTAGCAGTTCTTTCTAGAGCACAGGCCCCTTTACACTGGCAGTGACTGTGGATGGCATCGTGGCTCATAATCAAATTTGTGCATAGTCTGTGTTGCCCTTTCATTGTTGTTAAATTTAAAGACCAGAGATGATGGAGGACATCTGTTAATCTATCAAATAAACAGCCAGGGCGTCTGGGTGGCTCATTCGCTTAACTGTCCGACCCTTGATTTTGACTCAGGTCATGACCTCTTGTTTGGGGGTCAGCTCAGCTCTGCCCTGAACATGGAGCCTGCTTGGGATTCCCTTTCTCTCTGCCCCTCCCCTGCTCGTGCATGAGTTCTCTCTCTCTCTCTTTCTCTCTCTCTCAAAATAAATAAATAAACACTGAAAAAGAAACAGCCTTCTTTGCTTTTCTTTGCCGCCTTTTATTATCCACCCCCATCAGAGGGTCATGCAAAAAAAAAAAAAAAAAAAAAGAAAAAACCCACAAAACAAAAATGAAAATTAAAGTGATCATAGTATCCTGATTTCCTGTTTTATTATAAATGAGATAAACACTGGGTAGTGTTTTCCTGTAATTTCTTCCTGTATGTTCTTCAAATTAATGTTTGAAGAATGGTTGGGAGTTTCCATAGGCCTCATACATCTTTTATTTAGACAGTAGGATAAAATGGAACATCTTTGGATTTGGAGTCAGATAGGCTTAAGTCTGGATTTTGGTTCTGTCACTTACTTGCAAATGTTCTATTTGGAAAAGGTAGAACTAATAATAGAGATCTCTTGGCCAGTTGGAAAGATTCAGTCCAACCCAGTTGACCTGTGTCTGAAAGTCTATGTGTTTCTCGGAAATTTGATAGTAACAATTTGATCTTCAGCATCTGTGTGCTTCTGTATTTGTAAATATAAACATGAAGAAAGCTGAACCCGCCATATTTCTGGAAGCTGAGGTACCAAGAAGGGATGGTTCTGCTTTATCTCTTTCTTTTTGCTTATCATGTAATTTGAGATAAGGCTGGATTTTTATTTGACAGTTGGGGAAGTTGAGACCCAGAAAATTAGGTGGATGATGCAAGGCCCCGTAGCATATGAGAAGCAGAGCCAGGGACTTTGTCCATCATTATACTGTATTATTTATTATATCACTGCCCGTCCTACCATTTTCCCAGTCTTCCCCCCACCTCCTTTGCAATCCCAATTCACTGTACTTCAGTGCACTGTGCACACACACACACACACACACACACACACACACACACACGCTGGATGGCAGAGATCAAGAAGGAGGCAGTGTCCGGCTTGTTTTCCACGGGAGTGTGCCAGTACTGTTCCGGGCTAGACATGGTCAATGCTTGTTGATGACTTACAACAATAGCATATTTGGGGGCGCCTGGGTGGCTCAGTTGGCTAAGCGTCCGACTTCAGCTCAGGTCATGATCTCGCGGTCCGTGGGTTCGAGCCCCGCGTCGGGCTCTGTGCTGACCGCTCGGAGCCCGGAGCCTGCTTCGGATTCTGTGTCTCCCTCTCTCTCTGACCCTCCCCTGTTCATGCTCTGTCTCTCTCTGTCTCAAAAATAAACGTTAAAAAAAAATTAAAAAAAACACAAACAATAGCATATTTGGAAGAGCTAAATATAATTCCTTCTTTCTAGGTTTTCCATTTCATTTGTAGTTTTTGGACCCATGTGACAGACGTCCTCGAGGCGCCCACATGATTTTCTGTCCATTTCCACGGCCTGCATCTCTGCTATAACTTAACACACAATTTCTGAAAACCTCACCTTCTGCAACATCGTGCCATCAAATGAATGTGGCTTATGGGAAATATATATAGGGTTGGGGCCAACCACTCTAAATCGATGCCACTTTGCAACCAGAGGACTAACAAAAACGATAAAAAGCAGAGTAAAAGCAGCACAGTTCACAAGGCGTATTAAATTCTTACTGTATGCATACATATTTGGACAAACATGACTTGAAAGTATGAAGAAATGGGGGATGCTTGATGGAAGGGGATGGAAGGGAGGAGATGAAGCCAGTGAGGATTGAGAGATGAGAGGGAAGTGAACAAAGGTCTCGGAGACTTTTGTGCAGAGGGGTACTTAAAAGACCCGGGGCAAGGAGCCTCAGGCTGTGGGAGCCTCAGGGAACGGACACATGGGTTCTTGTGCTGTATGTATGGAACATCAGCTTCACTGCGTGGTCTGTGGAACGTGTTATTCATGGGCAATTTCAGATATTCAAGTGGCCCATTAACTATCCCTGAACCCTGGAAAGTAAATAGAGATCTCTCAGAGGACTTTTCCATGGAACTTTATTTAATACCTTGTTGCTGTTAAACTTTGGAAACCATGTGGCAAAAGGCCAAGGACAGCGTTGCGGAGCTTCTCAAGGGTGTACAACCTGGGGCGAAATCAGTAAGCAAAAGGGCAAACTGATGAGATGGGATCGAATCCTTTGTGGGGGCAAAAGACACCTTTCCCCAATGAAGGGAACAGTATCAATGAATACTGTCTTCTCAGGGTCTGTAGCCCGTTTCTGTCTTTTATTTTCTATATCTCATTTGTTATTTTTAACTTTTTAAAAATACTAATACTATGGAAATGCATTCTGTGTCACCTGTGCACCAATCAAAAATTGGTATAAACACCATGAGTGCCTCTAACTGCATGGTTCTGGAAAGGTTTGAAACTGATGGAAAGTGGCTGGCTGAAACTGGCCATGGGCACTTGCCTGGGGCTCCTGAGTAACTTGACCTTCAATTCTGCCCTCACCAAACCTCCCACATCTTCAGGCCCCATCATGTGGGAGCTCAGTGTATCCCTGTATCTCACAGAGGTCTCTGCTGGGTAAGCTGGGAGATGGTTTATGGCTTTCTGAGTCTTTGGGGTTGGGGAGGTGAGAGAGAGGGCTTTGTAGAATAAGATGTGACAGGAGAGACTAGAAAATGGGGCTAAATAGGAGCAGGAATATGAACTAGGAGCCAGCAACGCAGGCTGGAATGTGTGTCCTACATCTCTTTCTGGGAGTAACTTGCTAGAGTAGCTCTCAGACACTAACCATGATATAAGGACTGTTTGACCACCCTACGGAAGTTAGGAAAGGCAGTCATCTCTCAAAGCTGGATGGAGCAGAGGTGTCCCCTAGTGGGTGGTAATTGAGCAGGTCTTTAAAGAATGGACAGGGTTGGGTTAATGGAGGTGGTGTGACTGTAGGGAAGGAAAGTGGGGTCGAGAAGAGTTTTAGGACACGCGGAAGATACGGAGCGGTTCCTTGGGGCACGTGAGGATGATAATTGTGACGTCCACAGACCTCATTCCTGGAACTACAGGGCAGCTAATCTCTTTTCTTTTTTCTTTTCTTTCTTCTTTTCTTGTTTCTTTTCTTTTCTCTTCTCTTGTCTTCTCTTATCTTCTCTTCTCTTTTTCCTCCCCTCCCCTCTCCACCCCTCCTCTCCTCTACTCTCCTGTTCTTTTTCTGTTCTTTTTTTTCTTTTCTGTTCTCCCCTCCCCCCTTCCCTTCTCTTTCCTCTCCTCTCCTCTCCTCTCCTCTCCTCTCCTCTCCTCTCCTCTCCTCTCCTCTCCTCTCCTCACCTCTCCCCTCCCCTCTTCCCTCCCCTCCCCTCTTCCTCTTCCCTTCCCTTTCCTTTCTTTCCTACAATAGTCCTACCACTCCCTCAGAGAATACTTATTGAAAATTAATGATAATGGCCATATGGGAAGTCTCAGAGCTTATCTAGGATTTGGATCCCTGGAGCATAATTGGTGGGTGGAAAGCAGATGGATGGGGCAAGAATATTGTTCTCCTCCTACCAATGACAGTTGATTATAAGTTATAAAAATGGGCATTTCCCTTGTGGTCCTAGGTTCTAAGATTATTGAAGGTTATTAGTATTTATTATGACTACTTCTTCAGCAAATGGACCAAAGAATGACATTATTTAGATTTAACAGGGTTGGACTTATGGCTTTCATAAACCGGGGTCATCTGAATCTAAATATGTCTTATTTTACCGTGGCCCATCGTATAAGAATCCAAGGTACATTTACTACGTCTCTGAGGTCCCACAGTTGGATGAGAGCTCCACCCAATAGTCAGTTCTGTTTCTCTTTTCACTTGCTCTCTGCCAGGCTTTTGTGTGCAGTGAGATATAGAGCCTGGGAAAGGACTGCATTGTTTGTTAAGTGGAAATTAAACTCAACATTGAGATTTTGGATATATGAAGAGAGGGGCTTCTTGACTTTCCTTCCTTTTTAAAATGCACTTAAACTGATATTCAGAACAATGGTGGGAAAGTACTAATTAGTATGTGAAGGATGGTAAAATAAACGAGGTGGGCAGTGACTTATGTAAGGCATTTATAAACTCCTCACTCCATAACTGCAGGCTTAGGGGAGGCTGGGTTTTCTGCAGTCCCACCCAGCTCCCTTCTAGGGCTGTCTGCAAGAAGAGAGGTGCTCCCTAGAGCTGGGAATCTTTCTGTGTGAAGGCTGCTGGGAGACCTCAAAAGTGGGATCTGCCCCCTCCTTCCTCTCTCTACACTCTATTTTAGAGCTGCAGTAAAGATTTGAGGCTTTTTGCAAGCTTTCAACTCTGAGGTATTTTGGACAACTGTAATTTTGTTTGTTCTCTGCTGTATGCATGTGGTTTCTTAAAACACAAGTGTGATTATTTTCTGCATCCTTTCCATAGCAAACATTTCCCCCTAAAGTACAGTGTCCAAAAGTGGGTTCTCGAGTGCACTTGACATACAGTCTCCTTTGGAATGCTGATTGAGAGTGACTGTCTCTACAGCGAACAACTTGTTGTAGTTTTGAGTTTTGCTAGGTGGCTTCAGACCCTGTACTTCTCTTTGCCTCTCTTATGTTGCACAGCCAGACGTGCCCGGTGTGTTGTGTATTTTCCAGGAAGCCGTGAGCTGCTGTGCAACTTAATTTGATGGTGGTGAGGGGGTTCTATAAAATAGCACTTTGGGTAGTTTTCTCCATAAAATAGCAATTTGTGGAAGACGGTTAGCATGTAGGATGGACACTGGAGCTAGATTAGTTTGGTTTGAATCCTAGCTTTTCAACTTTCCCCCCACCCCCCTGGTAATTTTATTGTTGCCTTTTACTGTCAGATTTGTAATCTAGCTGGAATTCATTTTGTTGTAAGGAGTCAAGTTTGGATCTAGCTATCCTTTTTTTTTTTAATGATTTTTTTTCTTGTGGTAAATCCATAACATAGAATTTATAGTTTTAAGCACTTTTAGGTGTACAAGTCAGTGGCATTAAGTACATTCACAACTTTCGGCTGTGTGTCATAGGTGAAAATGTTTTGCCTCTCTGTGACTTAGTTTCTTCATCTGCTAGTGGGGATAACACCCCCATGAAGGTTCTGTTGAGACTCTGAGTTAGTTCATAGAAAACACGCAGTGTGCACAGGCCACAGTAAGTGTTCAGTGATGATTAGTGGCCATGGCAACACGTAGTACCAGAAGACTTGCATTTGCTAGTAGGAGCCATTGATGAGCTGGTGCCCGTATGTATGGTGCGTATATTATGTGAAAGCGTAGGTGGTAGCAACCATTGCAACTAATCAGTCTAAAGACCTGAATCAGTCTAAAGACCTAGAGAATTCTCAGTGCAGGATAGTTTGCCTCATTTCTGTGTCCGCTTTAGCATGGGACTAACACGCACTTTGAACTTCAGGGGAAGAAAAGATTCTCCAAGATTTAGATTCCAAATTGTTTGCGAAGCAATCGGTAATGAAAAGATACAACCCATTCAGTCTTCACGTTTAAAGTATAATGCAAGAAGCTTAAAGGGGGTGGGCTTCTGAATGTATTCCACGAACACTAACTCTTTTCGGAGACTTTGATAAAAAGCTCTTGCTTTAAAAAAAAAAATGATAGCCGTGATGATTTGTTTTCATGAAGTCTAGATGAGTAAATCGTGTGATCATAATGAGAGGAGAAGGAGAAGTCTCAAGAGAAGAAGCATTTTGTTTGTATTTAAGTCTTCCAGATATGTTTGAAAATAATATACCAGTTTAATATATTTTCGTAAATAATTTAGGTAAACCACACTTCTATTATAGTTTCTGGTAAGTGATAACCTGAAACAGTTTCTATTTTATTACCAACAACCTTTTTACTTTTTAGTTCAGCAAGGAGTTTCTAACTAAATTTGTAAAAAAAAAAATGGAGAAATCATCTGAAATAAACTATTTCTAGCCTTAAAATCCGTGTTCCTACAATAGAATATACTATATTCAGTCACCATCACAAAAATGTCTTTCTTATCAGTGCTGCCGTAGCTAAATGTGAACTTTAAAAATGGGAAAACCAGGCACTTTGTAGACAGTTCATTCTTTGTTTCATATTTTTTGGGCTAAGAAAGAAAATTGCCCAAGGAAGTATTTTTGGAAGGAGTCAAACTTTTCAACTGCCTTGGTAGTTTAGCCTACAATATTTTTGTTGTTTTAGGAATTGATCGTGACCCTAAGTGTAGCCGAAAGAATACACATTTGTAAAGCATGGATCATGATTGGTTCCTAACAAGTGAATGATAATGTAGCAAATAATGCTGTCATCATATTACACATAGTTGGTCAGGGGGTCAGCATAAGACCTTCATTATCACTGAATTGTGTTATAAACACGCGGGGCAGAGTGCTGTAGTGGACGTAACACTAGATTTTGGTTCCGGAAGTCTGAATTCCAGAGCTCGCCATGGAGCCAAGCCCTTAGGTTTCAAGAAGTTGTGATGGGAAGGAGAAAGGCGTGGCTTAATAGTAGCAGCTTCTAGAAGGTTGTTTTCTAGTTCATTTCCTTTCCTCATTTCTCACATTTTTCCAGGACGACGTCATGTATAGTGACTCCTTATTTATATGCTGATGTCCTTCAAACCTACATTTTAGCCAAGGCCTCTCCCATGGCCTCCAGACCCACAATCCAGTGACCAGCAGATCACTCTGCCCGGTTGTGACATAGATATCTTAAATCAGTATGTCAAAAACTTAACTCATCCGACACTTCTAACGCACCACTACCCTGTTTTCCTGCTTTCCTTTTGAGCAAGGAGCATGCTCCCAGGCATTTACCCCAAAAGCCAGAAACCCCAAGATGCCATCAATCTTTTTTTTTCCTCCTCACTTTTTATGTTTAACCGATCCCTACACTCTACCAATTGTACTTTATAAATGTCCCCTGTTCATTCCCTCCTGATGACAACGGTGGTGGTGGCGGTGATGGGGTCCATTCCTCCATATCAACTTCTTCATCTTAATCCAGGCCCTCCTCATTTCTTACCTGGAATTTTGTGGCTGTTGTTTTTTACAACTGGTTCCACGGATCCCTGCTCAACATCAATCCCATGTGCCTCTGCCCTAATGCCAGTAACTTTCCCTCAACACACGACACCATCCCTCCATTCTTCTGTGTGTGCCAGTCTGGAGGGAATGATCCACTTGCCCTGGCAGTCACCATACGCTTGTCTGGAGAGTCAGCTTAGAGGCCAGCGCCTCTTTGAAGCCTTTTTCACCCTTTCAGACAGAATTGATATTTAACCATGCTGGTAAGTGTGGATCTAATTCGTTGTATGTTTTCGTTTACTTCTCCACCTCCCCTGTTGGATTATTTGGATCATTTCTTGAGGTTATGAATGGAATCTTAAATTCATATCAGTATATGAGGACATCCAAAAAATGAGTGAGTGAGCACGTGGATGGTTTTCTCGGGTGTGGGAAGGGATTGGGAAGGGGCCACACAGCCCTTTGGAGTCTGCCCTCCAGCCTCTATGACTTCCTGCTGAGCAAGCTTGCATGGGTGACTTTGCTTGGCTCTGTCCAGTTAGATATGTGCTTTGGGGCCACAGCTGCAAAATATAAGACAATAGTTTCTTAAAATTTCCAGAGTGAGTTTGTTTTTTTCAATGTTTATTTATTTATTTAGAGAGAGAGTGCTAGCGGGGAAGGGGCAGAGAGAAAGGGAGAGAGAGAAAATCCCAAGCAAGATCCATGCTATCAGCACAGAGCCCAACACGGGGCTCTATCTCATGAAACCACGAGATGGTGACCTGAGCCGAAATCAAGAGTCAGACGCTCAACCAAGTGAGTCACCCAGGCTCCCCTCCCTTTCTTATTAACTACTTCATACTTTGTCTCTCCTGAAATCTTTAACATCTTCTCCCTCCCTCCCTGTCTGCTGTGCCATCTACTCAGTTATCTGCATCTGTGCCCATACCCACTGCCTTACCTCCTTTGCTGGAGGGGGATTGTCCATGTTCCTATGGAAGACCATGATCTCTGCTTGAGCTCCTTCTCGCCTTCTTAAAAACATCACTCCCTTCATTGTCTCCTTTCTCTTCTGATTCATGTTCCCCCTTTTTCACTTGGTAATTCTCATCAGTGTACAAACCTGCTGGTATTTCTTCCCCTGATACTGTGTGCCCTCCAGCTTCTATTCCATTTCTCTGCTCTCTTTTTCCACAAGGTGCTTTGATTTGCTTAAATTCATCGTAACCTATTTTTCTCCTTCCATACTGTCTTCTATTCTTTAAATTAAAAAAAAAAAAATTGTGTGGGGGCGCCTGGGTGGCTCAGTTGGTCAAGCATCCGACTTCAGCCCAGGTCATGATCTTGCGGTTTGTGAGTTCCAGCCCCGTGTTAGGCTCTGTGCTGACAGTCGGGAGCCTGCTTCAGATTCTGTGTCTCCTTCTGTCTCTCCCCCTCCTCCCTCTCACTCTCTGTCTCTCTCAAAAATAAACATTCAAAAAATTAAAAATTATAAAAAAATTAATTTTGGTAAAAAATAACATAAAATTTACCATCTTAGTTATTTTGAAGTGTAAAAGTCAGCAATACATGCGCACATTGTTGTGAAGCTGCTCTCCAGAACCTTTTCATGTCGCAAAACTGAAACTCCTACCTGCTCAGCAGTGATTCCCCATTTCCCCTCCCCCTTCCCCCAGCCCTTAGCAACCACCTTCCTACTTTCTCTCTGTATGAATTTGACCACTCTAAATACTCCTTCCATTCTCTCTTGAACCCACTTCTAACAGCTTTTCCTCCTATATTCCCCCTGTGCTTCTCAAGGTCACCTGTGACCTCCCCCTGGCCGGATGCAACAGTCCTTGCTCAACTGTGGGCTGATTTGACCCAGCAGCCAAACTGGGCACAGTGGATCCACTCCCTCCGCCCTGAGACGTTTTCTTAAATTGGTTTCCAGGAGACCATATTCACCTGAGTTTTCCTTCTTCTCACACACCTCCTTAGTCTTCTCTTCATTTCCCACCTCTGTACATCAGGATGTCCCGGGGCTCAGTGCTGGGCTCTCTTCCCCACCTTCGCTGAATCCCTTGGTGCTCTTAGTTATGTCTTTAAGTGTCATTTATACTCTGACAACTCCCACTGTTTGGATCTCCAGCCCGGATATGTCCCCTGGGCTCCAGGCTGGTGCACTTCCCTATCTGATGTCTTCACATGTGTCCCTCAAGGCCATCTCGGCACTGATGTCTCTCCGTGTTCCCCACAGTGTCTGCCCAGAGGCTTCCGCATTTCAGGATGACAACTCCACTCTTTGACTTCCTGAAGGCAACATTTGGAGACATCTTTAACTGTTCCTTCTCTCTCAGAATCGCGTCCAGTCAGCAAATTCGGCCACCTCTCCTTTCAAAAGATGTAACCTGAATCCGATCGCTTCTGGTCGTTTCCACTCCACCGCTCAGGTCTAGCCACTCTTTTATCTTGTCTGGATTATGCAGTAACCTCCTCGTGGGTCTTTCGGTCACTGTCCTTGCTTCCTCACAATTGTTCTCAGTGCAACATCCACTAAGATCCTTTTAAGAGATGAGGAGATCCTACTCAAAACCCTCCAGTGTCCAGTAAATGCCAGATCTTTACCAAACAGAGAGCCCTATGTGGTCTGCAGTCCCGTGACCTCCCTGGTCTTAGTTTCTTATTTTCTCACCCTTGTTCCCTCTGTTTCCATTTGCTGTTCACCCTGGGGGGAAGGCTCACCCCCCAGATGTTCCGGTGACTTCCTCTCTTACTTCCACCCAATGCCACCTGATTTGTGAATTCTCCCTGGTCACCCTGTTTAAAATTGCAGCCCCCTTCTCCATACTTTCTATTACCTTTTTCTCTCTAACATGTGCCACTATCTAACATACTATATATTTTATCTGTTAGTTTTGTTTAGGTCACCCCAGCTGAACGTAAGTTCCAGAGGGCAGGCATTGTGCCAGGGTTCATACAGCAGGTGCCCAAGTATTTGTTGAATGACTCTATAGAGAAGAAGCTTCTCCCCCCGCAAAGAAAATTATAACTCATTGTCCATTTCCTTCTCCAGACAGAAGTTTCATTTGAAATTTCAAGTTCTTGTTTTATCTGAAAGATAACACAGCTGAATTTAAAATTCCCCAACATGATGTATGTACTTTCAAAAAAGCACATACAGAGGGAATCGTAATTTAGGTTCCTCTGAACATTTTTTATACACATAAAATATCATTAGTAGTAAAAACACTGTATCCATTGTGTACAAGAAAATTCCTATGGACTTTCAAATAGACTCAAATATAAAACTTGTTGTCATATCGACTATTACATTTAAATGTTATAGTAGCTTTAGGTTTCCTGAATTATATCTTAAAAATATCACTGGTGGTATCTTTGAGGGTTTTTTGATAGAATTTGTGGTAAAGTTTGTGGTCCTCCTTCGACCTCATTAGCATCTGTTGAAACTTCTGGATAGCTTTTGAAATTTTGCCTCATTTAAGATTAATCAGTTACCGATAATTAATTATAACACCGTAGGGTATAAATTTTGAATTCTGTTTGATTTCTAATTCAAAACGATGGCTCTTACCAAGTACACAAGTATACTACTTGGAAAATTTGAATAATGGGTTGTATGGCTGCTGGAGCTGTGATTTACTTCACAGTTAATAAAAGGAAAGATTCATTTCTTTGTCTTGGAACTCTTTAAAAATGTACCAGTACATTCCCATGGCATTTAGAAAATCTCCTGGAGGGCCAGTAATTTCATTCTAATTAAAGATAATTAAAGATCTTACGTGGTCTTATGCCTGAGGTTATTTACCACGCTGTAGCAAAAAATGATAAATTTTTTTAAGTTTATTTATTTATCACTGACTGAGCCACTCAGGCGCCCCTAAAAAAATGGTAGTATTAGATTTGCTTCTAAAGGCTCTTTTTAATAGGTGAGACCAAATCAATAATATATGTGAAGTGCTGTGTAAACTATAAAAGCACTCCATCCTTTTTACCTTTGGGGGGTAGTCTTAACTTTCTTGATGGTTTTATTTAAAATCATTTATTTTTAAAGTATATAATAAAAGAATCTAACTGATGGTTATGGGTCACTGAAGTTAAATAGACTTTTTCGCAATATATTTGATTTCAGAAGCTTCCAACAAAGGTAAAAATCCTGGAAAAACTTTGTGGCTTGGTCAGTGTTCAATTAGAAAGGGCTTTCTTTCTGGCAGATAACATTTCTTTTATGGTTGAGAGTTTCAGCATTTAGGTAATCACCAGCTCACAACAGTGCATTGTTTCATTCTTGATAGTGAGCCTGGAATGATAATAAAACTCGGGCAAGCCTGAGACCATGAAGTTCACAGTTTGCTCCTATGTCTTCTCCCCCGCTCTGTGTACAGAAAGTCCACTCCCTGCCTCTGACTCCAGCACATAGTGTAAGTCTGGGCATGCGCGAAGTCAGTGCTCCTCAGAGCCCTTGGGACTCACTTTCTTTGCATTCCCCACATTATTTCTCCTTCAGAGCTTGCTGAGCACCCTTACTGACTTGCAGCTCGTCTTCCTCCAGTTATGGTAGGACAGTCGCTAAGGGACTGTCCTTGGCGGCTCAACTTTAGTCAGGCAACAGGGTATCTGTGACATTTTGAATACTGCCCGTGTGCTTTAGCAAAGGGCCCTTGGAACTCTCTAGCCTCATCAGAAAAGCCTGGGGGCCTCTGTTCTCCCTCTGGCAGCCCATGGGGGCCTCTGTTCTCCCTCTGGCAGCCCATGGGGGCCTCTGTTCTCCCAATGGCAGCCCATGGGGGCCTCTGTCTTCCCCATGGCAGCCCATGGGGGCCTCTGTTCTCCCAATGGCAGCCCATGGGGGCCTCTGTCCTCCCAATGGCGGCCCATGGGGGCCTCTGTCTTCCCCATGGCAGCCCATGGGGGCCTCTGTCCTCCCCATGGCAGCCCATGGGGGCCTCTGTTCTTCCTCTGGCAGCCCATGGGGGCCTCTGTTCTCCCAGTGGCAGCCCAGAGGACCCAAGTCCTTGCCCTCCCCTCACAGCCCCTGAGCAGCTGCCCTGTGTGCCCTGCCTCAGGCCTAGCCCCGCACCCTCCCTGCTCCCTGCCCAGGGTCCCAGCAGAGCTGCTGCTGCTGTGTCTCATTTGGGCTCCTCTGCAGCCCACGGGGGACCTGTGCTGATCTGCTGTTCCTACACGTCTCTGCAATTTAATGACGCTCTGCCTCTCTCTTCCTTTCTGTTTGGAGAGATTGTTAGAGCAGAAGCTGGGTCCTGGTTATATTTCCTTTCTTAACCGTCCTGTCGTATGTTGAGCTCCATGCATTGCTGCTCTATATGCATCATTTCACTTTTTAAAACAATATTTTTTAATGTGTATTTATTATCGAGAGACAGAGCGTGAGCAGGGGAGGGGCAGAGAGAGGGGGAGACAGAATCCGAAGCAGGCTCCAGGCTGTGAGGCTCAGCACAGAGCCCGACACGAGATCATGACCCTAGCCGAAGTCGGATGTCCACCTGACTAAGCCACCCAGGCGTCCCCATGGTTTTGTTTTCTGAGAGAGAGCGAACAAGTGGAGGAGAGGGGCAGAGGGGCAGAGGGAGAATCCTAAGCAGGCTCCATGCTCAGCGGGGAGCCCAACTCGGAGCTCGATCCCACAGCCTTGGGATCAGGACCTGAGCCACCCAGGTGGCCCTCATTTTTCTTCCCAGCATTTCTGAGGTACAAACGTACCAAGCACCTAAGGTTGGCGCTGTGATGAATGAGGGCACATTTTTACAGATCGATGGGTGGAGCTAGAGAAAGCGGTCAGGTGAGCGCTAACGTAGCGCCTGGTCTCAGAGCTGCAGGACGCTGCTCATGCTGCACGTGTGCTACTATCCCTGTGTCGTTCCTCAAAGCTGTCCCCTTCTCTCAGGCTTCCAGCTCTGTAGGGTTAGTGGCTTCTGGTATCGTGGGGAATTTTACATTTTCCAGGATAATGTTTGTATTTTGCGACTGTTTTCGAAAACATTCATACTTTTTCCAATTGTGAGAAAAATAGCATACAGCATAAAATTTACCAGGTTAGGGGCGCCTGGGTGGCTCAGTCGGTTAAGCGTCCGACTCTGGCTCAGGTCATGATCTCGCGGTTTGTGAGTTCGAGCCCCGCGCGGGGCTCTGTGCTGACAGCTCGGAGCCTGGAGCCTGCTTCGGATTCTGTGTCTCTTTCTCTCTCTGCCCCTCCCCCACTTGTGCTGTCTCTCAAAAATGAATAAATGTAAAAAAATATTTTAATTTACCAAGTTAACCCTGTTGAAGTGTGTAGTTCGGTTCACTGACGTGGTTGTGCAACCATCCATCCACGGAACTCTTTTTTTCTCTGCACCTACGAAACACTAAGCCCTCCATCCTGCCTTTCCCCTGGCAATGACCCTTCTCCATTCTGTCTCTCTAAGCTTTACCACTCCAAGCACCTTATACAAGTGGAATCATACAGTATTTGTCTGTTTTGTGACTGGCTTGTTTCACTTAGCAAAATGTCCTCAGGTTTTAAGCAACTGTAGCACGTGTCAGGACTTCCTTCCTTTTTAAGGCTGAATAATATTGCATTGTATGTATGTACCTTATTTTGCTTATCTGTTCATCCTTTGCTGGACATCTGGATTGTTTCTACCTTTTGCATATTGCAAATAATGCTACTTAAAGCGTTTCTGTTTTACAAGAAAATTAGTATTTCCCCTTCAAATTGGCGTGTCCCACTGTAATGATGGGCTGCTTTTATTATGTGTCCAAGCCAAAATTGGCTTCAAGCAAATGGGAAATGATTTCTTGTGCAGTGAAGCCTTAGCTAAACAGAGTCCCCAGGGGATGGGTCGTGACAGAGGGGCTGTAACCCCCCAAATGTTTGTTTTCAGTGATTTTACATGAAAACATTAAAATAATTACTTACATACTTCCCTCCTGTCTTCAACAGAGCATTTTAAACATAATCCTCAGATACGTGAACTGTTGCTGGATTATTCAAAGTGGTTCCACTTTTGCTCTTGTGTTACAACTACATTGTGCTGTAATATTTAGGGGGGCCCTGACATTGCATTTTAGTTTTTAAATTTAAGATAATTAAAATTTAATTTTTTTAATGTCTATTTATTTTTGAGAGAGAGAGAGAGAGAGAGAGAGCGCGCAAATAGGGGAGGGGCAGAAAGAGAAGAGGCACAGGCTCCAGGCTCTGAGCTGTCAGCACAGAGCCCAATGCAGGGCTCGAACCATGAGTTGTGAGATCATGACCTGAGCTGAAGTCAGACGCCTAACTGACTGAGCCACGCAGACTCCCCTAAGATACTTAAAATTTGAAAGATAGGTTGATGCCGTGTTTGTTACGGTTCTTCGTTAGAAGTGTATTTTCTTACACTGCTTCTCTTTTCCTTATTTATTTGTTGCTTCTAAAATGCTGTGGGCCTGGAACAGTAAATAATAGCGTTTGTTAGAATTGTGTTCAAGAGCAGAAAGGCTCTTTTAGAGGTTAAGTGCAATGATTATCCTTCGGGGCAGGAACTACCTCCTTCCCTCCCAATCCCAGCCCCATATGTATGCTGGTCTTTTAAACATGTATAATCTGTAATTTTTTTTATTTTTTAATTTTTTGGCTGCGCCTTGGATAGGAGAGGTACAATAAAGAAATCAGTTTTTGCTCTCAACATTTCCGTAACGTATTTGTTAGTAAAAGGCCACCTACATGTAATTACCTCTTTGTACTTTGTGGGCTTACTAGGTATCACCTAATAAAATCACTGTGCCAAGTGTCTAATCTGTCACCATATGCTTTTTGGCCTTTACCAAAAGTAATTTCTATTTCTTACTTCCTCCTGTAACCTGTGAAAGGGAAACCTTCCAACCGACTTACACATTTTTCACTCAAAATACATTATTTTTTAAAAATTCTTTTTTTAAATCTAAGATCTGTTGTTTGTTATTATGAGGCACTTGTGCATGTGGTATACATGATTGTCAGTTAGACTTTTAAGCTCCTTCCCAGCCCAACCAGCATATTTCTTGCTAGAAATACTCAGAAGCCAGCATTAGCTAACCTAACAATAGAGGCTTTTCTTAGAGTATTTCACGCTGTGCCAGATGCTGCTCTAAGGACTTTAAAGGTATCAATCATCTCATTTAATCCTTCCAGTAATTCACTGGGGCTACTAGTCCTGTTATTACCCTCATATTACAGGTGAAGAAATTGAGGCATAGAGAAGTTAAATGACTATTTCCAAGTCCACACAGCTGAGTGTGGTGTGAGCAGGATTTGAACTCAAGCTGTCTGACCTAAGAGCCTGCTTTCCTCCATTCATTCAACAGATATTTATTACACTCTTACTGTCTACCAGTGAACAGTGCAAAATCCCAACCCTCACGGGACTTAACATTCCAGTAGGGGAGAGCAAACATTAATAACCCAAATACAAGAATAAATGGTATGTCGTGTTAGGAGTTTATCTAAGTGCTAAGAAAAGAAGAAAATGTAGATGAGAGCAAGGAGCTTAAGGCAGAGCCGTGGAAACTTTAAACAGGTGGCCAGGGAAGACTCATGGCTCATACTGAGGAATTATTTAACTCCTCTCTACTGTTTGATAAGACTTTTTTCCTGTTGCTCTCTTAGAGATGTAGCCTGAAATTTTGATGGACTCCCTCAAAACATTTATGTACCCGCTTATGTCCGTTTAACCCTGGAAGCGTTAGGTGGTTTCATCTCTAGAGTCACGCATGCGTCAGCCCAGGGGCTTATGCTTCACTACTGGGATTTCCAAATGTGCAGGTGCCCTGGGGGAACCCCCGGGGGTGCTGCGTCATGGGGCAGGGTAGGGTGTCTGTGCTGAGAGAAAAGTTGAAGTGAGGGGCAGTCGGATGCCAGATTGTGCAGCAGAGGGAGGAAGTTCAGGAGGGACAGAAAGATATAGCTGAGATTCTTATTTTTGTAATGTTTATTTATTTTCAAAGAGAGAGAGAGAGAGAGAGGGCACAAGCAGGGGAGGGGCAGAGAGAGAGAGGGAGAGAGAGAATCCCAAGCAGGCTCTGTACCATCAGCACAGAGCCCGATGTGGGGCTCTCAGGAACCTAGAGATCATGACCTGAGCCGAAACCAAGAGTCGGACGCTTAACTGACTGAGCCACCCAGGCACCCCTAGTTGAGGTTCTTCTAAAGAGACCCCTGCCCACCTAGGTGCGAGGGGATATGGGTTGTCCAGAGAGGGCAGGTGGCCCCAGACCATGCTTCCACCTAAGGAACTGCCTCTGCACTGTGGCCCCAGGAGTGACCAAGCAAGAGGGTAGAGGGGCCAGGCACAGAGCATCCCTTCTCAGTCTTTGGAAAATAGTAGGTCCTATGCTTCAGCTGGCTGGTCAGGAGGTTAGATTTATATATGAAGGACACCCATTTCACCCCGTTATTGAAATATCATGATGAGTGCTAATATTCTAAACTTATACTCTCATGATGGCATGTTTATTGTTCAGCTTGAAAAATATATCATGTGGTCTTGGCTGGAACAAGACACGACTTGAACTTCCAAGCTTGGGCCTTTTCTTCCGACCAGAAAGCAAGACACCGCAAATGAGGTTCCCAGCTGTACTGGTCTGTCAGCGCTTCTGGCGCATGGCTGTTGTGGCTGATAAGTCAGGATGTTGTTGCTGGACTGCTGGCCTCATCCAGTTCCTCCTGAGGCACCACTTTCCTTTTTTATACAAAAACAACATCGTGCTTCTGACGGTGCTGACTGCACACCAGATTCCATCGACTGTTTTTCTACCCTCCCCTGCTTATTTTTATTCATTTGGCCACTTTATTTTAGGGATTTGCAAAGCTTGTTTTGGCCGTGGCGAAACTTATTGTTTTATTTCTGGCTGCACAAGCTTTCATGTCAGTGCTTCAATTAAGAAGCGGACGTGGGGAGGACGTGGTTCTGGGGTTCCGGTCTGCCGCCCGGGAGTGTTTGCACAGAACAGTGGTGTTGTGTGCTCCTCGGTGCAGGGCTAGACCCCAGGGTGCGTTTGCAGCAAAGAAGGACAGTGTCCAGCTCGGGGTGGGAAACAAGGCACTGATGCACATGCTCTTTCTGGAGATAATTTTTAGGAGACCTGGTCAAAGGTCACTTACTTTTAGTACAGAGTTGTGAGGTCCTTTAATGTCTTCTGATCAGGTATCTGAAATGGATCTCTTAATTTTTTTTGTTTTTTAAAGAGATACCCAGGGGCGCCTGGGTGGCTCATTCGGTTAAGGGTCCAACTTCGGCTCAGGTCATGATCTCACGGTTCGTGGGTTCAAGCCCCACGTCGCGCTCTGTGCTGACAGCTCGGGGCTGGAGCCTGCTTCGGATTCTGTGTCTCCCTCTCTGTCTGCCCCTCCCCTGCTCATGCTCTGTCTCTCTCTGTCTCTCAAAAATAAATAAATGTAAAAAATAAATTAAAATAAATAAATAAAAAGAGATACCCATATGAACAGCTGGCTTTCCCTGCATTGGAGTCCTATGAAGCAGAATCAGTAAGAGTTCAGAGCAAGGCTTTCATGTCATACCTGCTGGTTTACTTCTTACCTTGTTACGTACTAGCTCTGTATCCTCAGGCACGTTACCTAGCCTCCCTGAGCCTTAGTGTCCACACATAACTGAGAGCTGTAACAGTACCTGCCTCACTTGAGTCTGGTGAGAAACCAATGAGGAAAAACTTAAATTTCTATGATGATAGTCGATTCATGTTACATAAAAATCCCTTCCAGGTCAGATTTTTGCTGCTCTGATCAAACACTCAAACTAGTTTTTAATATACTAGTGGAGAATAATTTGGGGGAATAAAAATCTAATTGACCAATAGTTAACTCTATCAAGTCAGGTTTCCTTTTCCAAAGTAAGATTCCTGGTAAGGTAGCAGTGGGCACTCCAAACCAGACCTCTCCTGGGCCCCCTTGTCTGCCCCTAGCTCAGTGCCACCTGTTGGAGAGGTGTGGCTTAGGTAGGGAACCTGAGAGGCTGGATCACCTACTTAACTGCATTTCCCCTAGAATAGAGGGGTCACCTGGACATCCAAGGTATCCTGATGTCAGAGCCACATCCTAAAATTTATAGCCATGGGTCCCAGGCTTCAGGATTTCAAAAAACTTTCAGGTGATTACAGTGTACCAACAAGGCTGAGAAATAACTAGGCAAATGTTTTATTTAGGAAAGTAGCCCATAAGCTCTACCACTTTAGAGGTGGCACCTCTATCTATTTATAACAGAATTAGAAAAACAAACAATAAAAATTAATATGCATTCTTCATCTATATTTAACTCTACCTCTAAAAGCTTACTTACTGTCACTCAGACCTACTGGGTCCTTTCATAGCTCCAGACCCATTTGCCCAGCTGGATTTGGTTGCATTGCAAGAGAAAGATTCTAATTTTCTGCTTAACACTTGCCTAGTATCTGTGAGCCCTTGTTGTTTTGTCTTTCCTGGGTTGGAGAACCTTCATTGCTTCCATCTCAGTCTGTCTGTGATAGTCAGTGGGACCGCTGGGCTCCTGCCTGGGCTCCGCTGCCTTCTGGCATATCTCTGTGCTTTCGAAGGCCAAGTTAGCGATGTTCACAACTGTGTGACGCTGCGAACTGACTGTCCTCTTACAGATTTCATTACAACAGAGTCCTGGATTTCATTCTTCTGTTGCTGCTTCTTTGCTTCCTCCTCCTCCTTCCCCTTCCCCATCTTCCCCTTCCCCATCTTCCCCCTCCTCTCCTCCTCCTTCTTCTTGAAGGATCAGACCTTGTTTTATTTCTTTGCTTTTGGCTAACAGGAGAGATTTTGAAAAAAGTTTGTATGTTATTCCCCACCCATATTTATAATTGGGTTATCTACTCTGGATTATCAAAGTCAAAACATCATAATCCAGACTGACTTCAGCCCTTCTGGACAGCTTTCCAGTGGTGCTCGTGGATGCCCAAAGGCACAAGGTGACTTCTGCATTAGCCTGAGTAAAGCACGAGAAAGCACACGTGCCTGTTGCACCCTTTTTTTGTCTTCCAGTAATAAAGTTAATTGCAAAAATAAATGATGCTCAGAGACAAGTAGGAAAAGTAAGTTATGGCTCTGAAAACCATTCTAAACTCTGCAGTGAACACAGTGCTTACGTAAGTTTCGCGTAATTACCAGTTTAGGCCAGGATTTCTACTTAGCAAGTTTCCTGTAGCTGTTTCCAGAATTTAGCCCGTTAGCTGACATATTGTTTTCAGTACTTTATTTTTTGAACATCATGTTTATAACTGTCCTCCCTTCTGGGTCCGTGCACAGAACATGCTGATTTTCTTTTGTGATTGCATTTTGGACAAATGAAAATGCAGTGAAGATTAATTGTCATATCTTCCTAACAGTGTAGCTGAGGGACACATCGCGGTCTTGCTGGCATTATTCTGTGGAGAAAGAGTGCAGGGAACTCAGTCAGGCCCTGGAGTTAGATATACTTAGGTGTGAGTAGAATTGCTTATCTCTGTGCCTTTGGGCAAGTCACTGATGCCTCCTGAGACTTGTTTCCTCAGATGATGGGAACACTGCGCCTTGCGATGGTTTATTTACTTATTTTTAAAACAACTTTAAATTTACTTTGAGAGAGAGAGAAAGAGAGAGAGCTGGAGCAGAGAAGGGGCAGGAAGATAGGGAGAGAGGATCCCAAGCAGGCTCCACAGCTGTCATCATGGAGCCTGAGCCAAGCAGGCTCCAAAGCCCGATGGCAGACTTGAACTCACAAAGTGTGAGATCATGACATAAACCAAACCAGGAGTCAGATGCTCAACTGACTGAGCCACCCCAGTGCCCCTCTTTGGGATGGTTTAAACGAGGTACCAGATAGGGGCGCCTGGGTGGCGCAGTCGGTTAAGCGTCCGACTTCAGCCAGGTCACGATCTCGCGGTCCGTGAGTTCGAGCCCCGCGTCAGGCTCTGGGCCGATGGCTCGGAGCCTGGAGCCTGCTTCCGATTCTGTGTCTCCCTCTCTCTCTGCCCCTCCCCCGTTCATGCTCTGTCTCTCTCTGTCCCAAAAATAAATAAAAAACGTTGAAAAAAAAAAAAATTTAAACGAGGTACCAGATACAAAACTCCAGATACGATGTGTGGTGTAATGGATGTGCTCAGCGGATGGTGACGTGATTTACCCAACTGGATTTTAGCTCTTTATTTTATTTATTTGTTAAAAAAATTTTATTTTTGAGAGAGACAAGAGACAGAGTGTGAGCAGGGGAGGGGCAGAGAGAGAGGGAGACACAGAATCGGAAGCAGGTTCCAGTCTCTGAGCTGTCAGCACAGAGCCCCACGCGGGGCTCAAACTCACAAGCCACGAAGAGCTGAAGTCAGACACCTAACCGACTGAGCTACCCAGGCATCCCTGGATTTTAGCTCTTTACATGTATCTTTTCCTTTTTTAGCTCAATTAGAACATCTTACCTTCTAGTCTATTCTAGGTTTGCCTCATCTCACTTTTCAAATGATAAACTCACTAAAAATAAAAGTAAGTCTGTGTGGTTTTTGTTTCTCCAGAAACCATGTACTTAGTATATGTTGATAAGTAAGTCGATAATTAATCATATGGGTAGTGAACTTAAAAAAATAAGAAAGGAAACCTTTTTTTCCTGTTTTTCAGCTTTGTTTTAATTTGAGCGATGCTGATCTAGGCAACTGTTTTTATATAGGCATTGAAAGAGTCTGAGCTGTTTGCAGATTTTGTAATAAATTTCTTCCCTTTTGATGTAGAAACTGGAACACAGACCCAGGATGATAGGGAGCACAGTGCCTAGGTAAATTCTCACTAACCAAGTAGACCTGGAGGTCTGTTTGGGTGGCTAGCAATGTAGGCTAGGGCATGTCAGATGCCCAGTGTTTATACCTTGTGACTTTATTTAAATTTTTTTGATGTTTATTTATCTTTGGGAGACAGACACATCATAAGTGGGAGAGGGGCAGAGAGAGGAAGACACAGAATGCAAAGCAGGCTCCAGGCCCTGAGCTGTCAGCACAGAGCCTGACATGGGGCTCGAACCCAAGAACAGTGAGATCATGACCTGGGCCGAAGTCGGATGCTTAACCGACTGAGCCACCTGGGTGCCCTTCTTGTAACTTTATTTATAATGAATAGCCTGAGGCCTTTCAGAAAAAGGATTCCAGAAAAAATACCTCCAGAACTGCACCATTAAAAACAAGGATTAAAGAGGAGATACCAGATACAATTTAAAATCAGGGCGATTTACGTTTTACCAGATATGCTTCCTCTTCTCTCAGCAGGCAGGACTAAGAGCATCTCTTCAGAAGTTCTCACCAGCCGCCTTCATTCAGCTCCTTCTGGCATGTGAAGTTAGGCTGCAGGAGGAAATTACGGAAGGAAAGTGCTAAAGCTTCCCTTCCAATCTGGAGATTGTGGAGGAGACTATCAAAAGGGTCGAGAGCATATCATCTCTTTATTCTGAGTAGTAACAAAGATACCAGACTCAGACACCAATTAGAACGTTATTCTAACACTAACTGTTCATGATGATGCTATTAGTAAGTTGAGACCAGAATTAAATATAGCTTAATTTATAAGCTATTATATCATTTCTTTCTCCTGCCATTGCATTTTCCCCAAGTTTGAAAACAGAGCACTCCTAAAAGAGATTATGTAATAAGAATATAGATTTTACAATGAAAGGACAAATTTATTAAAAAGATGTGCCAGTATTTGTTACATGTGGGTTTGCATTTTATCACTTTTTGTGATATTCCACTGTCGCTATTGATTACTATGATGAAGCAAAACCACTTGGATTGTGAGTACTTTTGACAGAAAACACTTGAATTCTAAATACTTTTTATTTATATACAGAAACCTGAGATCTGAAAAGAGCGTTAGAACATTTTCAGTTGCATATACTCTTGAGTTTACGTATCCAGAAACCTAGACCTGGGAAATTGAGTAACTTTCTCAAACATATAACACGTGGTTATAGATTTAGAATTGATCTGTGCTCTGGTTGGGGTGGTTTCTATTATTGATTTGGTATCCCATGATCATTTAAAAGGTTTATAGTTGAGGTGCCTGGGTGGCCCAGTTGGTTGAGCATCTGATTTTGGTTTCAGCTCAGGTCATGATCTCGTGGTTTGTGAGATGGAACCTGTGTCAGGCTGACGCTGATGGTCGGGAGCCGGCTTGGGATTCTCTCTCTCTCTGCCCATCCCCCTGTGCTCATGCTCTCTCTGTCTCTCAAAAATAAATAAGCTTAAAAACAATAAAAAATAAAAGGTTTATAGTTATATGACAGCATTTCTACAAAAATGCCGATATCTTTTTTTTTTTAAAAAAGCATTCATGACACTGAAACTAATAACATTATTATTATTTAAAATAGTTACCGAGACATTCAGCTTGATAGTGCCATCCTAGCAGTCCTCAGGAAAGGTAAAGTTTTGAATGTAAACTGGAGCATCACTAGAAATTTGAGTTGAATCCGAAGGAAAAACGCACGTAAAAGTTTTCTGGCAAATTTCCAGCACCGGAAGCACAAGAAGATTGCCATGTCCAGTAGAGAGTTTCAGGAAGAAAGAATGCAAGACTTTCGGAGTTTTTTTCTGTCGCGATTTTAAACATTCGTGAAAAGAAGCTTGCTCCTGTATTTCCCTTAATTAAGAGCATGGGACTTTGCGGTTTGCTCTGGCTTCTCAAATCTCTTTTCCAATGAAACAAAATTCTGCATGTAGAGAAGGAAGGTTGGTACAGGGGCACTTGGCTGGCTCAGTTGGTTAAGCGTCCACCTCTTGGTCTCAGCTCACGTCATGATCTCAGCTCACGTCACGATCTCAGCTCACGTCATGATCTCAGCTCACGTCATGATCTCCACAGTTTGCAAGATGGACCCTGCATTGGGCTCTGCACTGTCAGCGTGGAGCCTGCTTGGGATTCTCTCTCTCTGTCTCTCTGTCTGTCTCTCCCCTTCTCTCCCTCTCCCCCTCTTTCTCTGGCCTTCCCCTGCTTGTACTTTTTCTCTCTCACACAGTAAATAAATGAACTTAAGAAAAAAATTAAAGAACAAGAATGTTGGTAGGAAGTTGTATCTGTGTATACATACACAGATACATATACAGAAACCCGTATATGTATACACACCTACATCTGTATATATACACGCATGTATATACACATAATCCTGTATCTATGTATATACACACAGATTATATATATATGTGTATGGAATTCATTTCTATATATAAAATCAAATAAGCAATGCACTCACATTTCTAAAGCCACAGCCGGATGTACAGTTGCGGGAATCTCCCCCCGCACACCTGTCCTCTCAACAAGAAATGCCTTTTCTCCAGAAGCAACTACTTCTACCGGTTTCTTCTGCAGCTTCCAGAGATAATCTATTTATACTTAAACAACCGTGTAAATATTCACTTACAAACACAAATGCTGTTTCTGTACCAGGCTTTAAAAAATATATATAATATGTCTGAGAGACTGTACCAGATCAGCACAAATAAAGCTGCTTCCCTCATTTTAATGACTGCATAGTATCAGCACTTCATTATGGAATACAATGCTCAATATTCTGTTACACCACATGAAATAGTAACAGTATGTTAATATCGATTGATTTAATTTTAGTTTTATTTATATTTATTAATAGCATGTGAATGTATAACCACACACCAATATTTAACTTGCTCTCCATTTTTTGTTCTTTCCTGCCATGCTAAAAAATGTCATTTGCAGTCATATGAGTTTATCTGTAGATGAGAAAGATTTCTAGGTTGAATGAAGTATGTACATTTGTAATCTTGATCGATTTTGCTGACATGTTCTTCATTTACATCATGTCCTCGGCATTATAATGTGTTTATCAAGCTATTTGATATTTACTAGTCTACTAGGTGAAAAATGTCCCATGTAGCTGTGATTTACGTTGTTCACATTTGAGTCAGGTTGATCAGTTTTTCATATGCTTAAGAGCCATTTATATTTCCTTTTCTGTGAGCCATCTATCTGTTCATTTCTTTTCCTTCTTTCCTTCCTTCCTTCCTTCCTTCCTTCCTTCCTTCCTTCCTTCCTTCCTTCCTTCCTTCCTTCCTTCCCTCCTTCCCTCCTTCCTTCCTTCCCTCCCCCTTCCCTCCCTTTCCCCTCCCTCCTTTCTTCCTTCCTTCCTTCCTTCCTTCCTTCCTTCCTTCCTTCCTTCCTTCCTTCCTTTTTTTTCCAGAGTTTCAAACTTACTACCATTGACTGTAGAAGCTCTTTATATGTATAAAAAATTAGCCTACTGGGTTTATGAATTGTAGGACTTCCCACCATTCCTTGACTGTCATTTATGTTTTTGGTAGAATTTTTGTTTGTTTTAAAATGCCTTAAATTTTGTTATGTGTTGATTCATCAGTCTTGTGTTATGCCATTCATAGGAAGGCTTTCTCCATTCTAAGATCATAAACACAAACTTCCCATGTGTTGTTCTAGTGCTCTTATGGCTTCACTTTTTAAAGGCAATCATTTAATTCATTTAGGATGTATTGAAATAAAAGGAGTGAAATAGGTCATCCTTTGTTTCAGCTGACTATCCAGGTTTCTCAAACTGTTTACTGACCCTACCTCTTTAACCTATTGAATTGAAATGCAACCTTGACTGCACACTTGATTTCCATATATATCTTTGACCTATTTGTAATTTGTTCCCTTGACCTTCTCACCTGCCCATCACACTGCCTTATGATGTATCTGTTAATCCCTAGGGGAGCCGGTGCCCCTTAGAGCGCCTTTTGTTTTGAGAAATACCTTGCTATTTTTGCATTGTTATTTTACCATATGAACTTTAAAGTCAACTTGTATAATAACCTCAGCAAATCAAAAAGTATATATTGTAGAAGTCTATTTTTTTAATTGGGGATTCATTCCATTATACATGTGTAGCTTAGGGGGAACTGACACTTTTTTTGATGCTGTCTTATTTACTATCAGGGAACATCTTTTCAATTGTAACCTTTCTTTTTTATTGCTTAGTAGCATTTCAAAGTTTTCTTCATATAAACTGCATGTTTTGCCAGATTTCCAGATGTTTTACTCTTACAGTAAATTAGATTTCTTGTGTTGTATCATTTTGCTAGTGTGTGTGTGTGTGTGTGTGTGTGTGTATGTGTGTGTGTGTGTAGGCTATTTTTCAGCATATTCATTTTCTACCCTGTACCTTTTTAACATTTGAAATAGCTTTTCTCTTGATATTTTTGGGTTTTCTGGGAAAACAATCATATTATTTGTAAATAATGATAATTCTGTCTTTTTGTTTCCAATTTTGGTTCTTCTTTTCTTTCCTTATCCATGTCAGTGGCTAGTATCTCCTGAACAATAGTAAGTTGTGATAGTGGTAATGATGTATTGTCTTGATTTTACTGGTAATATTTCTAGTAGTTCAAGGTTTAGCCATAAATAAAAGAATTCTCTCTCTCATGCGTGTGTGTGTGTATGTGTGTGTGTGTGTGTGTGTGTGTGTGTGTGTGTGATTATGTAAGAAATAGCCAAGTCTTCTTTTATTAAGTGATTGCATTAAGAACAAATATAAATATTCTAAAACAATGTTCTGATTTATGGTGATGATGTTCCACTTGGTAAAGTTGCTAGAGATCCCTTGAAATAGGTCAGTTTTATGATATAGAAGATATACTTCAATAAAGTAGTTTTTGAAAAAGAATGTATTCAATATTTTATCAATACCTGTTAAGTATCTATGGAGGTGATCATAAGCAATTTTGCTTTTACTCTAGTTATATAGTGAATTGTTTAAATAATACAAAATCCTTGTATTCCTAGAATAAATCCCACATAGTTATAGTATGTTAATCTTTTTATGTACTGCTCAATTCTGCTTGCTAATTTTTAAATTTAGGATTTACATCAGTAGTTAGAAGGGAGATTCATAAATAGTTTCTTTTTTGGATACTTGTTAGGTGTTGGTATCAGTACTATACCTTACTATTCAAATAAGTATTTAGAAACTTACCTTCTTTTACCTTGTGTGGAATAGTTTGAATATTAGCATAATTGTCCCTTTAAACCTGCTTAGAATTCACCCCTGAAGCCATCGAGGCCCGTGTTTGTTTATTTATGTTTTTATTTCTTGGCGGGTTAGTCGGGAGGATATCCCTTTGACTTCTATTTCGTAAGAGTATTGACCTGTTTCAATATTCTCTTTTTTTTTAATGGAGTGTGATTCTTTAAGTATATATGATATATTATTTAAGAAACATCTTCCGTTCGTACTGATTGAGTCCTTCCTCAGTCAGCTCAGCCTGCTTGAGATGATTGATGTCGGGTTACAGTTTTCAAGAGTGGTAGCTCTTTTGTTATATTTGGTTATGTGTACCATTCCCATACTTAGACCTTACGGACTATTCCATATTTTTATTGTTGAGATGGTAGTATTGTAAACCATGCTGTGTGTTTACACTGCTCTGTAGACCACCATTAGTAAGGTCTTTGGTATCCTTGGCCAAGAGAGCTCGGTTTTATTGCTGGTCATGTGGCAGGCACAGTGCCTGTCCTTAAGAGAGACACCGTTGATTTATCTTGGTCTTACACATTGTGGGTACTCAGTGATGCTAGTGAATGAAATACTTGTTTAGTTGTCTGTGTGTGTGTGTTTGCGGAGGTTATAAAAGACATGTTCCAAGAGATAATATATGTTATGAATACAAAACTGAATTAAATAAACTAAATATTAAATATTCAGGTATATTAAGGGATACAGCTTTCATGCTTACCTAGGGGAGAATGACTTTGAAATAATTTTCAGTTGAGGCCTTCTATCTGGCCTGTGTTTCCAAATTAATTAAAAAGCTAAAACTGTTGCAGCAGTATTTTGGCTTTTCCATATAAATTGGGTAATATGCCAGGAAAAGGAAATCAAGCCTGGAGTAACAGAGCTACCAAAAATGACCTAAATTTAGATTATGTTTATTTTAAAACATGTTAAGGAAAAAAACTATTGATAGTTGATAATTGTATTTGATTGTGTTGAAGATTTATTGACAAAACATTCTTTCCTTTTTTCATAGATTTATCTAAAAACAGACTGGTCGAAGTCCCAATGGAGTTGTGCCATTTTGTATCACTGGAAATTCTTAATCTGTATCATAATTGCATCAGAGTCATTCCTGAGGCCATCATTAATCTGCAGATGCTGACCTACTTAAACTTGAGGTAGGTTGTCTATAAAGATTGTAATCAAATTCGCAGAAAAAGAACCCCAAATAATGATGCTTCTATTCTATCAGGGTTTTTTCTTCTTGGCAATTCCTGATCATCTTTTGAAGTAAATCATACAAGGATTTTTTAAAGAACTACCTTCCATAATAGATTTGTAGTGCCATTCATACTGTTTTTGGTGCTAGACTTCTCTGAGTGTCAATATGACAACATACTAGTGTTTAGTTTTTCTACAGTAATTTATATGGCAGCATTTATACCTTTTGTCTCTTTGGTGCTTGGTATATGGTCTTTGGGTATTGGTGTAGTTTTGGGAGGAGGAGGGCTAAAGGAAGCGAAAAAAGAACTTAGAGGTTTTGACCCGTTGGGACCTTGCTGGTCTTTGGGAGTTTTTGTACCTTTGGATTTTCTACTTAGTACTGTCTGAGCCTGTTCCTTTTTGGCCACCTGAGAAAATTCAAGAGCACTGAGCAACTCCAGTAAGATACGAAGTTTGCTGTCTTTGTAACCCCATTCAGTTAGGTCAGCATTTGCTGAGGACAGGCTGGTGGTCTGTGTTGATTCTCTAATTACACACAGCACACTGTCACATATTAATGCCCCTGAGTAGCTCTGAAGTTGAGAAAATAAGCTACTTTAAGGCCTTGGTTTTAGACCTAGTGCTGTGACTATCAGCTGCTCTGGCTAGGTTTTGGCTCTTTGTCTCCTAATTCCTTGACTCATACTAGACCTCAGGAGGGAGACAGAAGCTGTTATATCAAATCTATCTCTGCAAAAAAAGCAAGGTTCCAAAGTTCAAGCCTGAGCAAAGCCTTCACTCATGTCAGTGGCATTATCTTGGTGTGTAAAGAGCAGCACCTGATTAGCAAGGCTTGTGCTGTGTAACAAACATACCAAACTTCAAAGTGCAAAATTCCCAATGAACCAGATATAGCATTAACTTGTGATAGATAATAATGTCAGTTATTTTTTAGGTTTTTTTTTCAGCTGGCCACTGAGAGTTGGGGTCTTCTCTTGCTTTCTTTGCAGTCAGAGTGGGTTTCTGTTGCATTTCATTACATGTGTATATCCTCCTTGGGAGTGAAAAAAAGTCCTACTCATGTTTTTAAGTGGCCTTTACTACTTTTTTGGTAAATGAGTTGTAAATTACTATTAGCATAATCTCTAGAGACTCCTGTAGCTTACTTTCAACTTCTCCAGGTTTCTAGTTCATCTGACCATTTTGAGTTTTCTTGAGTGAGACAGTCTAAACTATTTCCGTAACACCAGAATGTTAATTTCCTTGGAATTGCTGGATGGAGCCAACATAGTGGTGTCTACAGAGTTTGGTTCACTATTTCCCTGAAACATCTGCCCTCTAATTCCAGTCTGCATGGAGGAAATATCCCAAGAGCATATGCAGTTGGTGTGTTCACTTTACTTACCTGTATCTGTCCCGCTGTGGCATTTTCACATCCAGCAGTGCTACATGTAACAAATAAGAAGATTTACCTTTGCATTGTTACACTAAGTCCATATACAATGAGAAACTTTTGGGTGTAGATGACATAACTCTTCTGGGATAATATAAACTATAGAATTCTATAAATCTAAAATAATCTAATCTTAACCTTTATGTTTTATTTATTTAAAAACTGTTTTTAATGTGTATTTATTTTTTGAGAGGGAAAGAGAGAGACAGAGTGAGTGGGGGAGGGGCAGAGAGAGAGGGAGACACAGACTGCCACATCTGAAGCAGGTTCCAGGCTCCAAGCTGTCAGCACAGAACCTGATACGGGGCTTGAACTCACAAACTGCGAGATCATCATGACCTGAGCCAATATTGGATGCTTAACCAACTGAGCCACTCAGGCGCCCCTATGTTCGGTTTTAAAAGCATTAATATAATTGGTTTTGGTATGATGATTTTCATGTCGAGCTTAGTTGAGAGTAGAGTAACATTGTTGTCTTCAGATGATAGAAAGGATGTATTGAAGTGTGGATTTCAGAACCTTTAAGGGCAAGAACAGAGTCATTGAGACTGATGATGCTGAAGAGGAACAATGTGGGCATATTGCAAACAGTTTTGTGGTGAACTGCTAGGTAATAGGAAGAAGAAAGAAAGAAAGGGGTTGTTGAACACCCAACTCTTTAAGTGTTGTTTTCTATCTGCTTAATTTCTTGTTTGCCTCTCTCCTTTTCCCCTTTTATATAGATCACTTTTGTTTTGTGTTGTCTTTCTTTGCTCACATCTCTATGCTTTAATATCTATTCTGTAGTGCTGAATCCTGACTCTTTAAAGGAATTGAGAGCTACATATAGAAAATTAAGAAAAAAGTATGTCTCTTACTTTTTAGGTGTTGTATCAGGGTATATGAAAATGTAAGTACATCCTCTAAACTCTTTGAAAGCCAGGTGCTGTGTGTGTGTGTGTGTGTGTGTGTGTGTGTATGCTTGTGTATATATATACACATATATATGTAATTATTATATGTAATATATATGTAATTATTTTTGATATGTATATGTAATTATTTTTGATACACTTTTTAAAATTTACTTCACGAGTATAAATGTGTAACATAAAATAACGTAGGGAAAGCTTTAAAGTGACCAGGAAGATGGGCCCTTTGTTCAATTATAGAGCCTTTAATTACCAGTTTATTGGGTTTAGTTGGAATAGGTCTTCTAAGAATCGGACCATTTGCAATTGAGTTATTTTTGTGTTTGATAGTGATTTGAGGTACAATGTTGTATTTGCCTAAAAGAGTTATTTGTAACTTGTAAAATAGTAGATGACTGTCACATCTGTTTATTTGCAAATATATAATACATAATATTACTTGCAAATATATAATGATGCCTGGAAAATACCAGTGGCATCTAATGAAATCATGATCTCTTCTAAGATGTTGAGTGGCATCATCCACACAATAGTGTATTCTGTGTGAGTTCTTCTCGTGCTCAGGCTCCTACTCCACTCCTCGCCACCGTCATGCCGCTAACCAGGAAGGCATTTAGAATATTGTGCTTGTGTGGGATCATGATACATGTCCCGTCCACAATATCCAGGATTGGGCACTGTGGCCTTTTCAGTTCCTTTCTACCCCTCATGAAAATCAAGTCAACGAAATAAAATTTATTTCTTTTTGGGTATGGTGAAGGGGCATAGTGGACTCCCGTTGACTTTGGCCTTTGGAAGAGAAGCTGTCAATCTGTGTACTTGAAAAAGGAGCAGGGGACTCAGGAAGCCGCAGACATACTGCGTCGTAGAAGAACTGAGTTGTCTTCGTGCAGTTTTTTTTTTTTTTTCTGTGACAAATGGGGGATTATGCCAAAGAAAGAAGCTTATACTCTAGACAGAAGTGTATCATCAAATCATGACCTCATCACCAGTCTAGAGGTATCGGGGAAATCTGTATACATTTTAGAAAATTAAAGACCAACTGTAAATTGCTTTTAGGCACACACTTAATGCGGACTCTGTCAGCTGTAGCCTGTTCTGACACAACTTTAGCAAATAGGCACGTTCATCAGACTTTACAAATCAGTACCTGAAGCTGCTTTCTCTTCCATAGTGCTTGGGGGTTTTTCCTCGTATTTCTGTGAACTACGAGTAAAGAGCTGTTTAGATAAAATAGTGTAGAGATGTTGCTTTTCAGATTTTCACAGATTGCATGTTTCTATCCTTAAAATTAAACACGGTCTCACTGTATGTTTAATTTTTTCTCTTTTTTAATAAATCACATATAGAACTCACTAGTGCTGTATGTTTTAAAGTAGGAGAGATGCCATATGAAGCTACTTTGCATTGACGGGAAACATCCAAAATTGATCACACCCTGTGGGATATATTGGGCATTTCAGCAGAGGAAACAGCCATAAATATTTGATGGTGATGGTGGCAGGGATGACAATGGAGATGATGGTGGTGGTGGTGGTGGAGGTGGTGCTCCCCGTTGCCTACACAGCTTCTTGGCTGCAGGGATGTCTCAGAGATGTTATCTCTAACTGTCAATGGCTGCTTAGTGCCAGAAACCCAATTCCTGTCTTAGACTAGAGATGGGTGTAATTAGCACATGCAAGATAAAACTCTTCACTGTGAAATACAGTGAAAAACACTTCAGCGTCTTCCCACATGATAGAAATGTCAGACTCGTGCAAAATGCTAATTTATTGCTGTTTATGTAGCCTGTGTTTGAAGTCTCAGGGCTTTTAATCTCTGCGTCTTGGTGTTCACAACAGAAGGTTATGTTAGTTTAGTGTAGGTGCCACTGTGTTTCTTCCTGTTATAAAGTGTCTTAATCCCAGAAATGTGGCCAAGAACAATAAAAACGATCAAGCAAGAGCTGTTCCTATAGAGAACAAACACTTTGAACCTGAGCTACACAGGAAAGCCTTTCAAAGTTTAAACTCTATTTTAAGGTGCTGGAGAGGCTGTTGTTGATTAGACCCATGGAGAAAATGTACCTTAGGAAAATAGAATAACCCGGACGAGCAAAACGCTTGGCAACAGAGGGGTGTTACGAGTCTAAGACTAGGGACTTTAGCTTAAAAGTTTCATCTCAGAGAGGTTCAGGAATAGAAACTGCCAAAAATGGAAGTTCTTTACAGCATTTGATCATATTGCTTCCAGAACTCCTGGTGAGTGGTTTTACTTTCCGAGGGTGAAACAAGCCCCCCTGTGTCTGTCAGTCTATTTAGGAATAGTTTCTGAGGTATTGCCTGTGAAGGAAAGGGCAGTCTCTTGAACAAAATGTTATCATACCATAAAAGGAATCTGTTTTGGATGCTTTTTCTGAAGCCTGGCATCCTTTTTGGCTGCTAAACAATGTGCAGAAAGAGCCAACTTCCTGATGGCCATATAACCTGTATCCCTACATTCCTTTGGTGGGGTGGGGGGGGGCGGTTTGGGGAGGTCCTTCTGAGAAATAATCTTTAATCCTAAGAATATCTCACTATCTGAAGGATTTGGAGAAGCATCTTGCGTGCTAAGGTTACCTTAGCACAGATTTTATATTTCGGTTGTGAACTGAATTAATTTTTTATTCCTAAGAATTTTAATTGTATCCCTCGCCTTGCCACTGACGTTTCTGAAGGTCTTAACTGTAAGATAGCATTTATTCTTTCTAGAAACTGAGAAAATTGATGGTGTCTTCCTACATTGAAAAAGGGGAGGAGATTTGTTCAGTTCAAGACGAACGTGTATCCCAAATCCTTTTATGAAGGTCTTACTTTATTTTCAAAGGGAAAATGAGCTATTTTGGAACTGACCTTTGGAAACTAGGCTGTGTTTTATCAAATGACAGATCAGCAGGAAGACACCAAAACATAGCAAACCATGTTGGAATTTGGAAGCATTATCTTAAAATTTGAAGATATTTTTTGTAGAATGCTAGAGTTGGAAATGGCCCCCAGACTCATCAATAGCACGACCAACAGTGTATGGGTTAAGCCTTGTCTTTTCTAGTGTGCCCACTGGGCATTTGTTTTCAAGGCAGAACCTAGAGACAGTGGTCTCTAAAATTTTTAATATATTTATAAATTGTAGCACCTGTAAAATTCTGTACATTGGCATTGGTAGCTGTCAGGCTTTATTAAGGGTGAATGAGTTAATAGTAGGATATTTCTTACCAGATTCCATTCCTTTTAGTATAGTTCATACTTGGCAAGACTTCCAAAGAGGATTTTTCCATTATACATGTCACCTGATAATAGATGTTGTTTTAGATCAGTGTTTGTATTAAACAGGAACAGAGAGACACAAAAGGGACATTATGGCTTTGATGGCTAGAGCGCTGTCAGAATGTGTTGATTTTGTTTTCAGTTCTGCTTATGATCTTAATAAAATTTGTAAGATCTTTGTGCTGAAGATTTTCCCTCCGAAAATAGGGTAAATACCTATGGCTAATTCATTATTTAGATGTTTTGTATATAGTAATTCTCAAGGTTTTTTTCTGCAAGTCAAAATGAACAAGGTGCAAATTAATTTATTTTTCTAGCTAGACAGATAAAAACCCTCTGAAACATTGCCATTTTGTCAATATTCAGCTTATTCTGTTTCTTCTAAGAATATTGCAGTTTGCAGTGACAAGTACTGTCATCAAGAAGAGGGAAAGAGAAAAAGAGCGTATACACAAGGAGGAGGGTGTGGGTTTTTGGAATAATCTTCCTCACTGTCATTGTCATCGTGGCTGTCACCTCTTAATAGCCAAATAGGATTTAGCTGTTGCACCATCATATATGGGTCCTTCAACAACCCTTTACTGTAGACAGGAAATAGGAAAGTGATTTGTCTCCCAGCCACACTGGTTCATAAATAAGAATAATAGAAATTAGCGGAGTTTATTTTGATGGCATTTATAGTTTGCCTGACATTTTCACCTTTGTTATCTTGTCTAATGCTAACTATGCCCTTTAGGAGTTTCATAGTCTTAAAAATAGTTGCTAGAGAATTGTCCAGGAGACCAACACAAATATTGAGATAAAGGAGGACTTTTGTAATTTTACACGTCTATTGTATCTGTAGTTGGTTTGCCTTTCAAATTCCTAATACTGTGGATTTGTGTTCCCTTATCCCCCTTTTTTTAGAAGTCTGTCTGTTTTGATTGTGTATTTTTTTGTTGGATCATCTTTTAATTTTAGTGACCAATGTTTTTGGGTTTTTATCTTCTATTTCATTAGTTTCTGATTTTTATCTGTCATAATTCCATCTATTTTCTTATATGTTTATTTTTTTTCCTAATTTCTAGAGTTTAGGGTATGTCATTCATTAATCTCATAGGAGCATTTAAGGTTATGAATTTCCCTGTATGTAGCGCTTTAGCTGAGTCCTATAAGTTGTGATGTGTGGTATTTTTTAAATCACTCTTAAAACCTTTCTAATTTTCAATATTACTTCTTTGACCCATGCATTTGCTATAGAGTAGATTCTTCAAGTTAATTATCAATTAATAATTGATTTTTAATGTTACCGCGCCGTGTTTAGAAAATATTTTGTCTGATGTTGATTCCCTACCTTGGTTGAGATTTGCTTTGTGGCCTGTGTGTAGTTAATTTTGTAAGTATTCTGAAAGTATGTATGTCCTCCAAGTGTTGTATGTGGATTCTAGTAAATCCATTAAGTATTCAGCTCATCTTGTCTTTACCCTAACACGTTTTGCCTGTTTAATATATATCTGTTACTGAGAGATGCGCTTTAAGCAAAATAGGATGATTGTGGATCTGTTGGTTTTTACCCCTGTAATTCCATCAATTCTTAATAGATGTATTTTAAGACCAAGTTATAGGCCAGGTATTTTGAGCCCAAGTTCCAAAGTGTATGTCTTTCTTACAAACTGCAAGTTTTATCATTGTGTAGTGATTCACTTTATCCCTAAAACACTTTTTTTTTTGACTTACAGTCTATTGTATATGAAATTAATAGTTAACGTCTTAGCTTTCTTTAGGTGTCTTTTGCTCACATACATGTTTTCACTTCCTCATTTTCAACCTTTCAACCTTAGTTTAGGTACGTATGTATGTGGATTTATATTTTTCTTCTTACTTTGTATTTTGTTTATCAAGATTATCTTTGCTTCTTTTTCCCTGCCCTTTCCTAGCTTCTATTGAATATTCCAAGTTTTGTTTATTCCAGTTTTTTTCTTTCTCTGGTTTAGAAGTTTGTCATTATATCTTTATACATTTAATTGAAAGGTTACCTATAAATTGCAAAAGCCTAAAGATCTAAAGGTAAAAAATGCCTCTCTCATCCTCCCCAAATTGATAACATTCACAGAAAGCTTTAATGGCAAGCACTCCTCTGCAAATGGATATTATTTTTATTCTATATTTTAGGTCCCTCTTGCTTTTTACCTTGACTTGAGTGAACTGATGCTTATTTGCACTTATCTGTATTTTTTACCAGATTCTCAGCTTTTTCATCTCACTCTTTTTAGGATGAATCTCTTTGTTTATAGCATGCGTTCTTAAGAAGTTTCTTTAGTGATAATGTTTGTGGTAAATACAGTCTTTTTTCTGAAATGTCTTTTCACCTCATTGTTGAAGGAAGGTTCAGTTCTTGGGATAACACTTCAGGCTGTGTTAGTGTAAAGTTTTAAGTTACAGTTCTTTTCTGTTATATTTCAGAGATGCTGTGTTTTCTGGCTTCTGTTTTGCTATAGAGAAATCCTTTGCTAATCCAAATGATTTAGGCTTGTAGAGAATTTTTATGTTTTTCCTTTTGATTTCTCCCCCTAACTTCTTCTTATCTTTGTTGCTCTCTATTTTTTGCTATGTTATGTATACCTCTATCTTGATTTACCTAGCTATAAACTTTGTTTTGCTCTCTGAGCCTGAAGATTCATGTATTTCATCATTGTCTTTGTCTTTTTTCATATTGCCTCTCCTCCATTTTTCTGTTACTTCTGCCTACTTTGGGTACTCCCTATTGGTTAACTTAGCTCTTTCATTCTTTCTCACTTCTTAAATTTGGGATAGTTTTCAAATAAAAAAAGTGTTTAAACATATTGAGAGTAGAAGGACAGTACTACTTTGAAAGCAGGAAAAAACTGTAGTATTGTGGGATCCTTAATGGAAAAGAGTCTCAGTGACTGGAATGTGTAGTGAAAAAACTCTGTATTGTGGCTTCTTAGTGAGATCTGATGCCCTCTCTTACCCTTGTAATAGTATACTTTGTTGGTTGGCTAAAAACGAACTTTGACTTGATACCGAATTTCTATGAGTTAAGTCATTTTATTATAAAATTAGAGGAGAACAAGTCTTGAAGCCTTTGCCTCATTAAATTGGAGTGCGCGAGAATTTGACTTCTTAATCTTCAGTCCTTTCTTTGTTGGATTCTGCCTAGTTAGCATCATTCATACCTTCTTCCCTGCTGTTTTAATATGAAGGTCAGATGGAATTAGGGCTTTTTTTAAAAAAATATAATTTACTGTCAAATTGGCTAACATGCAGTGTGTAAAGTGTGCTCTTGGTTTTTGGTGGATTCCCATGATTCATTGCTTACATACAGCAGCCAGTGCTCATCCCAACAAGTGCTCTCCTCAATGCCCATCACCCATTTCCCCCCTCTCCCCCACTGTACCCCCATGCACCCTCAGTTTGTTCTCTGTATTTAAGAGTCTCTTATGGTTTGCCTTCCTCCATCTCTGTTTGTAACTATTTTTTCCCCTTCCCTTTCCTCATGGTCTTCTGTTAAGTTTCTCAACATCCACATATGAGTGAAAATATATGTCTTTCTTTCTCTGACTGACTTATTTCACTCAGCTTAATACCTTCCAGTTCCATCCACGTTGCTACAAATGGCAGGATTTCATTCTTTCTTATCGCCAAGTAGTATTCCATTGTATACATAAAACACATCTTCTTTATCCATTCATCAGTTGATGGACATTTAGGCTCTTTCCTTAATTTGGCTATTGTTGAAAGTGCTGCTATAAACATTGGGGTACCTGTGCCCCTATGCATCAGCACTCCTGTATCCCTTGGGTAAATTCCTAGTAGTGCTATTGCTGGGTCATAGGATAGTTCTATTTTTACCTTTTTGAGGAACCTCCACACATTTTCCAGAGCGGCTGCACCAGTTTGCATTCCCAGTACAAGAAGGTTCCTATTTCTCTGCATCCTCGCCAGCACCTGTAGTTTCCTGATTTGTTCATTTTAGCCACTCTGACCAGTGTGAGGTGGTGTCTCAGTGTGGCTTTGATTTGTATTTCTCTGATGATGAGTGACGTTGAGCATCTTGTCATGTGTCTGTTGACCATCTGGATGTCTTCTTTGGAAAAGTGTCTATTCATGTCTTCTGCCCATTTCTTCACTAGATTATTTGTTTTTTGGGTGTTGAGTTTGGTAAGTTCTTTATAGATTTTGGATACTAAACCTTTATCCTTTATGGCATTTGCAAATCTGTCACCCCGTTGATCGCCAGCATTGATTCGGCTGATCTGGCTGGCTAGGCGGGTGTCCCCTTCCTTCCTCACCGCTCCATGTGCGTCCCTCCCAAAGCTGCACACTGGATCAAAGAGGACAACCTTCTCCGATAGAGGAGGACCGTTCTTTGGTCAAGGGTATGTGAGTAGCTGCGTTCCCCTGCTAGAACATCCAAACAAGGAATTAGGGCTTTTTATTTATTTATTTTTATTTTTTAATTTAATTTAATTTAATTAATTAATTAATTTATTTATTTTTTAATATATGAAATTTATTGTCAAATTGGTTTCCATACAACACCCAGTGCTCATCCCAAAAGGTGCCCTCCTCAATACCCATCACCCACCCTCCCCTCCCTCCCACCCCCCATCAACCCTCAGTTTGTTCTCAGTTTTTAACAGTCTCTTATGCTTTGGCTCTCTCCCACTCTAACCTTTTTTTTTTTTTTTTTTTTTTTTTTGAATTAGGGCTTTTTAAAGGTGAGTGGGTTTTGACTGCAGTCTGGAGGTGTGAGGGCCAGTCCAGGGCTTCGCTTTGGTTTCCTTGCTGTTCTTATTTGCTTGTTAGTAACAATGATAGTAACAGGACAAATAAAAAATTTTTTTACAAGAGTCGCTTTTGAGGAAAAAGACAGTCTTGGTTTTCTCAGCTTCCCAATTCAAATCTAAATGTATTGCTTCATTTTCTTTTTTTTTTTTTTTTTAATTTTTTTTTTTAACGTTTGTTTATTTTTGAGACAGAGAGAGACACAGCATGAATGGGGGAGGGGCAGAGAGAGAGGGAGACACAGAATTGGAAGCAGGCTCCAGGCTCTGAGCCATCAGCCCAGAGCCCGACGCGGGGCTCGAATTCGCGGACCGTGAGATCGTGACCTGAGCCGAAGTCGGACGCTTAACCGACTGAGCCACCCAGGCGCCCCAATTCATTTTCAAAAGTAAAAAAAAAAATAGACTGTAGTAGCTGAAAAATTGTAGAATATGATGTAAAAAATATTACCCTACTTCTGAAAAGAATACCTGTGCTGTGAGAGCTCAGGGAGGGGCGATCTTGGTAAAATAATGCAGCCAAGAATTTCAGCATGCGTAATAATCATAAATAGACTTCTCCAGGGAAGATAAGTTAAGTCAAGAATAAATACATATTCTGTGGTTCTTTATCTGGAAGCACTCAAGGGATGGAATGTTTAGGTGACAGAGTTTATTCTGTGAGGCATTGTTTTTTCACCTCCTGCCATTTCTTGGAACACCTTCATACTCTCTGGACCAGATGGACTGTCACAACAGGTGGAATGAGATAATCTCTGTGAACAGTAAGAAAATAGCCAGAAGATTTGGGTCGCTTTCAGAGTTGGATCATGTGGAACTGTTATCTATTAATCTAAGCATATCCACGTTAACCTTATGAAATCAGGCAGTGTTTTTCTGATACCCCACTTGGCAGCTGGCAAGCCATAGCAGAAAGGAATGTGAAAATAACATAAGAAAATTGACCCCTTTCACTCAGTGATTAATTCATCTGTTCACAAATAGAGAATAATACATCTGGAGGAAACTTACTCGCCAGACTCCATAGGGGGTTGAAAAACAGTTATTTATTTCTAACCTCAGTGATGCCATTGGATCAATTAAGGAATAAATAAGACATTGTTTTCCCAAAGTATATTCTATGGAAAAGTGTTCTGTCGGATATAGGTGTACTTAAACAAACAGACAAACAAACAAACAAAAAAGCCCAAAGCCCATGTATTGTGCTAATCTGTACTATATGTCTCCAAGCAACACAGAACTCTTCCCCTCTTTTTTTGTGAGACCTACCGTTTAGCATCTCCCAGAACAGTGCTTTCCAGAACACCAGTTTGTAAGCACTAATTTAGAAGAATTTTTATCACCCACTGACTCCTTTAAGAACTGACCTCATGCCTAAAAAAGGACGAGGTTAAAAAGTATGTCCCTTCATTTTGTTATATTCAGAGCCCAGGTAATCTGTATGGACTCCATGTATTGAAGGAAAAAAATGAAATACAAGTAGAAGACAGAAAGGCCCAGGAAACACTAAAGCATAAAGTGTGTTACACAGAGCTGCCATCCAAACTGACTTATTTTCTCATTTAGTACTTAAAAAAAAAAACAACTTTATTTTTTTTATTACCTATCAAATAAAATGTGCAATTTCTTTTGAGAAAAAAATTACTGCAAAGTACAAATAATATATATGTCATCACCAGTGCTCAAACAATTGTTAATTTTTAAGACATTTGTTCATAAGAGTTTTTTTTTTTTCTTTTCCCTAACTCCTTTATAGGATTGGAATTTTTTTGGAGGGGGTGAGAGGATTTTTTCAGAGGTTCTGAGAGCTCTATATTACATGATGAAAAAAAATGAATGACCTTGACCAGAAGTCTGAAGCAACTGAGTCTTTAAATTGTCTGCACTGAAATTTTAATGTTGCAACGCCACATCCCTATAGTTGAAACTAATCACCCGTTAAAGGGTAATTCTTTTAAAAAGGTAAAAATCAGGGGCGCCTAGGTGGCTCAGTCTGTTGAGTGTCCAACTTCGGCTCAGGTCATGATCTCACAGTCTGTGAGTTCGAGCCCCTCATCGGGCTCTGTGCTGACAGCTCGGAGCCTGGAGCCTGCTTCGGATTCTGTGTCTCCCTCTCTCTCTGCCCCTCCCCGCTCTGTCTCTCTCTCTGTCAAAAATAAACATTAAAAAAAGGTAAAAATCATGACTCTCATACAAATATAACATCCATCAAAGATTATATGTATATAATATATAATAGTATATAAATATATATAGTTCAATAATTAATGAAGTAACCAGTAAGATGTTACGACCTGTTTAAAGGAGAACTCAGCACGCACAAACACACTCATGCACTCACGCTAGTGGGCTTACTGAAGTGAATTTATGAATAGTTGTGAGAGGGCAGCAATCAGTTGCAGTTCCACTGCACTCATGACAATTTGTGCTTTTTAAAAAATTTTTTTAATGTTTATTTATTTTTGAGAGAGACAGAGACAGAGCATGATTGGGGGAGGGGCAGAGAGAGAGGGAGACACGAGACTCTGAAGCAGGCTCCAGGCTCTGAGCTGTAAGCACCAAGCCCGATGCGGGGCTTGAACTCACAGACCATGAGATCATGACCTGAACCGAAGTCGGATGCTTAACCAACTGAGCCACCTAGGTGCCCCAATTTGTCTGTGTTTCTATGCACGAAAATTACTTGTATTACTATCAGTTTTCAGTGTTAGAACAAGTTACAGGGTTGTAAAGTAAGTCAAAGACCATGAAAAACATAGACAACCCGGAAGGGTATACTAGACAAGCCCCGAGCAGTGATTCTGCCCATCTCGAAATCATTTACGATGTGTCCTGGTACTACACCAAATAATTTCATTTAGATCGTGGCATTTATGAGCAGTTTGAATGGGACTAGAGGTAGAAGAAAAAAATCGGCAGTGGTATTCACTGTGGATTGGGAAACTCTTCGTTGCCTGGGTCCCAAAGATGGTGAGAGGCTGGCTGTGTGCAGGTGGGTGGCGGGACAGGATTGAAGAGGCAACGTGTGTGCTATGAGGGTAGCACGTTTACTTTTGTTGGCCAGTCATTTTTCGAGTAGGTGATCTTGAGGGAATTGAAGCCAACTGTTAGGAATAGTGGTCCCTCCCCTACCGTCAGTCCCAGCAAGAGACCACTGAGACCGCAGTACCAAGGGGAGAGAACAGCCTGGGATTTTTGGCAGAGGAAACCTTGGGTCATTCGACAGAGGTGCCCAAAGTCGGCAGACACTTGTGTAAAGAGTTATTAGGATGAGCCTGAGACCCTTTCACCCCACTTTATGGGGAGGATCCATAAAGGGAGTCTCACTTTCATTTGCTAAGAGTCACTAACGTCTTGCCTTAAATCTTGAGAAACCCAGTCAGAAATATGTGCCGCTACGGCATTTGAAAATGCCAAGACCCGTCTTCAAGTGGGACGTAGGTGATGTCAGCTCAGCGAGATAGTATCTAATCTTGTTAAAGGTTAAGGCTCAGGATTCATGGACATTTCATGTTTTCTCAGAGTTTAGGACACGCTCTTGAGCAGAGCAGGCACTCAGTCAGTGTGGAAAAATAATTCGCTTCCTGTCAGCATTTAACACCATGGCACCGTCCTTCCTTGATTTGGTCACAGGCTTTCCAGCTTGCTCCTCTGGGTCTTTCTCTTTCTTCTTTATTCCCCATCTGGATGTTCTTTCTCTTTTTGCACCTTGTTGCTAGAATTCCCCAAAGCTCCGTCTTCGGTCCTTAATGCTTCTCTCTCAGACCCTGGCCTCGGGTGTCTCAAATATAGTCTCCAGCTCCTCGAGTCATTTGGGCATTTGTCTTCATTTTCCCGATTGCCTAAAATTCAGTTCCTCTTAGATGCTTATTGACTCCTCGAAATTCAGTGTCTGCTAAACTAAGCTCACTTTCTTCTTTCCCAAATTAGCATCCTCGTTCCTGTCCGTGCTCCTGTTTTTCTCCAGCCCCCCAGCGTGGAATCTCAGAAATTATCTTTGACCCCGGCCTTCAAACTTTTACATAGACATTAATCATTGAATGACCAGTCTAGCATCTCGTTGCCTCCTGCTTGAAATTTGGGGTCCTCCTCCTACTGTTTTCCTGGCTTCCCTTCACTTTTTATTCCAAAGTAAGTGAAAATAGGCTGGGTTGTATTGGAGGAAGGTCACACATTGATATGAATCCTAACCCACTTGGTTTCAAACCACACAGCACAGAACAACTCACCAGCTAGGCAATTTGAAGCAAGTTTTTTTTTTTTTTAAGTTTATATATTTATTTTGAGAGAGACAGACACAGCATGAGAGCAGGGGAGGGGCAGAGAGAGAGGGAGAGAGAGAATACCAAGCAGGTTCCATGCTGCCAGTGCAGAACCCAGTGCGGGGCTCAAACTCACGAACTGTGAGATCGTGACTGAGCCAAAACCAAGAGTCAGATGCTTAACCGAGTGAGCCGCCCAGGTGCCCCTGGAGCAAGCGTTTTAAACTCTCTGAACAATATCAGTTTTTGCATCTAAAAGGTCCAGGTTAAATGCTTATGTTACACCACTGTTGTGAATATAAATAAAATATAATTGTCTAAGTGCCTAGCACAGTGCCTTATACATAGTAACTACCCAAGAAATGTTTCTTGAATTGTCAAATCAAGTTTTGCAGTATGCTGTCTCATAGGTATTACAATCTGGGTTAAGAAAAATAGTGCAAAAGATCTAGTAAAAAGTAAGTGGATTCTCTAGTACGATTAGTAAAGTGGATATGCTACTGATTTGTAACAGTATTAGAGCCTTAAGTGGAACTTTGTTATTATTGGCCATCAAGTTACATGATAGGAGCTCTCTGACAACTGGTTTCCTTGGAAGAATAAGTAGGAAAAAGAGGATGTACGTAGACTTATATTCATGCATTTCCATCTGCATTCAAAAATTCCTAGAAATAGATGGAGAGACATGTCTTCAGATGATAAACAAAAATCTTCAGGCATTTTAAATTTTATTACGGATATTTTGTATTCACGCAGTGTCCCTGGGTGGAAGTTGATCTGAGCATCCTGTTCTCATTTAGGTCAGTATGGATATCCCTTTCTTTTCAGGTGGGGAAAAAATGTTAAAGTAACATTTGACTTGATGGAATTGCAAGGAGGAGAAGGCGGGTGAGGTAGGCCACTTTCTGCATAACAGGAGGCTAGGGGTCCATTCTACCTGGAACATGGCGCTAGAAAGTGGGAGAATTATACTTAGCGCCAATACATATGCTTTTTTTAACTTCTAATGTTCATTTTATTATTTTGAGAGAGAGAGAGAGACTGAGCAGGGGAGAGGCAGAGGGGTGGGGGGTAGAGAGAGAATCTCAATCAGGCTCCACATTCAATGCTGAACCTAACGCGGGGCTCTATCTCACGACCACGAGATCATGACCTGAGCCGAAGTCAAGGTTGGATGCTTAACCAACTGAGCCACCCAGGCGCCCCTCGCTACATCCTTTAAGCCATTTAGGGTGGTTTGCCTATATGCCAGCAACAGTGTTTTACGCAATGGTGTTTTTCAGGGCATAGGGCTCAGGCTTCTACACTCTTAATACTTACAACCCCAACTCTACATTCTTGCCTCTGAAGGTGTTTGGCAAATTAATATTCTTTGTAGCATCCCTTATGGCATTCTCTTTGAACGTGCAGTGTTCCCCGGATTGTGAACATTTAGCTCCATTTTAGGGTGAAGGAAGGGCATGGTAAAATATGAAAGAGGAAATTTAAAGCACTGGTTTTCAGAGCCTTACCCTTTCAGAATTGAAGAGTGCTGAGGAAAAAGGAGAGGAAATAACTGAGAAGGGATGAGTTATTGATGACTACACTTTGAAATCTAATTATAGACATCAGGAGTGGTAGTTGCGGGCCATTGAGAGTATAAAAAAAAAAAAAAGTGGAGTATTTTAAGCAAGGCTTTATTTATACTCAGGAGGAGACTGATAGGCTGTCACTGTGAGAAACAGGTTCAGTCGCAGTGGCCAAATATGGTACAGGGACACACAGTGGCAGTGCACCGCGAGTGGTGCAGCAGCAGTCGGCCTGAATTCTGAGCCGTTGGAGACACTCACTTTTTGCTTCTTGCGTTTCTGTGCGGTCTCCTCTCGGAAGCTGACACTTTTCCCTTCTCCAAACACGGCCCACGGAATGTGAGATGGGCCGGGTTTGGAGTTCAACAGCTGGTTCATGATTCAGGGACGTGATGATTCTGCGTTTCTGGTCTTGCAACATGTTAAGTCTTTGAATGATAGCCATCCTCAAACGGTAGACAGCGTAACTGCTTTCCAAATTCGATTTCAGCGTGGGCGCCCAGATTTTGTGCACGCACGTAATCTCAATCAAATTACTGCTTTAACAATTTCACGTAAAATATTACTAGAAGCATATGTATGTAATTTGTATTTATAAAGTGAAAGCCAGCCGAAATATCCCAGGCAACCTGAAGCAAGGCTCTGGTTGTTGGGGTCAAGGTCTCAGGCATACAGTGATGGGGGGGGGGGGGGAGGAGTGCAGGGGGAGGGGCTGGCGAGGAAGAGGAAGGCCTCTGTCATCAGGGGAAAGGAGGGTGAGACATTTTGCTATGGTGGGTTTTTCAGAATGGAGCCAGCAGGGAAAAGGAAATGGTTCTCTATAGATATTGTTCACTGAAGTGTGTATATGAAGACAATTAACAGCCAAGTGTCATATGCAAACTAGAAACAAAAAACCATAAAAACACTACTCTGCCTTGAATGAAAGGCAAGCAGGGTATGCAAAAAACCAAAAGAACCCCACAAGCCATAAAAACAAAATTTGGTGAGGTGAGGTATCCTGTGAGAAAGGAAACTTGCTTGGTTGGCTGAAGTAAAATATCTGCTATTCACAGTAGGTCGCACACCAAGCCCAGGTCGACTGTTCAGACAGTAACAGCCACGGCTGCATCGTTGTTTTCTCCTCTCCCTGGCTGAGACTCCTGTAGGGTGAGCCCGGGGGTGTCCGCACCACGAAACCTGCCCTCCTTTCTCTGTGCTCTGTTACTCTGTGCTGTAACAGCAATAATGATGTGAGATCAGCAACCATCACAAACCTATGAAGAAAGTGTCACAGCATGCATCTAAAAAGCCACAGAGAAAGTCATTCATGTGATTGTATGCTCTAGTCCAGGTTTTCCAGACCAGTAATGGTTACTTGGTTGTGTTTCCACCTGACATTGTACAGCCCGGGCCTGGTTCTTCCGAGCATGCCTCGGAGGGACCATCTTTATGGTTAATTGGCATATGTTTTCAATGAGTGGAACACGTAACCGTATTTTAGAAGTGGTGGCAATTTTAGCAGTTAGGAAATAAAATAAATAACTGAAGCCAAACTAAGTGCACATACCTTCTTTTTGGTCCCCTACCCACTGGTTTGCTACATGAGTGTTTGGGTATGGTTTAATCTTTCTGTAGAGACTTAATGTTGGGCTGAGCACTTTTTCATTCAGAGTCTCATGTCTCATGTTAGATAGGTATTATTATTTATGTTTTATAGACGGCAAAACCCAGAGGGGTTAAATGTTCTACCTAAACTAAACGTTTGTGACACACATGAGATTTGAACCCAGGCTTTCTAATTCCACAGTTGGTGACCTCTTCCTTAGTTAACTAGGTGAATATGTTATAAAAATCTTTCTATAAATTATTTCCTACTAAGTGAGTTCTAGCTCAATTATTAAGTGAGCCCATATACTGAAGAGAGTTGTATTCCAGTAGAATAAAAAAATATATATGGTCCCCTGATCCTAAAATCACATGTCAGAATATAGTTATTTTTATTATTGCATACTTTAGGGAAAATAACTTTCTGATAAACTGATAATAAATAATGTTAAATACCACCATTAAGTCTGAAGTCATGGATATTAATAAGTGCCATGGTCAAAACACATTAAAATAAGGCTCTCTAAAAGTAAAACCATACGGTAGTGCTTTGGTTTGCAAATTCCTTAGTTCAGGAATTATGTCGGGTGAGGGATCGTGGTCCTTGAAGCCAAGAGAAGTTTATCCTGTAAACTAAAGCTGTCACAAGTATTCAGATTATGTTGAGCTGCCCTGTTTCATCCTGACATGAGGAAATAGGCCAATAAATCTAGTAGGGAGTCGTTCGACGGAGAAAGATGGAAGAGGAAGCATTAGCGATAAAAGCCTACGGTCTTCCCGCCCTTCCTCCCCCCTCCTTGTGCCATCCTCCACCCAGACTGGGCAGGGAGAGTGACTGGAGATGCTGGGTGGGAAGGCTCATCCCGCCACCACCAAATCTGTAATTTCTACTTCTGAATGAGTGGCCCTTTTCCCCCCGCTAATTTGATCTTCTGTAATGAGCCAGTTAAAAAAAATTGTTTTTTTGTTTTTTTTTTTTAAATTCTGCTTTCAGATGGAGCCTACAGGGTAGATTTGAAAATAAATGTCGGCCGTTACCTTATCAGACGCTGTATGGCCTTATTTTAAACATCGTTTCTGCAAAAGGCCTGTTTTTAGCACAGAGGCCTCTAGGAGACAAGTCGGGGGCAGGATGGTGGTTTGCAGCCTGAGGCACTTACTTGCTTGAGAAAAATTGCTGCCAGATGAGTGGTTTCAAAAAAAAAAAAACAACACAAAAAACAAAAAAGTGAGGCAGCCGATGTGGTCTTCAGTGGGCAGAGGATTAAAGGAAACATAGTTTCTCCCGTCCTTTATAAATATTTGCTGGACAGCTAATGGGTTTTTGTGTGCACATGTATTTCCTTTATCTCTTGGGGAAATTACAAGTAATAGAGAAGCATCCAGGGGTAACGTACGTGCAGTAGAGCTTGAGAGAATAGATCAACAAAATATAAGAAAGATGTGCCCAGGTCTGTGGCATGCTTATTATGACCAAAGTTCTGGCACCTGGATTTTTCTACAGGTGACTACATACAGTATGTGTGGGACATAAATAAACAGATGATTCCACCAGCAACCTTTGGTATAAAAGGCTTGTATCCCCGTCAAAGAAATCATACTTATGTTTTAACAAATAAGTATTAAATAAATTTTATTATTAAATATTAAAATATTAAAATAGACTTTAATAAAATCTTAAATCAATTTTAATACTTAAAATTAATGCTAACATGCAAATTTAAAATGCTTAAGTGTTATTTTATTTTAAATGAGTATCCATCCAACTGAGGGTCGATGGAGGTGGGGGGGAAAGCGGGTGAGGGGCATTGAGGAGGGAACCTGTCTGGATGAGCCCTGGGTGTTGTATGGAAACCAGTTTGACAATAAATTTCAAGTTAAATAAATAAATAAAAAGTAAATAAAACTACAACACTTAAAAAGAAAATAGGGGCGCCTGGGTGGCGCAGTCGGTTAAGAGGCCGACTTCGGCTCAGGTCACGATCTCGCGGTCTGTGAGTTCGAGCCCCGCGTCGGGCTCTGGGCCGATGGCTCGGAGCCTGGAGCCTGTTTCCGATTCTGTGTCTCCCTCTCTCTCTGCCCCTCCCCCGTTCATGCTCTGTCTCTCTCTGTCCCAAAAATAAATAAAAAACGTTGAAAAAAAAAATTAAAAAAAAAAAAAAAAAGAAAAGAAATGAGTATCCATCCTAGAAATCCCATGAAAATAATCCCATGTACTCTCAGGTATTCATGCTTCTGAATGAGCAGAACGTTCACTGCATTGCTTTTTTTTTTTTTTAAGTTTATTCATTTATTTAGAGGGAGAGAGAGTGTGTGTGTGTTAGCACAGGAGGAGCAAAGAGAGAGAGAGAGAAGGAGGGAAAGAGAGAATCTCAAGCAGGCTCTGTGCTGTCAGTGTGGAGCCCAACTTGGGGCTCGATCTCACAAATCATGAGATCATGACCTGAGCCGAAATCAAGAGTCAGCTTGTCAACCTACTGAGCCACCCAGCCCCCCCTGCATTGCTTAATGGTATTATCAGTAGCTCTCTCGGTTCAGTGTCTGTCAATCTGACAAGATACCTGTGTCAAGGTGAGACTGGGAATAGTTTAAATCTGAGTTTCCAAGCAAAGAAACACGGGAAGAATCTTGAACTGTAAGTGTTAATTTGTGAAAATAAGCATGTAGAAGTTTTTCAAAATACTAATCTTTGTTTCCTTAGCTTCTCTTCAAAAGGAAGTTTAAATATGTCTCCAAAATAAAAAAAAAAAGCCTTATTAACATTTTTTTTTTACTAATCCTCACTTTATGAAATTACATGTTAATAAATATTTTACAACCACAGGGGCACGTGGGTGGCTCAGTTGGTTAAGTGTCAGACTATTGATTTCTGCTCAGGTCACAATCTCACGGTTCCTCGGATCGAGCCCTGCTTTGGGTTCCATGCTGACAGCGAAGAGCCTGCTTGGGATTCTCTCTCTCCCTCTCTTGCTGCCCCTCCCCTGCTCGCGTGTGTGCATACTGTCTCTCTCAAAAATAAATAAATAAAACTTAAAAAAAAAAAAAGTAAATGTTTTATAACCACAAGTTACATTCCAGACTATTTATGTGCCACCTTTTAATAAACTTAGTTCTCTTCCCGGAGATAGTGTCTAAGGAGGTTTCGGGGTTTTTTTGTTTTTAATTTTTTTGGAGCTTGAAGAAAGCTGTCTCCCATCAGAGCACCAGGAAGTCCCCCTCAACCAGCCAGAATAGCCCCTCTGGGCTCCTGTGGGTGGATGTCAGAAACTGGCAGCCTGAGTAACCCCCTTTCACTGCCCTCAGAGATCAGGAGACAGTGCCAGGGTGGGCCCATCAGCCTATTTTCACCTGTCACTCTAACCAGGGGGAGGTGAACAGCCAGCTGGTCCTTCCAGTGCCAGGGACCTCCCCCCACCTGCCCCCTGTAGGGTTTCGATCTTCTCCCTCCCTCTGCTGGACCCTCTTAAAGAAACCTCTCTCCTTCTTCTCCTTTCTGGAAATAGCTTTCTTTGTAAATCTGGGCAACGGAGGGAAGATTGGCTGTGTCTTTTCTTGATAAAGCTTATTACCCAGGCCTTGGGTACCTGGAAGAGAAGAAACGTCAGGATATTTACAGGGGATCATCCACATGAGAAAGGTTCTTTCCAGAGCACACCATGTGTTTTCTTCTCAGCCCATCAGCTAGAGATGCCCTTTGTTTAGCCGGATTCCCACCTCGCCATATGGGGGAGTAGGGGAGGAAAACCTTTAAAATATAATACATACAGAAAAGTGCGCAGCTCATAAGGACACATCTCAGTGAATGTTCAAAAAAACGGAAGCACTCATGCAACCAGTAGCCAGATGAAGTTTATCTTTTTATAGTGATATCTGTTTCTTAATTACAAATGCACTTTGTAGGAATTTTGGAAAACTCAGCAAAGCGTAAGAAAGAGAAATGTAAAGAACACTCCTTGTACCTAATCTCCGACCCCCATGACTACCGATAGCATCTTGGTGTGTTTTCAGTGCATCTGTCCCTCCCCCTCACACACACAGATTTATGTGTGTCCACACGTGCACACAATACCACCGCCGCGGACACTTCATGCATGTGTGCACGTGTGCCCCAAAGAAGTTCTACGTAGTTGCAATAGCAAGACCAACGTGTTTTTAGATATTTCACTGCCTGGTCATTGTCTCTGTCAGCAGAGTGGTGGGGAAAGAAAGGCAGGGAAACTGAATACCATCCCTCTCCTTCCCTGATGGCAGGAAAAGGGCTTTTTGTGGGAGAAGAGGTTGAAGTAAATGGCTGACACACAGAAAGATGGTTCACAGATTTCATTTATCCATTATTTTCCCATTTCTCAGCAAACTGAGCATTGATGACAGGAAGTTCAGATACTTCTGGGTAGAGAACCTCTTCATGCAAAGCGGAGATGAGAGTTGTACCCAGATTTTTCTGGGTACCCTGTGAAATTGATCCCCTCAGGGTTCCAGATTCACTTTTGCCAGAAGGCCAACATTACTTTTTTTTTTCTTTTAATTAGCTCCCTTGCAGATGCCCAAATAGACTTTAAGCGTAGTGACTCTTGTGTTAGCAAAAGGAAGCAGAGTCAAAATGTTGGAAATCAGGCTGGGGGTCTTTTGTAAGTTGCAGCAAAACGATCTTCTCCATCACTGTAACATGGACGGGAGGATGCCTTTGTGGTGCTCGTTTCTCGCTGAGTTTCCTGCTACATTGTCAGAAAGAGAAGAGTTGGCACCCGCTTCCCCGTTGTTATTGGTGACGCAGGGCGCGATGCCCATCTGCCTCCTGGCTGGCCAAGGACTCCGCTTCTGCAGGGGGCTTGATGGGGTTCCTTGTGCCGGGAAAAGTTGTTTCCCGCAGAACTGCCTATGCCTTTCTTTCCTAGAAATAGATTTTATTGTCTTTTGTACTTGGGACTTGAGGGATTACACATACGGAAACTTCATTGGACCTTTTGTATTTGTCAGACGTCTTCTCCAATCACTCCTTTCTTCTTGCTTATTCACAAACATAATCGGAAACGGTATGACGTGGCTTGTGTGTTTACGGTGTTCTTGTATTGTCTTTGCAGTCGAAATCAGCTGTCTGCCCTGCCTGCCTGCCTGTGTGGTCTGCCTCTCAAAGTCTTAATCGCAAGTAACAACAAACTTGGATCGCTGCCAGAAGAGATAGGTCAGCTCAAACAGTTAATGGAGTTGGTATGTTACTGATTTTTAAGATGCTCTTTTTATTTGTTGACTAATCATAATCTATCAAGGTAGTCAGGAAGACTCTTGTAAAGTTGGACATAGGTTGTTGGATGGCTGTATGCGATAAAGACATTAAGTGGGGAGAGGAATGATCTTGGCTTTGCTGTGGCAGACACAGTTCCTGAAATTTACAGGTTTCCTGTAGTTTATACTTCCTGAAGTCCACGGGATTTACAGTTCCTGAAGTTTACAGGTTATCATGTGGTAGTTACATCATTTTTTTCCAGATCGCATATAAATTTGTGATAAATTATGGATACACTGGCAAAATAATGTGCAAATAAGTTAGTAGGGCCAACTTTACATGAATGTAAGTAATTTAGAAAGAACAGAGTGCTTTGATTCTGTATGGGTTTTAGTAACCATTGCCCCAAAGTGATGTCACTCTAAAATATGACCATATCCTCAGAGACAAAAAAGCATAACAAATGTTTTAGATGGGTAGAGATGGGTTGTAAGTTGCATCTGAGGCCAAGATACACTGTTCTATTTCAGGTCTTTCACTACTAAATGAATCACTTACCTTGTTTCTAAAATGGGAAAGAATGAATCCCATCCAGGTAAGATGGGTGAATGAAGAGGCAAGAATAAGCAATCAGGCTGAAATACAATGGTCAGAATGTCTCCTTCAAGCAGGCATTATTCCATACTGACCTTGTATCAAGCACAGCTGCTGTGATTACAACCATGGAAGGGACACAGTCCCTTCCTTCAAGTAGATTCCAGTCTAGAACATTGATGGCCAATACCTTTTCTATTGGGTGCCAACTCTATTTAATTTCTTGAGGCCACGTGGACCACCATGGTGATGACTTAGGAGCCTCAGATAGAGAGTGCTGTCATCCCTTCATCACGTCTGCAGTGGGTGTTGGTTAGGAACGTGACAGGTTAGGAAAGTGACCTATGCATCAGCTTTAATTTTAGTATAGGAGTGAGTTACTGCTGTATAAAGGCATTGAAAGGTAAAGAAAGAGTGTCTTTTTCAGGACTCATGTGATATTAGTATCTGAAACCTATTCCAAGGCAAGGGCAAACAAAAGTAAAAATAAACTATTGAGTCTACACCAAAATGGAAAACTTTTGCCCAGCAAAGGAAACTACCAACAAAAGAGAAAGGCAACCTAGTGAATGGGAGAATATATTTGCAAATGATTTATTCAATAAGGAGGTAATATCCAAAGTATATAAAGAACTTATGCAAGTCAACACCAAAAAAGAAAAATCTGAATTAAAAATGGGCAGAGGACCCAAATAGACACTCTTCCAAAGAAGACATACAGATGATGGCCAACAGACACATGAAAAGATGCTTAGTATCACTGATCATCAGGGAAATGCAAATCAGAACCACAATAAGAAAACACTTCATACAAGTCAGAATGGCTAGTAATTAGGAAGGCAAAAAATAACAAGTGTTGGCAAGGATGTGGAGAAAGGGAAACCTTCACACACTGTTGGTGGGAATGTAAACTCATGCAGCCACCATGGAAAACAGTATGGAGATTCCCCAAAAAATTAAAGCTAGAATTACCGTATGATCCAGTAATTCCCCAAAGAACACAAACACTGATTGGAAAAGATACATGCATCCCTATGTTCATTGCAGCATTATTTACAACAGCCAAGATATGGAGGAAACCCAAGCGTCCATCGACAGATAAGTGAATAAAGAAGTGGTGTGTGTGTGTGTGTGTGTGTGTGTGTGTATACAGATAAAGAAGATGTGTATACACACACACACACACAATGAAATATTATTTAGCCATAAGAAATGAATGAAATCTTGTCTTTCGAGACAATATAGATAGACCTAGAGGGTATGAAATAAGTGAGATAGAGGAAGATAAATACCATACGGTTTCACTTATATTTGGAATAAAAAAATATTGAGGGGTGCCTGCATGGTCAGTCAGTTAAGCATTGGGCTCTTAATTTCAGCTCAGGTTGTGATCTCATCTCTTTCTCGAATCAAATAAATAAATAAAATAATTAATTAATTAAATTTCAAGTTTTTAAAAAATAAAAAAAAAATCAGATATAGACTCGTAAATACAGAGAATAAACTGGCAATTGGCAGAGGGGAGGGGGCCAGGAGGATGTATGGAATTGATGACTGGGATTAAGTGCAAACTCTCAGTTGGAAAATAAGTCACAGAGATGAAAAGCACAGTATAGAGAATAAGTACCGTATAATATGATACTTAATAACATTGTATGGTGTCAGATGGTGACCAGACTTAACCTTGGTGAGCACTGGGCAATGAAAAGAATTGTTCAATGACTATGTTGTGCACCTGAAAGTAATACAACATTGTATACCTAAATAATCATTTTTTTAACTTTGTACTAATTTTATTTATTTTTTAAGTGTTTCACATGAGTAGGGAGGAACAGAGAGAGAGGCAGAGAGAGAGAATCCCAACTCTGGGTGCAGAGCTCAATACAAGGGCTTGATCTCACAACCATGAGATCATGACCTGAGCCAACATCAAAAGTCAGACACTTAACCGACTGAGCCACCCAGGTGCCTCAATAATGTATATTTTTAAAAGATGCAGGGGTATTCCTGCCACTCAGCACCTGGACGTTTGATCAGAGATCATTAATGTCTAGAACAAGACACTGGAAAGTTGTCTGGAGCCATGGAAGTGGTTTGTTTTCTCACTTAGCTCTCTGTACTTCTCCATGCAGTGGAGATGTCTCGCCCACAGATCCCAAGTTTAAATGTCCTCCGACTTAAGCAGTAGCTAGTCTGTCTCAGCCCTGATGTCTAAATGAGAAAGGCAAGATGTGGGTCGGATGTCCTCTCCTGACTGAGTCCATGATGCACAAGGCACATGGTCACATGACCCAGACACACAGCTGCTTTCCTGCCAACAAGGGGGCAGTTCTGAAAGAAGATGGATATTAATTTGGGTAGGCACACCCACCCCCAAGTTTGCTATTACAAGAAATATGTGCATGTGGTTAGGGAGTGATTGATTCAGCCTTGGAGTTGGGAAGGATTTGTAAGGCAAGAGACCTTTGAGAGGCCCCTTGCAGAAGTCTGTGTGGGATTTTCTAAACAGAAAAAGGAAGACAGGCACAGAGGAAGCATTTAAGAGAGAAGGGACGGCTTGAGCAAAGGCAAGACAGCCCAGGAGGAGGTGGCTTGCTTGGAGCGTGGGAAGCAGTTTAATCCGGCTGAGGCTACGTAGAATGACACTGGGTGCTCCATTTTCACGGCCACTGCCTTAGAGTTTGAGTTAGGCCACCTTCAGCTCCTCCACGGGGCATTCAAGACCCGTCATTCATCTCCTGTCCCTGGCCCCTTTAGTTCCAGCCATCTGGGAGTGTTCCTTGTTCACTTCCACTTCTAGTCTTTGACACACATCACTGTCTCTGTGGGGACAGTTTCTTCCTTCTCGTCTTCACTTGGTCAGTTCTTAACCAAGTTAGATGTCACTTCTCCCAGAAAGCCTTCCCAAATCCTCTAAGCCAGACTTAGGCACTCCCAATGCAAGCACGCTATACTTACCACGGAATTCTGTGCAGTCATACTTTCTTCCTACTTGGCATTCTCCACACCAGCTCCCTCTATGTCTGGAAAGCCGCCGAGGGCTGTGGACAGGGATTTGCCGTTGTACCTGGTGCTCGGCATAAGACCCAATACGTGTTTGCTGAATGCTGCTCTCAAGGGGTGGAAAGTGGGCTGTGGCTTGGGACAGACTGTGAAGACTCCCAGGTGCTCAGCCTGCCAGGGGGATGACTATCTTACAATCCATCTTGATTCAGAAGGAACCATCTTAATTGGTTCCAGAAAACAAAACAATAATACGGACTAATGCTTTGGATGAAACTGATAGTTATATGCTTTTCTTTTCTTTTTAAAGAATTCTTCTTTTAGGAGTCTGATAGACACACAATCCAAATCTGCTAGAATTTGGATTAGGTCTTACAAGCACAATATATAACACGTTGGTTTTTTTCCCCACTTGTCGGGCTCCCACAGATGGGCGGCACACAGGTGAGGTCGGTCTTCTGGAACCTGTGGGCAGCTGGAATGTGTTTCTGTCCCACTGTACTCTGGGCGTAAGCCAACAGCATGCCATGTATCAGCTCTGCCTGCCGAGCTGCGGACCAGCTCATCTGTGAATAGGTGGCCGTGTGCTGAGCCTGGGCCAGTCCCACACCAGAGCGGGGCTTTCCTGAGATGCTCTTATCAGCCGCTGGGCTGGCCTTGTGGCCGTGGTAGAACAGCACTGTCTCCTGTCTCCCGCCTCAGGACACACAAGCTGTGGGGTGGCTGTGAGGGAGTCCTTGAGCTTTTCTTGGGCACCCTGTCCAGAGCCCAGAGGTTAGTGTAACCTCTTAGTTACACTAAAGGTTGAGTGTAACTACTTACTTAGCATGGTGTTCAGCTGGCTCTGGTGCCTTTTCTCCACCAGCAACAACCTGTTGGATCCTCGAATCCTAGAAATCCTAGAATGTGAGAGCCATTGGGGTTTTAAAAGCATCTAGTCCAAGCTCTTGACATCTTGCAAGGGTAGAGAGAAACCTAAGGTAGAGAGGCAGTGTGTGATGTACAGAAGTTCACTCTGGTGTAGCTAATTTATAACTTAAGCTGAAACACCCTCACCCAGCACTATTTGATAGAAAGGTAACGCAAGCAGCAAATTTTATTTTACTTTATTTCATGAAAAAATTTTAATTCTATTCTGTTTCTTTTAAGTTTATTTATTTATTTTGAGAGAGAGAGAGCATGGGAGGGGCAGAAAGAGAGGGAGAGAGAATCCCAAGCAGGCTCTGCACTGTCAGCACAGAGCCCGATGTGGGGTTCTAACTCACGAACCATGAGATCATGACCTGAGTCAAAGTCAAAAGTCAGACGCTGAACTGACTGAGCCACCCAGGCGCCCCTGTTCTGTTCTATTTTTAATTTTAATTCCATTGTAGTTAACATAGCGTTGTATTAGCTTCAGGTACACAATGTAGTGATTCAACACTTCCGTATATCACCTGGTGCTTATCATGACAGGGGCACTCCTTAATCCCCATCACCTATTTCATCCATCCCCCCACTCACCTCTTTTTATTAACCATTAGTTTGTTCTCAGTAGTTAAGGGTCTGCTTCTTGGCTTGTCTCTCTCTCTCTTTTCCTTTGCTCATTTGCTTCTTAAATTTCACTTAGCAAAATACCCTCTAGCTCCATTCTTGTTGCAAATGGCAAGATTTCATTCTCTTTTTAAGTTTGTTTATTTATTTATTTTGAGAGAGAGAGGGAGAGTGAACATGAGCAGGAGAGGGCAGAGGGCGAGAGAGATTTTCAAGCAGGCTCCGTGCTGCCAATGTGGAGCCCCTATGTGGGGCTCAGAATCACAAACTGTGAGATCATGACCTGAGCTGAGATCAAGAGTGGGACACTGAACCAACTGAGCCACCCTGGTGCCCCAAGATTTCATTCTTTGATGGCTGGGTAATATTCCATTTTGTGTGTGTGTGTGTGTGTGTGTGTGTGTGTGTGTGTGTGTGTATACACATCTTCTTTATCCATTGTAATCAGTGGATGGATGCTTAGGCTGCTTCCATAATTTGGCTATTGTAAATAATACTGCTGTAAACATAGAGATGCATGTATCCCACTGAATTATTATTTTTGTATTCTTTGGGTAAATACCCAGTAGTGCGATTGCTGGATCATAGAGTAGTTGTATTTTGAACTTTTTGAGGAACCTCCATACTGTTTTCCAGAGTGGCTGTGCCAGTTTGCATTCCCACCAACAGTACATGAGGGTTCCTTTTTCTCCACAACCTCGCCAGCACTCGTTGTTTGTTGTGTTTTTGATCTTAGCCATTCGGAAAGGTGTGGGGTGATATTTCACTGTAGTTTTGATTTGCATTTCACTGATGAAGAGTGATGTTGAGCCATCTTTTAGTGTGTCTGTGGGCTGTCTTTATGTCTTCTTTGAGAAATGTCCATTTCTTCTGCCCATTTTTAAATTGGATTGCTTGTTTTTGGGTGTTGATTTTTATAACTTCTTTACATAATTCCAATGCTAACCCTTTATTGGGTGTGTCATTTGCGAATACCTATTCTCATTCAGTAGGTTGCCTTTTAGTGTTTTGGATTATTTACTTTGCCGTGCAAAAGCTTTTATTTTGATGTAGTCTTAATAGTTTAATTTTGCTTTTGTTTCCCTTGCCTCAGGAGACATATCTAGAAAAATGTTGCCGCGGCCAATATCAGAAAACCGTGCTGTCTTCTAGAATTTTAATGGTTTCATGCCTCACATGTAACTCTTTCATCTATTTTTAATTTTTGCGTGTGGTGTAAGAAAGTGGTCTGGTCTCGCTGTTTTACATGCTGCTGTCCAGTTTTTCCAACACCATTTGTTGAAGAGACTGTCTTTTGCCCATTGGATATTCTTTCCTGCTTTGCCAAAGGTTAATTGACCATATCCTTGTGGGTTTATTTCTGGGTTTTCTATCCTGTTCCATTGATCTATGTGTCTATTTTTGTGCCAGTACCATACTGTTTCAATGACTACAGCTTCATAATATAACTTGAAGTCAGAAATTGTGATGCCTCCAGCTTCACTTTCTTTTTTCAAAATTGCTTTGGCAATTTGGAGTCTTTTGTGATTCCGTATAAATTTTAAGATTATTTGTTCTAGCTCTGTGAAAAAATGCTATTGGTATTTCGATAGGGATTGCATTAAATGTGTAAATTGCTTTGCATAGTGTAGACATTTTAACAATATTTGTTCTTTCAGTCCATAAACATGGAATGTCTTTCTGTTTCTTTGTGTAGTGTTCAGTCTCTTTCATCAGTGTTTTATAGGTTTTAGAGTATGGGCCTTTTACCTCTTCAGTTAGGTTTCTTCCTAGGTATCTTATTATTTTTGGTGCAGTTGTAAATGGGATTATTTTCTCAATTTCTCTTTCTGCTGCTTCATTCTTAGTGTATAGAAATGCAACAGATTTCTGCACATTGATTTTATATCTTACGACTTTACTGAATTAACTGATCAGTACTACTAGTTTTTTGGTGGAGTCTTTAGTATTTTCTATATAGGGTGTCATGTTATCTACAAATAGTGAAAGTTAGACTTCTTCCTTACCAAGTTGAATGCCTTTAATTTCTTTTGATTGTCTAATTGCTGTTAGCACATGTAACTTTTTTATTAGGTCTTTGGTTTTATTATTTTAGAGAGAGCACAAATGGGGAGATGGGCAGAGGAAGAGAATAAAAGAGGGAGGTTGGGAGAGGGAGAATCTTAAGCAGGCTCCATGCTCAATGTGGAGCCTAACGCAGGGCTCAACCCCACGACCTTGGGATCATGACCTGAACCAAAATCAAGAGTCAGATGCTCAACTCACTGAGACACCCAGGCGTCCAAACAAACGTACTTCAAATGTACTGGTAGCCACATTAAAAAAAAAAAAAAAAAAGCAAGTGAAATTAATTTTAATAATGTTTTATTTAATGCAGGATGGCCAGAATATTATTTCAGCATGTTTGTGATATAAAATCAATGAGGTATTTTATATATTTTTTTCATATTATGTCTCTGAAGTCCATGGTGTACACCAACAGCATCTCACAGGTTGGAACAGCCGCATTTCTCATGCTCGTAGCTGTGGCCGAGCAGCTCTGTAGCCTGTGGTCTTTGACTCTGTGCACCAGCATGATTCCTTGTGAAAAGCATTTATTTGTGACATTGGTGAATATTTCATTTGTTGCCATTATTTAACCACAAGGGGTGAATGGCCTTGCTTAAGGTCACAGACTAAAAAAAGATTAGTTTCCATCCGTTCTTATTTATCTTTCATATCTTTTTGCTTAAAATGGCAGTGCTACTGTAGGTAACCCTGTCAAATGATTTTTAGCTATGGGTTGGAAAGAAATTCCCTGGAGAGCCTGAAATAATTCCAGACTTGCTTGGGAGGCTTTTGTTTAAATGGTTACGTGGTGACCAACTTGTTAAAAAGTTTGACAGCTCCCACCAGACCCCACCCAAGCATTCAGGGTACTTTAAAGCCAATGACGTGCTGATAAAATCACTCAATTTATTGGTCTCTGAGCATTGTTTGGCTATTTTAGAAGAAATATTTTTAAATTTCACATTAGACTCAAAGAGTATCCCAAACAGAGTTGTAAACTCTCTCCTCTTCCAAGTGTGAGTATTCCAGAGTCATCGCTCGTTTGAAAAACAAAAGAAGAGAACCGTAGCTGTTGCAAGAAAGGAGTTGTCCTCTGTAATTTTTAAGGACTAGAGCTGGAAAACATCACCTTACCGTCTTAAATATATCACAGTTATCTGAAACTGTGAAAATGAAACAAAAAGCATTGCCATTCAGCGATTGGCTTGTCCAGCCATTTGAGATGGTGCAGAGAACAAAGGAGTGCAATTGTTCCTCCTTCCATGAAGAAGCCATTAAGAAACACCTACTGAGATGTCCTTTATTGAATCCATGAGAGGCCAGGATAGAGGTCTGTGCTGTTTCAGGTGCAAGAGAATTTAGGGAATCTTAGCTCTTTGGAACTGGCCCCTCCGGGCTCATTTGTGATGGGAATGACCTAGAACTTTAGGACCTTTCTGGCCTCTTTGACTTCCTTCTGTACCTCTGGTACTCTAAGAGCTGTAGCTGTATATAGATGTTGTTTTGTAAGTGTTTGTATCTGGGCGTTCTTTCTGTAAGAGAAAGAAAAAGCAATAGCGTTTACTGAGCACCTACTATATGCCAGGCACTCTGCTAGGTATATGGCATGGGCAATTTCATATAATCTTGACAATAACCCAGCAAGTAGATATAATATCTACAGTTTGTAGACAGATTTGAGTTTCAGAATTATTTACCCAGAGCTGGGGGGGGGGGCCCTGGAGTGGTGGAGCTGGGGTAAAAACCAGTTTTGTGTGATGAAAGCCCCAATCCTTTCAATAGCACCATTCAGCTGTGCTTACTGGGTCTTCTGGATCGTTTAGCATCTCATAGAGAGGGACCCTGTGGTGTTTGCTTGTTTGTTTGTTGAGTTCCTGGTTCATCTTGGCAGTGGTTTCCCCATTAAAGTTGGGGCAGCGCACCAACAGTTGAGAGTGAATCAGAGAATGAATGTTGCAAAACTCGGGCCGTGTCTGTGTGCAGGTCTCCTCGCTGAGGAACCACAGCCGGGCAGGGAAGGTCAGTAGAGGGTGCTGGTGTTGACTAAACCTTATTTTACTCATTAAAACGACATTAGCATTTGGAAACACGGTTCTTGTACTGTCGAATCATGCCCGAAGGGGAAGACATGCTGAGTACCTGGGAAGAGATGCTGTGTGTGTGCCTTCTGTGATAATAACCAGAGGGCCGTGAAGATAATCGCACTGCGGCAGAGCACGACGAACTTGAGTTTTCTCACGGTTCCCAGAGCGGGCTGACATACTGAGGGCCGGAGACTGTCCCTTGTTTGGTTTCTTTCAGTTCTTTCTTCCGCTCACGCAGTGTGTGAAAATCGTGGCTTCCAGCTGTAAGAGAACACAGTATCACTGCTCCAGAAGCCTGCTCTTACACTGAAAAGCTCACAGAACCTGACTCAAGGAATAGCTGGTGGAACGGTGCATTTCCCGGCCCTGCCTAGACCTCTCTCTCCTTTCCTAAAATGTTTGTTTGTGTGGCGAGTTTGAATTCAGGGATTGATTGTAGACACAGGATGTATTGACCTGGTTCTGAGGAGAATTCCTCCATTATTGTTTTTTAATTTTTTTCTTTTTTTATTTTACTCTTGAGAGAGAGAGAGAGAGAGAGACAGAGCGTGAGCAGGGGAGGAGCAGAGAGAGTGGGAGACACAGAATCTGAAACAGGTTCCAGGCTCCAAGCTGTCAGCCCAGAGCCCGATGTGGGGCTCGAACTCACGAACCGCTAGATCGTGACCCGAGTTGAAGTCAGATGCTTAACAGACTGAGACACCCAGGCGCCCCTCCTTCATTATTTTCATACATACCATTCCGGCCTCTGAGTTAGGTATAGCGGAGACATTAATTCATGTGTCTGCCATAATCTTTTTTCCATTCACAGTCTTTGGACATGCCTTCTAACCTCTCTGGTTTCTGCGGGACAGTTGGAAGTCCGTGGCTTGTTTACCATCTATTCTGTTGAAGAGCATTGGGTTGGAAGGAAGGGTGTGGAGTGGAGTTTTATACTAGAAGGAGACATTCAGTAAGTGTTGGGAGGTGACAATACCAGAGGTTGCTTGAAAAAGTTTTTGAGTTTAAATGAACATACTGGATTTTTCTTAAAAGAAAGAAATTCTGACTACAGGCATCGAAGTTTTTGATTGCTAAGAAATCAAAATTGACATTACTTCTAAGTTAAGTATCTATCTTTCAAATTCTCTTCATTATTTCTGATGTGATAAATGGATCTTCCTAATATTACAAGGAAATTTAAATTAATTTTGCCACTTCCTTTTACATAGGTACAGAGAAGTTAAGACATTGACCTAAAGTCACACAGAAAGTCATACAATAGACATTTCCTCCCAAAAAAAGAGTATGAGCCCTTGATGGGAGTTAATAGCTTAAATTTCCTGTCAGACTGTTCACATTCCCTTCAGTTAACTAAAGAGCTAGATTTATTACAAAAGTATGGCTTAAGCAATGGTATAACTACACTAGGTTTTTGAAAACCTGAGAGATCAAGGTAGCTCATGAGAAAATACTGTGTGCACCGTTCCACAGGGTGGCCTGGTTACACTGGACATCTTCCCTAACCAAGATCATCTTGACGCATTATTTGTGTTGGTTTTCATTAGACGTTACTCCTTAAAAAATCGTTTTCTTTTTTACAGTATTATTTTCTGAAAGTGAACATCACCTAGTTTAATCATGTCTGAACTTAATCTGGTGTTTTAAATCCTTGTGTTTCTTACATACTGAAGATAAATTAACAACTAGTATTTGATAACAAAAATCCATTAGTCTCCAGCGTGCATTTAATACTTCTAGTAAATTCCATTATTGCCTGGAAGGGCTGGCGTAAAATGACTCTAACGTTTTTTACTTAAAAACATGTTGATTAAACCAGTGGAAAAAAAGTATATTTTAGGTCATAGTTAAAATTGTCCAGTTTTTTTTTTTTTTTTACTCTAAATGACTAAATTGGACTGGCTGGCCCTTTAACTTAAGTGTGAGTATGTATGTTATTATATAATAATTAGATTCATTTCTATATAACAAAGAATAGAATTTGTAAATATTTATGACATGTTTATGATGATTTCTTTTTGGCCTGCTTGTACATTTGCAGTATTATAACAGTAAACATATGACAATTTGATCCACTGAAGCGTGCAATAATTATTTTCTAAGACATAGTTTAAGGGCTAATAGACAATTCAGAAGGGATTCATTGGACCATTCTAAGAAGCCACTGAATCTGGAATTCACAGCTTGGTAAATTCACAACTAAATGCGGAAGAAGTGTGAGGCATTAGTGTTCTTTACTTACTAAATTCATTTTCCTAAATGTTATCTTTTTTTTTTTTTCTTTAACGTTTATTCATTTTTGAGACAGAGAGAGACAGAGCATGAACGGGGGAGGGTCAGAGAGAGGGAGACACAGAATCTGAAACAGGCTCCAGGCTCTGAGCTGTCAGCACAGAGCCCAATGCGGGGCTCAAACTCGCGGACCGCGAGATCATGACCTGAGCCGAGGTCGACCGCTCAACTGACGGAGCCACCCAGGCGCCCCTAAATATTATCTTTTTAAAATTAACTCAAGACTTGAAAAACCAGACCTTAGGCTAAATGTGGACAGACATATTTTAGAGAACCAGCCTGTTCTAGGATGATGTTTTTCATGTTCTAACCTGAAATATCCCAAAACATTTAGAGTATTATCTTCTCTCATCTTTTTCCTCCTCCTCGTTCCCCAGCTAATTAAGACACGGGAGGTTTTGTTTTTGTGACGAAATTCATCGCCTCTTTAAAATTCAGCAAGGTTCGGTAACTGGGAGGCAGTAGACTTTTGCTTAATTCTGTAATATGGATTATACAATAGTGTAAAGTCTTTTTCAAAATTTTTTCAATGTTTATTTTTGAGAGAGAGAGAGAGAGAGACACAGAGCATGAGTGGAGGGGAGGAGGGAGAGGGAGACAGAGAGTCCGACACCGGCTCTAGGCCCTGAGCTGTCAGCACAGAGCCCGACAGGACACGTGGCTCAAACTCATGAACCATGAGATCATGACCTGAGCTAGAGTCAGGTGCTTAACCGACTGAGCCACCCAGGTGCGCCTATGGTATAAAGTCTTTATCTTGCTTCCTTGCTAGATCCGCCTGCGCATTTCCCCCTCATTATTTTGGCAGGATAGGAAATAACCGACCAAAGAGGACTATTGAAACATTTTGGCCTTGGGGCACCTGGGTGGCTCAGTCGGTTGAGCGGCCGACTTCGGCTCAGGTCGCGATCTCGCGGTCCGTGAGTTCGAGCCCCGTGTCGGGCTCTGTGCTGACAGCCTGGAGCCTGTTTCGGATTCTGTGTCTCCCTCTGTCTCTCTGACCCTCCCCCGTTCATGCTCTGTCTCTCTCTGTCTCAAAAATAAATAAACGTTAAAAAAAAAAAACTAAAAAAGAAAAGAAACATTTTGACCTTCACTATACACCCTTCAAAATGTGAATGGACAATTGGACTTGGTGTTTCTAATTGTCTACAGATGTACTGTCCTGTAAGACAAAAGGAAAAAACTCTTTATCATTATGTTTTTTTGTTTTTTTTTTAAGTGTAAATTGGGTAACTGCTTTCCCTGCTGGTTAAATAAACATATAAATATAGCTGAGGGGAGGTGATTTTCCTTGATAAAGCCATTGTGTTAGAAATATATGTTAGAAAAAAAAATTACCTTATATTTAGGGAAATAGCATAGCCTTTCTGGCTAACCAGAGGGTAATCGACAAAATGCAAAGCGTGTTTTATAGTACACCCCAATGGGATAAGACTGAATGAGATTTTATGCTGTGAATAATCTGCCTAAAAATATGTTCTCTTTTGCTTCCCTCTCTCCCCTCCTTTTGTCTTGAAAGAACGATTTTTTAAAGAATTCTGTCCTTGAAGCTTCTGAAAATTTTCAGTTTTATATCAAAAATCTGTGATTCCCGTAAATTGCAAAAGGATTTTTCTTGTGGAGTCATACACAGACTTACAAAGACCTACTGTAGATGTCAATAACATAACTTCTCTCCAGAGAAGGAAAATTCCCACTATTTCTTCCCTAAGGACCCTCCACTCCTATCACCAGTGTGACTATGCCTGGCTGTGAGTCCAATAGCATGATTTAATCTCATATATTTCTGGAAATATATACTATTAGTATACAGTATATATACCTATACACTATTTGTGTGAAGGCTCTTTTAAAAGAGAATGGAGGGGCGCCTATCTGTCTATCTGTGCTCACGCTCTGTCTCTCTCAAAAATGAATAAACATTTAAAAATTTTTTAATTTTTTCAATGTTTATTTTTGAGAGAGAGACACACACACAGAGTGTGAGTGGAGGAGGGGCAGAGAGAGAGGGAGACACGGAATCCAAAGCAGGCTCCAGGCTCTGAGCTGTCAGCACAGAGCCCGACGTGGGGCTCCAACTTGTGATCGGTGAGAATGTCATGACCTGAGCTGAAGTTGGACACTTAACCGACTAAGCCACCCAGGCACCCCAGTGAATAAACGTTTTTAAAAGATCTTAAAGAGAATGGAATGGAAGGATACTTGCTTATTTGTGACTCGGTTGAGGCAAAGAAAGATACAGATTTCATTGAAAGGGTTTGGTTGTTGGTACTTGTGACTGATCAGATACCATAGGAATTGGGAAAAGGTAGCATTTTACTTTTTACCTCTCATACATGGAAGTGCATGCAGAAAGGCAGAATTATTTGCTGATGCAGTGAGGGGCTAAAAGTGACTGGACAACTCCCTGGACTTTCTAATTCTATAATTATTTCCTTAGACTTGTATTTCTCTGCAGATGTGCTTTGTGGGTTATTTGTTTTGTTTTGTTTTTAAACACTAAGGATGTTTCTCAAGGAATTTTATGTGACTTTCTGGGCCAGGAGTGATGCATCAACAGCCAGCCTGGGGGTGACGCCTTTGAACACCTCGTGTTAGCCTGTCATGCCACCTCCCCTCGGCCAGACAGCTGAAAAGTCCCGCGGGCTCATTGCATTGTGCACTCAGCCTCTGCAGAGGCCTGCTTCATTCCCTTTTATCAGGAGTGATTTTATTCCTCTTCAGCAAGTGATACTCGTTTAGCAGCCTCGTGACCTTGGCAGATTACCAGGTCACCAGAGGATTTTTAGATGAGAAGAGATTAGAGGGCAGTGATGCCCTGTGTTCTGCATAGTCCTGTTCTTACGGGAGCCCTGGGGTTTGAGGGGACTGGTTAATGGTGAATTCTCATCTGAGTGAATGTGAAACCGATTTCTGCAACGAGGCTTTGCTGCCTTCTAAAAGGGGGAGTGAAAGGGGAAGTTTTTGCAGGTTGAGAAGTGATGTGGGGTATCTAAAGACTTGACCCCACTGGGATCATTCCTAGCCCAAGTATATCTGTGGTTGTGCCTTTCCAGGAGGGACCTGCCAGGGATTGGTGTGTTTGTGGGAGCATCCTGGGGTTCCAGCCATGAGGCAGAGAGAGCCACGGCATGTGGAGTGTCAACATAAATGGGCTTCAGAAATTTCATCCAGCACTTCCCGATCCCTTACTTTAGTCCCGGCACTCTGCTTGGCACCAGAAGGATGGAGTGAATGAGAGCCTCCCATCTAGTTCACAGGCTTCTAACAGAAAGCAAATGTGTGCACACTTGAATACGGTAATAGATTATCGCCAGGACCACCAAGGAAAAAGGGCATTCTCTGTGGGTATTCATTCAGAGGGGGACAGTGAGGGAAACCTCCACAAAGGTTTCAGAGAAGAGAGAGCCTTGAATTAAATCTTGAAGGATGCAGGTGGGACAAGAGGACGATATTGGGGAGGGGCACACCAGGCAAGGGAAGAGCCGGAAGAGGTTTGGGACTGAGAAACCCTTGGCACACACTGGCAGCTGCAGTCGGTAATCACGTGGCCTGGGGATGCAAGCAAGGGCTTTCAGAGAGGTGGCGCTAGAGAAATCCATCTGAACCGTAGCTGCTGGCCCTTGCTGTGGAGTCGGGGACTTTACCCCATGGGTTTCTGAGACATTGCTGTTGCAGATGTCTAAGCTGGTAAATGATGCAGTGAAATGCGCATGCTCCGGCAGCTCTGTGACAGGTGGATCTGAGGGGCAGATCAAGGAGACCATTATAGTGCCCAGTGAGATGGAGTGTTGGTCTGGACAATAGAGTAGCTGGGGTGGAGGGTGGAGAGCCAAGCAGAGCTTCCAGAGAAAGTGGAAGAGTGGGATTAGGGGAGAATAAGATTATAAATCTCATAGTTTTCATTCTGCACTCGTCAAGAGGCGGTTCCAGTCAACTGTTGATAGGATATTAGTCTTTCAGTGCAAAAAAGACATCATCCGCATGCCCCACAGTCTTGGAAAATGTACCGAAAGGTGTTCAGGTCCACAGACTTTCCAGCCTTCCAGTCGCAAATCCATTTTAAATAAATAACGCATCCAAAAGATGCATTCATAGTCACAGTTTTTCACTGTCAGATGTGAGTGTTTGGTAAGTAGGATGTGTGACCTTCTATTTCCAGGTACTGTGGGATGGTGGCTTCACAGTGGGCGGGCATTTGTTCCGAGTGGTAACTGCCTTGGACGCCTGACTTAACCTCCCTTAGCCTCATTTTTCTGACTGTAAATATTAAGCTGCTAATACTGCCTCAGGGGTTCGTGGTGAGAATTAAATGAGACTGAAGCACATGAACGCAGCAGGTGCGAGGCCGGCAAAGGAGCTCCTGAATGCTCCGAATATCCTTCCTTTTCTCTTTTTGTCCTCAGTGTTCAAAATGCTGCACTTTCCTTTTCTTCTCTGTGCTAAGCCTGACCTACAGACCAGGATAAAAACATACCCGAGTAGTTGCCCTCATATTTAATTTCCTTAAGGAGGCATCTGGGTGTCTCGGTCGGTTAAGCATCCGACTCTTGATCTCAGCTGAGGTCTTGATCTCAGGGTCGTGAGCTCAAGTCCCGAGTTGGGCTGTGTGCTGGGCGTGAAGGCTACTAAAATAAATAAATAAATTCCTGAAGGAGATTTCACATGGGATGCTTGATTTCCTGGAAAAAGATGCTTATCATTTCTGCCTTTGCTTTTGATGCAGGACGTCAGCTGCAACGAGATCACAGCCCTGCCCCAGCAGATAGGTCAGTTGAAAGCTCTACGGGAACTGAATGTCAGAAGAAATTACCTTAAAGTCTTACCACAAGGTAAAAAGAATAAAATAGGAGATGTTCATTATTATTATTTTTTGGTTTACTTTTGTGAAGAAGACAGTTTGTCTAGTCATGTTTGTGTATGCCTAATAATATTACTTATTATATTAATATGAATTCTGTGAATTTCACATGCAGATGACAGAAAAGTTAATATCCAACTTTTCATTTTAGTCAAGGGGTACAGCAACACTATCATTCCCCTGTATGAAACTGTGTGTGTGTGTTAGTTTGCTCGGGCTCACATAACAGACTACCACAGACTGAGTGGTTTACACAACAGAAATGTACTTTCTCACAGATCTTCAGGCTGGAAGTCCGAGATCAAGGTGTCTCCTGAGAGCTCTCTCCTTGGCTTGCAGATGGCTGTCTTCTCCCCATGTGTTCACATCATCCTTCCTCTGTGTCTCTGTCCTAATCTCCTCTTCTTAAATTTTTTTTAAACGTTTATTTTTGAGAGACAGAGAGAGACAGAGCACGAGCAGGGGAGGGGCAGAGAGAGAGGGAGACGCAGAATCTGAAGCAGGTTCCAGGCCCTGAGCTGTCAGGACAGAGCCTGACGCTGAGCTCGGACTCATGAACTGTGAGATCGTGACCTGAGCCAAAGTCAGATACCTAACCTAGTGAGCCACCTGAGTGTCCCGAATCTCCTCTTTGTATAAGGATACCAGTCATGTTGGGTTGTGGCCCACTCAAATGACCTCATTTTAACTTTATTACCCCTTGAAAGTCCTTACCTCCAAAATCAGTCACATTCTGAGGTACTGGGGGTTAGGACTCCAACATAGGAAATTTGAGGACACAAAATTCATAACAGGAGTTGTTTTTGGTATGGATGTGTGATGTTCTGGAACAATGAGCCAACACTTTAGGTCATATACTTGGTCTTGTAGACCCAGCTATTAGGATTTCTGGCTTCGGCTATCTGGTATGGAATCTATGCTTCAGGTGAGGGCACTGCCCCTGATGAAATGGTAGTCGGACTAATGTCACTGGCAGTTTTAGTGAATTTCTCAGAGGCCAGAAGCAGGGATCCTCCAGAGTGTCAGCACCGAGACTGGTTGCCTGCTCAGACGTCCCTACTCGGGAGCCAGACTCAGGCGAACCCTTCCCTGCGGCTGTGGGCCTGTCCAGGATGTCCCTCTGACATGTTGTCTTTGAGTTCAAATAAAAAGATACAGTTGTTCAGAAATGGTACACCATTAAGAACTTTGGCAAGCAGCTCTGTAGATGGTGGTGGATCTGAATTTCATATTTTGGGCTTCTTGTTCAGACTTGAATCAGAAGGAGTTGAGGAGCAGTGGAAGGAACGCTGAATGCTTTCCCAAAAACATGCTCTGGTTTTCAAAGATCGCATTCATTTCCATCAGTTCCATTTAAGGCCCCTAGGCATACCCAGTTTCAAACATATATTTAAAAATACACATCAGGGGCCCCTGGGTGTCTCAGTTGGTTGAGCGTCCAACTTCAGCTCAGGTAGTGATTTCATGGTTCGTGGGTTCGAGCCCCGCGTCGAGCTCTGTGCTGACAGCTGGGAGCCTGGAGCCTGCTTAGGAATCTGTGTCTCCCTCTCTCCGTCCCTCCCCCGCTCACGCTCTGTCTCTCTCTGTCTCAAAAATAAATAAACATTAAAAAAATCTTTTTTAAATATACCTCAAAGCAAAAGCATATATTTGGAAAGAAAAGCTAAAACATTTGGTTAATCTGACACTATTGCAGCAAGTTGAGAGCTACCTGATTTTTTTCTGCATTTCGATCTTTGGCTTGAAGGCAAACCAGTGAAGCTCATGGAAGGGAAAGAACTTTATAAAATGCACTGTGCTTTTATGGATGGGACATTTGAGTGCCTGCCTGCCACCGTCACCTTGCTTGTGCATTTTTAAAGAAGGAATGTTATGGGGCGCCTGGGTGGCTCAGTCAGTTAAGCATCAGACTTCGGCTCAGGTCATGATGTCATAGTTCGTGAGTTCGAGCCCTGCCTCAGGCTCTGTACTGATAGCTCAGCACCTGAAGCCTGCTTGGGATTCTGTGTCTCCCTCTCTCTGCCCCTACCCCACTTGCGCGTGTCCGAGTGTGTGCGCTTTCAAAAAGTAAATAAAAATTAAAAAAAATTTTAAAGAAACAAAGTTAGAAACCATCTCAGCACAAAGATGTATTACTTCATTATTTGAGATGACTTGGTATAAAAACATTGTCTTTTCATTCTGTCATTGTCCAATGCATTTTGATTGGATGACATTGTTTTTCTTGGTTTGAGCAAGTACCAAGGGGAGAAACTCTTACTAACAACACATTTGTAAGCATTTAACCTTTCATAGCATTAACGGAAACTTTTCTTTACATTTAAGCTCTCATGCTAATCATTGACAAATCATTACAAATCCCCAAACTCTCATTTTCAAAAGAAAAATGTAATGGAGCCATGGAATGGTTGCCTATTGTAGTTTCGAAGCATGTGAAAAGTGTGTCCACACAACTTGTTCTCCCCACTTCCTGTGCTCCTACCTTTTTTTTTTTTTAATGTCTTTTTTTTTTTTTAATTTTATTTTCGAGAGCAAGAGACAGAATGCGAGTGGGGGAAGGGCAAAGGGAGGGAGACACAGAATTCGAAGCAGGCTCCAGGCTCTGAGCTGTCAGCACAGAATCTGATGCGGGGCTTGAACCCACAAACCATGAGATCATGACCTGGGCCGAAGTTGGACACTTAACACACTGAGCCACCCAGGTGCCCCCCTATGCTCCTACCTTGAAAGCATTCCTTTCCCTGGAAAAGATAAGTTACAAATTTCTATCCTTTTCATAATTATGTTTTCTCAGGTTTGATATTTTAAAATCTACTCAAAGCTAAGGCTTTAGTTTACTGGAAACTTTTTTTTTTTTTTTAAGTAACTTCCTGAATATCAAATTTCTTTTTTGCTTCACTGGGGAGAACTCCATTAACAAAAGAGCATTGATGGTGCTTGCAGGCAGTGAATTTTAGGACTTTCCATATTTACTTGTTTTTCCTCTTTGAGTACCCCTCCCCATATGCTTTCAATCTGAGGAGGGAAAACTAGTCTGTAGCCTTAATTACCCAATCAATTTTGTGGTGGTTTTACTACAAATACTACAACCAGGAGACCATACTTTGTTTTTTCTAGGACACGAATGGACAGAGGTAAGATTAAAGGAGTCACTCATTGACCTTCTTTGCAACAAAGGGTTCCCTGGGATTTTTTTTTTCTTACCCCCTTTTTCTGCCCTGTTTCTTCTTTTGACCATGTCTGGGCTGGTGTTAGCACTTTCTCCCCGCCATTTTCTTGTTGTGAAACTGCCAGGCTCTCGTTTTCCTAAACTAAGATGGTAATTGTGTCCCAAACTACAATTAAAGGGAATAGTCGTTGTCAAAGCCATTCTTACTTTACCTTATTTATTTAAGTTGCCTCTCCTCCCTCTCCTGCTATGACTTCCAGGATCTTAGCCCTCAGTCTTACTTTAAAAGTCTTCATTTCCAGTGGCAAAGAGTTGAAGAAACAGAGTCCAGTTACATTTTGCTACTAATTTGTCAACCTAAGTTTAGTGAGTAAAATTAACTGTCTTAGAGATGGATTGATATCACTACGGGTACAGCAAGGGGATATTCCTTTTGTATATAAATCTCTCTAATTCTTACCCGGGTTTTAGAACTAAACTATGAAGCGAAAGAGATCTTACTTTCCCTTTTCCTTTGACTTTCTTGATTCCATGCTGTTTTCCACGTTCCCCTCCTCCCTCTCTCCTCCACCTTCCCTTGCTCACAGAGCCTTCAAGGCAACCTCCAGGACTAGTAGGGGTGAGGCAAATCACTTACCCTGCTCTTGAGGGTAGGGGGTGCGGACTGGGTTTGGGCAGTGAATTATTCGGGGCAGTTTGCAAACTACACTTCCTGAGTTTCTCTTGCACGGCCGCCTGTCAGGAGCCGAGCTGGGGACCTGCCACGTGGGGTGCTCTGCTCCCTCTGTTCTAGCACTAGTCCCTCTGTTCTAGTCACTAGCCTCGTGACTCCTTGCGGAGTAATTCACATTCGCTAAGGCATGAAACAAGGAAAGTCCCTTACACGCCCAGATTGCAGTGAATAGGAGAGGAGATAACCGGTTGCTAAGAGCATCTTTGTTTGTGGAGCTTGAAGTGGCATAGCCGAGTAAAGTGAAAACCCTAGGGCTTACTGGGAGGAGAAGAGGAATTGTGTTCAGTGCTCACTGCAGGTCACTTCGTCTAAGGCCCGCTCATCCTCCATTTTGGAACTCCCTGTGTCTTCCAAAGCACCGTATTTCACCCCTTACCAGGTCCCATAACAAACGTGGCGAGGCCCCTGCGGACCGGAACCCGCTGGAGTGTCCCACACAGAGAGACCTTAGTGGTTTGCCCCGTGTCACTCTACTTCTCTGGCGTGGCTCAGCCTCTTTGCTCTGCGGAATATATTTGACTTCGCTCCTTGCAGCTGCCAACGTCGGTTGGAATGCTTGAAATTACTGAGTGTTTACTGTGCCACTGGGTGGGGATTTTAAGCTAAATATAATGTTCTGTCTTGTTTGTGGAGCTACAGAAGACTTTTAAAAAGCAGCAGAATGGAGCCTCATCAAATCAGGATTACAGGGTCCATTGCAAAATTCCGAATTCGATAAAATTTAGTTTTTAAAGTGGAAGTAAAAAAACCATGAACATATTTCTTGTAACTAGTTCTGAGGTTATGCCAGCCCAGATACATTCACTGGATAAGAATATTTTGTAATTAGCACATTGTTCGCATGCTAGCAGCTGAAGTTAAAATATAAACATGACCGATGTGGTGTGGCTTACGTGATTGTTTTGCTGGAAGAGAGGGCTTTCTGAACAATAGATATTGTAAATGTCAAGTGTGTCCGGCTTCTATCAGAGCTAACAACAATTTAAAATTATTGGGCTCCCCGTGAAAGACTTTTCCCTCCCCTTTAGTAAAATATGTGATACACATACTTCATATTCCTGATGCATCACTTGCTTTGATTATGCTAAATAGTTTTCCTTGTAAGCAGAAAATTAAGTTTTGAATGTTAAGCCGTTTAATCTTGTTGCTTTCTGAAATTGTTCTTTTTCTTTCTTTTTTTTTTTTCCCTCCCCTGTTCTTTAGAACTAGTAGAACTTCCCTTGGTAAAGTTTGACTTTTCCTGCAATAAAGTGCTCGTGATTCCCATTTGTTTTAGAGAGATGAAACGGCTGCAGGTATTACTACTTGAGAACAACCCTTTGCAGTCTCCTCCAGCACAGGTGAGGGCCCGCAGCAAAGCTGTTTCAGGGAGAAATGCTGTCAGTGGTGTGGGGAGGGGGGCGCGGGGGCGGCAACTCTGGGCAGAGCCGGACCTCTGATCGTCTGCTGAATTCACACTGTTTTAGACTTGATCACAGTCTCTGAAAGATGAAACCTTGGGTGAATCCGACTACAGTACGTTGTCTTCTGCTACAGAGAGTCCGTTTACTAGGATTTAGCTCACTGTTCTGATCGCTGCAGTCCCAGAATTATAGGTGTGATTATGGCAGCATTTATACAGTCGTTGGAAACTCCTTCATGGAGCGTATGGCTTAGACTCAAGGAGGAATACATGCCTTACATTACTGTGAGCTGCGAAATGGAGTTCAAACATTTTCAAATATGATTGTCCGTTTTTCAGAGATAAGTTTCGAATTCAGCTGTTAAACCATGTGGGAACAAAGTTGAATGCTTCCAGAAGTGGGATGTTAAACCATGTCGGTTACCTGACTTCTATATTTTTTTACACTATTTAGACTTAAACACACTTCTGTTAGAATGGTTTTCTATTCAAAGTAGAATCTGGAAGAAATGGTTGCCTAAATTCTCGTATGTTTTGGAGAGGCCAAATTGGGTGTGTATTGTTAAAGTGTTATTTTAAATGAAAATACACAGTCAAATGTCTAGGGTTTACATTTTGTTTTGCCGTTAAAAAACGCTAAAAATTTGTGTTACTAATTTCTCCATAGATTTGCACAAAGGGCAAAGTGCACATATTCAAGTATCTGAGCATACAAGCATGTCAGATGAAGACAACCGACTCCCTCTATCTCCACACGATGGAGAGGCCACATTTACACCAGCACGTGGAGGACAGGTGGGTGTGACTGCAGTGGCTGAAAGCCCCTGTTTAGGATTTGTTTAGGCCAGAGTGCACCGGTTGGGTGGGTAAGTCCAAAAAATCCCTTGGTCTCTCTTAACCAGCACAGATTTATGGTGTGGGTAACCTTTCGGCATCTTGCAAATCTTACCTTCCCTAATCTAATCAATAATCGGTCTTTCTTGAGGACCGTTTGTGTATGGTATAACGTATATATATGTATCTTTATACATGCAATCCATAATATAAATATGGGTATTTTTTACTTATCAGTTAAAACACCCATAAAGGCTCAGGTATGCTTTTTTTAATTATTAATTTTTAATATGCCACCAGAACATTGTTAAGAAACACTACAGGTTTTGTGTTGTAATTGTCTTTTTAAAAATGTGGTGTGCATAGTTTTTGCCATTTCCTGTTTGGAACCGATGTGTTGGAATCCTTTCACATGCCCTTGGCCTTTTTATGGCATAAATTGGGCCTTGAATTTTCGGAGAACAAAATTCCCACGCTGAACACATGTATAGAAACACAGGTTGTTTTTTGAGAGGTCTTCATTGCAGAGACCTTTCCTTAACTTTTTACTAAAAGAGTAAACATAGTGGCTTAAAATCTCAGGCTACCCTAATGATCGCTTTATTTAATGCTTAAAATATGTATTCATTATTTTACTTTTATAAACATCAAATTTATTTAGTCACTGGGTAAAAGGCTTACAGAATTATTGAAAGTAACTGTAGAAAAGTTAAAAGCCTCTTTTAACGTAAAAGGTAAAAGCAATTAGGTAGTTTTTGCTTTTCGTACACTGGAATCACTAAAATGAGAACATTGTTAACTGTTTGAAAGAACAGGCCCCGTAGTTAGAGTGTGAATTTATGAAACCCTGAATGCAAAGAGTTTATCTTCTACTCTGCTTAGACAGAGTATCTGATTTTCATGAGGCCCTTGTCTTAACCTCCTTTAATATTGGGCTGATTCGTTGCCTTATGGTAGTAATAAAATTTGTATAGCAGAGTCATTACTTGAATATAAATTGATGTATCTTGTTGTGAACTTTGCGATTTCATTTTTTTCTAAATGGATTCCATACCGATGGCATCTATCCCAGCAAGAAGGATTCTGATTCGGGCGTTGGAAGTGATAATGGAGACAAGCGTTTATCTGCTACAGAGGTAAAGTTCGTGATTAGATATTTTTCCTTCTGTGCTTCTAGCTGGATTTGCCTGCATTCCTGAACTCCTCTGTGGTAAGGGGCATTAATGCATCTATGTGAGAAGGTGTGATTATGTTTGTGAAAGCAATTTGCAATCCAAGTGTTATAGAAATATGAGCCGCTGTTAGTTTTTTCTGCATCTTTAATATTTTGTAAATGTCTCAAGGGTAGAGTCCCTATCTCCTTCCCCTCCCACCACACTCCTGACATTATCTAGAATATTCATTTTTTTCTTAAAGTTGATTTCTTTATATTGAGGGAGGGAGAGAGAACACACATACATGTGTGTGCACACGAGCCAGGGAGGGGCAGACGGCGAGGGAGATCCAGAATCCTATGCAGGCTCTACCCTGTCAGCTGGGAGCCCGACATAGGGCTCAATCCCATGAACCGCGAGATCATGACCTGAGCCGAAATCAAGAGTCAGACACTTAACTGACAGAGCCACCTGGGTGCCCCTAGAATATTCTCGAATGCTTCATAAATATTATGAAATGACTAAGAGTGGTCTGCAAGTACCCATGAGGCATTTTTATAAATATGTTTGTTTCTAATTGACAGAATAATTTGGGAAAAAAATTATTTGCATGGATAGATGTTAAGGAGTCAAATGTGCATTGCATTTAGCAGTGTACCCACAGGAAGTGCGATTTTGAATAGCTAGAGTTTTTATAGCAATATTTGTTTTCCTGAAAGTCTTCGATTGTGTTTTTTTCAGACGGTTGGATAAAAGTTTGGTTACTTGTAAGCCAAGAAGCCACACGAGAGCTTCCTAAAGTGGTTATAAATAGCTCAGTTAGCACATTTATCTCATTTATAGTTAGATTCCCCGAAACCTTTCACTAATATACCATTAAGTGGGGTTTCTTGAGCAGGGGAGCTAGAAGGGACAGCTGGTGGAGGGATTGGATGTATCATCAGTCTTCCCTTTTGAGGAAATCTATTGAGATTTTGTAGTTACTGAGTTTTGAAATATAACTCTACTCTTTGAAGATGTAATTAATAGGTCAGTTACCCCGTTTAAGGAGTTCTCCTTTGTACTCTGTGTGACTCCAGGAAAGCGCCTTTTGCCTGTTCTCTTCAGGTGTTTGAGGATTAACGTGTAGCTAAGATATTGCATTTTACTTCCTACAACATGCTTTATAAAGCAATGTATTAAAAACTTAGGATACCTTAAAGTCTTTCTAATACGGAACATTTCGAAAGGAGTTTGTAGGGAGAAAAAGAAGGCCAATTTCAATAAAAGAAAATTACTCTCATGAAGCCACATGAATAGTTTACTGTGGTTCCTTGGGGGAGGAAATACTCAACACATTACTTTATAAGTTGTATTTAATTCAACTCCCTTAGCTTTATTAAAACTCATAAGTCCCCTGAAATGTCCCATTGTTTCAGAAATTACTCACCCTCAGCTTATTTTCTATGAAGTTGAAACAGACTCTGCTTTATCCTTTATCTGTTTTTTAAGGATAATTAAGTTCATTAATAAAACATCACACAAAGAACCTCATTATCCTTTTGTTCTCACTTAATATAAGTAGGAGGCTAAAATCATTCTAAAAGGAGGCCAAGGGTTTATTCTGTCCCTTTTAACTAGATGCGTATCTTTGGAATTTTGCTAAGCTTTCAAGAGAGGAGGAGGGTGGAAGGAAGGACCACAGAAAGGATTTTATATTTGACAGTATTGAGTGCATGAATCTTCCCTCGGCCTGTTTATCTGGTCTCACATGGCCGCCTCATTACCTGAGAACACCTCCAAGAAATTTGTAGAAGGAAAAGGATTCTGACTCCTCCTCCACTGTAGCTTTCTCTTTTCACTTTGTTTGGCAATTATGTTGTCATCTCACCGCTTACTAGGGTTTATCTGGCTCCCCACTTCTGTCTCCCTGTGGTATTTGCAAAGCACATCTCACTCCTTTGGCTGTTGCCATTGTCTGAGTACATTTAGCGTTTGTCTCTAAGAAGTTTAAAACGTGTTTTTCTCAAGATAAACATGCAAAAAAACTGGCGGCTGAATGAATATCTGTTTACTGGATGAAATGCACACTTGTTTTGCACCGGTTTCTAAACGATTTGTGCACGCGTCCAAATGGAAACAAACACTATCCTGAAAATCACGGCTTCAAAAATTGAGGAACAGCCCACGACTCCCTGAAATGTGTTCTGTGGAGGTTCATGATCCCTGTGATTTGGAAAGCTTTTTACTAAATAGGAACACTAAAATGGAGACATACAAAAGTCACCAAGGCTCTGTATTTCATTTGTGACAGAGTCCTAGATTATCTGAATAAACTTCATCAGCTAGTGTTAGAAACTAGCACCCCAGAGACAACTTATTTTGATTACTGAATTGAAGCCTTACTCTGAAAATTGCACGGAACACATTTCCTTTTAAGTACTACAGCCATTCAACACTTTCATATATTTGACGCAGCCTAAATTCCTATATTCTTCAACCTAAAACAGGGAAATAAACCGAAGCTTAATGTTGCACATAAGATGCACTGTAAATAAATGAGGTATTGTCACAGGTATTGTCTGCTTTTTTAAAAAAATTTTTTAATGTTTATTTTTGAGAGAGAGAGAGAGAGAGAGAGAGAGTGAGCACGAGTGGGGGGAGGGGAAGAAAGAGACAGAGACACAGAATCTGAAGCAGGCTCCAGGCTCCAAGCTGTCAGCACAGAGCCCAACATGGGGCTCGAACCCACGAACCTGGAGATTATGACCTGAGCTGAAGCCAGACACTTAACACACTAAGCCACCCAGGTGCCCCCAGATATTGCCTGCTCTTTGTGATGAGCTGCATGAAACCTTAATGTAGTTTGGGAAATTGGTGTTGTCGTCAGATCTCAGAATATCATTGCTATTACAACGATTGGTTGGCCTTTGGGCCACTGTGATATTGACCATATTTATAACATCACACTATATATATTTACAATTATTCCTTTGTTCTGTCAGGTATTACATAGTCCTTCTTAATGCCCTGACCATTGCTCTTAGGTTGGAAAATGCCATCAGGTACCTGACAAAATTGTAGCTCAAAACATGTACAGAGAGACACTTGAGTGTTAATTCAGTGAGTTTTGACAAAGCGAACACACCCATATTACCAGCTGCCAGTTCAAGAAACAGAGCTTTACCAGTACCCCAGAAAGCCCACTCATGCGCCCACCCTCCAAGCCAAGAGTAGCCATTATCCAGACTTCAAACACCATGGATTAGTTTTGCTGGTTTTTGAACTTACGTAAGTGGAACTGTGCTTTGTATCTGGCATCTTTTACTCAATATTATGTGTTTGAGAATCCCAGTTTTGGTTTTTTTTTTTTTTTATCACAATGCATTCTCTTAATCTACATTGAGAACACTTGTCCCTGGAATAAAGCAGTGCACTATTTCTTTTTAGCCTTCCGATGAAGACACGGTTAGCCTCAACGTGCCAATGTCAAATATCATGGAAGAAGAACAGATCATCAAGGAGGACTCGTGCCATCGCCTTAGCCCAGTTAAAGGTCTGACAATGAATGATGGGGAGAAAGTGCTTGTTTTTAAGTTTCAAATGCTATGTTTGCAATCTATCCCGATAGGGCCATGGTGATAGCTAACGCTTATTGAGTATTTCCTGAGCACCAGGCTCTTTGCTCATCTGTGAAAGTGATCCCATTTAAAGTCCAAAACTCCGAAATTTTAATCATCTCCGTCTTACAGGTGAGGAAACCAAGCCCAGACAGTTTAAGTAACATGCCAGTGATCACACAGCTAGCCAGTAGTAGAGTTGTTCTCGTTTTGAAGATTTATATAACAGTCTTTAAATCCGCTCTTGGAAAGAAACTATTGCTATGTAGAGCTATTAGGCAACAACAGCCGTGGTAGCACATGAAATCCCCAAATCTCACTGGCTTAACACAATCCAAATCAAGTCTACACGAGAGTTAGTGATTGGCAGGCAGCTCCCCTCCAAAGACCCACGCTGCTTTCATTCTGAGATTCCACCATCTTTAACACAAAACTTCCAAGGTTCCCATGTCCTATTTTAGGGCAGAAGAGGGCCGAACGTGGAGGTTTGCTCACAAGAGGTTTTTAATGGGCTGGGCCTAGGAGTGCCCATCTCTTACAAGCTAGGCTCGGACATATGGCCACTTCTAACCACATGTGAAGGGAGGAAATACAGTTGAGATGTGTGCCTAGGAATCCACTTGACTTTGGACACGATAGTTGACCTTAATTCTCTTACCTATAAGTGAGATGGTTAGATTAGGAAATATCTAATTACCTAATTACCCATGGTCTTCTGTAGCTCTAAAGTTCTGTGGTTCTCTAATAATCATCAAATGATCACTAAGCACTTTATGTCCTGCCTACCTTGAAAATCCTAGCAACGTATTTCATAAGTTGGTGGAAGCCCTCAGTTGATTACATTAGGGCAGGGTTTTGATTTTTTTTTTTTTTTTTTTACTACTCCTATTTGTTCAGTGACTGTTAAAGAAAATCCTAAAATCTAGTGTTTGCTGATTTTTAGCACATAACTTCATGATATGTGAATAATACAGAACTAGATTAATATGCAGATCATCTCCCTAACAGTTTGAATATGCCCTCATTAGTGATAGGGGAGCTGTGTGAACCAACTAGTGTTTGCTTTCACTTCATACCTTCAGGTTTTTTTAGTTTAGCACATAAGTTTAGCATTTAGGTTTATCTGAGGTTATGATTGGAACCATACAGTCTCCAAGAAATATCACTGTATACTTCATGCAAGAATATAACTGCCTTTTTAGTAGATAATCTTTATAATTATATAAATATATTATATAATTATAATATATTGCTATTATATAATTATAATTGCTATTATATAATTATATTGCTATTATATTGCTTATTATATAATTATATAATATATTTATATAATATAATTATAATTATACAGTATAGGAGGTAGTGTTTTAGGCAAACTTATAATAAAAGAATTCTGTAATTTGTTACCAGTGAGTTTTTTCCTCTTTGTTCTAGAAGTGGGTATTCTGCTAGGGGGGGGAGTCCTTAAAGGTAGCCCTCCTTGATTCTTTTTAGTTTCCAGATCGGGGAGAAGAGATATGTTTGCTGTTCCATTTGCCTCTTTATAGTTTCTTTCCTCTGTTTCTTGAGAAAGTTATAGGAGATCTCATTGCTTTCATAAGGGACTAAGCCACGAAGAGGAGTTGACTTTCCAGTTCTTTTTGGGAGGCTTTCCATTTCTTTTACTTCTCTCCCTCCTTTTCCTCCTTTATTCATCTTTTCCTGACACCCTCAGGGAAGAGAGAAGTGGGGTCACTCAAATACCTCTATAAGAGGTAAGAGAGGAGACTGAAATAGTTAGCTGGTTTTGAGGTTCATCTGTGCTTTGCTTGTCTCTTCATGAGACCGTCTGTTTGTCTTTCTCTGTATTTTCCTGATAGGGGACTTTCATCAGGAATTTCAACCAGAATCTTCCCTTCTGGGGGACAATGACAACTCAGGAGAAGAAAGAGACCAATTTACTGATGGAAGAGATGTTCTCCGTTCAGAATTTATAACGTATATTAAGGCAAGTTGAGGATCAAATAATTTTTTTTAAATCTTCTTTTGTCTGGCACCTTAACATTTAAGTTCAAGGTTACCAATCTGTCACCTTAAATGCCAACGTACTGCCAGTGTCCTCAGATTTTTATAACATGGAACATCTTCTCAAAGTTTGGGGTGTGTATTTTCTGACATTAGGAGCTGGTCCCTGTCAGACATAACCTCTCCGTTTGTCTGTAAATGTGTCTGATTTTCTTTTATATTCAGTAATTGCTTGGCTTTCCACCGCTCAGTGCATCAGGGTAAGTTAGCAAATGTAATAGAATTGCCATTACCATCTAGTAAAAGTTAACATGGAAAGAGATTCACATTCTTTTCAATGCATTCTAGGTGAATACTTTTCTTAGAAGTATGTCCATTGTAAAAAGAGGAAAGTGGAAATTTTTAAAATCTGGAAATGAATGTCTTCTCTTTCTGGAAAGGTCACTCTGAGGCATTTTCTGTTAACTGTTTTATACTTTTTTCCCAAGAACACACACACACACACACACACACACACACACACACACCCCTCGTCTCACAAACAGTACAGTGCGTATTCTCATGTGACTGACAAACCCAACTAATAATGGAGGTATCTGTCAACAGCAAGAGGTGCTAAGAGGGTGGAAAGAAATAGAATTAAGCTTTACATTTCTGACTCTAAGTTAACCGGTATTGTGGTCCTGGGTCAGATCTCTTTAATTTAATTTTTAATTGTGGTAAAATATCTATAACATAAAACTTACCATTTTAGCCATTTTTAAGTGTAGAGTTCAGTGGAATGTTCTCATTGTTTTGCAGCCATCACCACCATCCATCCCCAGAACCTTTTTTATCTGGTAAAACTGAGACTTCAAACCCATTAAACTGTAATTTCCCATTCCCTGCCCCCCCACCTCCCTTGGGAGCCACCATTCTGCTTTCTGTCTCTATGGGTGACGACTCCAGCGACCTCATATAAGTGGAATCATACAGTATTTGGCTTCTTGTTACTGACTTATTTCACTGAGCATAATGTCTTGAAGGTTCACCGTGTTGTAGCACGTGTCGGAACTTCCTTTTGAAGGCTCGATGACGTTCCATTGTATGTATAGACCATATTTTGTTTATCCGTTTATGTGTAGATGGACACTTGGATTGTTTCCACCTTTTGGCTGTTGTGGCTAATGGTCCTGTGAACATGGACGAAGGCAGGGTTTGACTGTTGACTGTTGATAGCCAGTGGCTCTCAGAATTCCCATATGTTCTGTCCACAGGATAGGGCTGAGGACTGTGAAGAACTGTTACGGATAGAAGAGGACACGCACTGGCAACCTGAGGGAATGTGAGTATCCAGGGCCTGGTTATGAGCTACCTGTAAAGTTCTTGGTTCAAGCAGAAGGCAGCCCTGTCGTGATAGAATTTTGGTCTGCTTTACTTTGGATAAGCCTATATTCTCACCCAGTGTATTGATAAGTTTTTCTTATCATTGATAAGTTTTTCCTATCATTCCTATCAATAGGTTTTTCTCTGTCAGATGGTATTGGGGTGTTACGGTGCAAGGTCACACCTCTTCCTTGGCCTTGAGTTTCATCTGATTGGAGGCTGTGGATAGAATGTGATTCAGGAGATTAGATGAAGTTTCTACACTGGAGATTCTAGCTTACTGCCATTTGTCTGAAGAAACCAACAACTGGACCCAGAGCAATACGTAGTCCCAGTCACTCTTTACCTAGCCTTCAGGTTCAAGAGCTGAGAAAACCGTATACCTCTCATGTCTTGGTCCTATGTCTAAAATTGTAATAGCTAACATTTATTAAACACTCCATGCTCGGCAGTGTTCTAAGTATTTCATAGGTAGTAACTGATTTCATCTTCACACCAATTCTGTACGATAAGTTCTATTATTATCCCCCATTTCACATATGACAAAACTGAGGCACAGAGAGATCGATGATCTTGCCCCAGGGTTACAAAGGGCTGGCATTGAACCCAAGGAATCGCACATCACATGGAAATCCCTTTAACTCTATTGCACATAAAGATTTACTTGGCCAGCTTTACAGGGGAGGGCCTGAGTCATCTATTATATGATGAACCATTTCCAGGGGAATTGAATATGGACCATGTGGCATGCAGTAGATTTTTGGTTCCCAGGATTTCATTTTCCATGATCTGGCATGTGGGCCTGGACCTCCCTTCATATCTTGTAGGAGACTCCCCCTTAGTGAGTCTTTATTATATCAAAAGGTGTTTCCACTTAGGGGAGCCTAGGTGGCTCAGTTGGTTAAGCATCTGATTTCAGCTCAGGTCATGATCTCACGGTTCGTGGGTTTGAGCCCAGTGTCGGGTTCTGTGCTGACGGCTCAGAGCCTGGATCCTGCTTCAGGTTCTGTGTCTCCCTCTCTCTCTGCCCCTCCCCTGCTCATGCTCTGTCTCTCTCTGTCTCAAAAATAAATAAACACTAAAAGAAAATTAAAAAAAAAGTTTTTCCACCTAGAGAAACACATTGACCTATATTCTGTAGTGGAGAGCAGGAACCATGATCAAATATCTCTTGACCTTTAAAAACATTGCTAGGTACCTTTCACATCACTGTCCTGTATTATCTATTCATTGAATATATTTCTGTAATATCAAGGAGGACTAGCTTGATTATAGAATCAAAGAATTATAGGGAAGAGATTTTATAGGGAGGGTGTTCTTTTAAACCACAGTGGACTCTGGAACAATGCAGGAATTGGGGGCACCAACCCCAGCACAGTTAAAACCTGTATATTACTTTCAACTCCCCCCACCCACCTGCCAAATTTTACTACTAAAAACCTACTGTTGACCAGAAGACTCTCCAATAACATAAACAGTTGATTTGCCTATATTTTGTATATGTATTATATGATGTATTCTTAAAAACATACCTAACTTTGTCTGAACTTTCTCAGTATTCCTAGGCTATGCATTTCATCTGTGAATTTTTTCAAATTGCTGCAAATCTCTAAAAAATTTTCCAATATATTTTTGGAAAAAAAAAACCCGTGTATAAATGGACCCATGCAGTTCAAACCTGCGTTGTTCAAGGGTCAACTGTGTATAAGGCTTTGGAAGCCCCATTCTAAATCTTCTATCTACTCATTCTCAACCCTGCCTGTGGAGCCCCAGTCTCTGGCTTGGCCTTTTTGTTCAAGTGCCACAGATGATTTTGCTGCCTAAAGAGCCTGCACTGAGTGAGAACCACTATCCCACAGCAAAATCCCATATTGTATGAAAGCAATAAAACCAAGCAAGCCACACTGGTAGCACTGGAGTTGGAAGAGGCAAAAGTATTGCAGGCCTGCTCCATCAGGGCATCCCCCCAGGGCTCAGGAAAGCACAGCGAGGGAACCACCCAGAGAGCACATCGCCTTGATTTTATAGAGGAGCAGATACAGGCCCGTGGGCATTGAGACTTTGTGTGAGCTGCTATTTAATAGCAGAGCCAGGCCTCCCCCACCCAGTAGCTCCATTTCCACCACACTCTGGCCGTCTCCTCTGTGGGCTACTGACACACGTTCATTATGAGGTGGAGTTTGTGGAAATGACTTTTACATGTTAGATGCATTTTTATAAGTGTGCTCTTAAGAATCTAGATAATATCCATGTTCTAGTAATCATTGTCACTCTTATGCTTGGTTCATGCTACAGAATAAGTTCATCCAAAGACCAGGATGTGGATATGGCGATGATTGAACAGCTGAGGGAAGCGGTAGATTTGCTGCAAGATCCCAACAGGTACGTGTGTCTTTCCTTGGCCCAGGTTTCGTGTGAGTATATCGTCTCACCTTTAAAAACATCTGTACACAGTTTGGGCTCAGTCTAACCCCCAAAAAGAAAAGCTTTTGCGAGATCCATAAGCGTCAGAGTCACACTTCTGGAGTGATGGAGATCATCCCCCCCTTTTGCTACCCCTTAATGAAATGTATTCACCCTTCATGAACTTCATATGGGAGGTTTTGGCATAATTCTTAGAAGATAGCAACACGATGAAAATGCATATTTGATGTTGCCTCAAGTTCAACTCCTGACTTCTGGAAATACCAAGGAGATTTTCCAAAAATGAAAGAATTGTTTTATCAAGTGCTATCGTATTTATTTTGAGATGCCAAACTTATGTTACCTAAATAATATATTTCTAAAGATTGGGGTTATGAGATAAGTTTTTAATTGAATTGGCCATTGTCATCAGAGGCACAGAATGCAGTGGATACATTTTTTGGTTTCTTAGCAAAGGATCATGGAATTCCCGTGAACAAAATATTTTTCAGTAAGACAATATAGCCAGTATCAGGTACTGACTACTTTATCACTAGGAAAATAGATCCAAAGCTTATTCCTGGTAAACTGTTTATGGGTCTTGTGGACTTAAATATGAAAATGATACGGTCTCGTAATATGGTGAACACAGAAATTATACCACATTTTGGCAATTCATGAAAAGGGTGGTTAGCAAGTCCCAGAGTGCCAGTAATGGCTCACCACCAATGTTGCTTGGCCCTAAAAGAATAGTGATGGGTCAGTGTGTTTGGCTGAAAGTCTTTAGCGATTGATTTGAAAAGCATTTCAGTTCTGTAGACATTAATTGAGTGCTTAGAGATCATGGGAAGATCTACTGCGTGCACCTCTGGGGATATAAAGATGAACAAGACACAGCCCTTGCCTTCTAAGAACTTAAGCTATGGTAGAGATGGCTTTGAGTAGCTATTTGTAAGTGTAATTGATTTAGGTGCTTGAAGTGATAGGCTCCAGTGAATTCCTGGCCGCAGATGGAAATGGGGGGATGGCGGGGCTGGCCTCCCTGAAGGCTGGGGTAGTTCATCTGGGCCTTTAATTACATTTCAAGGAAATTACATTTCAAGGAAAAAGCAAACCCTGGATTGAATTAAAAGCTTACGCAAAGGCACGGAGGTCAGAAGGAGTGGAGCAGGCGTGGACTCTACCTGGGAGGCTGGGGTCTGGCTGTTTCCACCTTTTAAAAATCTGGGCAGTGCTTCTGATGCACAGCCAGGGCTGAGAAGCTGTGGAGGGGCAGTAGGAGGGGTGCTGAGGATGTCTTCAAATGCTGTGTTGAGGAGCCCAGACTTTATTTTATATATAGAGGGAGGTGGTGGTGCTTTAAAAGTACGATTATTCATGTTCCTAATTCTCCCTACTGTGTGGCTCAGAGCCTGGCTTATTCGTGAATGCCTAATCAAAGCATGTTCTTTAAAGAGCTGCGTTTCACATTCTAAACCAGGGAAGTCAGTGAGAGGGTGGGAAACAGGGACAAGAGGACACATGTGTGTGTTGTATGTGTTTGTGGGAAATTATAAGGAATGGGGAAGCAGCTCATCTGGGGGTAAAGAACAGATTTTGGATCACCCAGCCACAGGTTCTGAACCCAGCTCCAACACCACTAATGTGGGTTAAGATATAACTATACTGCACGCCAGTTTCCTCCTCTGTGAGATGGGATCCACGTACTTACTTTTTAGGATTGTGAAGATATGAAATAATTTATAAACTGCTAGTAGGAAGGCAAATTAGCAAAACCATTCTAGAAGACATCCTAGTAGTACATGGCTGTTGTTTAAAACATCTGTAAACTTTTTGAAATAAATTCTAAAAATGTATCCTAAGGGATGAAGAGATATGAACAAAGATTATGAGGGGAAGATATTTTTATAGCAAACATTTGGGGAAAATGAAATAATGTAATATTTTAGAGATACTTAAATATAATTTGGTCCTTTATAAAATGGAATAGAACATGGCTGATACAATGTGTTTTTTTTTAATTTTCCAATATATTTTAGAATGCTCCTTTTAGGGACACCTGGGTGGCTCAGTCGGTTAAGCAGCCGACTTCGGCTCAGGTCATGATCTCGTGGTCCATGAGTTCGAGCCCTGCGTCGGGCTCTATACTGACAGCTCAGAGCCTGGAGCCTGTTTCAGATCCTGTGTCTCCCTCTCTCTGACCCTCCCCCGTTCATGCTCTGTCTCTCTCTGTCTCAAAAATAAATAAACAAAAAAAAAAAAAAAAAAGAGGGGCGCCTGGGTGGCACAGTCGGTTAAGCGTCCGACTTCAGCCAGGTCACGATCTCACGGTCCGGGAGTTCGAGCCCCGCGTCAGGCTCTGGGCTGATGGCTCAGAGCCTGGAGCCTGTTTCCGATTCTGTGTCTCCCTCTCTCTCTGTCCCTCCCCCGTTCATGCTCTGTCTCTCTCTGTCCCAAAAATAAATAAACGTTGAAAAAAAAAAATTAAAAAAAAAAAAAAAAGAATGCTCATTTTATAATCACTTTAAAAGTATATAAAATGCAAAGGTTTGATCCCAATTATATAGACTGAATTAGGTCTTATTTGTGTCAGAAACAGAAAAAAAATTAAAACTGGAAGGAAATATATTACTGTGGATGTTTTTCTGTAGGTATTTCTAAATTAGTATTTTTTTTATATACCTTTATGAACTGTAGACCCTTAGCAGCAGGCACTGTTGTAGTTCTTTGGCAGGTTATTTGCGGTGGGTGGTGAGAACAGTGTGAAGGAACAGCGCAGACTGGTTAGATATGAGCACCAGTTTTCTGGTTATCTGAGATGGGGAACTAGGAGGGCCCCAGGGTTGAGGAGGAGGATGTTGTGGTCCGCGTAGGACATGCCGAATAAAATCCAAGGTGGCAATGTCCATTCTGCTGCTAAGAGTTTCGTTCTGGGGCTTCGAGACTTAGATTTGAAAGTCATTTCCTAAGGTGCTGCAGTAACAGAGCTGTATAATGAGGATGAGATTCCCAAAGCCAAGCGTATAGATGGGAAGGGAACATGAGTCCAGAATCGAGACTTAAGTGTGACATTACAGAGAAAGGACCCCCCCTTGGGCTCAAACTTAATATATTATTTCAATACTTGTACCTTTTGCATTTTGTATCACGCCCCCAATAAACGTTTCTTACAAATTTGAGATTGATTAATATGTGAACCACAAAGTGAAAAAGAACAGCCTCGTTTGGGGGAAATAAAAGTGGCTGGGGAATGTGGGCCCGGAGCCCAGTAGTGAAGATCTCGGTGACCTGGAGGAGGGTTCCCAGCTCTGGGCCTTAGTTTCGTCATCCTTCATGAGAAGTGCGATGAACTGAGGACCTCAAGATTCCTCTCTAGCTTGGAAACATTTGAGGCAGTGAGTTGCCAAGAATGTAGAGCGAGTGGAGCGGTGGGTGTGTGCTCGAATTGCGCATTGCGGAAGAAAACAGCCCTGAGTAACTTTCCAAGAGCTAATTGATTTGCATCTTTATGGAATGCTATTTTAAAATTGTATCATATTGTAAAACTTTATATGGCTTTCATTTGCTGCCTAAAATAACTCACTACTTTGGCTGCTTTAGATCTTTGTTGTTCATCCTGAATAATTATCATGATAGGACAGTTCTAACTTATAATAATGTTTCTGTGAGCCAGTATAATAGCGATAAAGAAAGGGTCACTGTTTCTATTAAGAGAGGGCTCTTCAAGAGGTCACTTATTTCTAGCTGCTTGGGACTGAATATTAATAATAAAAATACATGTAAATATTGGGTTTTTCCTTTATCTCATATTTCATAGGTCCAAACTTTTTGTTGTTTGAGTTAAACCACTGATTATAGGATTAAATGTTAGAGCTTTACCTTTCATACAAACTTAACATCAAAAAAACCTAGTTGAATATTGGTATCATATTTTGTCTTTATCTTGGTTTCTTTTTTAAGGATTTCTGATTATAGAATTGACAGCATTTTCAATAGGGCCTATATAATATGACTCATCCCTACCTTTTACAGTAGCCTTGTAACTTACATATGACTTACAGAAATTCCTGGTTTTATAGATCTTAAACAGAATTCAACTCTTAAAATTGCAGAAATTCAGAAACTATCTGTAAGGCAATTTCAGAAATAAAATTGCATATCAAATTGCTTATGAATTCTAATTTTTTAAAATGAGAGTACTAGTATATATCAGAGATATCTTCCTATTAAAACAAAATGCCCTTCATACATGTAACATAATATAGTACTCTTAGCAGTTTTATTTACCTCTATAAATTAATCAAGTTCTAGAATAGAATTTTGTGCTACCTATGAATATTATGACTTTGGCAGAAATTGCTATTATATTGCAAATAAGTTGTATTTCAGTACCAATAGCAGATAGAAAATGATGTTCAAGTTATATAAAATTTTGCACATGGTGGGAAAATACCATGTAGCTTGAAATTTCTACCAAAAACCTTTGAGTACTTAATCTAATGATAAACATAACTTTTTAATATACTAAAATTATAAACTAAATATGACCCAAAGCATTGGATTTATTAAAATCATAGAACCTACGAAAAGTTTAACTAACATGCTAACATCTTTTTTTCCTACTCTTTAGATTAAGCACAGATGTTTCAGAGAGAAATGTTGTAAACTTTTATCCTGTGGAATCAGCAGAAGCCTTAGACTTACAAGATTCTGCACTAAAGTATGTTGACCTTTTTGTAACTAAATGTATTTTCTCTTTCTACATTGAAGTATGTATGCTTTAAATTCCACTTCATATCCTTTTTTTTCCTACAGTGGTCAAATACAGCTGGAGACCTCTCCCGTTTGTGAGGTAAGGCTGCTCTTGGATTAACCAGAGCTCCGTGCAGTCCTCTACCATGGAATGGTGGCTACCGTATTCTACAAAGGTTTAAGATTGGGATAGAGGGGCGCCTGGGTGGCGCAGTCGGTTAAGCGTCCGATTTCAGCCAGGTCACGATCTCGCGGTCCGTGAGTTCGAGCCCCGCGTCAGGCTCTGGGCTGATGGCTCGGAGCCTGGAGCCTGTTTCCGATTCTGTGTCTCCCTCTCTCTCTGCCCCTCCCCCGTTCATGCTCTGTCTCTCTCTGTCCCAAAATTAAATAAAAAACGTTGAAAAAAAAATTAAAAAAAAAAAAAAAAAGATTGGGATAGAATAGTCATTGAAGCAATATTTGATTTTATGAATGGTCTCTTTTTCTAATTTTGTATACTTCTGCCTTATTTAGTTTTCCTGTGTATTATACTTCCATCTTCCATTAAAGATGAGATTTTATAAATCTTTATTTATAAAAATAAAGATTTTATTTCCATTAAAATCTCGAAATTTCTTGGGTCGGATGGTCTTGCTGAGCCAGGCAGTAGCAACTGAGATCCCTAAGGAACTCCGAGACATCAGAAAGCGTAGGCCCATTCATTGCAATTTTAGAGCCAAGAAAGAAGCCTCGGAAGTGGCCAGGAGAAAATAAACTACAAAAGACTTGAAAGGCAAGGACAAATGATTTGAGAAGTCCCTAGGAGGATTAGAAGACCTTAGCAGAGAGACCTGGGGGAGTTATTTGGGGGCAGAGTAAGGGCAGAGTTACGCTGGGTGAAATGTGGTTGGCTGCCGAAAGCAGTTTTGACTAGATGAGCCTAAACGGTCCCAGAGAAGCAGTTATATAAGTAGGTTTGAGCTGGTGACTTGGGAGTGAAACCTGGGTGGCACTCTAATTCATCTCTCCTTAATGAGTGGGTTTAGGATGGCTAATTCCGGTATACACACCAGTTTATGTCCCCTGAAGTGTCTGAGCATGGGGAGTGTAGTGAAGCAGTTTCACACTCTTTACTAGTGAAGTCTGTGTTGAGGAAGAGGAGAGAGAACTACTTTGATTTCATTGTTGAGAGCCGTGCCTTAGAATTATGTTGAGTTGTAATCCTACCTCAAAGACTTGCTAACTGGGCAACTGTGGGCTATCTCTCCAAACTTCACCTTCATTTTCTCTAAATTGGGACCGGTCTCACAAGCCGGGGCACCTAGGTGGCAGCTATTACCGACTCTGCCACTCTATTGTTGTTATCGGTGTGGTCCTTAGAATTACTGCACCGTGTCTTTCCCGGTAGAGGCATCATTGGATTACCCAGTTCTGGAACATCAGGAAGCATCTTATGTGAAGGCTGCCCCAGCACCATTCCAACGGGCTCTCTCCTTTGAGACACAATACTTGTGATCCTGTGCAGGCCCACTTTTCTATTATTGAGTGATTGATGATAGTTGATCCGCTTTTCTTCAAAAGCTTCCTCTTTGGAAATAATTTGAAACTTATAAAAATGTGGGGGAAAATTGTAAGATTCTATTAAAAGTTACCAAAATGGCATCCTTTTACCTGGAGTTACCTATTATCAACATTTTACCTCATTGGCTGTATTGTTTCTTGTCTTCGTTTCTCCACACACAGTTCTTTTTCTGAAACATGTGAGAGTTTCATACATCATAGTCCTTTTTTCCTAAACATTTCAGTGTACGTTTTCTGAGAATAGAGATTTTATTTTACCTAATTACGTTTGGTTATCACGTTCATAAATTTACATTGATAAAATGTTTTCATCTAATCTACCATTCATGTTCCAAACTTTTCAGTTGATCTAATGAGGTTCTTCATTTTTTCCCTTCTAGTGTAGGGCCCAGTCTAGTGGCAGGTTGTATTTAGTCATGAGGTATCTACAGTTTCCTTTATTTTGGAACATTTCTGTAACTTTTCCTTGGTTTTTATGGCCTTGAAATTTTGAAGACTATAGCTCCCTTCTCAATGGTGTATGCCCCTTATTTTGTGGGACAGAAGTTCCTCCTATTTCCCACGTTTAGATTGAGATTCTGTGTATTTCATTGGGATACTGCACGGGTGATTTGTGTCCTTCTCAGGATATCCCCTATGTCTGTGTGGCCCTCAGAGATGATGTTAATTTGATTACCCAATTGTTGCTTAACAATCATGTAATTACTATCCTGTTTTTCTGCTACAACCAGTAAGCATTCAGTGAACAGTTACTTTAGGACCCTGGGTGTGTGATTTCAGGAATACCAGTGAGACACAAATTCTCTAGAACCAAGATATCTCTACTCCACCTCTGGTTTATAGTGTTTTGTGTTCATATATACATTTTTTTCCTTTTTGGTTGAATGAGGACTCCTATTTGGCATAGGAAGTTCTTACTCATTGTCTCCCTTCTCTAGGGCAGTCATCTGTCCACGACAGGCACGTGTCAATGATTTTAAAAAGGAGGGATACGATAGCTGGCTCTAGAAGTCCCAGGGAGGAGGAAGAGGAAGTAACGGATTAGCAATGCCAGTGCCAGTGATGATACAGAACTTAAATGTGATCCTCATCAAGGATGTGGTTGTTTTTACATTCTCTCCTCCATCTCATTCAGGAGGAAAGTAATATCTGTAGCGTAATCTTGACTCAGTTAGCCAGTGTTTGTTGAGTACTTGTGCTGGATTTCGTCTTGTTTTTGGTGTCAAGGACTGGGGTATTAAGGATATGAACTTGTCCTTCCTTTTAAGGTGTTTTAAACATTATGAAGGGAAGAAGACTTAGATTTTGAAAAACTTGAGAGTAGGATATGACATGGTCTGTAATCCTGAGTGTTTTAGGTGCTCTGGGAGACCGGGCAAGAGATAGGAAGTTAAGGAGAGGGAAGTAAACCTGGGTTTGGGGGGTAGTTTGGACTTGGGTCGGCCCCAGGAGGCTGTGCTGAGCAAGGAAGCAGGCAGCTGTGGCAGAATCAGGACCAGGCGTGAACTGAGGAATGAATGAGTGGATGGTGCCCAGTTCGACAGGTGAGGCCGCAGTTATGAAGTGGTTTATACATCACATTGTCTGACTTTACATATACTTTAGATGACTGTCCGTATCAAGTTTAGGTAGCATTGGCCTCCATTCAGGAAGAATTGCAAACGATAGTCTCATTCATAGATAGTAACAAATTGGGGAAGGTATTGGGGGCACAACAGGAAAAAAATCAGAGGAAGGAATTGCTTATAGAGGGATCAGCCCTGCAGATACTTGTTAGTAGTTCTAACAAAGCTGCTTAACTGGATAGGGAAATTAATGACATTTTATTCTAAATATATGTTTTTCCTTTGGATTTGTCAAAGTTCAGAATATTTTTTAAATAGTACTCCTCAGTAGGAACAGACATCTTAAGTTTATACTGATTTGGCGTAGTGTAAATGAAGATGCTTATATTAGTTATCCCCAAATTTTTATTAGGGTAATCTGTGGGGTTCTTGATCACCATATGCAGAAGAGTAACATAAGCTAGAGTTTCCTCCTTGGTTGCCAAAGCAAACTGGCATTGAATGGACAATGTAAGATCGTGGCAGGTAATTTGGAGTCCAGGCATGTGAGTTTATTAAAAGCTCCCGTGGGGTTCTGTGTATTTGGGAAGTGCTGCCTTGGACCATTTCTAAAAACTTCTCGTTCAAATGGGGGCGGGGGGTGGGAGCCCGCAAGTGGCTTAGTAACCTAGCAAGGCAGGTACTTTGGGCTGAACTCTTTGCTCTGGGAAATTCCTTTTCTTAGTTTGTGTGATACTTTAGATGTATTTTGTGTGTGTGTGCGAATGTGATAGCTGCATGTTTTTAGCAAATGTAAGTATGACCTACTTAGCTACTTAACACACTGAATAATTAATTCCGTGTATATTCCTTGTGTGCCTGTGTACCAGGGATATGATGGAAGTCAGAAGGATGCAGTTCTTGCCTCAATAATTTTATGGTCTAATAAATATACCATGCATTTTTTTCCTTAAGGTGCAAAATGACCTAACATTACAGAGTAATGGGAGCGAGTATTCTCCAAATGAGGTGAGTTTCCTGAAGATTCACGTAAGCTGAGGTATTTTGTGCAGCCTGGATTGGAATATCTTTGACAGAAATACATAATCTGAGACTGTCATGATTCACGACCCAATTGTATTGCAGATTCTCTGGGGGAGTCTCTTTCATTAGCTATCCTAGTCTTAGCTGGCCCTATCCATAATTAAAGATTAATTTCATAAGATATATTTTGAAAAGCAAATATGGCAACATCTTTATAGAAGACAAAGTGATGGCTCAAACAGGCAATATTTAGAGTGTCCTGGTATCCATAAATGATTCGGTGTGTGCCTTCCCTGTAGATGAGACATCTGTTCGGTGTTACCTGTTTTCTTATTTCGCTGTGTTAGGACATCATTCCTCAGATGTCCCCTCTGTGAGGTGGATGTGAGTGTGTTCCTGTGTATGTATACACATGCACGCATCTATTCTGCAGCAGAAAGGGATTGCCAGTTTCACGTGATTGTAGGATATTTTTTTATTGAGCAGATAACAATTAGCTCTCCCTCCCCAAACAACATTCTGTTGATGATGCCGCTTAAGGCATTTGCAGTGCGAAGATGCATCCAATATCAAATTTTTTGGTCCGGGCTTCATCACAAAGCAGCAAATCCAAAAGGTAGCGGTCTTACTATCATCCTTGAATGCAGAGAAGCATGTATAGTTCTGCTTTCGGGTGTTGTTTTTAAACCGTCTTTTCTGGGGCGCCTGGGTGGCGCAGTCGGTTAAGCGTCCGACTTCAGCCAGGTCACGATCTCGCGGTCCGTGAGTTCGAGCCCCGCGTCAGGCTCTGGGCTGATGGCTCGGAGCCTGGAGCCTGTTTCCGATTCTGTGTCTCCCTCTCTCTCTGCCCCTCCCCCGTTCATGCTCTATCTCTCTCTGTCCCAAAAATAAATAAACCGTCTTTTCTTTCTGACCCTGCAGATTAGAGCCAACTCCCCTGCCATCTCTCCTACCACCAACAGCACGGGGCCGTTTGGCCTGAAGCCTAGATCAGGTAAATGAAAACCTCAGCATCTTTGCACTCGTAAATACTCAGTGGCTTCTCCTGAGTCTTTTATTAAATGTCGATGTTCTAGCGTGAGCAGCTGTGAAGGAACTCGGGCGAACGCGAGTCCGGGGCAGGGGGGCGGGGGCAGACTTTGGAGCCTTGTTTTCAGTGAGTCACCTGTTAAGTCCATGCTCTCAGTAGCAGATACCTTCCCTCCTTTTCAGTCAGAGCGAAGAGAAAGGATGATGGGGCGTGTGAGTGGGGCAAAAACTTTCCAATGAGTTTTTTATCCAGGGAAGTGAAAATAGCCAGCCCTTTGCCCCAGCGGTTCCTGGTACCCTGCTGAGCTAAATTTAGAGCAGCCTCTGGGAGAGTGACTCCTCTAAGACATCGCTTGTTTGCTTTCTAGCCCGGGTAGGGTTATGCATTTTCTCCTGTAACGGTGATCATTTCGAGGCTCACATGAGTGGTCAGGAGTCATTTCTTTAAAAGAGCCTTTCTGCTTATATTACCTACTTTCTTTTAATTTAGTGTTAGTGTGTTCACAGGTGTAAATTCTAGCAACGTGCAGAGTAACTATTGATTTTAAAAAGAAGGGAGACGCATAGGAAAAATTGGTTCTTTTGATTTCTTCGCTCAAGTTCTGGCACTGTCTGCCTGGTTGTAGGTCCTTTTTTGTTTTAACATGTTTAGTTCTTGGTTTACACTCCCCACTCTAATGCTTTTAAGGAAGTGTTAAGAAAGGACTCAGACACATGTAAGCAAAAAGCTAGTAAAGAATGTAGATGTTCTTTGTTTTTTCAAGAAAGCATTTTGGCAACAGTAGAAGTTATACATGTGTATATTTTGTAAAAGGGTACCATAAAAATACAATTTCTTTATGAAGGATTTTTTTTTTTTTTTTGTATTTAGAGCAAGTTGACTGATGGGTAACATGTAGCCAGGTGTTAATAGTTTCCTAGCATTTTGGATGGGCTCTAAGGAAAAGCTATTTGAGAAACTGCCTGGACATGGGAAGGATTAGCAGGTGTTTTATGGAAAGCCAAATTGTGTGTGAAATAAGGTTCAAATGACTGGCTTCCTCATGTATGGAATGAGCAGAGCATATGCAGCCAGATCTGGGCTGGGCCTCCGTTTCCCCGGGGTCTCAGGTGTGTGCTCGGATCAGGTGGGCACATCTCATCCGTGCCTTCAGTGCTGGCCTGCCGGAAGAGGGGACCTCAGATTGGGCTACAGACTTGCTCCTAATCCTTACAGGCAGTTTTACATAATTTCAAAATAGCTCATAATGGAGCAAACAAAAGTTGAGTGGATCTCCAAAGAACAATATTCTTTTGAGTGTGCATCTTTACAATTTGGTTGTAAAATTGTCCCAGTGATTCCTTTTTCTTCCTTATGTGGAGTCCAAACTCAGCTTATCAACATTGTGCTTGTACTCTTCAACCATTTCAGATTCTTTGTACTGGTGAAATAGAAATGGGGTATTTATTTTGAATAGCAGAAAACAGAGATAATTTCCCCTCTAGGCTTCCAAACTTTCTAAAATGCTGACTAACCTCTGTGGAAATTGTTCTAGCTGTTGAAAGCTTTGTGGAGTTTGGTTGCTATAAATAATGCTGATTTATCTTCAGGAACATCAAGTGGCATGTAGGAACTTTATAAAACTGGCATTATGTATTGGGGAATTTTAAATTTTGTTTAGTGATTTAAAAATAATACAGTATATATTTTTCCCATTTTCTAGAAAATAATATATATAGTGATCTTACTTAAAGATCATATGATTTAAAAAGAAATTCTTTTTGACCAAGTAGCTTTGAAACTTTAAAAAGCCACTTAATTTTTATTTTAAAGTTAAGTATATGGATTTATGTGGTTTCTGTGTTATAAGTAAAAACAGACTGCTCAAATCAGCAAGTTTGGATAAGAACTTAGATTCTTAAATAGGCTGCTAGTTTTCTTCAAAAGAAAATTTTTTCCTCAATTGTGTTTTCCTTCAAGGAAAGACAACTACATATGCTCAAAGATTCGTTCCTAGAAGCATGTCCATTTATTGTATTGGCCCTGCCTTAGCATTGAAAAAAAAAAAAAATGGTACAGATATTTCCTCAACGTGTAAAATTACTAGATGGATATTTAGTACAAAAAAGATGTCATTTCATAAATGACAAACTCAGAAGTGCTTGAAATTAAGACTCTACTAGCGTCAAAATTGTTTTCCTCCCGATCAGTATCAAAGACAATGTTGAGAAGTGTGTGTGTCAAGGGTTGAGGAAAGATTTGGCCAGCTACGGCCATCAGTAAAGCGTGCCAATAGACTTTAAAGAGAAATTTTACATTGCCATGGGGGAAAAATTGACAAATGGGAAACCCAGATTCTATAATAGTCTCATCTCTAAATAATGGATATATTTACATATATTATTAAGCTGTGTCTATGTAACCAAATTTTTTGTGCGAATGGTATTTGCTACAATTGTTAGTTACTTAGAAGGTTTTTGAAAAAGGTATCTGGTAGGTCTTCTGCTTTTTATCCGCATTATCTATGGGTGCTCTTCCTTTCTGCTGACGTGATTCATTAGTACTCTGAGTCTGTGGGCTTGCAGAACTGTTAAGATTAACGATATTAACTGCATGCAAAGTATATGATTGATAAGTACTAACACTCGGTTTTTATCATTCTTTTTATTTCATGCGCCATCTTTCATTCTTCTCCTGTATTGTACATTTGAATTTAAATCCCATGATATGAAATTCGCTTCATTTCCATACAAACCTTATGCCATTTGTGAAATGCTGCTGTCCCTTTGGTTTTTCCTGGTCCTTGTCCAACTGTATGCGGACCGGCTCTCTCGCTCTCCTGCAAGACCCAGCCCTCACTCTTCCTCCTATCTCCTTCAACAAACTTACACAGGCACAAACATGGGACAGCTCTAGCTACAGTGTTCCATCTGAAGGAGACAGTGACAATGGTAGGTGGCCTTGTACCTGTTCTTCAACGTGCTCATTAATAAGCCAATGAATATACTAAATGTTCGTTTCTGTACAGCTGAAGATAGAGTATATTCACCTGCATGCCTGATATAAGAAATAATGAGTAAAGCTGGAAAGTGAAGTCCAGAGCAGTGCATGTGGATTGCTGTCTAGCAGTTTGTTCAACTACGTTTAATGACCTTGAATATTCTGAATTTCGGGAGGACTTTACAATAATTTCTTTCTCTACCTTTTCTGCTTGGGTTTTTTGGTGTGTTTGCTTGTTTACCAAAATTTGGGAGTGTCTCTGCTTCCTCCTGCATCTCAACAAAGTGTGTTTAGAGTTTGATCTTTTATTATCTATACTCACCATGTGAAATTTTTAAGGTAATTCATACCATGGCTGATCCCGGAGTGGTGCACTGAAAAGAATCTTAACATTGAGAAATTTCTAAAAATGAAGAGAAAGCACTTGCCTTCTCCCTTTTTAAAAAAATTTTTTTTTGGTATTTGCACATTTTGACTTTGGACACCTTCTACCTTTGTGAGGGTAAGCTCACACCTATATAATCGTCAGTTGGCCTGAAAATCAAATGTGCCAGTAAAAAATTAAAGACAGCTAGTTGGGAGTATTATGAATGTCTTTTAATTTAATGCCATTACATATCTTAAATAGCCTAAAAGATGAAAACAAAATGTAGTTATTTTGATCTACATGTCACATATATCAGAATCTCCATTTGATCTAATGTTAGTTAAGAATTTAAACATTTTACTGTATGATACAAAGTGATAAAAGTAATGTTAAATGAAATAGTATGATTTATAAGGAAGAGAAGTGAGATGTGAGGTATAACCAAAATGCAAACACAATAGGAAAATAAATTTTCTGATAGTAATTATTTTTTAATTGTAGCATGTTATATAGAAAATATATATTTAAAACATTTGCTGTGATTTCTGGTTAAAATTCAATAAAAAAGCCTTTTCCAATTTCCTTGTGTAGAAGGGTAAATGTATATTTTGGCAGGTTAATTGTAAAAGGAGTTCTATTGTTTCATAGATTTCTAAATTTTTTAACTGAAAATAAGTAGGCTTAAACGACAACGAGACACAAGTCCCTCTGTATATCATCCCATTTTAAATTCTGGAAGTTGAAGAGGGCTCAATGGAAACTTTTTTGATAAACTGTTTCTATACTTAAAAGTAAAAAAGAGAGGGACAGGCATTTTTGTTTTTCAGAAAGCACAGCTATTTATGGATCTGCTGTTGTTTAAAAGGAAGCAAAGCCTAAAATGAAAGATTTATGTGTGATTTGGTATTTCCTTCGGAGTGATATCTGAAACCAAAGACTTTTTTTTTCTTTTTTTTAAGCTGGAAAAGATGTAGTCATGTTATGTAGCGGTAGAATCTGTGTAGACGAGCCAACTAAAACCAGAAGGTGAGGGCACGTTGGTACTTAGCGGTGGAGGTGAGGCCACAGCAGGGCCCTGACGATGCCCCATTTCTCTACTCATTCTGTAGCAATTTATTGAGGACTCTTTGTGCCAGACTGCCGCCTTCTTATTAAAAATCCTAAAATTCTCATAGAAATGAATAATTATAGAAATCTCTCTGAAGATAAAATAACCTTGCACTACATGCTTGGTTTTTTTGTTTTTTTGTTTTTTGTACGAGTGCAGATTCCAGGGATTCATGTGTAACGATGAAGCCATACCACAACCATAATAAAGGAATTGCTTTCAATATTCATGTGGTTCCATCTGTCACATCAGATAATTGGTGGTTGTCATTTGTCCCTATTTGCAGTTTGTCTATAATATGCCATGGCCGACAGCTAATTTTCTATGCAGAAATATTTGTGCGGGTTCCTAGATCGGACTTTTCACATGCTTCTTCATTCTCTTTGTGCTATGCTTGGCCTTGTGATCTGGATGGATTTTCCAAAGCACTTTTTAAGTTGATGAAGATGCGCTATACGTATTCACAAGCACACAAGCTAATCTTGCAAGAGAAATAGAGCCTGCGTTTTTAGGTGGTTCTTACTCGTTCCTCTTAAGTAGGAGATCCCCTTTAGTGGCCACTCTTTGCATCTCAAAGCTGATGACCACATCAGTTTTGTTTCCTCCTATTCCTATTATCCATTATCTGTGTCCGTCTCGACTTTTGTAAATAAATGGTATCTTCTTACCAGCCCAACCCAGAGTAATGTAGCTTGTCTGTTGTTTATATTTTTTAGTCATTATTTTTGGTAAGTTGGCATTTTTAGACCTTGTTCACTGTCTTGCTTTATATTGAAATCCCCCTTTATTTAAATTCTTTTCAATATGTCACTCCAGACATGTCTCATTTTCAATTCCCCATTTTTTCTAAAGCTCTTTCTTCCAAGGAATGAAACATGGCAAACGGGTTAGCAGGTCCTTGGAAGTTTGAATTGCCACGGCCCCCAGGGTCCGGCGTCTTGAGACGGATGGGGAGTAGGTGTGTAGGTCTGCCCGCTCCTGGTGTTGGAAGGGGCAGCTTCACTTCAACTGGTTCTTAACATAGAAACTTCTACTCCTTCTTTGGCTCTTGCGCCCTATTATTACTCTGCCTCTTTCCTGCCTAACTGCCTTCACTTTGAAGTGAAAACTGTTCCTGTATTCTTTGGAAACATTGTCCCTTTTTTATTTGCAATTAGTTCATGGGTGCCAATTTATACTTATTTAAAACTGGCCTTTGAGGCACCTGGATGGCTTAGTCGGTTCAGCGTCCGACTTCAGCTCAGGTCATGATCTCACAGTCCGTGAGTTCGAGCCCTGCGTCAGGCTCTGTGCTGACAGCTCAGAGCCTGGAGCCTGTTTCGGATTCTGTGTCTCCATCTGTCTCTGCCCCTCCCCATTCATGCTCTGTCTCTCTGTCTCAAAAATAAATAAACGTTAAAAAAATTTTTTTTAATTGGCCTTTGAGTTATCACTGGAGCGTGAACAAATGGACCTATTCATCTGGGGTCAATTTACAGACATTTTCTGAGTTTTTGCAATAATCTTGCACCTCTAGGTATTCTTTTCCCCAGACAAAAATGAGGAAATAGGCCATGAGAGATGTTTCAGCAGTTCTTAGCCCTGGCTTCATTAGAATCATCTTAGTAATTTTTTTTTTCATGTTTTATTTATTTTTGAGAGAGAGCATGAGCAGGGAAGGGGCAGAGAGAGAGAGAGAGAGAAGTTGGGGGGGCGGGGGCAGAGGATCCAAAGCGGGCCCTGTGCTGACAGCTGCAAGCCTGATGTGAGGCTCCAACTCATGAACCATGAGACGTGACCTGAGTGGAAGCCAGAATCTCAACCGACTGAGCACCCAGTGCCCTGAGTCATCTGAATATTTTTAAGACTACAGGTGCCTATCCCCCACACTCAGAGGTGCTAATTTATTTGGTGCCACATGGAGTCTGCACATTGATTACTTTTTTACTGATTTTGATATTATGTTAGCAGGTAAAAGTCACTAGCTTAAAATAAATTGCCCAAAATATGAGCATTTTGAGGGCAGAGAATATATCTAATTCATTTGGGGGCACCAGAAGGGAATACATAAATGCATTAATCAGATTTTTAATTCGCATTAGCCTGGATCTTAAACCACATGGTATTTTTTTCAAAGCCACTATATTTTGCTGCCCTTGAACTTGTGTATTTAATATCACACACAGTCTAGCTTTTAACTTACAAGGAGAAACCAAGAGCTACATTTCAAAACCTCATGCATCCACAGAGAAGAAATCTCCTGTCATTGTTAAATTTAGGTAATAAAGGTTAATAATATAGACTGATAATTTCTATACCAAGGGTGCATTTCATGTAATAATTACATAGGCATTTCAGGCAATTTTTAGAGCACTGGGTTTTCTTGGTTTAAAACAAGATATTCTTAACAACAACAAATATCTGGTTTAAAACAGATATTCTTAACATCTGGTTAAACAAACAAGAATATCTGAATTTGACGTTCTGCAAACATATTCATCATTCCTTGCAGGATCTTTCCTTAGAGATTTGTTTCTCTGGCTAAATAAATTACAAATATGAGCAAATAATCTTTTGCATTCTTTGAATGTTATTCATTAGATACATAGTAATTAAATAGTTAAGCACGACTGATTTTCTCCTGAATCTTAAACCACCTGTCTCTTCCTATGCACACTCATGCACACACACACTCATACACATACACACATACACACATACACAGTCATACACTCACTCTCTTGTCCCTCTTTTTTTTTCTTCTTCTTACTTACACTTAAGTAGGATGGCATTTGATTTGAAAAACAGGTGCTAACAGTGCAACTATTCTTAATATTGTCTTTGAGCCTCAAGTTAAACTTCTCCCTCCCCTGAATTAAGTAAAAAAGTTCTTAAAATTTAGTGATGCTAAATTAAGGAAAAAACAGAGTAATTCTTCCATAGATCAGTTTCCCAAAGCTTTGGTCCAATCTGGTAACTGCATGTATTATTTAATTATGACTTGAAAGGAAAGAAAAAAACTGTAGGTAATATTGTCAGAGCTATCATAACGGTCCCATTAAAATTACTGTGTCACAACAGACCCAGCAAAATAAGCAAGCATTTATGTGCTCTTTGGGTTTATTATTAGCCTAAAGAGTTTGATTTTCCTTTGTTCCACAGTAATTAATCCATTTAGGAAACAAGTAGTAGTATAGCCATGGTTTCCAGTAATTTTAAGTACATTTGAAGTATTCACTTAAAAAAAAAAAAAACAAAAAAAAAACACGGTTCAAATGTGTTTTAACACTTTGTGATTGCTTAACATTCATAGAGCAAATGCCCAAGCATGCGTTTTATATTTTTAAGATGGGAATTCAAGATGAAAAATGAGGCCAGAACATTAAAACCCAGACACCATTGCATTATCTTATCTCACAGAGGGTTCTAACAAGGTGTAGATGCTTGAATTGTGTGCTGTTAAACAAAAGCTCATGGTTAATTTAACTTCCTGATAGTTTCATATTCAAAAAGAAATCTGCCAATGAAAACATATTGAAAATATTAAGCATGCTGTATTAGATAAGATTGCCCCTAGAAAAAAGGCAAAGGAAAATAAAACCTCCAAAGAAAACATTAGATTTGTTTAAACGAGGTTGGGGCGCCCCTTGCTGGCTAGTGTATATATTGCTCAATTGTGTTCACATTCCTGGACTTTTTTGGTAAATTTGGTTGACTTCTTTTCTTTGGGGGTGTGGATTATTTCTTAAATTTTACACATAAATATATATCTCTTCTGGTTGTCATATTAAATGGGTAGATGTTTTTTGTTGGTCTTGATAGGATGCAAAGGCAAGTTTAATGCATTTCCAATTTCTTCCATGCTTCCTTCTCATTTCTCTGTGCTCTGCGAACTTCTCATCTCTCCCTACTCTACCCTGCTTCCTTGGCTGGACTTGCCTTTATTTTTGAAACAATTAGTCTCCATTCTTGTGGGTTTGGTTTTTGTGGGTCTTGGTGACAGCCCTTTGGGGACACGTCTTTCACTCTTTTTGCCCGTGATTTCCCTGGGTGTCCCAGGCCGAATCTCTGTGAGATTCTGGAAAGTGCTGTGTCTATTAGACCACCTTCTTTCTCCCATCTACTGTCAATCAAAGGCTTATTAAGATGCGTCAACTTTCTAATCTTCCGTAGAGCATTAGAATGCTAATTAAAATATCCTATAACTGATTTAGAAAGAAAATACTGAGATGTGAGAAGCATAATGCAAGCCGTTCATTAAGGTGATTTGGTACAAAGGTACCCATTGAGAGTAAAATAACATAGTTGGGTGAGCATGTGATCACTGACTTTAGGGAGTGGAGTCCACATTTAACTTTTATTTTATTTTTTTATTTTTTAAATGTTTATTTATTTTTTTTAAATGTTTGTTTATTTATTGACAGAGAGAGAGAGAGAGCATGAGCAGGGGAGGGGCAGAGAGAGAGGGAGACACAGAATCTGAAACGGGCTCCAGGCTCTGAACTGTCAGCACAGAGCCCGACGCGGGCCTCAATCCCATGAACTGTGAGATTGTGACCTGAGCCGAAATCAAGAGTCAACCCACTGAGCCACCTGGGCACCCCTTAGTGGTTATAATTTTAAAGACGTGAAGCCAAAAATGATCTCTTAAACGGCTTCTAATGTTGCCAACTTTTCTAAAAGGAGTCTATGGTCATCTCTAAAGAACTGACTTTTGGGGGGCGCCTAGGTGGCTCAGTCGGTTGAGCATCCGACTTCGGCTCAGGTCATGATCTCACAGTCCGTGAGTTCGAGCCCCGCGTCAGGCTCTGTGCTGACAGCTCAGAGCCCAGAGCCTGTTTCAGATTCTGTGTCTCCGTCTCTCTCTGCCCCTCCCTTGCTCATGCTCTGTCTCTGTCTCAAAAATAAATAAAACATTAAAAAAAATTTAAAAAAAAAAGAAGAACTGACCTTTGGGATATGCTGTCAGAGTTTTCCCCCTCCACACTTAAAATGTGTAATCCTATGTATTGTCACTTAGTTCTTTTTTTTTTTAATTTTTTTTTTTCAACGTTTTTTATTTATTTTTGGGACAGAGAGAGACAGAGCATGAACGGGGGAGGGGCAGAGAGAGAGGGAGACACAGAATCGGAAACAGGCTCCAGGCTCCGAGCCATCAGCCCAGAGCCCGACGCGGGGCTCGAACTCACGGACCACGAGATCGTGACCTGGCTGAAGTCGGACGCTTAACCGACTGCGCCACCCAGGCGCCCCTGTCACTTAGTTCTTAAGTCAGGCTTTTAAAAAATTTTGGCTAACAGAAACATTAACCTGCCATGATTTTTAATGTGTAAAGCAAGTCTTGAGTCCTCTTATTTGAATAAAATTATTTGAATTTATGAAAGGATTGTGAAACCCCAGGTATAAATGAACACTCAGAATGAAAGCAGTAGGAACAGAGGGAGGGGACATCTGTCAGGGATATGGCCTGGCATGGTTCCAAGGATGACCCAGACCCTTCCCTGGGTCCCTGAATCCTTCCCTGGATTCACTTTGTTGTCACCAAAAATACAGCTTCTGTTACTCTGCATAACTCACTACAATTGAAGATATAATCCTTGGGGGCGCCTGGGTGGCTCAGTCGGGTAAGCGCCCGACTTCGATTCAGGTTATGATCTCACAGTTTGTGAGTTTGAGCCCCGCGTCTGGCTGTGTGCTGACACCTCAGAGCCTGGAGCCTGCTTCGGATTCTGTGTCTCCCTCTCTCTCTCTGCTCGTCCCCTGCTCGCACTCTATGTCTCAAAAATAAATGAACATTTAAAAAAGAAAAGAAAAGAAAAGAAAATATAATCCCTTAGAATAGTCAAACCAAGCTTTCTGTGTGAAGTCTGAATTTGCTTCCATGAGTGGTTAGTGTGCTATTTGGGGGTAAACTCTTTGTTTAGCTTAACTATGCGTAGTCCTGTACGGCAGCCTGCGGTAGGCACTCTTAATAAAGTTTTTTGTTTTTTTCCTCTCTGTTACAGTGTTTCTGAGACCTCAGAGAAATTTGGAATCTATAGACCCACAGTTTACAATTCGGAGGAAAATGGAACAGATGAGAGAAGAGAAGGAATTGGTGGAACATCTCCGCGAGGTACCCGAGAGATAGTATATAACCGAATAAGCGCCTTCAGGGTTGAGGCAGCATTCTGTATTTTCGAAAAATCGACTTTGAAGCACCGTAAAAAGGGACCTGTAGGACTCTAGCAAACAATCAGTATTCACGGCATGGGAGCTTTGAAGGAAAAGAGAGAGAACAGGGCTGAAGAGGTCCTCAGGCTGGGAGTGAGGGGGGTTTGGCTGTCAGAGGGCAAACGTGAGTGTCGTATGTCCTAGCCATGTAAGTGTCGGGATCCTGGCTGTGCTACTCTGCTGTACTTTTGCAAGTTGTTACCTTTGGGGGAAACTAGGTAAAGGGCACACGGGGTCTCTCTAATATTTCTTGTAATGGAGTATGGATTTATAATTTCTGAAGATAAAAAGTTCAGTTTTGTTAAAGGGATAAAAATGGATTTCTCAGCTAAAAGATAGTGTGAGAGGGGCGCCTGGGTGGCTCAGTCGGTTAAGCGTCCGACTTCGGCTCAGGTCATGATCTCGCGGTTCGTGGGTTCGAGCCCCACGTCGGGCTCTGGGCTGACAGCTCGGAGCCTGGAGCCTGTTTCAGATTCTGTGTCTCCCTCTGTCTCTCTGACCCTCCCCCGTTCATGCTCTGTCTCTCTCTGTCTCAAAAATAAATAAACGTTAAAAAAAAAAATTTAAAAAAAAACATAATGTGAGAGAAAAGCATCCCTCAATCCCTCGTCTGCCCCTCGAAGGCTGTCAGAACCAGCTGGGCCTGGTTTCTGTTGGTCGCCTCATTCTGGTTTTCTATTTTCATAGCCAAGGCTCTGGCAACATTGAACTCAAGAAGTGATTCCATTATTCCTTTCACTCAACTTATTAAAACTTGTAGGTGCGGCTGAATTTGGTTTTCTACAGCAGAATTTTTACTGTAATATCTTTCGGAAAAGGTTCAAATAATGTCAGTGTTTTCCAAATCTTCCTATTCTTCTTCCCCATAATGAAGTTAGTGTCTCAATTCATAAATACCTGTAGCTGTTTCTTACCATCAGTTGCCTGGTAACAGCTGGCTTCCTTCTGATTCCCCCACAGAGCATCGAGATGAGACTCAAGGTCAGCCTGCATGAAGACCTGGGGGCCGCACTCATGGATGGCGTGGTCCTCTGTCACCTGGTCAATCACATCCGCCCGCGCTCCGTCGCAAGCATCCATGTCCCGTCACCAGCAGTTGTAAGTAACACCAGATAAAGGGAGACTAACTTTTACATAAGACACACACTCTGGGGGGACGGTGTTGCTCGTTAAAGATGAGTTGTGATTTAAACAGTGAGAAGTCTTGCCAGAAAGCTCTTCCGGTTGGTAGCTTCTCTTCTTTTTTTTTTTTTATTTTTTTTTAATGTTTATTTATTTTTGAGACAGGGAGACAGAGCGCGAGTGGGGTAGGGGCAGAGAGAGAGGGAGATGCAGAATCTGAATCTGAGCTGTCAGCGCAGAGCCCGACGTGGGGCTCGAACCCCCGAACCATGAGATCATGACCTGAGCCGAAGTCGGACGCTCAACTGACTGAGCCACCCGGGCGCTCCGGTAGCTTCACATCTAAATGGGATCTCTTTCTCAGTCACTGAGGCTTTTAGGATGACTCTGAAAAGACATGGATTCTGTATAAAATGACATCAGTAACCTCTCCAGCCAGAGTTTGGTCAGCCGGGCATTAATGCAGCAATTCCTTGGTGCCTCACTTTGCTCAGGTGGGCTACACTGGAGGTCCTGGGGCAATAATGAGAAAAGACTGACGGGGTGAAACTCCACCAACACCCTCAAAATGCGCTGCTCCACTGCAGGGAGGTAAAGCTGGATACAGAAACCTCTTCCTGTAGATCACAGAGCACGTTTCCATCCAGAAGAGGGTTACGGAGTCACTTCTTTGGTCATTCAGATGGGGGTGGGGGAACCAGAGATAAGCTTGTCTTTGGAGTCCTATATCAGGTTCAGGCAAGTAGGAAAAAAAGAAAAATGTCTATCCACACTCTCCACTGTTCATTAGGAGAGGTGGGGAGAGCTTTGGGGCTCTGCAGGCAGCATTTGGGCTCAAAATCTAGCTCTGCCTATAAGCCATGTGGCGTTGGGCAGGGATTTAACCTCTCTTTAACTTGATTTGTTCTTGGACATGTTCTTCTGAGGATAAAATAAGGCCCCCGCATGTGATACATGCACGAATGTAAGCCATTGATATCATTAGTGTTTATAGAACAGTTTTCAACATTCAGAACCCCTAATTTCAAGGCACAGTGCTCATAAAATATCACATAATGGGTGTTTTTCTCCCTCCCCCCCCACCAAAAGCTCACAATGGCATTATTGATGCTTTTCTTTTGGCAGCAGGAGAGATTAGCTAATGAATCTACTCCAACTGTCAGCTTCCTTTCTATACTATTGAACATATTTTTCATGGAAAAGTTTAACCCCTTTTTTTTTGCCTCAGAAATTAGAGGAAAATGATCAATTTGTCTCTTCAAATCTGTGCCTAGCTTGCCTTAGTTTGGGGAGCAAATTCTGTCCTATAATCTGCTATGAAACTTTCCAGTATTTTCTACAAATGAGGCCCAAATGGCTATAAAGTTGTGTGAGCCATGTGCGAAATTCACATTTAATAGTTTTTCCCAATTTTTAAAAAATTTTTTTTTAACGTTTATTTATTTTTGAGACAGAGAGAGACAGAGCATGAACAGGGGAGGGGCAGAGAGAGAGGGAGACACAGAATCTGAAACAGGCTCCAGGCTCTGAGCTGTCAGCACAGAGCCCGATGCAGGGCTCGAACTCACAGATCGTGAGATCATGACCTGAGCCGAAGTCGGATGCTTAACCGACCAAGCCACCCAGGCGCCCCCCCCCATTTTTTTTATAAGAGAGAAACTGTGACTCCTCATAGCCTCCAGTTTGAATGTACAATTAGTTATATTATTCACAGTGAATATGAGTCATGTGTCTAAGCATTTTTATATTTTGTTAATCCTTCAGGAAAAATGATGCACTCCTTTAAAAATCTTTTGGTTGTCAACCTGTTTTCTTTTTTAAATATTTTTTTAATTGAAGAAATAATGGGAAATAATGCCCAACTAGAGAAAATAGAGAAATGCAGAGGAAAAAATAATGTCAACCTTTTTTCCATGAGCCAAAGACAACCACTGCTAGCATTTTGGCCTCTCTACTAACAGCTAGCATCCTTTCTGCGTTTAAGGTCTTTTATTGAATGATGAGCTACTTATGTATACTATTTAGTAGTGTTTAAAATGTATCAAAACCTAGGTTTTCCTCCTGTCACAAAAATTCTTCATAAATATCCACTTTAATAACTGTAATGTATTTTAGCTTGCATTATCATAGTGTAGTTTTCCTTTTTAGAAATATGGGCTGTTTCCAAATGTCCACTTACCTAAAATTCTTTGGGGAGGTTCTCGGAGCCCCCTTTGATCAGCCCACCAGCTGTGCTGCAGCTGTGGAACCTGCTTTTGGTCCTAGTCTGGGCTATCATTGTCTACTCCTGTGTTTACTCGGGCTCTTCCCTCTAAACTAGAAGGCTCCCCCCACCCTCTCTCCTGTGTTTATGCGGGCTCTTCCCTCTAAACTAGAAGGCTCCCCCCACCCTCTCTCCTGTGTTTACGCGGGCTCTTCCCTCTAAACTAGAAGGCTCCCCCAACCTTCTCTCCAAATGTCCTCATCTTGCAGCCTCACTGGCTCCCATTGTTCCTGTCCCTCAGCGTCTACAGGAAGCAAGCCATTCTTGAGCCCTTAAAACTGAGTTAGGTTCCGTTCCTTGATGTTTTTTTTTCTCCTAATATTCTCACAACTCAGACCTCTACCATACTAAACTATAATTTCCTGCAACTTACTAATATTTCCAACTAGACTAGAGGTAAGTGACCCTGAGAATTGTGTGTTTCGCTTCCACGGGTGCATACTTCACAGCTGGTGGAGTATCTGACACATGGGAAACACACAGTATGTGCCATCATATCTGCACCAACAGAATGGATGCCTTTTCTGCCCACGTTATTGTCAATATCAAGCATTCTAACTTTTCATTCACAAAACTAATAGTGTCCATTTTTTTTATGCCAAGCAGGTGTAATTTTGATTCTTTGACCATTGACGGGGTTGAACCTCTAACTATTTTATTTGTAGTAAATGCTTTTCTAACTAAACCCAGACGACAATAGTAGAATGGGCCCTCCTTCAATTCCAAAGATGGGAAATATTCTTACATTGACTTTACTGGGCTGACCTAAATATTTTGAATGGTGTTGGGCGTCTTTGGAGTTTCAGAAAAGAGCCCCACAAAATCCTAAGTACACAGAGGACGATGAGGGCCTGGAGGGTTGGAGAGACAAATACTCAGGTCTCAAATGGTGAAATGCCTCTTGGTGCCCTGTCAGCTGGGACATCTCCTATTCTTCTGGTAACCTCATGTCACATTACCTAAGTCTGTTCCTTCCCTTTGCATAAGGGTTAACGTGGTGGCCTTGTCCTAAGACATGCCTGGGAGTGAGCAAAACCACCGAAGCAGCTTCCTGCCCCATCTTTGCAAGTCTCACGTTAAGGGGTACCATTTCCTCTCTAGCCAAGGTGGACAATGCTTGTTTAGCCTCCAAATTAAATGGTTCCATGCCGAAGCCGCCCGGCTAGCTCAGTCGGTAGAGCATGAGACTCTTAAATGGTTCCATGCCAGCAGGTTTTCTTTTTCCCTTTTTCCGGGGGCGGGGGTGGGGGGAGGATAAGGAGTCCCTTTTTAAAAAGTAAATAATGTGCAAACAGATTTTTGTGCTGACTGGTGTGCACCCTCTAAGATGGGCTAAGAGTCACCTCACTCTCGCTTACTTTTCACAGGGCAGAATCAGTCCTTATAAAATATTGCTTCCACACCTAGACTGTTGGATTCAGTCATTCTTCTTGCTCCCTTTTTAAGGGAACTAAGAGTAGAATATTAAAATTTAACAGTAAAGCTTTTAAACTTACCATGTAAAAATCAAACTGTGTGAATCAGATGTACCTGTTTTCCATCCCACACCTTAGAGGCCATCTGTAACCACAGTCAACTCAACTGTGAGAGGCCATTGCTTAAATCGTAAACAGGCCACCATTTTTATGCTGTTTACTTCTGTTGCCTCTTTCTCATCAAACCCATGGCTTTGGCAGGAAGGAGATTAATTGGCCTGCTGAATTTAACCCTTCTTATAGAAATATATTGCTGTTGGGAATAGGTGATGCTTATGGTATATTAATAGATGAACGAAAGCAGATTATGCAAGAGTATGATCCCATAAAAATTATAAGTATGCATGTATGTGTATATACATATGTATATACACATACATGCATATGCAGAAATTTGCATTTATACACATATATATACACATGTATATACACATGTAGAAATCCTGCTTATATAAACATCTGTGTGTATACATGTGTTTCTGTGTATCTTTTCACACATGCATATACACATACACAATGTCTGGAAGAATATAATCCAAAATATTAAGAGTTCTTATCTCTAGGTGGATGTTTCTGGATGATTTTTATTGTCTTCTATTTGCTTAGGTATTTTTTCCCTTCAGTGAACATGTGTTACTTGTGCCATTTAGAAAGGTTAAAATTTAACCTGTTACTAAAAATCATTTCCCTTTTAATAATTAATTATTTCTCCATATTTGCATTTATAGCCCAAACTTAGCATGGCCAAATGCAGAAGAAATGTGGAAAACTTTTTGGAAGCCTGTCGAAAATTAGGAGTACCAGAGGTAACATCAAACTTAGTCCCAATAACCATGTTTTGGTACCGATTTCATTTAATGCATGTGTTTGAGACCACTGAATGAATGTACAGATTTACACATCCTTTGAAGTCTCAGTCTTTTTTGAGGAATAATGTTGAATAAGTTACATAAAATTTTAGTTGAATTCCTCTATTACAGTGAAATTAAAATGGCTTAAAGCAGTATTGGTCAATACTGAGGGAAAAGAGTAGAATTTCTTTATGGTTTTGAAATAAATGCAAAATTCCAAACTTGAGAAAAACATGTAGTCAGCTTGATTCTCTACTCCAAGAACAAAAATTGCTGAGGCTCCATTGAGCCATCTGGCATGTTCCATAGGGTAGAATTTTGGAGGTGATGGTTTTCCTTATCCAAAGCTGTTATGCAAAGCACACCTGTAGTGAACTCCTAATTTGTTGATTTCCATTCTGTGTAGTTGCATTTTGGGTATGTGGATCAAAATAATATTGAAAATATTGTAATTATTGTTATTATTATCATTAATCATTACCACTAATAATAACAATGTTTGTATGTTGCTTTGTAATTTGTTAACTGTTCGCAGTTCCATTCCCCCGTTAACCCACTGTAGATCCAATTGGCATTCCTTATAGCCAGCCCAACTATAGTTGGCTACTTTGTCTTTCTCCCAAGCTAAGCCCCACCCTCAGCCTCAGCCTGATGGCTAATTTGGGGCTTTTAAAGGCTTTGCTATTAGTAACAAAATCCACTCAATCTGGGGATAAGTTGAGAAGTTGATAATCATTGTGATAAACAGATATGGACAGTAATTACATTTTGAAAAATTTTCTTCTATGTTTTCTAACATGCCAGGGATAAAGTAACTACAAACTCTGCTGTGAAATACTGTTTATGAGTATGTGAAGGAATTGCGTTGCAACGTAATTCTACCCAGTGGTAGGAGTTAGTTATTGGAGTTGAGAAAGACTTATTCTCCCTCCCACCATCCCTCCCATCTTCCTCTTTTTCCCTCCATCTTTCCTTCCTTCCTTTCTTCCCGCCCTATCTTTTAGCTTGTTAAGGTTCAAAGGTAAGGGGTTATTAGTGGTGCATTTTTTATCTTATTTGAGGGCAAGGAGAGAATTATTAAAGCACCATTAAGTCAGAACTGTATCCATAAAGAAAACCTTATAAATTCACGTTTAAAAAGAGCGTAATCTTTATATAATGGATGAAATGTCTTTGTGATCAATCCAAATGTCTTTCAGTAATGTTAATGTTAATCTCTGTCTCTATATTGCATGTGTATGTTTTAATATTGCATATACATTCTCAGCTTCAAATATTTGTGAAAATTCTTATACACACACTATTTTTAATAATTTGACCATCATGGGCTAATAAGATTTCCATGTGTGAATCAAAACTATCCTACTAGGTTTCAGACGATAAATTATTTGTGTCTGTGCCAGAAAGCACTGATGACTTACAGCCTAATCCCCTGTGATATTTTTAAACTCATCAAAAAAATTTTTTTTGGCTTATGGTGATACAAAATGAAATGGAAATGCCCTTAACCAAGTGTTGTGAATAAAGGTTGGTAATTATAATTTTCTTTCAAAGTAGGGAAAAGGAAATTAAATTACCATAATATGCAGAGAAAATTTTATCATAATTTCTGAATCATGCCCCTAGCAAAGTGTCCCTTGCACTAATCAGTAGCTCATAATTTCCGGGAAGATTGAATTACAGGGAATAAATAACCTTTTTTGCCAGTGTCCCATTTAACTATGCTTAGTAAGAAATATATTACTTAGGCCAGTTTTGAAATTTTTTAAAGATTTGAGGTGACTTTCAAGTTTGCACCGTGTGTAATGTGCATGTATGGTTGTGTGCATGCTTGTGTGTGTGTGTGTGTGTGTGTGTGTGTGTGTGTGTGTGTGTGTTATCCATCCTAATGGATAATCCAGTAGCATTTCACTGGTGACTAGAGTTACATGAAGCTTTTTGCTACTAGAGAAAGTCTGTTGGTTAACTAGCAATTGAACTTCTTTAATCAGATGTGTTAAAGTAAGGAAAGAATATTCTAGTGGAAAACTAGAAATTGCCATTGGAAGGCAATTGGCAAATCTCCCTGTATGCTCAAAGGAGCATACTTTCATCTCACGGAATGAATTAGAAATACATGATTGGAAATGAAATCTTTCATCTGGGTGTATGATAGTTGGGGGAGGGGTGAAATGACTCCCTTCCCCTTAGGTATGCTTCTTTCACTAGCGGGGGTGAAGTTTTAATGTACGTGTTTTAATGTAGTATAAACAATTGCTTATTTACACTAAAAAATAATATATCACAAGCCTAATTGCAGAAATTCTCCATTTACAGTCAGATATTTGAAAAGGCTGGTACCTGAAAACACAGAGAACCTGGGCCATTACTTTCTTAATTGCATCACATTTAATATTTGGGTACAAAACAGTCATTGATTTCTCAGCCAAAAACATAGTTATTTCCTCAATTTGCAAGCTTTTCCTGCTTCTCCACCCGTTACTTACCTACTCACTTACACTCACAAGTCACAGAGATCTTGAATTCTGTATTTGATAAGCTAAATACTAATTGACAGTGATGAATCACCCTGTAGAGACTGAGAAGTCACAGCTGTGCTCTAAGCTTTGCATTTGTTGTCTTTTGTAATAGAATCACCGTTTGAAACTAGAAGGCAAAGTCAGCATCGGCAGCTTCTATAATTTGTCAGGTTCCTGTGGATGGAATGCGGTTGCTGAGCAGATTTAGTTAAATTTTTACAAATAAAGTAATATGAAGGGATGGAAGTAATTTTAAAATTGTTCCAGTTGTTCTAGTGCATTATGTTTTCTTTAGAAGTCCCCATGGACACAATCCCAGCTCTATACCTCGGGGTCGGTCAAGGTTCATGAAGCATTTTACTCTGCACTTGGGTAGCGAGGTTCTGGTGTGGCTTACTGTAAATGTGGCTTCTTCAAATTGGCTGCATTTGGAATTGCAGGCAGGGAAAGCAGCCCAGTCAGTGTATTTGCAGGAGGTTAGCACATGTAGATGGGTAAGGCACCTCCAGAGCTCTGGTGTGTGGTTTGTGACGTTTGGGTAAGGCTGGATCCTTGGCTCCTTAGTCGGTGGGGACAGACAGGATTTGGAACAGCAGCTGCCACTGATGGAAAGAAGATGACATCACAGAAAGAAGTTACCGATGGGGACCTGGAGAAATTCTGTTAGGGTGACAGGAGAATTGCTTGCCATCAACTGAGAGGGATTTGGCATGAGGTGGAGGTTTGCTGATGAGAATACCAAGGAAAGGTCCTTACAAATGAAGTAGACGGAGCGTTTGTGGACAACTTTCTTTCTCCATGTTGGGATGACATTCTTTCCAATAGTTCTTTTAAAAAAAAAAATTTTTTTTAATGTTTATTTTTGAGAGAGAGAGAGAGAGACAGAACATTGAGTGGGGGAGAAGTAGAGAGAGAGAGAGACAGACAGAATCCCAAGCAGGCTCCAGACTCTGAGCTATCACCACAGAGCCTGACACGGGGCTCAAACTCACAAACAGATCGCAACCTGAAGGGAAGTCAGACACACAACCGACTGAGCCACCCAGGTGCCCCTCCTTCCAGTAGTTACTTCAATGTACATTATTCTTCCTTCCTGCTGTCCATTTTAAGTGCCTTGGGTTTTTGGTTTTGGTTTTAGGACCAGTTCCCCAACTAAAGGGACACAAACTGAGTGAACACAATGTGGAAGGAGAAGAGTGAGTGGGTGAAAGGGATCTGTGAGCCCGAAGAGGGAATGCATAAAGTCTGGGGTCAATGATCCCCCACTTAAGCTGGTAACCAGTTATGTGCCCTGAGGCAAAGTCCTTAAAATTAGCAGCAGTTAACCATTCGTTGAGGACTTGTTATACATGCATCATCTTAAAGACTTCTTATATACATGCATCATCTTAAATGCTCACTGTTGAGGGTCGGAGGTAAATATTTTCTCGCCGTACCCTGAGGAAACAGAGTCCAGAGAGCTTATAATTCCCTAAACTCACGCTCACAGCCGGTAGCCATAGACATGGCGGTTTGAACCGGTTGAGTCCCCGCCCCCCCACCCTGCTCTGCAAACTGCAGGTGTTGGGACTTGAGAAGTAAATATAAGCCCATTCTTCAGAGCCCTCGAGTCTTTTCAAATGGCCAGCTCGGGAGGGGAGGGAGAGCCAAGTGGGAAGACTACAGATAGTTCTCGCCCTCCTGCATCAGCCAGAGCAGTTTCTGTTTTGTCAATAGCATATATTAGATTTCTAGCTAAGATTTTCTTTGGGGGGGGTGGGGGCGGTTAGGAAGCATCCTGTTGCTAAGCTTAGTTTGAAAGTCACAGACCTCTCCGCTTTCTCTGAGCTGTAATACTCCATGAAAGTCCATTTCCGTAATTACCTCTCTCTCATCCACTGCTTGGCGGTGGGCGAATTCACCTCGGGTGCATCAGGGTGCCCTGGAAAATCTGGGGATTGGGTGGTGGTGCCGGCATCAACTTGATCTTGAAGACTGACCTCCCCTTGGTGGGCTTCCAGCTTCTTGAGGATATGTTCTTTATATCCCCCCAAAATCTGACCTGAAGTCATGAGGCTGTGAATGGGCAGACTGAGGCTTCTTTTCTGAGTCACCTGGGCCATGCTTGGCCTCTGTGCTTGATGTAGAAGATTCACTGTTGATTATTGGGGATTTCCAATTGGATCCAAATTTAGGGCTGTTTGGGGCTCTTTTTAGTATTGTCTCTGCTCAAAAGAAATCTCTGATTTACAAAGCATTAAAGTTATTAAAAAATAGAGAATTATATTTTGGTTCACAAGGGAAATTTTCCTACTCGGTTTTAAATAAGGAGCCTTGGCCTCAGACCTCTGTAAGGAGCTTAATTTAAGACTTGCTTTCTTTAGAGGAGAAGGGAACTTAGATGAAACGGGCTTTGATTTTGAGCTGCCCAGCCCTTTGTAGCCACTGTTGTCTGCAGAGGGAAAACAGAGGAGAATTAAGGGCAGCAGCTCTACCTCTGTAGACACCTTGGCCGCACAGGGCCCCCACCTGCCTGCCTGAGCAGCACAGACGCCAGGGGCTTGCGGGACCGTAGGGTGTCCCTTAGCTTCTACATGGGCCAAAGGGAGTTACAAATAAGATCCTGGAGGGGCACCTGGGTGGCTCAGTTGGTTAAGGGGCCGACTTGGGCTCAGGTCATGATCTCGTGGTTCGTGAGTTCGAGCCTTGCGTCGCGCTCTGTGCTGACAGCTTGGAGCCTGGTGCCTGCTTCAGATTCTGTCTCTCTACCTCTCTCTCTCTCTCTTTTTCTCTCTTTCTTAAAAATAAACATTAAGTAAAAAAATTTTTTTTAAATCTCAGAGTGCATTTTGGATTCTAACCATGATCCTGTTGCTAAAGAGGATTGTGTTCATATTATGGCCGAGTCTTCAGTGCCTTTCATATTTGCCTTTCGTTGTTTTCTAAAATGGGATACGGTAATTGAAAGTGTCAGTAGTAACTTTCCTACTGTCTGTGAGGGTTTAGGAAATTTGTAACTAATCTGAATTATTTTTTTTATTGGCAGGCATTCTATAAATTGAAAACACGTTGTTGTAATCTTGAGAAATGAGTTCTTTCTCTTTGACCTTTATGCCTCTTTTTTCCCCTTTAGCATCAATTCAAATCATAATAAGTACTTTTCTGGGATAGGCTGAGATTCTTTTCTTTTTAATGTTTGTTTGTTTAGAGAGAGAGTATGCCCTTGTGAGCAGGGGAACAGGCAGAGAGAGCGGGAGAGAGAGAATCCCAAGCAGGCTCCATGTTGTCAGCACAGAGATCATGACCTGAGCCGAATTCAACAGTCAGACACTTGACTGACTGAGCCTCCCAGCTGCCCCTGGAATGAGATTCTTCCTACAAAATTCATTTGGCTTTTACGTTTATATTGGTTAATTCTGAGTCTGAATAACCAGAGGTGAAGACCGACACATTTATTATTTTGTTAACAACAATTTAAAAATTTGTAATAGATTAAAAAGGACTAGTCTCTAGCTTGTAAAATCAGGCCCAATTTCTTACAGGTGGTTTGTGTTTACCATTGAGAACGTAAGAATTCTTTCCCACTGTGCGTCTCTCTGGGCAGTGGTCTAACAGCCTTTCATGAATGCATGGTTGAGAAGAACCATTTTAAAAGCGGCATCTTCAAAAGGTTTTAAATTGCAATTCTAGATAAAGTAGTTTCCTGATACAACAGTTACCCTCCAAGTTCATAAAATTGATGATTAGTTCTGTGTATTTGGAGAAAACTGTGAAAACCCTTCACTACCTCACTCAACTCCCCACCAGATTATACCTTGTCAGTCAGAGCTTTACATGTTCAGAATGGCCGTCAATGTTCCTGAGCTATGTTACCTTAGGTTTAAAGAAAAAATACTTTGTAATCGTGTTGACCTTAAAAGTTAAAATTATATTTATTTAAAAAAAAACTTTTTTAAAAAATGTTTATTTTTGAGAGCGAGACACAGCACAAGTGGGGGAGGGGCAGAGAGAGAGGGAAACACAAAATCCAAAGCAGCTCCAGGCTCTCGACTGTCCACACAGAGCCCAACGCAGGGCTCGAACTCACAAGCTGTAAGATCGTGACCTGAGCCAATGTTGGAAGCTTAACCAACATTGAGCCACCCAGGCGTCCCTAAAATTAATAAAATGAATATATTCTAAAATTACTAGAATTTAGACTGCAGGACACACACAACATTTATAATCTAGACCTTTTTCCAGATCTGTCTACATTTCCGTTTGCATCCACAGTATTGGGGGAGGCTCGGCCAGTCTTTCATAGTAAGTAAGCTTAGTCACACTTTCTTGAATTAACCTTGGCAGTTGTGACTTCTGTTCTTTGTAGTGGGAATTAGCGTCCACACTTGCCTCTGAGGACTCTGAGTGTATTCACTGTGCCTTTCAAATGCCTTGCAGTAATTACTAATGCTCTGTCCTACAGGGTGAAATTTTGCCTCTTTCCATTTTCTTCATTTTTAGTATTTTCCTGTTTTAATTCCAAGAGAAAAAAAATGCACAATCTCTAAGTGCCGCTCATTAAGACTGTAATTTGGTAGGCGCAGGATCAGAAAATTCATTTCCCCTAGCGGTTTCAGCCCTGTTTCCTAGCACGGTGTCCTTGAGGTTGCTGTGGCAGTTTGGGCTGTGGGACGTGGGACAGAATCAGAGCGCAGGTCTCAGAGGACCCCAGCAGCCCACACTCCACACGTTACGGCGATTCCAGTTTTTGCCTACCAGACAATCTTAGACCCATGCCTTTTCCTTTAGAGATCACAATTTAGTTTAAACCAAACACCATGGACTGTGAGTCTAGGCCCTACCCACTTTAATCTGATATCTGAATTAAGCCCCGAATCTGTGGCATCACGAAATTAATTCCAGGACAAGAAGAATGGTCTGTGTAGGCTCCCCATGCGAGAACTGTGCTACTCAAGAACACTGTAAGGACTATTCGATTCAAGTTCTTGGAGGGCATTGCTGGGGAGCAGACCAGACATTTTCCCTAGGGTTCTGGGAAGGGTTTTAAAGCATAGACTGGAGGTAGAATGATTTGCTTTTGCTGTGGAAATACCCACTTCTGTGAAAATTCACATTTCAGTTTGTGGACGCCTTATGTCTTACGTCTGCTTTGCTCAGTTTTCACTGGTTCAGCACAACATTGCAATAGAGAATTCTTATTGCAATAACACGTCTTTCCTTAGATGTTTCCCCATCTGCTAATCCTTGACCAGTGTCTCTCTCCCAGTGAAATCAAATCTATGTGTAGATGTTTTAAGTCTTGGGAAAGTAACAGCAGTAGCTTGATTCCTCCGAATCCACTGAGAAAAGCTGCATGATCTGAATCGATGTAACGTGGCTTACTGTCTTTAAAAAGTCTTAAGAACAGCATCTTTACCTTCATAAATTAAAATTAGAATGTTTTTAGTCTTATCCATCGTGCTTGATATTATAGCATTTCTTTTCATCTGAGGGCATCAAGCTGACTTCAGAGGATATAAGACAGCATCTTTATCTTAGAAGCTTTCAGTTGCTCTGTGATTTGCATCTGCTTAGCAATGAGGCTAAAATAAAGGGGAAAACTGTAGCAAAGTATGATATAACATATATATCGTATATATGTTTTTAAATGCTTTGCCAGACTTGAAATAAAGCTGCATTTATGAACTATATCTTAAATAGTTTCAATTCTTGTTTCATTTGGACACAAAACTACTTGCATGTTGACATATCAGTCGTAATCCGTTATAATCACTGTTAATGTTAATCTGTAGTCCTTTCCAGTTCAGGAAGTCATTGTATCAGGAAACTGCTTCCTGACAAGAGCAGATATTTGGAGGCCAACTCAGAAGACCCGTGCCCTACCATACGTGTTTAGTGATGAATAAATTTACATGGTTATCCCACGTGGGGGGGTGCACGTTTATTCTAACCGCACATCTAAGAAGCCTCCTTTAGACTTTTGGTTTATGTGTGACTGCAAAAACATGAAATTTAACGTGCTTTCTGACACATGTAGGAACACAGGTAAAACCAGAGTTCCCCGGAGTCTATCAGTAACCCTAGAACAAAAATGAATTAGGTGTATGTGTTACCTTTCAGAGAGGAGTACTTTATATTCACTGAGTCTTCATAAACCAGGGTGAAAAAAAAAATACATTGAGAATGGTGAGGACAGGTGGGGATTCAACTTGGAAGCTTACGTTTTGCCCTTAGGCGAGGTTATGTCCTGAATGTCCCTAGTGAAAAGCTCTTATTTCTATGCCATTGGTGAGCACGTGATACCACCTGGCTATTAAAACTGTTTGGACGCCAGTAACATCCAATTGAAGAGCGTGCTGTTCCTTAGTAGTGGCTTTGTGGGTGAAGGATTTCCTTGTGCTACTTGCATAAAACACTTTGGGTATGCTACTTTGTTTTGTAACCGGTTAAAAAAATCTTTGGTGGAATGGGTTTTACCTGCTTGAAATAAGGGGTGAGTCTTGCCATTTGCTAGTAACCAAAAATGTGTGCTTCTTTCCAGCTGTTCTTCCGTGTAGTTTTAATTGTACGCACTGTCTCTTTCTGTTCTAATGGCTGCCCACGGAATAGGCCGACCTCTGCTCTCCGTATGACATCCTGCACTTGGACTTCCGTCATATTCGAAAGACTGTTGACACTCTGCTGGCCCTTGGGGAGAAACCCCCACAACCAACTTCTGCCCTCCGCTCCAGGGACCTTATAAGCTTCTGTCTTGTCCATATTCTCTTTATAGTGCTGATCTATATCACTTACCGCTGGAATGCTCTGTCCGCATAACGTGTGCATGTGCATCCAAACAAACACTCTGCTGTGTCACCCTGAGCCATCACAGGGCCCTTCCTCCCTCTGAGCCTCTGCCTTGCCAGCTTCCATCCCTGTCATCTCTTTAGTAGTCTCTCGAGTTTTGAAGGGAACGCTACCAGTCAGGTTTTCCCAAGGCACAGACTTTATAGAGTGCAGTTCCCATTAAATAATCTCTCTCGCTTCCTAAAAACCAGTGACAGCAGAGTGTATCGAGACCTCATGCTTTCTCACTCACATAGCTGCCCTGGGTAGAGTGGAAGAAGATGCCAGAACAGGAGCAGAGGGGATTTAGGATATGGAAGTCTTTCCTTTGGGTCAGTGTCAGATCCTAATTCAGGAATGGGCAGTTGAGGTGTAGTGGAGCCACCTTGCGGAGAAGACAGGAAATCAGCATTTTGGGCCCAATTCGGTCTAGAAAAGTCTTTAATAATACCGTTATTGACCAAGTTGAAAAATACCGTCAGTGAATGACTGCTTTGCCGGCCATTCAGTTGGTTTCCTCCCTGTTTCCCTCAATGGGAGTGTTGCTGCCCACTTCTACCCTGAAGTGAGAAAAGCTACCCTGAGCAAGCCCCTCTGCCCTGCTGCAGGGGAAGGAGCTGTGCAGCGTGGGGCTGGGGAAGGAGGGGCCATTGCTCTTAGAGCGCCACCTGGAAGATTCACTTGCACATCACTTCCCGCATAGTTTTACGTAAAACTTTTACTCCTTGCTAGGTCTACCCTGAGGCTCTTAGAAAAGCATTTTCCAGAAGGGATTTCTATTTTTAAATAATGTAATGGGTCGTTTTGCTTTTTTGCTGCATCACATGATAGCTTCAGGTCAAGAACGTGATGGATTTGACTGTATTTGTTTTCAAATAAAGCCATGAGTCATGGAACATTCTTGGTCTGAGGACGTGGGTTACTATGGCAGAAGCCAACAATAAGATTGCTCTCATTTTAGCAGAATGTAGTTTCCCTAATGACTTGACATTTCCATTTAACCTTCTGTTTCCAGTGACATGAGCAAGCTGCTTCTATTCCTAAGTAAGCTTACAGGATTATATATTAACTAAATCTGCTTTTGGAGCAATGTGATTGATCAGTTTGTAACTAAGAGAAAAAAAAAAACAACACACATTAGAATCTTGTCTCGGCCAAGATATTCCTGGTTCTGGGATTTCTGTTTCTAATATGAGAACGCCCTGCTTGAGGTTTGGACAGTTTCTCCTCTGCTTCATTACACATCTGGGTGCCACGTACTATTTCTTAAATTTGAGGGATGATGACATTAACTTCCTCAAGATAAATTTCTAGTTCACAGAGATGCGCGAAGAGTCTCCATCCATGGCTACTAAGAAGATAATTTTAGTTTTCTGAACGTGTCCATGAATCCAGGGGACTTGAGAATATGGAAAACCCACATAGTGAGAAGAGTATATTTATAAATCTTTTTTGTTGCTAAATCAAGTCAGATTTTCTAACCGGAAGCACTCTTCCCTCAAAGATAGCTCTTCCCTCCTGATTTTGTGTGGACTTGTGAAGTACAGGGTATGCGGAAGTTGTCTAATGAAGCTCGGTTATGTATAAACAACCCACAGATGTACTGAATTGCTTCTGGTACCCTTCAGCCTGTAACGCAATGAAACCCCTTTGTGCAATGTCTCATGAGCACCCTAAACCCTAAGTTGCTTAATAAACACATTTCAAGTGATTTCTTCCAGGTTTTTATCAGCCCATCGATACACTGATTTGCCCACCTAGAACAGCCTTTGCTTTTCCATCTGGCTCTACTTTGCACTGACGCTGCCCTGTAATGATCACTGTTGTTTGGTTTTTTTCTTCTTTGGGAGGGGTGGGGGGCAAAAGGGAAGAAGGGAGATGACTTACAGGGGGGAACTTGGAAGAAAATCCTATCAATCAAAACGGAGTAGAACAATCATGTGAGATCAGATTTAATTTTTGGTGCTGAGCTGACATCATTCTCTGGCTCTGTCCATATTTCAATTCTGGCCTCAAAGGTTCTTTGGATGTGCTTTCATTTCTCCTGTCATTAATGTATCTGTCCCCTGACGTGCTGCTCCTCTTGGGATCTGTTGAATGGCATTTTTTTTTTTTAAATCAGGAGGCATAGTAACTAGCAGAACACAATTAATTTAGCCCTTTAGGCAAAACTTTGAATGAACTGTCTTGCCCATTGTCAAGCTGTTCATTTCTATACAGAATATTAAGCCCCCCCGTGGTTCTTCCCCAGAGTACCCGCACACCAACTCATATGCTCTCGTGATGCCTGCCGTTACAGTGTGACCGGGGATGCAAACTGATGTGCTTGTCGTCTGAGAGCTGGTCGGGGATTTAGTTGTGTGATTTGTACATGCAATCCTAAATTTCCTTCCTCACACAAGAAGGACCATTTTCCTAGTACTTCCTTCCAATGCCTGCTAAAGAGAACCAATTATTTATGTTCTGTCTTTGAAATAGAAAGATCTATTTGAAATAGAAGGTTCTCTTTCTCCAGCTGCCCCAATTGATGGCAGCTTGCCACTCAGCATTAGGATTTCCACAGTGTGTCCCAGCTAATGTGCTCTTCATTCCTTCTATTTATAGATTCGTAATTTGTAAGTGGCTCACAGTTCTGGGGAGAGACACCTATGAAATGGGGCTGGGGGAGAGGCGCTGTAGAACTCCAAAGTTAGACAACTAAGTAGGAGTTTCATCAATGAGAACAGGTAAAAAAAAGGCACTTGATATCCTGATACCATTTATTTGTAAGAAATTAAATTTAATGCGAGGGTCGTCTAAAATCCACACTAGTCCCTGTCATAAGATCAAAGGATTTTTACCTTACAGGGTAAAAGGAATGGACAGTGGATTAAAATTTCAATCCAATGGCTTTGGATTGAGTGGAAAAATATTTTAATCCCATTTTAAGAGATTCTGCGTTTTTTAAAAAAATTGTTTTAATGTTTATTTATTTTTAAGACAGAGTGTAAGCAGGGAAGGGGCAGAGAGAGAGGGGGATACAGAATTCGAAGCAGGCTCCAGGCCCTGACCTGTCAGCACAGAGCCCAACGCAGGGCTCGAATGCCCATTGAGATCATGACCTGAGCCTAAGTCAGACGCTTAACCAACTGAGCCTCCCAGGCGCCCTGGAGATTTTAGTTTTTAAGATTAGGCTTCAGGTTTTGAAATTAGTTCTCAATAAAAAATCAGATACATAGAATGTGTGCTTTTTTTCTTTGAGACTATCAGGGTCCAGTTCCTTGGCTTTTCACTGCGATTTTTATTTGTGCCTGTGTTCATTCATTCATTCCTCAATATTGAATGGGCACTCTTTGAGTAAGGCTGTGTGGTAGACCTGGGGGATAAAAAGGTGACCATGATACATGACCCCCGTCTTCGAAAATCTTGCAGTCGAGACCAGGAGCCAGCAAAATTTTTCTGTAAAGTGCCAGATTGTAAGTATTTTATGCTTTGTGGGCTCTACAATCTGTTACACAAACTACCCGGTCCTGTTGTGGTCTGGAAGCAGCCATGGATGACTCATACGTGAAGGGGCGTGGCTGTGTCCCCATAAAACTTTGTTCACAAAAACAGGCTATGGACTGAATTGGCCCGCAGGCAGTGGTCTTTGGAGCCCTGATCTAGTGGACAAATAAAATGGAATTCAGTGTGATACGAGATTCTGCAAAGCACAAGGCAAGGAATCAGACCCTGATGGGTAACGGTCTGTGAAGCCTTCTTGCCCTTGTGCCATGTACCCTGCGACCTGGAAGAGGAATAGCCAGATGAGGGGGGGGATGTGTTCTGCGGAGGTGAGAAAAGGGGCGGATGTGTGTGGAGAAAGAGGCGTTCTGGAGGGAGGAAGCACTGGAAGATGGCCTGGCTGGAAAGCAGAGAATCAAATGAGGAGTGATGAGACGCCCTCTCAGTCTGTAAGGGTTTAACGTGGTCTCCCTCTTAGTTGGACGACACTGACCCTCCTGAGCAGGAACTGGAAACTCTCTCAGTGTGAAAATAATGCAGACAGTCTTGTTGTAGGTTCACTCACTTCAGTGCCAGGAACCTGCATGTGAGCAACAGACTGAATGATATGGAATCTGCTGATGTAAATGACTTTGGTTTAGTCAAGCGGCTGGCCTGGAAGGAGGCATGTGGCCATTTGGGAGCACAAGGAGCTAGAGAAAGAGGACAGCCAGGCAGGGCTGCTCCCATGAGGCGTTTTCGGCCAGGGCACGATCGATGTCTGTTTCTGCCTTTGAAGAGAAGCCGAACGAGGATCCCCGCGTGATGTTGAATTTGTTGGGGGTTACCGCAATAGGACTCCGAGGGTCTAGAGGCCTCTTCCTGTCCCAGGGGCCGCAGATGCACCATACTCCCCCGTTGAAGGAATTTCTGGGAAGGAGCTTGGTGTTGTAGAAGGAGCCCCAGCTTTGAGATGAGACTCATCTTCAGATCCTGGTTCCGGTACTTAAGAGCTGTATGACTTTACCAGAGTTACTTAAACTCTACGTCCCCATTTTCCCATCTGTAAAGTAGAGGGATTATACCCACCTGGCACAGTTGTCATAAAGAATTAAGCGATGTAAATCTGTAGCATTGGCACCAAGCCTGTAGGAAGGGGCCCGGGAAGCCTTCCTAAGGTAACATTTAGTCTTTCTGGCTTGCCTGCCTTTTCCAGCCCTATTTGCTGTGGCTCCAAAAAGAGCTGGATGAGGGGATGTGAGGGAACCTTACTGATTCCACCATGGGAGAAGCAGCAGCAAGCACACGTTCTTCGGAGGGGATCAGAAGCATTATATTTCTGTAAGATACTACTTCATGACTCTGCTCTGTGCTTTGGAAGGAAACACAGCAATGGTGCCACATTCTCAAGAAGAGCCACTAGGCTTCTCTAACAGTGAAATTGAAATGCACTTAAAGTTCATGTAAATGTATAGTGATTCCCGCTTTAAATCCATTTTAGACCGGTTTCGGTGGCCCTTCTCTGTCCCTTCTGACCCAGCCATAACTCTACGGCAGTTCCTTCCCCATCTCAACTTCTAGGTCACTTCAGGGACCCTCTCCCCATGCCCCCATGGACATGCAGTGGCAGGTCCAGTGTGTGGAAGATGGCCTTCTGGCCTTCCTTACTGTCCTTGCTCAGCCTGTCAAGCAGTGCCTCAGCTCATAATTCCATCAGTCTTCACCCCAGTCCTGTGACGATACAGCCTGAACTGCCATGTTTTTGTTTCTGCTAGCTCATGCCAGTCTTCCTAGGTTACCACCAACTCCATCCAAGTAATCTGAGGGCACTTCCGGGTTTCTTCAGGGCATGTGAATGAAAGGAGAAGAGGCAGGAAGGATGTGAAAAAGTACCTTTTTCTGTCTCCTGTTTACTTCTCATTGCCAACTGTAAGGGTGGAAGGGAGAGCCTTGGACTCTGCACCAGGTTTAGGAGTGAGGAGACCAGGAAGTGAGAAAAGACCAGGAAGTGAGACCAGGAAGTGAAAAAAAGACCTGGGAGAGAGGGTGAAGCGAACTCAGCCTGTGATGTCTGCAGAAGTCCTGTCAGCAGGAGGCTGAGACCTCAATACTTTCCCATCCCTGTGTCTCTGGAGCCCCCAGCCTTTCCCAACCATGACCTCTAGCTTGGAACCACTCTTTAATGGGACCAGGGCAGTCATGAATGGAGACATGTTGAATCTTAAGCAGGACTTAGGATAAGGCACGTAGCCCCAGAAAAGCCATGTTGTACACAGTTTAGACCCTATGGAAATATTAGTACTTAAATTCAGGAACATTTAGGACTAAACATAAATAAACACTGTGGTCAAGAAGCAAAGTGTCTTTCAAGATGGCCTCGGTCATATGCTTCCTTCTAAGATTTCTATTTGTGTTCCTCACCTAGTGTTCAGTTGATCTCTTACTGTTTTTCTCAATGATTTATTGAGCTTATGTGTCATATAAAACTCTTTGTAATTTGATGCAAATATTTTATTTAGAGTTTGTTTATCTTTTAATTAGCTTTTTTTTTTTTTTTGACACATAGAGGCTTTAAACTTTAAGGCATAATCAGTTGTTTCTATCTTTTGTGATTTTTATACCATTTTTTAGCTTAGATAATTTTCCATTTATTTACAAGAGAAAATGCTAAATATTCATGTCTGTTTTATTAGGAGAGGTGTTTGAGTAAAAAAAAAAAGTTAACACTTTAGGGGCACCTGGGTGGCTCAGTCGGTTAAGCATCCCACTTCAACTTGGGTCATGATCTCATGGTTGGTGAGTTCAAGCCCCGCATTGGGCTCTGTGCTGACAGCTCAGAGCCTGGAGCCTGCTTCGGATTTTGTGTCTCCCTCTGTCTCTGCTCCTCCTCCGTTCGTGCTCTGTCTCTCTCTCTCTCTCAAAAATAAACATTTAAAAAAAATTTAATGATTTAAAAAAAACAGTTCTTTAATTCATTTCAAATTGATTTTAGCATATGGTGTAAATAGAAGACTTTATTTTTTCCCCAAGGAATACCTTGTATCAGGTGCTTAACCATAATAGTGGCCATTTGTGATTTCCTACAAAGGCAGATGTCAACTTATGTGCTGTGGGGATCATAAGAATGAAGTAAATACACCCCTGCCCTTGTGGAACCGATCTTAGCAATGAAATGCCAGATTGGGGTGATTTCACAAGCCATGGCAAATGGTGTCAGGGAAGGATATACACTGATGTCCGGCTGTGGCATGCCCATCCTGTCCTAGTGACCGCTCCTGACTCCCAGACAGAACCTCCCATCCTTTCTCAGATTGGCATGTGGCTACTAAGTTGGCCAGCAGCATAAACCTGCACACCCACCTAATATGCCATTGACAAGATAATCCTATTATGATACAGATCAGACACATGAAATAATGGTTGAAATTGTGCTTTAAAGAATCAGTTGTCCTATGTTGACATGTGGCCATTTCTTAAGACCTGGTGCCAGAGAGAGTCGGAGATACTCTTAATTTACCACAAGTTAGGGAAGGAGATAGGGATAGGGGCAAAAAGGTGGTTGAGAGAGTGTAGGAAGATGACATTTGCAGACAGTGGAACAAATTACTTGAGATGTCATGGCGTGTTCTTTAAAGACCTTTCTGAGGACAGAATGCCTGTATCTGTGGTAATTTATGGGGAGTCCTGCACCGAGGAAGTAGGAGGATCTGGTTCCTCGAGCACAAATCACATGAGACGCAGCAGAATTGTCCAAGATCCTGATTGGCTTCATGTTAAACACTGTGTCCGTTGCCTGGGGTGTGATGCATGTGCCATTTATACTGCCCTTAAAAACACAGCCATTGGGCTGTGGAGAACATACCATGATCTGGTAGACAAGAGGGAGTGTTTGCTGTGGATTCTTTTCCTAGCCAAGGAGACATACTCAGCAAGGAGATTCCCCTCATTCCCCGAGCCAAATGACAAAGGTTTGAAATTATCTTGTGTTCTTTTGTAAACTGTTTGGTTGAGCATGCAAGGTTCTCCCCATAAGGAGTGATTTGTGTCGATTATTTTCCTTGACTCACACGTACTGGCCATTTCCCAAGAGCAAAAATACAACATGAGGAAGTAACAGGACATTCGTGTCTTTGACAGTTTTACCAAAGAGTCTTAAAAGAGACACTAATGAAGGCTGTGGTTAAAATTACTTATTTACAAGGCTCTTGATAAACCATGAAGAAAGGATACCAGTCCACCAGCATGCCTCCATTTCAGAGATCACAGCAAATAAAATCAAGGTTTATGGTCATTATAACGGTACATGGTCAGTGTATAAATGAGTATATTAGTTCCCTTAAAATGTGTGAGAAGCTACTGGCAATTTGGCTTTATAAGAATGTAAGCTAATATATTCTCGGTGTTTGGTTTCCACCTGATTCTATGTAGCTCAGTTATTTAGCATAACGTTTTTTAAAATGTTTGGGTCTACTGCATATTTCAGAATGATTGGGAGACTTTCTGGAACGACCTTCACTTGTGAAAAATCAGTATTTTCTCTGCAAATACAGAAAAGATCTTTCCCAATGGGTTGAAAGCAAGGGAGAGAGCACAGTCTGAGACGATCAGACAGGCATATGTCAGAGCTCAACTCAGCTCCTGTCAGTGGTGTCCTAAGATTTTATGATTATGTTGCAGTCATCTAAAAATTGATGTTTTGTTCTTCTCCCTTTTAGGAAAAACTGTGTCTACCCCATCACATCCTTGAAGAGAAAGGCCTGGTCAAAGTGGGCATTACTGTTCAAGCATTACTAGATGTAACGGTAACGAAGTCTCTGTTCACATGAAACCAGCTCCTCTCCTTTGAGTCGGTTCAGACTCGTCTCTCGTCAGAGATCCTGAACTCTGCTCTCAGCACCTGTTCCTCCTACCCTCCCGCTCACTACCTGTCAGTTCCCTGGCTCTAGTTGCATTGAAGGGAGGACATAAGGGAAGATGTTTCTGCCTTTCAGAACTGACCTCCACTGTTAAGATATGAGAGAGATTTACCTTAAAGCCAGTGAGGGAGCTGTCTGTGAAGAACTGAGCAGCACATTGATGCCTTTTACAACCTCCTTCCATCCCTACGCTCACCTACTGCCATTACCGAAACACCAAGCACAACCGTTTTTGCAACAAGACGCATTTGTTTTATTCAAACCAAACTTCTTGTGTATTTGGTGGGGGGAGGGGGGGGGAACTCAATCAGGTTTTTCACCACCAAATTTTTCAAGACGTTTCTTGAGACCATTGCCTTTTAAAAAACTATTTTCGACATACAAAATATTTATATAAATATTATTTATTAGTGAGTTGTTATTTCATCCTTTGGATGCAAATTGTAAATTAGGAAACTATTTTATTACTGCTTTTTTGTGGTTAAACACTTTATTTTAATATTATAAATATTGAATTATTTTCTATGCTCTTTGGTGTGCAGTAGTTGTAGGTCTCAGTAATCATGTTTTCTGGTGTTTGTGACTCAGAAACAAACAAACAAAAAAATTAAGCCAAAAAACAGGTGCTTCTGTGACAAGAACTGTTTTCTGGGGAGGCATTATTTCCACTTCGGTTCATCGAACATTGGTTTTATTTATATTTCTGCATTCCATCCAGTTTCCTACATTCCAGCAGCCCTGTTGTCCTCTCATGTAACGAACTGACTGAAATCGAGAGAGCACCCCAAAGTTATCTGTAAATAGCTGTGATGGAAAAAAAAAAAGGCACATTAAACTTGAAGATGAAATGTGAACAGTTATTTTTTTGGATTCAGACTTATTTTGCTATGCACAAAACATTCACGTTTTAACACAGAGAAGTAGTAAGTGTTAGCATCGTGCGTCTTGAAGTATAATTTTGCACTGTAACTTGGGTAATGAAAGAAAGTCTAACGCCAAAGGTAAATAATCAGGAAATGGCATCGGAAAGTGGAGGTAATAAACAGATGTATTGTTTAACCAAAAAGCTTCTTGAAGGACGGCTCTGACCGAGTGAGCCAGAATTACACACAGCACATAGGGCCCAGATCAGGAAACCAGCACTTCTTACCACTGCCAGTCTTAAGGGAGGAAACGATTGTGAGAAAAGCAGGCGTGCTCACTTTATTGTAATTTAGTTGGTGGCTTCCAGAAAACGCTGCAGGATTCACGGTCTCTGGCGTGAAACCGCGCGAGTTAGCGAGTTGGTGGGGCAGCCGCATGAACAGCCAGGCAGGCGCCGGAGAAGGTTAGGTAAGTGGCGTTTGGAGACGGAGTAGCTTAGAAAGGAGTGAAAAGTAAGTTCGATCAAAGCACGACTAGAGAAGAGCCAGCGAAGGCAAGGGAGCTGTGTTGGTTGGAGAGATTCACATAAGGCTTAACAGACACAACCACCTATTTGAGGCCGTTACGTGCACGTGCACTCGCCCATCCCAGCCCTTCATCTTCCGAAGTCTCGTGGAGGCTGACTGCAGCTTCGCCTCCGTGAAAAGCCATTGTAAGTTTTTAGAGCGGCGGCAGCCACAATTCACAAGACAAATACGAGGGTGAACACAGAGCAGAGGATACCGGGACGATGGTGTGCGTTGAACCGCGGACTGACTGCCATCAGTCAATGCCAGCATCTGCCGTGGGCAGGATGGAGGGGTTACGGAAAATGGTCGTTTGCATTGGCAGCTAGCGGTTATTTCCTGTCAAATAAATGTACTGTGCACTTTAACTTAAAAGATGTTTTAATATTTTCCTGTACTGCACAAATACCTGTTTTATCGAATAGCATAATGATGTAAAAAAGACGTTTTGGACAAAGAGCGTATTCAATGTAAACAACAGGCAAAGGTCGATACAGAAATAGGAACTTAGTTTGCTTCACCTTGACGGGCATTCAGAATGCAGGGTCCTGAGATATTTTTTTACGTGTATATATTGGCAACATGAAGCTCTGTAATCCTTGTTCTGAGAGGGTTTTTTTTTCCCCCCAAAATTAAAATATTTCTTTGGATATTCATCTTCAGTATTTTTCTTAAAGTTGGCTGTATAATACAAATGGCTTCAATACTTTGTGCAATGGCTTTTTTTCTTTTACGTGCAGTCCTTGTATGGCTAAGACGTCCTCAAGATCCTTGTACACTGTTTATATGTGCAATAAAATGTGCGTGGCCAGCTGAGAGTCCCTAAGTGGACAGAATGTACATAGTGCGAATATCCTCTCTTTTATTATTTAACAGTCATTAAAACTTTGAATTTGTACAAACCATCTTCTGACTGACTGACCCATCTGATGCAAAGGTTGATTGTAGTCACAAAAGAAATCCTAGCGTGTCATTGCTGAAATAGATTGTAGCAATTATGTAGTGTATACGTATGAGTGTGTGGATGTAATATATATTGTTTTTGACAAGTTTTTTCTAAAAAAAAAAATTTTTTTAATGTTTAGTTTTGAGAGAGAGAGAAACAGCATGGGCAGGGGAGGGGCAGAGAGGGAGGAAGACACAGAATCCGAAGCAGGCTCCAGGCTCTGAGCTGTCAGCACAGAGCCCGATGCGGGGCTCGAACTCAAGAACCGTGAGATCGTGACCTGAGCCGACGTCGGCCGCTTAACCGGCTAAGCCACCCAACGCCCCTGACAAATTTTTTTTCAAACTAAAATCTTCCCTGGAAGCGCAGAGCACTTAAAAGCAGAGTTGCTATGAATGAGTGGGAGTGGGAGTGTAGACTCAGGACTCTCCACCTGTCTCTTGGGTGGCAGCTCCAGAAAGTGTCACTGAGGAAGCCTGAAGGTTCTGGTGGGTGTTGTTGAACCACAGCCTCCAGCCCTTTCTCCTCAACCGCCTCCTGTGGAATGTGACCCACGGAGAGCTAAGTGGCTGCCGTGAGAACACCTCCCACAAATCCAGGCCAGGGTTTTCCCACGCGAGCAGCCTATCTCTGGTAGACGTGCAGCTGCCTTGAGGAATTCTGGTGAGAACAGTGGCTGGTTGTGTCCGTCCGCTCGTCCCAACCACACACAACACGCGAGACCGACAGCCTAAGCAGGGACTGGTGTCAGGGTCTCCACATTTAAGATCTATTTCTGCCGAGTGGAGAAAACCGACGCATGGCCCCCCGCATTCCGATTGGGGATGTGGCTCCTGTGCCAGACCTCGAAATCGTAGCTCTCTTAGGCTTCTGCACGTGATGCGGGACCAGCACTCATGGACTCTGTGCGTTGTAAGTCGGCTGGAACAACCGGAGAATGTGTGAGGGGTAAACGAAGGCGAGGCCACGAGAACGGAGCACCGGGGGGCCTGGCAGGGGCATCCGCACCGTGCAGCCATGTGGCATTGGCCACAACTGGGGACGGTCCCAGAGACCGAGTCCTGGCCAATGGCCACCTCAGGGGCGTCCCAGTGCTTCCTGGGTGTGTCTGAGAAATCCAGGCAGCAATGACCCCGGTGGGACTGGTTAACCTCCCAGCTTTCCCAGGAGGGCAGCTAGCAGAGCCCAGATCCAGGTGAGTCTGGTCTCTGGGGAGGTATGATGGGGGGGCGGGGGGTGGTTCTCTTAGGACCTGGTAGTCCTTGAGTGTGGGGCCTGTGTCGGAAGCAAGGCCCACTCTCAGCCGCAACCTTTACTCCTCACGCTCACACGCTTGTGGGCCACCTTAATGGTTACTATTTATTGAGTGGCTACTGTTTGGGGCGAGCGTTTTTTTCTGAACTGTAAGCTCCCTTAAAACAAGGCCGCTTGTTGTCTGTTTTGTTCTCTGCTGATCCCCCCATTGCCTGGAACAGTGCTTGTCCTATAGGAGGCCCAAAAAGATGCCAGTGAGGAGAATTAATGAACCCTGCATACATTATTTCAAAAACTCTTGCCAAAATGCTACCAGGAAAGAACTGTGGACTCCTATACTCCCGTACTACACGCATCCGGTAACTAACCCTGCCTCCTATGCTGTGAGGTTTTGTGGTTCTTACCTGACATTGCCCACGTGGCTGTTGGTTCAAGAGCAGCCACCTTATTCAAAATTGAGCACTAAATCTCTTCCCCAAGATTTTAATTCTTTTCCTGACGACAGGAGACAAAAGACATAAAACCTGGAACAGACCCTGAGGTTAACACTGGCATTCAGAGAGATGTAGGGACAAGAAACAGGGAAGAAACCCCTGATGTTTGCACTCCTGGCTCCAGTAGGAAGAGTCCGGAATTTCTAGAGCTTGGGTAGTCAACCCCTCCCTGAGTCCTTTCAAGAGGCTAAGACTGTATAAAATCCATTTAAGTTGGACTTCCATCATTTCTAATTAAGACTACAAACTAGTAAGGAAAAGACAAGACTGGGAGCCTTCAAACAGCTTGTTCAAGCTCACATCAGGTGAGAAAGAGCAAGGCAAGGTCAAGTTCAATTGTAAGGCATGTGTCCTGTTCACTGTACAGGAGGCATCCTGGCAGAGCTGACCGACTAGAGTTTCTAGAGTTAAAAAAAAAAATGACTATGTTCTTTCAATGTTGCCAACAAAATTGGGATCATCTAAACAAGAGTCCAACTGGCTAAATCTAAATACAATTTTTTTTTGCCATAAAAACAAGAACAAAAGAAACACCTGTGGCTGTGCTGGCAGCACGTATTTTGGCTATGCTTAGGATTTTGGAGATACAAAAGAAAGTATATATTCATGGGATAAAACTTGATAAGCTGAGCCTTTTGGGACCAGTTTTAATGCCAGTAGCTAAGACAGGTCAAGGCCAGGAAAAGAGGTTTACAAAACAGGTAGAGCACAGAGGAAGCATTCCTCACATTGAAATGAGGTCTAGGAAGAAGTTTCCAGTTTCCTCACCATTTCTGTTTTTTTTTTTTTTTAATTTTGGAATTTTTTTCTTCTGTTTATCGAAGTGATACAGGTTTATCATAGAAACTTTGGACAGTATGAAGAGATTGGTGAAGGTCACTTGCAATCGTGTCTTATAGGAAACTGTTAAACTTTTGAAATATTTTCTTTGAGACATCCCTATGTATTTTTATACAGTACAACTTTACGTACTGTCTTTTTTCCTTTGTTAGTACCAGAGGATATGCATTTTCCCCAGGATAGTATTATTTGCTGAAAGAAAAAATGGGGATTCACTGAACAGCCACCAACAAGATATTTTAGAAGCCTCCTCTAGAAGAACGTCCAGTTCCTAGAGTCATGTGGTCTTAGGTGGGCAATACCTAAAAGAACTGGACAGACCCTGAAATAGAGAGAAGGGCCCTTAGGTCTTTGATGGACACAGGGAGGCTGCAGGGGGATTGATAACAAGATAGGGCTAGAAAGGGAAGGTGGCCAGCAGGGGGCGCATTCTCAAGCCACTCCACAATGAAAGACTGAAGTTCAATCCTGGAGGAAGCTCTGGGAAATGGTACAGAACATCTCATACCTCAGGATTATCCTGGCCAAACTCTCAGGAGGTATTTATATCCACCCCCAAAACTCCTTCAAAAACATGCCTAGAAATGCTTAATAAAATAAATGTATGTGCATATCAATGCTTTGGTTATATAAGAAAATAAGGAAATCCCCAGATTCTCCAGTTCCCTCTCTCTGCCCCTCCCTGGACCTCTCTCTCAAAAATAAAAAATAAACATTAAAAAAAAAGAGGGGCACCTGGGTGGCTCAGTTGGTTGAGTGTCAGACTTCAGCTCAGGTCATGATCTCACAGCTGGTGAGTTTGAGTCCTGCATCAGGCTCTGTGCCGACAGCTCAAAGCCTAGAGCCTGCTTTGGATTCTGTGGCTTCCTCTCTCTCTGCCCCTCCACTGCTGGTGCTCTTTCTCAAAAATAAGTAAAGATTAAAAAAAAATTTAATAAATAAAAAGTTACTTTACCTGTGTTCCCCTCTTGTGGGTCTACCTGATAGAAATGACCAATAGGCTAAGTTTTTCCTAAATTTCAATATACATCAGAATCTCCTGGGAGAGGGAGCTGGAGACCAGAATATCAAAATGAAGGCGACGCCATGATGGTGCTGGGAGAACCGGTCCATCATCCCTTTGACCAAGATATGGTGTGTTAACTAGTGGGCACTCCGTGACAGAGACAGATACATGGGCCCCGTCAAGGTGGGTCCTGAGCGGGATCTGAAGCCTGCAAAAGCCAGCATCCATAGAGGGCTGTATCTCCGCTGAAAGGATAGAGGGGAAAAAAAAATTAGCCTGTCTACAAAGAGAGATGTCAAGGAGAGTAGCCAATCCTCGGGCGAGAGGAAGTGGGAAAACAGCAGCTCCTGTGATGTTGTTACTACAAGCCTCATCTTCCATAGATTCATGCTTTGAATTCCCGGTGCAGCTGTGGTCTGGGAAACCCTGAGATGAAGAGTATTTACTTACAGCGTCTCAGGGTGTTCACACCCCGGGACACCAAGGAGAGGAAAAAGCAATCCCTTGCTGAAGCAGGCCCCACAGATGCCCCGGGATTACACCCAACTGAGCATGAGCTTCCTGTGCAAAATCGCAAAAGAGGTTCTGAAACTTGAAGCCTGAAAGGTTTCTACTTAAATGTAGTGGTGAGACTCAATGTGAACTGGCGGGAGGCTATTCAAGTATTTATTTATCATCTTAGTGTGGTGTTTAGAAGACGGCAAATACAACACAGGAGAGGCAACGGAGAGATGGTACTTGAGAACTTTCTGAAACTGAGAAAGCATTTGAATGGTTGGATTCAGGACACACCACAAATTTCAGGCGGGACAAGTGAGGATACATGTATACCTGTGGTGAAGGGGGAAAGACAAGGTGACCCTGAAAGTGAAGACAGGAGCCCAGACTTCTTCATTCTGCCTTCTAGTGGATGGGTGCTCCACTCGTAAAGGTACTTGAGGAGGACCATCTAGACAGGTAGGGAGAACCCTCCACCAGCAGTACTGGAAATCCATGTCACCATACAGCCAGGGCTAAGCCAGCTGTGTCCGACCAGAAGATCTGAAGAAGTACACCTGTCTGTGGACAGAGGACCCTGTCCTGGCGAGCAGGTCTGGAGCTGAGGATTGGTGCGTTACGTGGAGCGTCATTGAGAATGCCGGACAAATGTCTCCAGGAAGACAGTAAAGAGGTCTTTTCTGACAAGGTCCAAGAGGTGATGAGACCAGAGGAACGGAATGCAGCTAACAGTTGAAAATCCACCTGACCAGCCTCGGAGCTTCTCGTATGTTGGACTTGAGGTCAATTGGTTCGGCAACACTCATGAAAACAAAACAAACTAAAACTGCTGAGGATTTATAGAGGGCGGCGGGCACAGACTCAGTAGTATTTTACAAGATCACAGGGTGTAGGGTAGAGGTGGGATTGGGAAGGAGAAGCAATGGTGGGTAGGCAGTCTACTTTCCACTGTGGTTACAATGCCAAAGTACTTGGCCAGCAAACTCCCTAACAACTATCATTTTTCTCTGAGAGGTAAAAGAAAGCTTTTGATCTCTTGGAATGTGATCGCCACATAAATACCTGTTATAGTCACTGAAGCTGGGGATGGGGGCAGAGGGAAAGACGTGCCTACTGCCCGAGGAAGATTCCATATAGGTAGACTTCACCTTCCCCTCAAAATACTGTCTATGCTCCTGTCCTCCCCAGTCCTTAGTGAATGTTCTTCAAAGAGTGTTCTATAAACAGTGCTGCAGTGCAATCTCCATTAGGGCAGGGGTCTGTATTTGGTTTACTACTGTATCCTCAAGGCCTAGAACAGTGGCTGATACATAAGAGGTGTTCGGTAAATATTTGTTGAGCATATGAGCAAACAAATGCCTTCAATTTCTGTTCATTTTCCCTTCTATCCTTATCACTGTATTGAAAACACTCATCATAAAGTCATGGGTCCCGTCCCTATGGCTTCTTCCTGTATAGGGAAGCATAAGGGATGGTTGACCACTTGCTTCTTGAAACCCAAGAATTTTCTTCTGATGACATTTTAATAAATGTTTATTTATTTAAGAGAGAGAGAATGCACTTAAGTGGGGGAAGGGCACAGAGAGAGAGGGAGAGAGAATCCCAAGCAGGCTCTGCATTGTCAGCAGAGCCCTTGACCATTCTTCTCTCAGCCCTTCCTCTGCTGCCCCTCGCCCCTGACCAAATATCTACAATAATAAAAATAAGGTACAGAGCCTTTACTTGGGTTATTTTATTTGATCCTCACCATGGCCCTAGGAGTAGGCCCCATTATGGTCATTCCTCTTTTACTCTCCTGAGTGTGACAGGAAGTTGTAGTGGGGCTCTCTCTATCCCAGTTCTGACAGAGGTCCCCAAGTAGTGGGCACTCTGTTCGGCCACCTTCCAAAGGGAGGCGCTAGGCCATCTGCAAAGGGGATGCCAACTCAGCTCTGTCCAACACCCCCTGTGAAGGGGAGGAGAAGAGCTGAGAGATCAAGGGTTTTCAGAGAAAGTTGTGGGGTGCGGTGCACTTCCCCAGCCTTGCCCTGTCATGGGAGATGGGCAGCTGGTCTACCTCCTGCCTCGTCACATGGGCACACAGGGAGTATTTGGAAAGCCTGATGGGCGCTCCCTGGAGTCTTTGACACAGGGGCCCAGTGTCTGAGTCCTGGCCTGTGGGGTGGCAGGACGGAGAGAGGGGCCACGCTGGGAAGGAACGGTGCTCCTCTGGGGTGCAGCACAGGACACAAGCTTCTCCAGATGCAGTCTCCCTTCCCCCCGCACGAGGGAACTGCTCTGGAGATAAGTTCTTGGGGGGGGGGGGGGAATGGGCCATGGCTGCAGCAGAAAGGCTGTGGGGGGGAAACGCATTGTGAAATCCCTCAGCACGCAACAACTGAGTAAGGCTAGAATATTAGCAGGATTATCTCCGAATTCATATTTTAACAAAATGTTCATTCCGACAGCTGGGATACCCTCTCTGCATGATGCAGCACGTTCGGGCTGGATTAGCCTACATAAGGCCAGAATGTTCTACAGTCCATCAGGCCTTATCTGTATCTGATAAAAAAATGAGTCATTTGCCATTTTCTCTGGAAAACTTTATTTTTTCGTGTGTGGTCTACGGTCATTGTCCTAATCAAAACACTGGGTGGCAGTATTTTTACTGAAATGATTTCATAAGCGCCCCGAAAGGAGGTTTCTGTCTTCTGAGAAGAAGAAAAATCCTACTTCACCAGCAGTGAACAAAAAGGCAGTCCACCATCAGTCCACCACCCGCACAGCCCGTGCTGAAGATTCCAACTCCAGATGCAATGTTTACCCACATACACACACACAGACACACATATAGCACACGCAGACGTGCGTGCACACACACACACACACACACACAAGCCAGAACGCCATGACGGAAATACTGTCTTGATGAGTTAAAAGAAAAGTCTGTTGCCTCATCTAGTTCTCACCTCCATGCCCCACTTTGAATGGTACTTGGATCTAATAAACCCGATGAGATGAAATGCTAATACATTTGACTGGTTGAGTATATACACCATTGTCATCCAAACAAAGGCGCTGCTGGGGTTCTGTTCTTTACATTCTATTGCCAGGAAGTGAAGTGCTCATTAAACACGGCCAGTGCCAGGCTGACACCTGGTGCCAAAGGGATAGGAATGAAATTGGAAATTCAGTGCTCTTGGACTGGATTCCTGGTCTCTGGCCAAATACAACAAGGGTGTACATTCCCTTTATTTTATCTCTGAAGACCAAAAGGACATTTGCTCCTGGACTGGCTGGGGCTGCACAAAGACCCGCAGAAGTTTACAAAACTATGTTCTCCTGGAGGAAACGATTGTATATCTACCGCCAATCACTCTAGGTACAGGGTGATTGCGCAGCTGATATTCAGTGTGTTGGTCTTCACAATCCTTTTACTCAAAAAGTTACAGTGGGGGGATTTTAGGGGGAGAGGTCTCACACATGCCGCACACATCCACGGTATGGGTAACTATTTCCATGTCATTGCACGTATCAGCATGCCAGTAGGTTACGGAAATTATAAAGCATGCACAAAAATACACGCTTTAACAGGAGGGGAATGAACTCAAAATAAGCACAGACAGAAGCTCTTATGCACCCTCCCAAGATAGCACGCCTCATTTTGGAGGCCAGTGACACTGATGTACCTGGCCACTAACATCTGGATAGGATAATGGTGATTTCAAAGGCCATCTCGTTCGGCTACGCTCCACAGCCCTGTGAGTTAAACAGCGTAGGAGCTCTTGTCCACCCCATTTGCAGACGAGCCATCAGTCCCAAGGTATCTTATAGATGCGGGAGTCATGTAAGGTTTTCTTCTTCTGAAATTCTTACTGTGTCACAGAGTAAGTTAATTCTACTTTTTTTGCGTTTTTGAATCAGAATTGAAATTCCCGGGAGTATAAAGAAGGTAGAAGGCATGAAGTTGTGTTTCTGGGCCTTGACACAGCTGGGTGTAAGCACTGTTTGTTCTTTCTGGCTTTCCACATTTATTAAACATTAAGGTTTAAAATTAATGTTTTACAACCCTAAATATACACCTGTAACTTCCGTTTGTAAAAATGATGTCAGTCATCAAAAATAAAGCCCTTTGACTATCATCTTCAATTCCAAAGCTCTTCTTTTTTCCCGGAAGTAATGGCCATTTACTTTCATTCAGACCTTTTCCCATGACGTATTTGTACCTTTGGAACATATAACACATTGTGTCGCTGGTTTAAAAACATAACAGTACTGAATTATGTGCATTGTTCAGCAGCTTATTTTTACTCGTAAACACTTGGGGCTGTTCTCATATTTTCTCCACGACAAGCAACGTTGCAATGCAGGGCCTGGCCGGGTCTACTCTTGGTCGTGTCTCCCCACGAAGCTGCTGGGAAGTCATTTTGCAGCACCGTACGTGGAAGCGTGCTTGTTTTCCTCACCGACTTGAGACACCACCAACCCCCGAATTGGTCTGCAGCAGGATTTCTTCGGTCCACTGCACTCTTCTGAGTCCAAACCTATTTTCATGATCGCTGCTTTCCAACGTGTCTTGACATCAGGTAGACCAATTTGTTCTTTTTCAAGAAAAAAGCGTATTCTTCCATATAAATTTTATAATTAGCTTGTCAATTTCCATAGAAAGCATTGAGATTTGGGTTAAGGCAGCATTGCATCTATAGATTACTATGGGATGTGTTAATACTTTTACAATATTGAGTCTTCTGTTCCATAATATATTGCTCTCCATTTGTTCAAGGTTTACTTTACTAAAGACCTTGTACAACTCTTGCTCGGGTGATTTCTAGGTATTTTCGTTCTTCGTTGCTGCTCTGAATGGGATCATTTTCCTTTTATACTCTTTTGTTAGATTATTGGGGCAACTGGGTGGCTCAGTCGGTTAAGCATCTGACTTCAGCTCAGGTCATGATCTGGAGGTTTGTGAGTTCGAGCCCCCTGTCGGGCTCTGTACTGACAGCTCGGAGCCTGGAGCCTGTTTCAGATTCTGTGTCTCCCTCTCTCTCTGCCCCTCCCCTGCTCATGCTCTGTCTCTCTCTCTCTCTCAATAAAAAACGTTAAAAAAAACCATTAAACTTTTTTGTTAGATTATTTATAAGCTGATAGGAAAATTATTAATTTTGAGATGTTGATCTTCATTTGAATACTTTGCCCCCCATCTTGAACACAGCCGCTGCTTCTGTCCTCCGGTCACCGGTGCTCCTGTGACCACTGCTGCTACTTGATTTGCTCCATCACTTCTCTCCTCACCAGGAAGCACCACCAATCGTATGTCCTTTCTTCACCCAAACCCGATAAAATGAAAGCTTTAAAACAACAACAACAACAACAAACCTGACATGTGGCAGTTTTGTTTTAATAAAGTGATTTTGGTTCCAGAAGTTTCTTTTTTTTTTTTTTTTAATGTTTGTTTGTTTGTTTGTTTGTTTAGAGAATAGGAAGGGGTGGAGAAAGAGGGAGACGGAGAATGTCAAGCAGGCTGCATGCTGTCAGCACAGAGCCCGACCCAGGGCTCTATCTCACGAACTGTGAGATCATGACTTGATGTGAAATCAAGAGTTTCACTCTCAACCCACTAAGCCACCCAGGCGCTCCGGTTTCAGGAGTTTCATAAACCAGTGTAATCTATGTTGTATACGCTGTGTTGTTCATCCAGTGTGCCCAAATGCAGATCTGCAATTTTCTGATGAGAATATGCAAAAACGTTGCTTGGCTAACTTGGAATGTGTTTATGAGCTCTTCTATATAAAATTCATGTCTCTGTCACAGCTTACGATACATATATATTAAAAATATTTTTAAGGGGCACCTGGGTGGCTCAGTCGGTTAAGCGTCCGACTTTGGCTCAGGTCACGATCTCGCAGTCCGTGAGTTCAAGCCCCGCATCAGGCTCTGTGCTGACGGCTCAGAGCCTGGAGCCTGTTTCAGATTCTGTGTCTCCCTATCTCTGACCCTCCCCTGTTCATGCTCTGTCTCTCCCTGTCTCAAAAATAAATAAAACGTTAAAAAAAATAAAATAAAATATATTTTTAAGATGTCAGCTTAGAATTTTTCCACTGTAAGATATCGTGAAATAGTTTTATTTAAACTCCACTTGCATGTTCAAAATCAGAGACATCATGAGCCGATTTTTTGAGGCATCACATATTACATATTACCTTCACTTCTTAGTGGTTTCTAAGTGAGATATAACATTACTTGAATCTGTAACTGATGTGGCCACTGGAAATTTTATCCCCCCGAATAAGTGTCCTTTGTGTAACGTTGGAAGTTTTTCTTCTTTTTGCAGTATATTTATGATCTCGACAGAATAACTACTTAATGCATTTTTTAGTGTAAACTTCACAAAATAACACATATGAAAAAATGTATAAACCTTTTTTTAAATTTTTTAAATGTTTGTTTACTTATTTATTTTTGAGAGAGAGAGAGAGAGAGAGAGCGAGAGAGAGAGCATGCTTAGGGGGAGGAGCAGAGAGACAGGGAGATATAGAATCTGAAGCAGGAAGCAGGCTCCAGGGTCCGAGCTGTCAGGACAGAGCCCTAAGTGGGGCTTGAACCCACGAAGTGTGAGATCATGACCTGAGGTGAAGTCGATGCTTAACTGAGCCACCCAGGCACCCCCCCCCAAAGTGTATAAATCTTAAAGTGTATGCATTTTCAGAGTGAACACATGCACGGAGCAAGACCCAGATAAAGTAAGAGAGCCTCACCAGCTCCCTAAATGCCCTTTCATGCCAACTTCCCATCACCTCTCCCAAGGGCCCGCCCCTCCCCTGCTAGGGTAACACCACCCCGACTTCGAACATCATGGATGGGTTTTGCCCAGCTTGGAACCTTACATGAAATGTACAAAACGATTTACACAGCCTATGGGTTTTTTTTTTTGGTCTAGGTTCTTTTACTCGGTATTATGTTTGCAACCCCTCCATGTTGCACGCTCATTTTCACTAATGTAGCATATTCCACTTCTGAATATACTCCAATTTTACCCCTTCTGTGTAGGTGGACATTTGGATTGTTTCCAGATCGTGGCTATTACGAGCAGTGCTGCTAAGAACATTCTCATACGAGTTTCGCATGCCCTTGCTTCTCTACCTCGGGGGGAATCGCTGGGGAGGAACACGTGTGTTCCACCACGGCAGACTGGCCAGCTCCACGCCCACTGGCGGACTACCACACAGCCTCGCCAACACTTGGGGTTTCTGCCGTCCTAACCTTAGCCCTGCAGGTGGGTGTGCAGTAGTATTTTATTGTAATTTTTATGTGCATTTTCTTGGTCCTAGGAAGTTAAGCACATTTTCATGGGTTTATTAGGCATACTTACATTCTGTTTCGCGAACTACCCATTCGAATCTTTAGGCCATTTTCCTGTTGGTTTCCATCTTTTTAAAAAAAGGAGCTCGTGGGAGCTCTTTAGATATCTAGATGCAAATTCTTTATCAGATATCTGTTTTGCCAGCAACTCCACCCACTTTAGGGCTTGCCTTCTTGCCTTTTTCTTCTCAAAGGTGGCTTCATAGTATTGTATTCTTTCCTGAAGGGATCATAGAGGGTTTTACGACATCTGTAACCCAGGAAACGTGTCAATTCTTTTGCCTCCTTTTATACCTGATTCTGTCAGGTGCCTTTTAGAAGCACACAAAACTAGTATTAGGAGGTCATTTTTAGGTTATTTTTTTTTACTATGAAGTCATGGGAGATGGTTCCTTATCATGTGAGCGACTCTGAGAATTATTTCCGGTGGGGGAAAATATTTTACATTTAGGCATATATAAGAATTCATCCCTCCCCAGGCCAGTCTTTGCAGCACAGAATAACAAGCTTAAATTTACTGGTTTCCTATAGATCCTTGACAGTCGGTTCTGTGTTGTGAAAGAGTTCGTTTTTATTACAGTTATCATTGGCTAGATGTCAGCAACTATTTACTGAATATTTAAATGTTTTGCATTTACCTTGCAAAAGGGCAAAGCAACAATTTTCTTATAATGCTGAGCCAACTTGGCAGAGTAAAGCTCCCAGTCATTCAATCAAACACTAATCTAGGTATGCTATTATGGGATTTTGAAGATATAATGAAAGTCCCTAATCAACTGACTTTAAATAAGGAAGATTATCCTGGATAAAACGGAGGGCGCCACCTTATCAGGACTTAAAAACAAGGCTGAGGCTTGCTCCAGACAAGAAATCCCACCTGTGGGCAACTGCTTCAGCCCACAACTGTGGGGTCCCATCTTGCTCATGAACCTCCCTTCCTGCTGGCCTGCCTTATGGATTTTACACCTGCTTAGCCAGCCCCTACAATCACAGAAACCAACTCCTCATAAAAAAATCTCTTTATATATCTCCTACTAGTTCTGCTTCTGATTAAATTTGCAGCTAATACAGCGATCTTAGAAGTACACAACTGCTTTTCTTTACAAAGGAGTTACCAAAAACATGCACAAATTCCGCGAATTAAGTGAACTTTAATTAGAGGACATGAGATTGTTTAGACTAGAACCATTTTGTGTGTAGCTCACTGTGGGACTCTAACTTGGCTACCGGTATTTCAGTAGCACTAATTTAAGAAATTCTAGTACAATCTAATTCACATTTAAATGGTGAATTTAAATGTGATTTGATAACTTTAAGAACCTGATGACTTCTTCGATTACCATATTAACATGCATTCTTATCAAGTGTTTAAAATGTATAATCTGTGTGAAACAGGTGAAAGGGATTAAGAGTACACTTATCTTGATGAGCACGGAGTAATAGATGGACGTGATGAATCACTATATTACACACCTGAAATGAACACAATACTCTGTTAACTACACTGGAATGAAAAAAAAAATAATGTATAATCTTCATGCTTCTCTAATAGAAAAATGTTTTTAAAATAATCTGGGGAGCCTGGGTGGTTCAGTCGATTAAGTATTCAACTTCAGCTCAGGTCATGATCTCAGTTTGTGAGTTTGGGCCCCCTGTCGGGCTCTCTGTTGTCAGCAGGGAGCCCTCTTCGAATCCCTTGTCTCCCTCTGTCTGTATCCTCCCCTGCTTTCTCTCCCCTCAAAATAAACATTAAAAAAATAAAATAAAATAGCCAGACTTCATCTATCATGTTTCAAAATGAGTTTATTCATATTAAGTTCGTAAAAGGAACACAATTTGGTATTTACAAAGAGACTGATTACTTTTCTTGGTGAGCTCACCAAGCTAAATTTCTGCATGTAACTACAGGAAAATATCTGTTTACAGAAACATACGAAGCAACTTTCCTTACATAGAGCTATTTTCAGATTGAGTCTTATTATTTAATTCTCGTCTCTTGAGAAATCCCAGAAACCAATGTCCACAAATCTGTTTGGCTTAATAGATAAGAAAAGAAGTCTCATTGGATTGGGTTTATGAAATCTGGCTTCTAATCTTAGCTGTCCCACAAATAACTGTGTAATGATGGAGAATTTACTTAATCTTTCTGAGCCTCATTCCTTACTCAACAACAAATAGTTACTAAATGCCTCCTAGAAGCCAAGTGGTTGGCAGATACTAGAGACAGAACAATAAACATAATGAAGACAGTCCATGCCTTCACAGACTTAAAGTCTGGAAAAGTGAGGGGTTTAGGCTAAATTACCTCTTAAACCAATTCCTGAGTTAACATTCTATGATTTAAATGCAATTATATTCATATTCTGTGGCCTGAGGTTAATACAATGATTTCCAAATGACCTTGAGAAAGCTGTAATGTATTAAATATTTCCCAACATTGGCAAAATAACTTTTAAATCAAAAGCAGGTTTTATATATTCATTCAGAAAGTGATTCAACTATGGAATGATGATTTTTAGCGCTATGAAATCCAATGCATTGAAATCATTTTTCCCAGCAATTCTGTTTACTACAATTTTATAATCCTGAACAAATTTTCTTATCTGAAGTTTTTCATGCATTCAGGTATTTTGCATGATGTCTGATGTGATCAGTAATAAAGGTTGCAATGAAGTAGTAGCTATGATCATAACCCTAGAAGACAAAAGAGAGGAACATAAGATACTTTCCATTCAGAAACATCAAAGACATTAAACATATCTCTCATGTCATTTAATTATCTGTAAACAGTGAAAAAATTACAGTATAAGGAAGGCTTAGAGTCAAAATCAAGCTTAGGGGTGCCTGCAGGCCTCAGTCAGTTAAGCGTCCGACTCCTGATTTTGGCTCAGGTCATGATCTCATGGTTGTGAGATTGAGCCCTATGTTGGGGCTCCCCACTGGCATGGAGTCTGCTTACGACTCTCTTTCCTTCTGTCCCTCTCCCCAGCTCATTCTCTTACTCACTCAAAAATAAATACATAAACGAACAAATAAAGTCAAGCTTATACTTGTACTTCAACATTTTCTCTGAACATTATTATAAGAACAGCAAAAATAGGAAGAAAAATAAACATTCTGCATAGCTTAGTTTCTAGATGCTGCCATTACTATGCAAAGAGAGGAAATGACACATTACTTAAATGTACAGGATATACAGGTGGTCCTATCAACAAGGGCTAAAAGAATCAGAATTTAAAGAAGTCAGAAACATAGGCAAGAAGTTTTGACTCACAGAAGAAACACATTAACATCGATAAGACAGAAAGTACTAAAACGCAAAATAAGCACACATAAACAATACAGAGAAAGAACAAAAAACATCCAATGGTCAAATGTTGTCTGGGAAGTTAAACACAGCCATCATAAAGTTTTGTTACAAATTCTACTTTCTACTCAATAAAAGTCTATCACATCATCATTTGAGGAAAAAGGAAAAATTCATTAAAACAGACATCCCTTAGCAATAAACCACACTGGGGAAAAAAGTCAGTAGACTGTTTAGAAAACAATCATGAAACAGAAAGAAAATGTAATTTTCTGCCAAGCAGTTGAGTTGAAACGGATCTCAAACTATCTGGTCAATTAAATCCACTGACAAAGGGGCACCTGGGTGGCTTAGTTCGCTAGGCATCCGACTTCAGCTCAGGTCATGATCTCATGGTTCATAAATTCGAGCCCCAAGTAGGGCTCTTTGCTGTTCGTGCGGAGCCTGCTTCGGGTCCTCTGTCCCACCCCCTCTCTGCCCCTGCCCTGCTCTCTCTCTCACAAAAATAAACAAAAAACTTAAAAATACCCCCACTGATACAGGTCAGGGGAGAGGCAATGCCCCCAGGGGCATCTTGAATACAACAAGAGGCTTTCTAAAGGAAAAAGAAACAAAATTAAGCTGGGAAGAACCTAAGGGGGTTAAACAGCAGGTAATCTGGGGGCAGCCTCCCTTCCAAAACACAATGAACACGCAAGGTGAATACACTGAAAGGACATAAAAGTCTTAAGATTTTTAAGTTTTTACCTTAATCTTGTGAATGGTCTCTGATGGGAGAAAATGGGAATTTTCCTAAGCACTTAAGAACCAAAAAGAGCCCTAATAAAAATATCCCCTGGGTTTCAAGGAACAAGGCAAATCCCTAAGGTTTTAGCGAATCAGTCAACGTTCTCCATCTCTTACTTCCAGGAATATGTGGGGTACGTATCTCAGAACGGCAATTAATAAAGAGTTCTAGTTTAAAGTCATCAAAGCAACTCAAAAGCACTTTCTTCTATTTACTGTGGCCGAACCATAGAAGTGAGTCTGACAGGAACGTTGTCAAAATTAAGACTGACCTTTGGAATTATTTGGCTTCACATTTCTCAACGATCAGACGAGGCCCAGTTAATTCAATTTGGAGCTAAAGAACAATTTCTTATGTAGAGAAAGAAACGTGAAGAAAAGCATTTTCCATTCATGGAATTCTTGAGTTGTTACCAGGTTAACCAGGCCCATGATTTGCAATCGACAAACCCTAGGGATACAGTCCCAAGTAGTAGCTGCTGGTTTTTAACAGATGAAATGATGTATCTGATGGACAATAGGGACCGATGCAAGGGAATGGATGCCCCAAGCACTTGAGGAGCCAAGTCCCTACGGTGACTGCGTATGCTGTATTTTTATGCAGTTTCAAAGATGTTTAATGCCTTGCAGTTTCAGGCGCATAGTGGGTAGTCACTGTTACCGTTGCTATTATTATTTATTAAATTATTATTATGACTATATTAGAGAAGTCCCAGGGTAAAACAAAGTTACAGTTTTGAGCTCTCAGGGGTGTACTGCAAAAACACAGTACGTTTTATCTAAAGTACCATACCAATGTCCTTGACTTCCATAATGATATTTTCACAGAAGATCCACCTTTACGAGAAAACAGAAAATGCCTACTGTGACTCACCAAGAAAGAGTTAAAGGCAGGAGAACACATTTGAACTACTGGCATTCTGGTACACAGAAGATCCTTATATAACCTCAGCCAATTGTGTCATTCCTGACCAGTCATGATCTATTTATCAATATGATTAAATGGGGGTGGGTCCTTTCATCAAATTCTCTGAATCGCTCTGGTTTGTTAGGCGGCTTGCACAATTATATATATCCGGCGACACCTGAAAAAGCCTAGGTTTCCTCTTCTACCTCCCACTCTACATGGAAAAATCATCAGTAGCAAGACTCTCTCAGAGTATAAAAATAAATGAACACATTTCTTTCATTCTTCACTCGGCTCTCAAAAAAGCAGCAATGCTCCAGCAGCTATGATGAACATTTGTCCTAAAGGGCAGTGCTTTCCTACATATTTTCCAGACCCAATTAGAAAGGCGCACATATGAATTCCTGGGTTATTAAGTCTCTTCAGAATACAAAGAAGACTGTGGAGAAAAGGTGTTCACTTGTTTACTTAATAAGCAATGCCGAGAGTCTGTGCTGGGTAATCGTGCTGAGTATGAGGATACAGGGATGCCTGAGAGATCCCTGCACTTCTGGAATTCTGTGCCATGTTCTTACTGTTCTCTGACAGGCAGTGCACAGGCCCAAACCACCTATGAATCTTCAGAAAGGGCCTGGGACTTGAAGAGGTAGTATACAGCCTTGCTTCGATGTTGTTTCTGGAAGTTTCCATTAGGTCACTGAAATTTTTCCCTCACAGTGTAACTTTTTTAAAACTGAAAATTAGACAAATGAGGTTTCAGAGTAAAATCTGATCTTTGTATACTATCAGGACTCTGCTATCTAGTGCTTTTTCAATTTAGATTCACTGAAGCCAAAAACAGAAAAGGAAAAATTCTATGAGGTGACAATCATACAAATGCCTCTATGCACCACACTTAGCTCTCAACTTTTTTCTGACAGTAGAGAGTATGTACAAAAAGACCCTTAGAGGGGTGCCTGGGTGGCTCAGTCGGTTAAGCGTCCGACTTCGGCTCAGGTCATGATCTCGCGGTCTGTGAGTTCGAGCCCCGCGTCGGGCTCTGGGCTGATGGCTCAGCGCCTGGAGCCTGCTTCCGATTCTGTGTCTCCCTCTCTCTCTGCCCCTCCCCCGTTCATGCTCTGTCTCTCTCTCTGTCTCAAAAATAAATAAAAGGTTAAAAAAAAAAAAATTAAAAAAAAAAGACCCTGAGATTTAACACCAAAAAGAAGTAAATAAATGAAGTTGGGTAAGGCATGTACATGATTATAATAATTTTCTGCCTTTCTCCTCAGTTCACGTACTTCTATATAGACCCCATTTTTTTCAGCTTACTTAATTCTTCACCACTCCCATTTCATAAAGAAATACAGTTATACTGTACTTACAAGCAAATGATAAAGCAGGTAAAAGTCTCGGACCTGAGGTCATCTGAAGTCAGTGGAAGCCGGCCTGAAAACCCGAAAGCAACTTTGCCGAAGCTACGCCCAGTCATGTCTACTCAGTCGCTCATTCAATTATAACAAGCCTAAACAAAACCTTCAGACTGTGGCCCTTGCCATAAGGAAATTGAATGAAAAACTGTGCCCGAGCTAAAGACTGTGACTGGTTATTTCAATACTTTCTCGCTTTCTTTTGTTTTCAGAATTGAATGTTTTGTCTTGACTCATTAAATACACCCATCTATGTTTTTTACTTGTTTAGGCTATGAGCATTTCAGAAATAAAAACTTTCTTTATTTTTTTCCCCCTCTAAGAATTTCATCAGTGTTTTACTTCTATGCTGTTTTTATAACACGCTCTATAGAGATTTTTCAGTCTCTGTTGGCAGGCTGAAACTTTGTTGGTGGTGGTAACAACACAATTTCCTGGCACAGCCTCGCAGGGGCAAGAAGAGGCATCCAACATTGCGAGTGCCAAGAAATCATTTGGAAAGAAACGGTTTGTTACGTTACTTATAGCTATGGTTAATACAATTAAACGCATTACTTTACAATCAAATCATTATCTGGATTTCTCAAAGTTGGTTATTGATCTAAAACAGGCAATTTAAGTGATTAAATGTTTAAGTATTTTAACTAATCTAAGTATACCCTATTACTTAAAGAGGGACACTCAGAGAGAAAAAGGTATATCCAATATATTGGTTTTTGACATATTTTTCCTCGTGTGTGTGTGTGTGTGTGTGTGTGTATATATATATATATATATATATATAATATGTTACACAGTATATTTATATAAATTGTTCACACGTTCAAAATATTAGGGAAATTAAAAAAAAACAGGAAGATTGTTCAGATCTGTTGCATAAGTTAGACGGAGAGGAGGCTGTGCACAAGTTCTCCTCGTATTAACTAATTCCATCCCTCTGTTCCTCAGAAGCACTGCTTTACCGTGCTTGGGATTGGTTAGACGGATGACAGGAGGTCAAGTATTTTCATTTCAAGTGACCTTGCTTCCAATCCTGGTTCTACTGTGAACTAGTTGTGAGACTTTAGATATGCAGGTTACTTTTCTGAGCCCGTAAAGTAGATGGACAGGAGCCATATTAGAAAACCCACAGCAAACATCACACTAAATGGGGAAATACTGAAAGCTTTTCCTCTAAGATCAGGAACAAGACAAGGTACCTACCTCTGCCACTTCTATTCAACATAGTACTGAAGTCCTAGCTAGAGCAATTAGGCAAGAAACAGATATAAAAGGCATACAGATTGGAAAGAAAGAGGTAAAATTATCTCTGTTCATAGATGATATGCTCTTCTCTGTACAAAACCCTAAAGCCTCCAAAGTAGCAGGATACAAAAGCAACACACAAAAATCAGCTGCATTTCTCTATACTAGCAGTGAACAGTCTAGGAAGGAAATAATGAAAATGGCTGTATGATTCCACTTAGAGGAGGAACTGAGTAGTCAGATTTACAGAGAAAGGGGAATTATGGTTGCCAAGGGTTGGGTGCAGGGAGGAACGAAGATGTGGTGTTTAATGGGCATAAAGTTTCAATTTTACAAGATAAAAGGGTTATGAAGACGGATAGTGGTGATGGCTGAGCAACATTATGAATATATTTATTAGCAGACATGTACATTTGAAAATAATTAAGATGGCAAATTTTATGTATGGTATTCTGCCACAACAAAAAAGTTGAAAAAAATGAAAGCAAACAAACAAAAAAACAGATGGGAGAGGACAAGAATGGTCTCTCATGTGGTCACATAAAAATAAAATGACCTAATGCCGTGAAAACATTTGGTAAACTGCAATGTGCCACATTATACATTGATCTAGATGTATCTGGACATTTATCATCGTAATTACACATTTTAGATCAATGTGTCTGACACAGTACCCTTGAACATGAATAAAAATGGTTTTAAAATCACAATCATTTCGGGGCACCTGGGTGGCTCAGTTGGTTGAGATCTGACTCTTGATTTTGGCTCAGGCCATGATCTCAGGGTCATGAGATTGAGCCCCACATTGGGCTCTGCACTGAGTGTGGGGCCTGCTTAAGATTCTCTCTCTCTTTCTGCCCCTCCCCCATGCACGTAAGCACTCTCTCCCTCAAGAAAAATAAAACTTAAAAAAAAAAAATCACAATCACTGGGAATGCAAGCTGGTGCAGCCACTCTGGAAAACAGTATGGAGGTTCCTCAAAAAACTAAAAATAGAACTACCTACGACCCAGCAATTGCACTACTAGGCATTTCTCCACGGGATACAGGTGTGCTGTTTCGAAGGGACACATGCACCCCCATGTTTATAGCAGCACTATCCACAATAGCCAAAGTATGGAAAGAGCCCAAATGTCCATCGAGGGATGAATGGATAAAGAAGATGTGGTGTGTGTATATATATATATATATATATATATATATATATATATATATATATATATATACATACACATACAATGGAGTATTACTCGGCAATCAAAACGAATGACATCTTGCCATTTGCAACTACGTGGCTAGAACTGGAAGGTATTATGCTAAGTGATATTAGTCAATCAGAGAAAGACAAAAATCATATGACTTCACTCATAGGAGGACTTTAAGAGACAAATCAGATGAACATAAGGGAAGGGAAACAAAAATAATATAAAAACAGGGAGGGGGACAAAATGTAACAGACTCACAAATATGGAGAACAAACAGAGGGTTACTGGAGGGATTGTGGGAGGGGAATGGGCTAAATGGGTGAGGGGCACTAAGGAATCTACTCCTGAAATCACTGTTGTACTCTATGCTAACTAACTTGGATGTAAATTTTAAAAAATAAAAAATAAAATCAAATCACAATCCCTTGTAATTTACAGTGTTCACTTTTCATCCTGAAATATTTTGTTTATATATTCCTAAGCTTATAATTTTTTAAAAATAAAAACAGAATTCCTTTAATTATAACTGTATTAGCATAGAGTTAGGTGAGCAGTGGATAACCAAAAGTCATTTAGTCAAGGAAAACTTGCCAAGCAGCACAATGTTTAGGTTAGCACCTAACTCAAACCGTATAAATTGCAGATGTGTGTGAGACCAATGGTTGATAACCTGAGGTTAAGGTGTACACGAAGTGAAGAGTAATTAAGCTTATTCTTGTTATTTCCTGTGAGAACAGCCACATGCATGTAAAGAAAGACATATCCAGTAATCTTGTTATTCACTAGTTCTACGGCCATACAAAAAATTATAAACACTTTTCACTGCCAAAGGCTTTCTTTTTTCTATGGAATTTGGTCTTAGATATCATTAATTTAATCAGAAGGCTTTCACATTAAGTATCTTATTATAATTTTAAAAATATCTTACTAGAGGTAGTTTTCCAAATTCCAAACATAAAGTATTACGGAATCTTGCCTTTTTTAAAAAGTTTTTTTGAAAGAGAGAGAGAGAGAGAAAGAGCATGTGAGTGGGGGGAGGGGCAGAGGGAGAGGAAGAGAATCTTAAGCAGGCCCCACGCCCAATCTCATGAACAACCATGAGATCACGACCTAAGCCAAAATCAAGAGTTGGATGCGTAACTTACTGAGCCCTCCAGGAACCCCCGGATTTGCTTTTTTATAGTTACTTGGAACAAGTTGAGGTTTCCTGGGACTCACCTCTTGTAATCTAAAAACAACAGGGACTTTCTTTTCTGTACAGGCAGCAATGAAGTTATCAGGTAGTAACTGTCCATCTGAAAGGAACTGGTCATCTTTTCCTTGATCGATTAGTATGTCCAGCTGAGAACCTGGGTAGGACTTCACAAGATGGGTAGCATCATAAGCCTAGAAAAAGAAAAACACTGAAAAATAAATTTGAAAGTACCCAGAAAGATATTCTTCAGAAGATACCACAGTAGAACCAAATAGAAATTTAAAGTCATTTAAGCTCGAAGGCCTTTTAAATCAGAAAACACTTTTTACATTGGTTTGCCTGGTTTTTATTCACAAGATCTTCAGAATTCTATGTCCCAATTATAGCCTCTTTTCTACTTCCATGCAGTCCTGAGCCAGTGGCAAGAATTCTGAATCTCAGCATTTTTCATAGAATATAGCCTTTCCCTTCTAAACCTTTGAGGTTTTTAATCATCTCTTAACTCCAAAAACAAACAAACAAAAAACAAAAACAAAAACAAAAAACCCCACATCGTATCTTTTCCTTTATGAATCCCACCACAAATTGACTCTTTCTTCTAACTCCCTTGTATCTTTTTCTATTTCCAGATATTCTTTGTTTCCAATAAACAGTCTGTTTTGTTGTCTTCTCTTTTTGGCTTTAGTACATTCAGCCTTCTCTTTTATGGTGTTGAATAGCACCAAATATCTGCTATCCCCATGAGCTTTCAGGAAGATTTAATTTAAATAATCTGAATCATATAAACAACTCCTCAAATTTATGATCTCAGGAGCTGCGACTAGTTAGAATTTTATATTTTATTATCCACTTTTAAGTATTCTTGATTATTCATATATATTCACTAGCCACAGCTTCCATGCACCAATCAAGACAAACAAAACCCCCAAGATTTCCCCTTCTAAAGTATCATGCTTTATTAAGACTTGCTTTCTTTAATCTTAAAGGAGAGAGTGGAAGGGGATCTATAAAGTCCAACTAGTTCTAAGTTCTGTGATTTCATAGTTGTGCATGGGCTCCTTATCCCAACAGTAAATTAAATAATAGCCTAAACACAACATAGTTAACGTAGTAAAATCTACTGTCACTTGGAGAAAAATTATAGATTCCTTTATTGGTTACCTGTGCCTTTACCTCTCCCTTCCTTTCTCCCAACCAGCTGGTCTTTTGCTCAATACTTCTATGAGACCCTAAGCCCCGTGTGGATGGGAAAGGTGATCACTTTTGTGACCTAAGGTCTCAGAACTCCACACAGACTCTGCACAGTGGCAAGGACTGCTAACACTGATGTATGTGCACTGTCAGCTCTCAAACTGCCTAACAGTAATCACGTTCTGCATTCTTCCACTGTAACAAAAATCTAAGCCTAAGCAAAACACGATTCTAATTTAGTGACTACAGGATTAAACCTCTGCTTTGTTAGAATTTCAATGACCAATCTTAAATAAAATTGAGATGCACGGGTGAATGACCTGGAACACACAACAGTAAGACAAAAAAGTTTTTCTCTTCCCCCCACTCAAGTATTTCCTACTTGTTCACATGCATATGATGATGAGTACATTTGCAAAATATCCAGACTCTTGGTGAAGTTTGCAAATAGTCTACTTCTGCACAAAAGTCAAATGAGTCTCAAGAGAGAGAGCCATTTTTAATTTTCATTTTGAAGCATCTGCTCCCATGCTTCAAAAAGCAATCTTGCTATTGGGAATGTTCACATAGATGTACATTACACAATATCTATTTTTAAAGACTTTTAAGTCTGGAATTGACTATCTCAATCTGAGAGATGCTGAATTTTGAAACAGACACATGAAACAATTAAAAGGCCGGGACTCATGGTTCCTGTTGTACAAATGAGCACAGGGTTAAGAGGCAAATCTAAATTTAGGGATAAAATGTGGTATTTTTTGGTAATGTTACTTAAGAAATAAACATGTAAATTAATCATTAGCAGAAAAAACATGTAGTCTCAGAATGTCTGCCACAATTCAATACAATGAGAAAAAGGCTTTTTTGTTATTATTATATGTATTTCCTTTTGTTAATTATTTTTAGCTCTGCGTCTGTGAGTGAGCTAGGAATATAATGTCTGTGATATGTAGCTTTTTCACAAATTTGAAAACTTAAAAATGAACATTAAGACAGCCTTCCCAGTACCTACCTTCCATTTATTTTGATCTGTTCCCAAATATCCACTGAAGGCTTTTTTGCCCCAAGGACAGAGCACTGGGTTGCAAATTGGAGCAAATGCTGACACAGACTTCAGAAACAAAGGAAATTTAAAAACAAGTTATATTTTGCAAAATCAAACAGGAACACATATTTGCAACTTGCTTAAAAACTCAGAAGTTTATTTGCAACTTGCTTATAAACTCTGACTTGCCATGAAAACTACTTGTGAACAATTCTCTGTGAGTTATCATATGTGCTGGGACGGCAGGCCCTCTCCATGATACATCTCTCATGTGTTCAAGTAAGAGAGCTAATTAACCATAGGTGCCAACATAGTGGAAAGCAAAACATTACATTTCATTAAATAAGGCACAAATGCAAGTTTACATTTAGACTTTCTACTCCTTTTTTCCACTTAAAATTAATTCGTAGTGATATAAAACAGTTCGTACCTACTTTTGTGAGGTTATTAAATCTGAGACACATTCTTTCTCTTTAAACAGGACCAAGAAAGCACTGAACAATGCCCTTAAATGTGGCAGAATTTTAATACAACACAATTTTGGGTTCTAAGCAGTGTTGTTTTTCTTTTTTTTTGAAAGTTTATTTTTTATTTGGGGAGAGGGGGAGGGAGAGGGAGAGAGAGAGAGCGAGAGAGTGAGAGCGCATGAGTATGTGAGCCAGGGTGGGGAGAGAGAATCCAAAGCCATCTCCTGTCAGCGTGGAGCTGACACACAGGGCTTGATCTCACGAACTATGAGACACTTAACCGACCGCGCCCCCAGGCACCCCCATGCAATGTTGTTTTTCACTGGGTAAGTGGCAGAGATGGAATCGCTCAGTTTCAGAGCACTTATCACTGTGTAGGTTTATCAAAGTCTAACGCTTTTTTTAAAGGACAAAAAAACAACTGAATTTGATTTTCTTCCTCAAACGTAATAAACGGATTGCCTATGTACAAAAATATAAGACCATTTTATTTATTTATTTATTTATTTATTTATTTATTTATTTATTTATTTATTTATTTATTAAAAACCCACTGCCAGGACTTGAATTAATTCAACTTTATACAGCAAAGGCTATTAAAAGAAAAATATTTGATGCCGCAATAAGAAGCTGCCGTAAGAAGTATTTTCACTTCTCAGTGGCACACCTGAAATGACTAAGAAGTTCCTTCTGGGGGAAGGAAATGGATTAAACAAATCTTGAGGTATCCGACAGCCCTGTGATTTTAAAGACAGAAGCAGTCCTGAGATTATGCCTGTTTCAACATTGCCTTTTGCAACACGATGGTATGCTGCTCTGCCAGTCAGACGTTCTACATAGGGTGGTCATTCCAACTTGGCTCGTTTAAACAACAAAAAAGTAAAGCTATACAGTTTCAAATAAATGAATGGAAAGACTGAGGATGTTATCTATCAGTTACGCTGCAATCCAATTTTCATCCAAGGCACTGAGAAGAAAGAATTCTTCACTTTCACAAATCATGAATATCTTCTTCTTCCGTCAGAACATTGAACTCAATTAACAAATATATTTCCTGGTAAAAATGTGATATATACTGCAATAGTAACAAGAATACGACTTAGGGGGGAAAAAAAGCCGAGAAAGCTACAGTTTGAATAGAAGCAGTAGAAATTGCTTTATAATGTTTTTAGTAGACCAAATGTGATAGAATTCCTATACTTCTGATTCTGGAGCATATAATTTTGTGTTCAGTTTAATGCTCTTCCCCTACAGCTCATTCCCAACACTAGAAAAGTTTAGTCCCAGTACTAATAATAATATCCTACTATTGCTCTTTGTAAAGTTGCTAATTGATATTATCCAAGAGAAATACTTGTCACTGGAAGCTTCGGTAATCTTACTTTGTACTTTCCAGGATTCTTCAGAGCACATATCAGAGCTCCGTGGCCTCCCATGGAGTGGCCAAAAATAGACATCCTTTGGGGGTCCACTGGAAAATTGTCATTTATGAGTTTGGGAAGCTAGAGAGAATTTAATAATATGACAGAAGGTATGAGAAGTAAGTTTACACTTTTCCAAAGTTATATAAAATAATTACACAATCAATACTTCCAAATCTAGTCTTACAATAGTATGAACTAATAAAGATGGAAAAATAAAAATCTCAGGTAGACAAGGATTCTTAACGTAACACTGGAGAAAACATGGTACATCCTTCTAGGAAAGCAGCATAAAGAAAATGATGCAGAAAGAACCTTTAAAATGTCTAAAATTCACTTCTTGGCATCTATTCTAAGGGAAAAGTCCTTAGGGGGGAAAATGATACATAAAGACACTCAATGCAGTAAAACTTAATACAGTAAAAAATCTATGTAAATATATAAGTATCCTATATTACAAAAAAGTAAATTATGACACGTGATATAATATTATGAAATTATTAAGGTTATGTTACCAACAGAGTATTAGAAAATGTTTGTTTTATACAATTAAAAAAGTGAACATGAAAAAAACTTTTATAATTCTAGGAAAACTAGTCATAGAAAAAAAGTCTGGAATATACCAAAACATAGTTGTTATTTGGGGTGCAGAATAATGGATGATTAAAATTTTGTATCATTGAGTTTTATGATGTACATATGCAAAATTTAGAAAAATGCATAAACTACACATAAATATTATTAATAGAAGCAGTGATTTAGCTACTTATTTATCCTTTCTAACTAAGCCTTGGTAAATCATTATAAAATATTTCTGAATGAACCCGCTGCCAGAGAAATGAAAAGTTTTTTTATATATTGTTTTCTTTGTATCCTCTGGGTAGTGTATAAAGGTGTCAATGTAATTATTACCCTCTTTAAAAGTGTACTTAATGTTAACTTCAATTGTAATAAGACTATTGTACAAGTAAACTTTAGAATGTTCACTAAGATAATAAATATGTACCAAATAGATTCAATACTACCACACCCCAATTTAAAATTCTCAGGACTAGAAGGACTCTGTGTCCCAAACCAAACTATTGGCAATCATCAGTTAATAAGTACAACAGAAATGAAATTACCTCCTCGGTTACATAAGAATACATTCTGTAGTTAGTTTTCCAAGGATCTTCAGTGGCGTCCACATAAAACCCAGCACCAGTGCCAAAGTCCCAGCTCTCATCTTCTCCTTTAATATTGCAGCCACCTATCAAGGGAAAACCCTGTGGTTTCACCTACTTCGTAGTGATAACCTGTATTTTGTAACACACTTTTAAATGAATCTGAAAGTTCATTTGCATCTGAGCTGATCACCAACTATTGCAGTTCTCTGCCTCTTAGGGCACATACTTCCTGGCCCTCTTGTCCCTCAATAGGGCCACGTGACTAGTTCTAGTCAATGAGGCAAGGGAGGGAATGCCCTTTCAGGCTGGAGAATTCACTGCCAAGGTGAGGCACACTGACATTCTTTGTGAATGAAATGTCCTCCAATGTATTCTTTAAAAAAAAAAAAAAAATTAAGTTTATTTATTTTTGAGAGAGACAGAGACAGAGTGTGAGCAGGGAAGGGGCAGAGAGACAGGGAGACACAGAATCCAAAGCAGGCTCCAGGCTCTAAGCTGTCAGCACAGATCCTGAACTCACAAACCATGAGAACATGACCTGAGCTGAAGTTGGTTGCTCAACCAACTGAGCCACCCAGGGCACCCCTATGTATTCTGAATATATGCTTCTTCACTGTTCACCTCCCAAAGGGCTTATATCCTCTATCCTTCTAAAATGTGCTGAGATTCCTTCTCTGATGACCCCTCCCCTATTACCAACACTTCTTTTCAAGGGAAGGGAGACAAGATGCTTGTGCTGAGTTCACTATCTCGCACTGAAAATGTCTCTTTATGTATTTTGGAATCACTTCCATCATGTTTCCCCTATTTATTCATCCCCCAATGGGATTTTCTTATAATCTTTTAAAATTTATTAGGTTTTATTTTATATACTTCTAGGTAGTTAAAAAGCCAACTGAGACTGTTAATAGAATTATGGTAATACGTAATTTCAGGGAAATGACCTCTTTGTAATACTTAGTTTACTCATCCAGGAACATGACATTTTTCCATTTATTAAAGTCTTCGTTTATGATCTTTGGCATGTTTTGCAATTCTTTTAAAAAATAATTCTTCATATTTTTAAAGTTTATTCCTAGGCATTTAACATTTTTGATAGTACTCTGAATTACATTTTTTATTTTTATTTTTTTTTTATTTTTTTTTATTTTTTAAAAAAAAATTTTTTTTTTAAATGTTTTATTTATTTTTGAGACAGAGAGAGACAGAGCATGAGCAGGGGAGGGTCAGAGAGAGAGGGAGACACAGAATCCGAAGCAGGCTCCAGGCTCTGAGCTGTCAGCACAGAGTCTGATGCGGGGCTCGAACTCACGAGCTGTGAGATCGTGACCTGAGCTGAAGTCGGACGCTTAACCGACTGAGCCACCCAGGCGCCCCTGAATTACATTTTTTAAAAAGTAGGCTCCACACTCAGCATGGAGCCCAATGTGAGGCTTGAACTCATGACCCTGAGATCAAGACCTGAGCTGTGATCAAGAGATGGACACTTAACCAACACTTAGCCACCCAGGTGCCCCTGAATTAAATTTTTTATTACATTTCTAGTGAGACCTGTCTTGCTTTGGTGTATTATATGTGCTGTGAAAGGAAATGCACTACTTCCTAAGGCCCGCCATTTATCTTCCAGATAGTTTTAGCTGCCATTTTTTTAAACATAATTTATTGTCAAATTGGCTTACATAAAACACCCAGTGCTTATCCCAACAAGTGCCGTCCTCAATGCCTATCACCCATTCCCACCAGCCCCCGCATCCGCCCTCAGTTTGTTCTCTGTATTTAAGAGTCTCTTGTGGTTTACACCCCTCCCTCTGTTTGTAACTATTTTTCCCCTTCCCTTCCCCCATGGTTTAAATTCCACTTCCAGGGGTGCCTGGGTGGCTCAGTAGGTTAAGCATCCGACTTTGGCTCAGGTCAGTTCACAGGTTGGAGTTCCACGTCTGGCGCTAGCAGCTCAGAGCCTGGAGCCTGTTCGAATTCTGTGTCTCCCTCTCTTCTCTCTCTCTGCCCCTCCCCCGCTCACACTCTATCTCTCTCTTAAAAATAAGTACACTTTAAAAAAATTAAAGACAAGTAAATTCCTTTTCCTGACACTTCTAGGGTCACAAATTAAGCTTTAATTCTGATGGACTGAGTTTTCAAATATTTGATATTTTCATTTCTTCAATGTAAGCATTCTAGTTATTTATATTAAAACGAATGCATATTTCACTGTATGATTGTTTGATGAAGAGAGGATGAAAAAAACCTAATTTTCATGTGACAAGGCAGTTTATCTTTGAAACAGAAAAACTTCTTATCCATCGTATGTTCTTTTGGCACTGGTGCCAATATGGTATATTAACTAAGTTGCTCAATCTCTGTTTTGAAGCGTCTTCATCTATAAAATGGGAATAGCAAAACTGTCTGTTCTTGTAAGAGTGATGTCATGAGTAAAATTCGCAATGAGGAAAATATATAGCACAGTCTTTTATAATCATGATTATCACCTGAAAGGTTGAGATAATAGCAAAAATATGAAATACATTGTGTAGCGTTACACAACTTATACTTTAAAGATTCATATTTTTACAAAGAATATCTGGAACGAGAACACTTACGAGGGCTGGTATCTGGAGCAATGACGACAAGGCCATGTTCTGAGGCAGCTTGATGATAACCAGACTTTGATACGAAATTTTGTTCCGTGCAAGTTAAACCTGCAGAAGAATAGATTATTTCATGCTATACTGTGGATAGCTGATAAGAGTTAATCCCTATATGATATGGGAAAACGAGCTCACTTACTATCAATAAAAGGCTTTTTTTAAAAGAAATAATTCTAAAGAAGATAATAAAGTTCCCTTTCTTGTAAAATTTACAACAGTATTAATCAAGAACTGTCTTAGGTTAAATGCTCCCATAGCTGTCCTTTCAAAGTCACTCACTGAAGTTTTAATTACTGAAATCCTTAGGACCAGATGTATTTGGGAATCAGAATTTTTCAAACTGGAGAATGTTATATCAACCCCACTGGGGTGCTGTCAAACGTGCCAATTAAATGTGTTACTATTCCTGCATTAAAACATAAATACAATAAGTCACCATAATACTATAAATAACTTATAATTTTTTATATATGAGTAGTCCTCAGCTACAAAATTCTGCCTGATCATCTCTGTATTCTTCACTGATTTAAATTTTTTTTTTTCAATGTTTTTTATTTATTTTTGGGACAGAGAGACACAGAGTATGAACGGGGGAGGGGCAGAGAGAGAGGGAGACACAGAACCGGAAACAGGCTCCAGGCTCCGAGCTGTCAGCACAGAGCCCGACGCGGGGCTCGAACTCACAGACGCGAGATCGTGACCTGGCTGAAGTCGGCCGCTTAACCGACTGCGCCACCCAGGCGCCCCTCTTCACTGATTTAAAAGAGAAATGGTTGCCATGTACCTTCCTTAAATTTTAGCGCCAGTTTTTACAGCTGTTTCTTCCATTTTTCCTAGCTATCTAGCCTTTTCAGACATGTGATCGAAGAGATGACTGAATTTTCTTACTATAGGAGCCTCATACTATAATGACGTGAGAATGGCCAAGAATAAACTGGCAATAAATGACTGAGCTAAGTACTGCCCAAGCTAACACACCTTTTCCAGTGTCCAATGCTAAATATTCCACTACATCTGATGATTAGCAACATCAAAGCTTACTAGTACGCATGACTCAGAATGAATTAACTATGGAACACTTTAATAGTTTCTATTTATCCCCTAACAGCCAGCACAGGGACTTATGAAATAGTTGCTAATGAAGATTAAATTCATAATTACAAGATACAAAGTTACAAGTGTCATGGTATAAAGCGTTATGGGAGTTTATGTTTAAACTGTGAGGACATACCTACTTTCACTAGTCATGGCGGAGTACAGGGTCCTTGTTTGTCTACCATGTTCCTTCCCAGTACGTCTTCCAGAGATTCTGGAGCCGTATCATGAAGGAGAGCTGCCCCAAATACTGCTAAAAGGTTAGCACTCTTGCTGACCTTAATGTAAATGTGTTTAGAGGCAAGGTGATAATGTAAAAAGAATGTCTGAAAAGGATTTCAGACAGGATCTCATTCTAAAGATGTTACTCAGCCACTCATTGCCTAACCAAAATTAGGCAAGTAAGCTGAATATTCTGAGTCTCAGTTCTTTCATTTGAAAAATGGGGATAATACTGCTTATGTTTATCTTATACTATGGCTGTGAGGATTAAATGTGGTAACATGTAAAAAGCCTTGAATTGTGCCTCAGACACAGTGCAGTGTCTTACGCTTAAGAAATGTCAATGTTTAGAGACCAGAGAAAAATTTGTTGTTTTCTAGTCAGAACACAAATTCCTTGATTAATGTAGGAGGGAATAAACTGTAGACTCCTAGAAGGGAAGATAATTCTACTAGCAGAATTACTCTCACAAGTATAAAGACAGTTACGAATTAATATCCACTAGATCAACTATATTTTCTATAAAGAGCTTTGAGGGTTTTTTTTGTTGGTTGACAGGTTTATTGAGGTAGAATTCAGATGCCATATAAGTATACAGCTTGACTGTTGGTATATTTACAATTATGGAACACTACCACTATCTAATTTTAGAACATTTCTATCACCCCAAAAAGAAACCCCATACCCATCTGTGGTTACTCCTGTTTTCACCCAACCCTCCCTCCACGGCCCTAGGTAATCACTTCCTGTCTTTATGGATTAGCTTATGCAAGGCATTTCATATATATGGAATTTAACAATATGTAGTCTCTTGTGAATGGCTTTTTTCACTTAGCAGGTTTTCAAGGTTCATCCATGTTGTATGTAGCATCTATAAAGACTGCATTACTTTTTGTTATTTAATTAATATTCCATTATATGGACATACCACACTTATCATTTCATTAGTTGATGGACTATCAGTTTGTTTCCATTTTTTTTTTTTTGCTATTTATAATAGCAAATGTATAATGTAATACATGGACATTTATGTGCAAGTTTTTATATGGACACATATTTTCTTTTTTTTTTATGTTTATTTATTCTTGAGAGACAGAGCATGAGAGCGTGAGCAGGGGAGGGGCAGAGAGAGAGGGAGACACAGAATCAGAAGCAGGCTCCAGGCTCTGAGCTGCCAGCACAGAGCCCGATGCAGGGCTTGAACCCACGAGCCGTGACATCATGACCTGAGCTGAAGTCAGATGCTCTACCAGCCACCCAGGCACCCCTGGACACGTATTTTCAATTCTCTTGAGTATATGGCTATTCTGAAGGTCACCCTAACTTGGGAAAGATGTAAACCACACCATCAGGACCATCTTTGACAATTTCAGTTTGGATGTTCTAATTTTAAATTTTTTTTTTTTTTCAACGTTTTTTATTTATTTTTGGGACAGAGAGAGACAGAGCATGAACGGGGGAGGGGCAGAGAGAGAGGGAGGCACAGAAGCGGAAACAGGCTCCAGGCTCTGAGCCATCAGCCCAGAGCCTGACGCGGGGCTCGAACTCACGGACCGCGAGATCGTGACCTGGCTGAAGTCGGACGCTTAACCGACTGCGCCACCCAGGCGCCCTTTTTTTTTTTTTTTTTTTTTTAATTTTTTTTTTTTTTTCAACGTTTTTTATTTATTTTTGGGACAGAGAGAGACAGAGCATGAACGGGGGAGGGGCAGAGAGAGAGGGAGGCACAGAAGCGGAAACAGGCTCCAGGCTCTGAGCCATCAGCCCAGAGCCTGACGGGATGTTCTAATTTTAGTTAATTTGTTAACTTTGCAAGTATAACAACTGACATAAATCCTTGTCAGTGTTTTCCTATTCAACCTACTTGGAAATAAACATCCTGAAAATTTTCTGCCATTATTTCTCAAGTATATTGATCAGACGATCTCACTTTTTTTAAAAGAAAATCAAGCATTGATTTCCAAGGTCTATCTGTTCTTCAGCCTCTCACTAAGGAAAGCGTGCTGTCATGTGATGTAAACAAAGATTCTAGTTTTTATACTCCTAAAGCTCAGATGATAGGTCTTGACAGATTCAATTCTGCTTAGGAATTTAGGGCCTTATTATTATAGTACCTCTTACACAATACCCTCCTGGTACTTCTGATTTGGTTATCTTTCTTTCAGCCAAGAGACAGGTCTCCAGCGGCTGCCGCCAGAAAACAAAATGTGAAAAGAATAAGAGAAGGACTAAATCCAGTGCCAGGCTATGAGTCAGACAACTTGTTCACTCTGTCAAGGGATCTTGGGTAATGTATAACTTCTCTGGGCCTACAGAATAGTTATCTATTTTCTTTTTTTTTGTTTGTTTTAAATTTTTTTTTTTTTTACATTTATTTATTTTTGATAGGCAGAGAGAGAGAGAGAGAGCACAAGCAGGGGATGGGCAGAGAGAGAAGGAGACACAGAATTCGAAGCAGGCTCCAGGCTCTGAGCTGTCAGCACAGAGACCGACGCGGGGCTTGAACTCACAAACCACGAGATCGTGACCCGAGCTGAAGTCTGACGCTCAACCAACTGAGCCACCCAGGCGCCCCAGTTACCTATTTTCTAAGGTGGTCTTCAGCTATACAATAACGTTTCTAAAACAAACATGCAATTTTGTTCTTTCTTTTGCTTTTGGCAATACTTACTGCTTTTCTAGCAAAATCAGATTGCTTTTTTCAAACACAGAAATGGGCCGCTGAGTTACAATCACACAGACACTTAATTTTTGCCTTTTATTTATTTACTTAAAAAATTTTTACCTTTTAAAATGAAATATGTATTTTCATTTTAAAAGACTGGTATTTGGGGATTATCCTTGATAAAACATATGTAAGTGGGAATTTATTAAAATCAAAGATATAAGCAATTTTAAGGTAACAAAAAGAGCATTCTATGATTTAATTTGATTTCTACAGAGTGTCTCCTTACAACGTTTGCTTCTAAAGATAAAATACCAACATCTTGTGAAATAAGTTAGCAGGGAGCTTCAAACTACTGGTGGCAAAGCCTTACTGTCTCATAATCCATCCTATAGTCTTTAATATTCACCACTGCTTAAGAAGCTTTAGTATTCTTTTGTGATTTCCCAGACTGTTGCCAGAGAAGATTGGTGGAGTCCAATTAAAACATTCTAGAGAAGGCTATAAAAAAGTTATTTGCTGGTAGTTTCTAAGTAGTGTATTGTGGGTGCTCTGGTGTTTTACCTAATATTGTTCTATTTGATATTGTTCTATTTGAGTGGTAAAATCTCCATAGACTTCAAAAATTCTTAGGTAGGTACAAGTTAAGTAATTTTTCTTTCTTTTTTTAAAATAATGTTTATTTATTTATTTTTGAGAGAGAGAGAGAGAGAGAGAGAGAATGCACAGGGGAGTGGCAGGGAGAGAGAGGGAGAGAGAGTGAGAACGAGAGCAAGTGAGAGACTGATTCCCAAGCAGGCTCCACACTGTCAGTCCTGAGCCTGACACGGGGCTGTAACCCACGAACCGCGAGATCATGACCTGAGCCAAAGTCGGATGCTTAACCGACTGAGCCACCCAGGTGCCTGAATAAGTAACATTTCCAAGCTCTTGCCAATGAGTCCAGAATTTTACATTTTCTGTTAAATTACTTGGTTTAATTTTAAAAGAAGTGAAATAAATGTAATTCCATAGGGCTGAAGTTATTCTCAGGATAAAGTAAGAGTTGACTATAAGAGGCTCCTAAAGTCCTATAAATGGCTCAGAAAGCACAAAAGGAAATCAAGATAAAAGAGTAAGATGAACCAGTTAAAAACAAAAAGAAACTCCTTCCAAAACTTAAATGCATAATACTCACCAGATAGCCAATACAGCGCAGGGCATTTTCCAGTTTCTGCCTTGGGTGGTAAGTAGATCGCGAATTTCATTTTGCAGTTCAGTTCAACACTGAAATTTTAACAGCCACAACAAAAAAATCAATGCCTCAGACTGGTTAAGACAGAAACATAAAAATAAGTGTTTTAATGTACAAAATAAGTGATTCTACCAATATTTAAGGAACATAACTTGATCCTTAAAGAATGGGGCCAAATTAGCATACTGATCTATTAACCAACTTGAGTCTTTGCTGTGCATGGCATGTAAGTCACTTGGGGGATGGGGGAATAAATTAAAAGAATAAATGTAACATCCTCAATGTAGCACTAATATTACTAAAAGAGAAACTTTTTCTGTTTCTAAAGAAATGTATGAAATAACAAATCAGCTTTTATAAAAAATGAATTCTAAAGATCTTAAATTACATTTTTGCTCATGGGCACTGAAATGTACCACATCTTTGTCACTCATATTGTATTATAATCACTAATATCACAAATGAGGTTTATTTTGATAAGAACTATATGCATTTTTCTACGTAAACAGTAATTTTGTGCAACAGTGATCATTCATGGGCCTATTAAGGAATCAAATAGAAGCAGGATGAAAGATATCTAAAATTAGATCTTCTTAGTTATTACCTGTCATGTTCAAAAACTTTCTGCAATCCTCCAAAGCACTTGTTACTGGAAATCTGTTTCAATGCCATTCTTCTCCTATTAGTAAAGATCAAGCTCATTCATTTCTACATTCATTCTTGAAAAATTTGAAAACTCATTTTCAGATAGATTATCAAACATGCAACTGTTTTATTTTTTCACATGCTAATTTTCTCTGATAAATAACATTATTTATTCACTTTCATGCACACAATTATACTTGTTATGCACTTTAGGAAACTTTAGTACTTTAGTATGTCATTACTAATTTGCCTAATTTATTAACAAGCTTTTTTTTTTTCTTTTTCTGGACTGCTCCAAATTCTTTTCAGAAAGAATTTTAATTATTTTATCTCCCTTTTGTTCTGCCCCTCCCCTGCTCATGTGCGCACGCTCTCTCTCTCAAAAATAAACATTAAAAATTTTTTTAAAAAAATTGCTAATAGTTTACCTGTCAACTCTAACAAAGGAATCAAAGAATTGGTATTACTGATTATGGCTGATTTTAAAATGGGAGGAGAATGATGTAACAATAACCATTTTGATAACAGTAAGTGAAAACATTTATTGAGCACTTACAGCGTGATCGCCACTCTGTGATATGCTCACCCCGATCAAATTCCTCGTCCCAGGAGAGTTTTTCTGAGAAAGCAATGTACAGCTTTTAGATCAACAATTTTCCTTTTAAAAACATTAGTGAATTAAAAGTGCAGCTTATCGTTGGGAGATTTTGAAGTTTGGTAATTCTTTTCTCTCCAATAAATCTTTTAAATGTCATAAATAGTTTTAAACTTAAATGTTAAAATACCACACATTATTTTTAATGATACGAAAAAAGCTGGAAAAGCATCCTTACCATAAGTGCCTGCTGAGCAAAGAAGAACCTTCTGATTTGTATCTCTTGAGGAAGGTTCCCTCCCCCTCCTTATTACAGACCAGCCAAACACACTGAATAGAAAATCCTCAGAAACTGGAAACAGGTATTACCACTCTAGTTTTCTTCTCAATGAATATGTTCTACATAATTTCTACTGATATGCTGGGTTCTACAGTACGCTGATCAGTTGTGGTGTTAGGGTCGCTCTAAAAAAATACTTAACAATCATCTTAAAAAGTTAATCTTGGAAATGTCTTTGCAAAATTTAAAAAAATTAGTTTAAATTCCATCTTTTAGTAATGTCCTCAGTAAATCCAAATACTTAGCTTTGCATTGGAAAGCTGGGATTTGAACCAGGAAGCCTGACAATAGGACGTCTACTCTACTGCTATGCTCTCCTTTCCTTGGAGGGTCTTTAAATACTCTCTTTATTAGACACTCTGAGATTGACTAATTTTATAGGATTAGGGTTTACAATTACAGAGACATTACCTTCTATCACAGGTGTATGCATTTAATCTATAAAAGATCAATTTTTAACAAAGTTTATAAATGTTATTAATTATTGACTATTAACATCAGCTATTCTTATTCATGATCCTAACTTAAATAACACACTGACAAAGACAGATGTATAATTTTAGCATATATACATAAGACCAAGGAATAAATTTTTTTGCTGAATTATTCTATAAGGATGTCCTATTAAATTTAGTAAGGACTGTCTGCTTTCCCAGGCCATGGTACATCTAGTAGATAAGAGATAACTAATAATTATTTGTTGAATTAATGAATAACTTATTAACTTCAGACTACCAATTATATGCAAGTTTAAAAAAAATTGTTTTTTAACATTTCTTTATTTTTGAGAGAGAGACAGACAGACGGAGTGCAAGCAGGGGAGGGGCAGAGAGAGAGGGGGACACAGAATCTGAAGCAGGCTCTGGGCTCTGAGCAGTCGGCACAGAGCCTGACATGGGACTTGAACCCACAGACCACACAAGATCATGACTGGAGCCAAAGTCAGACTCTTAACCGACTGAACCATCCAGGTGCCCCTCATCCAACTTTCAAAGCAACATATAAGAAATATAAATTTACCCGACCAAATGCTACTTGCCTTTTTGTCTGCACCAATCCTCGTCTCAGAGAGAACTCAAGATCCGGGTTCTCCTACTCCTGCCCCTTCTCCCTTTCCTTTTCTCTTCACACGCACTTGCCCTACCTCCCCATTCCCTATGTTTCTACCACATTTTCTAGGTGGAAGAATCAAATTCTGCATCTCTAGATCCAATCGTTCTCACACATTAGTGCCAGAATTTAAATGTCTTGCTGGACCCTTCTTCCAAGATATGTCACCAGTTAACAAAACTCAACACATCTGGGGCATCAGGGTAGCTCAGTAGGTTGGTTAACCATCTGACTCAATTTCGGCTCAGGTCATGATCTCACGGTTTGTGAGTTTCAGCCCCACATGGGGCTCTTCACAGTGCAGAGCCTGCTTGGGCAGAGCCTTCTACCTCTACCTTTATCTCTGCCCCTCCTGCTCTCTCTCTCTCTCTCTCAAAAAATAAATAAACTATTAAAAATTAAAAAAAAAAAAAACCCTCAACACATCTAAAATGAAGCGTCTGTGTCCCACCTTCAAACCATTTTCTTTCCTTTGTTTGCCTCTCTTTTCATCCATGCCTGTCGATGTGTGAAAAGTCTTAAAGTTACTCCTTTGAATTCTCACTGCTATCATCCTAATTATACACAAGAAATGAAAACTTAGGCTCCTGCTTTGCTTCTTTCTTGTATATCCCACTAAAATCAATCCTGCATGGAAGCCCAGGGCTTCAATACATGAATTTATTGCTTAATGGATACCTACACACATTACATATTCAGGCTTAACATGGCCTGCATGCAATTGCTGGTCATTTTGATTTATTTTTTATTTTTAAAAACTGTGATAAAAAACACATACCATAAAGTTTACTGCCTTAACCATTTTTAAGTGTATAATTCAGTTGTGGTAAGCGTGTTCTATCAATTTTAAAAACATGGTTAGCCTGCCCACATTAACTAGCAGAAGAGAAATCTTGGCCATCTCCAGGCTGCTGCTACAGGTGTAGGGCTTATCCGACTCACCTAGTGGTTGAAACCCACTAAGTTATTGAAACGAAAAATAATGCAACTAATTATATATATATTTTCAGGTTTGAGGCCATTAAAACTTCATAAAATTGAAACTATGAAGAAATGACAAAAGGTAAATAAAGACGAATAAAACTTTGGTTTATTTTGGTATATATATAATACTTGCCCTACTTTGGTAATATACTTTGGTCACATTTTAACTGCGGTACTAAGCATAATCTCTTTTCCTTTATAAACATTCACATGGCTGGCCCACATATACATTTCTAATCCACCGTGGGAGGAAAAAATACAGCATCCACGAATTCCAAACACGTTAACTTCGCTCTCAAAATTGTCTTCAACGGTCCCACATTACTTTTTTGGCCTCACTTTCTATCACCTTAAATCAGTCAAACTCAATTATGCACAATCCTAGTACAGCCTGGATGTTTCCACTGGGTGGCTTTACTCAACGCTATGGTTTAACAATTTCAGAGTAGGTTCCGGGGCCACACCCTCCAGGTTAAAATTCCGGCTTCACCACGTATATCTAATATGTATAATATCTAATACGATAGAATATTCGTGATTGCTCCCGAGATTAAATGAGTTAATTCACTACTGGTTGTGACACTGCTGACTATGATATGCATGCAAATGTTAGTTATCATTCCAGCAACTTTGAATGCCCTCCTTCATGGTCCGCTCCAATGCCAGCTCCCGGGCAACGCCTTCAGGGGTGACCTCCAGACCCCTCCAGAACTCGCAAAACATTTACGACACTAACAGACGTCCAAAGCGCTCGCTGACCCCTGAACGGGGCGCTTGGCGGGGCGACTAGCGCTTTGGGGTCTGTTTCTCTATAAACTGGGTACACATCTACCTCGTGCAGTAGAGATCGGGTCAAAGGGCGGGGAAAATCTATGCAAAATGGAAAGCGCTAAATAAACGTAGCGGAGACCGTAGGCCCGAGCACCCCATTCTTGGAAGTTCAGTGAAAGAAACGGATTCGGGACGAGGCCTGCGTCTGCAGCCAAGGTCCTGGCCTCGGTGCCCAGCGCTCGGCCTCCGGCCTCGGCTCGATCGCAGGCGGGATCCCGGCCGCAGTTTCCGCGTTCAAGCCTGCGGCGCCACCGGTCTCAACGTCCGCCCGGACCAGGCCCCGCCGCGTCGCGGGTGCAGTCCGAACCGCAGGCGAGCCGAGGACATCCAGGCCTCAGTCCAGACAGTCTTACCTCTCGGAATCACGGCGGCAAGGAAAGGGGGGGCAGCTGGAGCGCAAAGGCGGGGCCTCATCATGGCCGCCGGGGCCAACGTTTGGGGGAGCCCATCCTTGACCACGCCCCCGTCGGGCCCGCCCACTTACGGGTCTTTGCTCTTGTGTCCCTTCTCCCGCGCGGGGTCAAGCCACAGCCACGCCCCCTCGGCTCCGCACCGTCTCCGCCCTCCCTCACCGCGCGCTGCTCCGCCGCCCAGCTGTCGCGGGCTCCTCCTCCTGCTCCTCCTGGCCTAGCGTCCCTTCGTGAAGGACCAGCTCGTCCACCGACCCAGGTTGTTCCCGGAGGCCTGAGGTCTGGCCCCACTTAACTGGTGGAAAGGGTTTACACGTAGGCTTTGAAATCATTTAAAAACCAGGTTATATTAGGGAGTCTGGGAGCCCCCAGGCCCCCAAATCTTTCCAGTTCACCTTCCTGAGAGCTGGAGTTCAACAAGCGGCATTTTTATTATTTATTCATTTTTATTTCCAGTGTAGTTAGCGTAGTGTTACGTTAATTTTAGGTGTATAATATGATTCAGCAGTTCCATGTATTGCTCAGTGCTCATTAAGTTAGGCATACTCTTTTTTTTTTTTTTTTTTAATTTCTTAAAGTTTATTTACTTTGAGAGAGAGCACGCTGCGCGCACAAGTGGAGGGGGGGGGGCGGAGAGAGAGAGAGAAAGAGAGGGAGAGAGAATCCCAAGCAGGCTCTGCACAGCGCAGAGCCAGACCCCACAAACCCTGAGATCACGATCTTAGCCAAAGTCAGAGGCTTAAGGCGCTGAACCACCCAGGTACCCCTGGGTAAGCATACTCTGAATCCCCTTCACATGTTTCACCTATCCCCGCCCCCAACCCACATCAAGCATCATTTTTAAATCTCCAGTGCCAGGCACAGAGAAGGAGCTCCATCAATGTTGTTTTCTCCCTTCTTTGAATATAACTTACTCGAATTAATAGTTGCTGATTGATAATTTACAGCAAATCTTCCTTTGATTTTTTTATATGATTTAATTGAACTGATTGTTAGTGTAGTTTGTTGCCTTTTGAGAAAAATTAAATCTGATCACAGCTTTTTTTTTTTTTAAGCCAAACAGACAGTGTAAATGATACAATCTGAAAGGCAGGACTAATTTCATGGGTGTGCAAACCGTGCGGGAGAACAGGGTCCCTATCTCAGAAGGACCCTTCACTTGGTACAATTCTCTGCTTGGTGTAATTATTTTCTGTGCCACATGGTTAAAACGATTTTAAAGAGGGGTTCCCATATTTTCATATGGCACTGAACCCTGCAAATTATTGTGGTTAATCCTGCTTAAAGGACTGTGGGTGACATGACCTCTGTGGGAGGTGACATGGATGCCAGAATCTGTCCTGTGGCCCAAGCCCATTTTGTCATAATGACCTGTGGACTCAACCTGTGCACCTGCAGATCAATTGAGACTCAGTCTGAAAATGTTTAATCAAAATAAAGCTTTTATTCTGGGAAAGTGAAGTTGAAGTGAAGTGAAATTTCTTTTTACTTTCTATTGTTTTTATTTACTTATTTAGAGAGAGAGAGAGAGGGAGAGAAACCGTGAGTGAGGGAAGGGCAGAGAAAAAAAGAGAGAGAGAATTCCAAACAATCAACACAGAGCCCTTAATGGACTGTGAGATCATGACTTGGGCCAAAGTTGGATGCTTAACCGACTGAGCCATCCAGGGGCCCCTCTATTGTTTTTAAATATAAATCACAGAAAAGGGAATTTTCTCTAAACTGAGCTTCACAACAAAACAGAACACCTGGGTTTGCAAGTTATTTCAAAGTGATAGGAAATATTTGAAGAAAGTTAAAGGGTGTTTATTTAATAAAATAATTGCTGTGGGGTGCAAACTAACCTATCGAGCATGAAGTCGTTTAGGCAAGCGTTCTGGTGTTAATACAATGTGATAATAACCAGAACTAAAATTTCTTTTACTCCACATAAATAATAAGTGATCCAGTAAATTTCTGTTTCTGCTTTAAAATATTATGTACTCATATACATGCATGGAAGCAAAGTAGGCTGAAATAATAAATTAAGGTTGATATTTCTCATAACAAAACTAGTAATAAAAATGGCTGAATATTAACTACTTAAAGAAGTAGACCCAAAATGATCTGTAAATATGTGGCTGAGAAGATTTAAGGACTCTGTCTGAACTAAAATAAATAGGGTGTAATCTTAGGGAGGCAACAAAGATCATGAAAGAGAGAAAAGCTCAACTCTGCTTAAGGTCTTTGGGAAAGGAGACAGAAAAGGCACCACACATACATGAAGAATGGTATAATCTGTTGGACGTCAGCACTGTGCTACTTGAGAAGAGTTCTTATGGCTTTTCCACAGACTTGATCAGTGTTTCTCAACGTTGGCACCATTGACATTTAGGACCAGATAATTTTTGGCTGTGGGAAACTATCCTGGGCATTGTGGGATGCTTAGTAGCACCCTGCCCTTTGTCCACCAAATAACAAGAGGACTCCCAGACTTCCCCTTACCTCCAAGCTTGAATTTTACTCTGAGGCTAATATAACCAGATGAACTTTCTTTTGCTTCCTGTGCATCCAAGCTGTGATGACCACAATGTCCCTAGATCTTGCCAAATGTCCACTAGTTTGGTGGGGGTGGGGAGGGGAAGGTGAGAAATTTGCCCCCATTTGAGAAACTCTGGCCTAGGTAAACATTTTTCAAAACTCCTTTTATTCTGATTCTGTCTGTTCTCATCTAATGACATTTTAGAAAAGAATAGCCCTCATTATTATTTAATAAATCAGAATTTGAGTTAATAATGCATTAGTCTCTGGAGAATCTAATTGGGGTGACTCATTCTCTAAGAGACTGTTCACCTTTGAATGTGATACTCACCTTATAAAATTGAGTTTCTAAATACGTATCGCTGAAGACCAGATTTTGAACCATGAGAACTCAACCCAGTACTACAAATGTGTAGCCCTATGTCAGTGTCGCATCCCAACATTATGACCTTAATTCTAACTGCAGAGTTCAGTAGAATGAGTACAGATGAACCTTAGTGAAGATTATCTAACTCCCACACTCGTATTGACAAATGTCCAAATCTCGCAGACTGTTTTCCATTTTATTTCCCAATGTCGTTTTTTTTGTTTTTTTTGTTTTTAATTTCTTAAATCCTAAAGCTTGTATTTCTTTTCCACCACACATTCATGGTATCTGTAACTCCTTACTTGTCTCAAAAAGATCAAGAGTGACATCAGATGGTGAACAGATCCATGAAAAGGTGCTCAACATCACTAATCATCAGGGAAATGTAAATCAAAACCATTAGATACCACCTCAAACCTGTTAGAATGGCTAGACTCAAAAAGACAAGAAATGACAAGTGTTAGTGAGAAGGTGGAGAAAAGAGAACACTCATGCACGTTAGTGGGAATGTAAATTGGGGCAGCCACTATGAAAACAGGATGGAGTTTCTTAAAAATATTAAAAATAAAACTACCATATGATCCAGCAATTCCATTTCTGGGTATTTATCCAAAGGAAACATACTAACTTGAAGAGATATCTGCACCCCCTCCCCCAACATTCGTTTTGATGTTACTTATAATATCTAAGACATGGAAACAATCCAAGTATCTATAGATGGATGAATGGATAAAGAAAATGTGGTGTGTGTGTGTGTGTATATATATATATATATATATACACACACACAATAGAATATTAATCAGCCATAAAAAGAAGGAAATCTTGCCATTTGTGACAAAATGGATGGAACTTGAAGGTATTATTATAAGTGAGGTAAGGGGGTGCCTGGGTGGCTCAGTTGGTTAAGCCTCTGACCGGCTCAGATCTTGCAGTTTGTGGGTTTAAGCCCCGCATCAGGCTCTGTGCTGACAGCTTGGAGTCTGGAGACTGCTTCAGATTCTGTGTCCTTCTCTTTCTCTGCCCCTCTGCAACTCCTGCTCTGTCTCTCTCTCTCTCTCAAAATTAAATAAACATTAAAAAACTTAAAAAATAATAAGTGAAGTAAGTCAGAGAAAGGCAAAAACTGTCTCACCTACATGTATGTGATCTCTCTTAAATGTAGAATCCTAAAAATTAATAATAATAACTCCAAGCTCATAGGTATAGAGAACATATTGGAGGTTGTCAGAGTTAGGCAATTGGGGGTGGGCAAATGGGCAAAAGCTCAAGTGGATTAAAGCTACAAATTTCCTATTATGTAGTTAAGTCCCGGGAGGCAGCTCAAGATGGCGACCCAGGAAGACCCTGAACTTATTTCCTCCCACGGACACAGAGAATCTGCAATTACATATGGAACAATTTCCTCTGAAAAAGGCCTGAAAGCAAGCTGAGAAACTCCTTCACTTGGGCAAATGAAAACATCGGAGCAGGTACGAGAGGCTGGGATAAAAGTTCACCTTTAACTTCCCTCCCACGGTGACTCACAATTAGAAGGAATCCCACAAACTTGAAGTTTCTCTGTGAGGAATGATGAGTTTGTATCCCACATCAGGCACCCCCAGCTTTTAAGACCTGCATCCGAGAAAGGAACCCACAAAACATCTGGCTTTGAAAACAAACAAGGCCCGAGTCCATGAGACCAGAAGGGAACCAAGGAGCGGCCCTTAAAGGGCTCCCGCAGACTCAGCTGCCCTAGGGTCTAGAGCAGATGCAGCTCTTTGAAAAATACCCAGATTTTAGGTGAAAGAGATTCAATTGCTAATTTTAGAGGATCCCCGGAGGGGCAGGGGCCTGTTGGGATACTCCTAGCGACAGCACTGGTGGCAGGCGCCATTTTCCTTTTTTTCCCCTAGACCTTTTTTCTTTCCTTGGTGGGCGCCTTCCGGCTCTCCCTCTGCTGCGCGCCACAGCCTCAGTATCTCCCAGACGGGAGCTTTCACACAGTCTGGTGCCCCAGGTTTTGCAGTGAGAAGCCAGGGGAAGCTCTTTGATGGGCTGGCTCTGGAGGGAAGAGCACCAGACTTGCACCCCTACAGCCCTGCGCTGACAGACTGCAACACAGGCCTGTCCTTCGGAGGAGGAGGCCTCCTTTGCTTTTTCGGGAGCTTTGGCCTGGGAAACAGGCTACACTTCTGTTCTTATCTCTTTCTAAAGAGCTCAACGTCCCCAGCCAAATGAGTACCACCTTGACCCTGCCTTTCACTGATTTCAAAGCTTCGTAAAAAATTACATATTGCCAGTTTCATGATTTCAGTTAGATTCAACCAAGTTTTTAATGCATTTTAGTTGTAATATTACATATAATATTATATTAATCATATAAAAATTTATTTGAGAATAGAATGCTTAGAAAATATGGAATAGTGGAAAAAGAAAATTAAATCACCAATAATCCGACTGGTTAAGAGAGAATTTGGTTTAATTTCTCTGATAGGTCTTCTGTTCATTCAAGTTTTGAAACCGCTTGCATGCATAATTTTTTGTGCCTGACAATTTTTTGGAAGCCGCAGTGAAATATTTTTTACCTTCTAACATGATTACTTAGATTTTAAATGTCTGTTTTTAAAAAGGATAATTTTGATAATTTGTATTTTCAAAAAAAGCAATCTCTTTTATCCAATTTTATATTTTTTGACATTGAAAAATTTAAATCTCCACTCCTGTGTTTATCACACTTTTTTCTTTGTTAGTTTTGAATGTTTGTGTTCTTTCTTTTTTTACTTGATTCTTTCATTCAGATGGGAATTTTTTTTAGTTGACTTTTTTAAAGAACAATTCTTAGATTTACAGTTAAGGTTTTAAAATGCAAAATATATTCTTACAAAAGAAATTGGGTCAATGGTTTTGGACATTTCTACTGCTCTTGAAATAAATGTACTGCCAATTTGCTTTCTAGACAGTTCATAAAACTCATATGCAGTATTTATCTCTATTTCTCTGTTTTATGAACTGGGCCGTAATTGTCAGTTATACTTCAATAAAGTTGGAACAAAATTTTTAAAATGTAGGGGCCGCTTTTAGGCAACCAACTTCAGCAATGGAAGCCTGAGTAAGGTAGAAGAGACCACAGTGACCCCCTTGACTGAATACAAGCAGGCCCATTAGGACCCATCTCTAAATACCCATAAGCTCTAGCTGACCAATGTGACCAATGTGTTACTTACACCCAGACATAGATACCAAAAAAGGGAAAATTCTGCACCTTCCCCCTTCACTATAGTTCCGTACCACTCACTGCCTTGTGGCAGACAGTCTCTCCTTTGCTCTCCTGACAGCTGCTCCCTTACAGTATATTCAAATAAATTCCTATCTCCTTTGTTCTGCTTTAAGCAGATTCTGTTACTGCCCATTCTGTCAGCCCGTGCCTGATCAGGCTGCCTCACAAAAAAACACAAAACCAAGTTGGGTTATATTATGTATTGTTTCTAAAACTACGCCATCGTTTACTTTTTAATAGCTGTCAAGTGTTTCCTTCAATGATGTACCATATTTTATTTCACCAATGCCTTATCATTCTGGGGAGCTATGCTGCATAAAAACTACCCTAAAACCTAGTCATATGAAATACCATTTTGTTGTGCTCACCCTGTGGATTAGGAGTTCAGACAGAGTACAGTGGAGATGATTTATCTCTGATACATGATGTCTGTGGCCTCAGCTGGGGTCACCCAACAGCCAGACAGACTCAACAACCAGGGAATGGAATCACTGGTAGGTATTTTCACTCACATGTCTGTGGTAGCTGCTGGATCTTGTCCAGAGCACTTACCTCTCCATGTGGTCTGAGCTTCCTCACAGTATGGCAGCTTGAGTGCAGTTAGACATTTTTCATGGCGGCTGACAGTCCTAAAGGTGAATGCCCCCAGAGCACCAGGCAGAAGCTGCATGGCCTTTTTTGGCCTAGTGTCACTTTTGTTGCACTCAGTTGGTCGTGGTAGTCACATCAGGAGAGGGGACATAGACCCCATCTTTTGAAGGGAGAAGTGTCAGAGACTTTGTGGGAAAAACCACCACATCTATTATGAATAGTTAGGTCATTTACGATTTTGTTCATTACAACATAGCAATGAACATGTGCATACATATGTCTGCATGCACACGGTAAGGGTTCCTACAGGGCATATTTCCCATAAATAGAATTGCTGCTCCATGGGGGTGCACATTTATAATTTTGTTAAATCTACCTAATATCTCTCCCATAGGGCTTTGCCAAATTTATGAACCCTCTACAATATGAAAGAAGTTATTTCTTTACCACTTTCCTGACACTAACGTATATATATATTTTAAATTTTAACCCTGTTATTGAGGAGTGATTGGCATGCAAAAAGCTGTTGATATTCAATCTATACAACTTGATGTTAAAACTTTGGTAGACATTCCATATTGGTTTCCCAAAACATTGTTCTAATTAGACTTCCACCAACAATATAGGAGTGTGTCCATTTCTAATGAGCACCACCAATTCTGCAGAAGATCATTCTCTTGCTAATCTGATGAAAAAATTTGTATTTACTTGGTTTTTGAGAAAGCTGAGTATTCCTAAGTTTGTATTCCTTTTTCCACTTTTTTAAAAAAATTTTTTATACATTAAAAAAAAAATTTTTTTTAATTTACATCCAAATTAGTTATTATATAGTGCAACAATGATTTCAGGGGTAGATTCCTTAATGCCCCTTACCCATTTAGCCCATCCCCCCTCCCACAACCCCTCCAGTAACCCTGTTTGTTCTCCATATTTAAGTCTCTTATGTTTTGTCCCCCTCCCTGTTTTTATATTATTTTTGCTTCCCTTCCCTTATGTTCATCTGTTCTGTGTTTTAAAGTCCTCATATGAGTGAAGTCATATGATATATGTCTTATGTCATATATCATATGATATATGACTAATTCTGCTTGGCATAATACCCTCTAGTTCCATCCACATAGTTGCAAATGGCAAGATTTCATTCTTTTTGATTGCCGAGAAATACTCCATTGTGTGTGTGTGTGTGTGTGTGTGTGTGTGTGTATATATATATATATATGTGTGTGTGTGTATATATATATATACACACACATATATATATATGTGTATACATATATATATACATACCACATCTTCTTTATCCATTCATCCATCAATGGACCTTTGGGCTCTTTCCATACTTTGGCTATTGTCGATAGTGCTGCTATAAACATGTGGTGCATGTGTCCCTTCGAAACAGCATACCTGTATCCCTTGGATAAATACCTAGTAGTGCAATTGCTGGGTTGTAAGGTAGTTCTATTTTTAATTTTTTGAGGAACCTCCATAGTGTTTTCCAGAGTGGCTGCACCAGTTTGCATTCCCGCCAGCAGTGCAAAAGAGATCCTCTTTCTCTGCATCCTTGCCAACATCTGTTGTTGCCTGAGTTGTTAATGTTAGCTATTCTGACAGGGGTGAGGTGGTATCACATTGTGATTTTGATGTGTATTTCCCTGATGATGAGTGATGTTGGGCATTTTTTTCATGTGTCAGTTGGCCGTCTGGATGTCTTCTTTGGTGAAGTGACTATTCATGTCTTTTGCCCATTTCTTCACTGGATTATTTGTTTTTTGGGTGTTGAGTTTGATAAATTCTTTAATAGATTTTGGATACTAACCCTTTATGTGATATGTTGTTTGCAAATATCTTCTCCCATTTTGTCAGTTGCCTTTTAGTTTTGCTGATTGTTTCCTTTGCTGTGCAGAAGCTTTTTATTTTGATGAAGTCCCAGTAGTTCATTTTTGCATTTGTTTCCCTTGCCTCCAGAGACATGTTGAATAAGAAGTTGCTGCAGCCAAGGTCAAAGAGGTTTGTGCCTGCTTTCTCCTCAAGGATTTTGATGGCTTCCTGTCTTACATTTAGGCCTTTCATCCATTTTGAGTTTATCTTTGTGTATGGTGTAAGAAAGTGGTCCAGGTTCATTCTTCTGCATGTCGCTGTCTAGTTTTCCCAGAACCACTTGCTGAGGAGACGGTCTTTATTCCATTGGATATTCTTTCCTGCTTTGTCAGAGATTAGTTGGCCATACATTTGTGGGTCTATTTCTGGGTTCTCTATTCTGTTCCATTGATCTGAGTGTCTGTTCTTGTGCCAGCACCAGACTGTCTTGATGATTACAGCTTTGTAGTATAGCTTGAAGTCTGGGATTGTGATGCCTCCTGCTTTGGTTTTCTTTTTCAAGATTGCTTTGGCTCTTCGGGGTGTTTCCTGGTTCCATACAAATGTTAGGATTATTTGTTCTAGCTCTGTGAAGCATGCTGGTGTTATTTTGATAGGGATTGAAACACTAACCTGTATTTGAGCGTATTTCCAGGATAATACTTTTTCAGTCAAGGAATTTTTAATGCATAAATAGTTTTCCATATAATGAATTTTGCCACTCTTGTATTGTTTGGGTGTTTAGATTGCTCCTAGTACTTGACCACTCTAAGGAATTTGATGATGTATATATCCTTGTAAGTAAACCTTTGCCCACTTTCTTAATTATATCCTAAGGATACAGCCCTAGAAGTAGAATTGCCAAGTCAAAATTTATCCTCTTGTTTAAGCCTCCTGATACATATTGCCTAAATAACAGAACATTTATGTCATTTTACATCCCATCAACATGTCCTTTCATTAGACAATGTTCTTCAACAGTGGGGCACTTAGCATTTTCTAATATATAACGTAAAGGACATTTAACTACAAATTTTCAGAGTCAGCTCAGAAATCACATCGAACAACTCCCTAGTTGTAATTCTCTAGGAATAGGATGTTTTGATGAATGTTTTGTGTCTTTTTCACGTGCACCATGTGCTAAAGAAAATAGAAAATTCAATACTTGCACTGCACCACCTGTCTGTATTTCCCTGCGCCCATTATAACTACATTTTCAGATCCATGCTTTGGCTTATTTTCTTATATAGATGGCTGATATGAAAACATGTAACATTTGAAAAACCTCCATATGATATTTTTAAAACACTTCAATGGCCTCTTACAAAATCCCCTAGGAGTATTTCTCTTAGCACTAAGGATCTGAATAAAAGTTTGTTTTTCCCACTAAACTAGTGTACTTCTGTCTATCGGTGAGAGCTATGTGGTGTACTTCCTTTTTTTGTCCTGGTTTTTAGGATGATCAGAACTAAGTTCTATGCAATTACTATAGCATTATTCACTTTAAGCAAGATTTTTTAAAATATAAATTTTCTTTTGTCCTTTTTTATTTCTCTCTCTCCTTTTTTGTGGAATGTTCAGCTCTTACTGTAATTAATATACCTTTAATACTTTTTAGAGGGTGGAGAGAGAAGGTCAAATTATAAACCAGTTGATAAAAATTATATCTTGGGGTGCCTGGGTGGCTCAGTGAGTTGAGCGTCTGACTCTTGATTTTGGCTCAGGTCATGATCCGGGGGTTGGGGGAAAGAGTGCTGTGTGGGACTTTACACTGGGCATGGAGCCTGCCTTATGATTCTCTCTCTCTCTCTCTCTCTCTCTCCCTCTGCTCCTTCCCCCTGCCTCTTAAAAAAAGTTATATCTTTAATTGGTAATATAGATGATTTTGGGGTTGGGCTAAATATGTATTAGTTTTTATGTATGACTTAGAAACAGTTTAAAAATTAGAGTGTGAGTTATTTTTCTATTCACCTTTCTCTGCCTGGCAAAAGAAACTAGGACGTTGGGAGTAATCAAAGGCTTTATTTTAAGTTTAATTTGATTTTGTTTTTATAAACTGTATTTAATAAAACATCTAATGGATTCCTTTATAACACAGAACCAGCTATAGAAGAGAGGTTTGCATGTTTTAACGTTTTATATTTACACAGATGACAGATCTAGCAACTGTAGGTTGACAGCCTGAAATAGTTTATGTTTCTGGTTCTGTATTTTTTAAACATTATCATGTTTCATATCTTGGCTTTCTGTTATTATGTGTTAGCTTGCAAATATGACATGGGAGACTGGTTAGGTTTCCAAATGTCATGGGAAAATAGGATTTACATCTCATAGTTATGTGTACATTTATTTGTCTACTGAGTTAATTCTGTGTCCCTTCCACAAATGTTCTATGAACCATGTAAAATCAGTTCTGATTGTAGCTAGTTAAACAGCAATTTCCTCCTTAAAAATGCTGTTTTGAGAGATGAGACAACTGGAATAAAAGTTACCCATGACTTTAGCCATGAGTCATTTCAAAGAACTCAAGGTTGATTCAGTTACTAATGCATTCATTCAGTGTATATTTGTTTACCTTTTATGTATCAGGTACTATTACTGGGATAAAATGGTGAACTAGACAGCAGTAGACAGGCAAGGTTCTTGATCTTATAAAACTTACATTCTAGGGGTGCCTGGGTGGCTCAGTCAGTTAAGTGTCTGACTCTTGATTTAGGCTCAGGTTATGATCTCATGGTTCGGGATCTCAAGCCCTGTATTGGACTCTGTGCTGACAGGTGGAGGCTTCTTGGGATTATCTCTCTCCCCCCTTTGTTTGCCTGTCCCCCAATCTCTCTCTCTCTCAAAAATAAATAAATAAACTTAACAAAATAAAAAATAAATAAAACTTACAGTCCAGAAGGAGGAGCCAGAAAATAAAATAAAAATAAATATGTAAATAAATAAGAAAATTTTAGTTAGTTGTAAGTACTATTCAGAGAATTAAGTAGGGCTATAGTAATAAGCCTCTACTTTAGAAACATTGGTCATAGAAGGACTTCTGAGGAGGCTAAATTTTAGCTGAGATCAGAATCAGAATAAATAGTTCCTTTCTGTAAAGATGAGTGGAAGACAATTCTAAGTAGAGAGTATAGGTAGTGCAAAGACCCTAAGGTAGGACTTGGTGTGCTTCCACAAAAGAACGAAGGCTAACAGGGCAGATACTAAAGATGCTCTGATTTTTTGTTTTGTTTTGTTTTTTTTTTTTTACTCTAACAGAGACTCTCTGTCTTTTGGTACCTAAAGATCAAAATGAGAGGCACCTGGGTGGCTCAGTTGGTTAAGTGTCTGACTCTTTTTTTTTATTTTTTTATTTTTTTTTATTTTTGGGACAGAGAGAGACAGAGCATGAACGGGGGAGGGGCAGAGAGAGAGGGAGACACAGAATCGGAAACAGGCTCCAGGCTCCGGGCCATCAGCCCAGAGCCTGACGCGGGGCTCGAACTCACGGACCGCGAGATCGTGACCTGGCTGAAGTCGGACGCCTAACCGACTGCGCCACCCAGGCGCCCCTAAGTGTCTGACTCTTGATGATCTCAGCCCAGGGCTTGATCTCATGGTCTTGAGATCAAGCCCCACATTGGGCTCCGCACTGGGTGTGAAGCTTATGTTAAAAAAAAAAAAAAATTAAAATGAAAGGCAGCCTTTCCCATTTCTAACGGCTGTTCTGCGTTTTTCTGATTCTGAGATAGGAGTGCACAGTGCTATTACTAATAACAGTAGAGACTTATATAGTGCTTCCTACAGGCAGGTACTATTGTAAGTTCTTTACATGTGTTAACCTATGAGGTTATGAGATACATATTTTTATGTTTATGTTTTTGTAGATGAGGAAACTGAAACACAGATAAGTTACTTAACATGGGATCAAAGAGGTAGTACATGGCAGAACAGAGATTTGTTTCCATTAGTCAGAATCCAGAATTTGTGTGTTTAACCATTAAACCATACTGCTTCGTGATAACAATGAGGAAGATAGTGGCATACACCTTTATTTTTGCTATCAAAGCATCGTAGATTAAACAAATCGATGTTATCCTCATGTTACATCTTATGAAAAGAATAAGGAATTGGTATTTAAAATATAAGATACTGGTTACAAGGACATGGGTTTATTTTGCATCACTGGGCAAAGTAAACTCATTTGCCATACCTTCTGGATCTCCACTTACACCATCATCCATTCATCCATTCTTTTACCCACCAATAATTACTGTTTGCCTACCATATATACCAGGAACTTTTTTAGGTACTACCAATACAGAAATGGACAAGTTAGTCTCTGCTCTTATGGAGTTTACTTTTTCCAAAAGTATGACAAACATTCTGTATTAGTAAAACAAGTCTTTAAAACTAACTCAGTTAACAGAATCAAATATCTTCAGATACAGTTAATTTGGTCTTTACAGATTACATACTAATTCACAAGGGAATAAATGACTTGAGTCAAGGCGTTTGCACAGCTGGAAATCAAGTTTAAGATTAGATTGCCATGAACCCAAGTGATCTGGCTCCAGCCTAAACACTGAATTAATCCACTTACTTGGAGCAGACCAAGGTTTGCAAGAGAGGCAGCATCTGTCCCATAGAATGGTAGCTGATGTGTTTGTAAATGACCAGTGCTTTCAACTCTGTAAAATTCAGTTGAACTTGAGAAGACATAGCCAGTATCTCCTGATTCTTAGTAAATTCTAATCTTTTCCAGTTTACCTTCTACTAAATTAACCATAGAACCTGGAAGTCAGCCATGTTACATAAACACTCTAGAAGCATTATGCTGTGAGTAAGAGACAGGGGTAATGAGCCATATCTAAAACTGTTTTTATTGGAATCCATAAGAGAAGGAGAGAGTAGAGTTTTAAAAAAGTATGAGTGAGATGAGTTAGTGGAAAATGAGACTAAGGTGAGAATAAATGTGTGAATATTAGAGATTTTTACAGACTGGAACTTGATTTGAAATGGAAGAATGGAAAAATGCTGAGACCATTTTGGACTTAATGGAAATGGTAAGGAAACTGTGATAATTTTATTACTATATTTGAATTGCCTGGTACTATAAAAGACCATTCTTATAAAACTGCCAGATTTCTGGAATTTTCATGAACTAATTATATAAAACCATAGACCAGGATGTTTCAGGAATACACTTGGGTGAAGTCAGAGCTCACATAATTTATATCTTACTTTAATTTTATCATCACTTGACAAAACTTGTTTAATAAATGCACTTTCTTTATAAATCTGGTGCCACATTTCTCAAAGTGATGTTGAGAAACTCGCATTTCCTTAGGAAATTATTTAGATTCATGTTTCTGTGATTAAATGTGGGAGTGGTAGGTTAAACAAAGGACTTCACTGAATCTTCAAGGTGCTAGGGAACATATAAATCTCCCCTTGTGGGATATAGTACTGTTTTTGTCTTAGAGCATTCTGATAGATTTGTATCATCTGAAACACAATTTGGGAAATTCCCGTCTAGTTCACTGGTGGTCATGTTCCCATTGGATCAGACCCCATAATCTTTTTCTAAGTCCTTAACTGTTTGTATTCCAAGGACGACTTGATGTCTCTTCATTCTTAATATCATAGTATCACCTGTTTCTTAAACAAGAAACTCCAAGCAGTTATATATTTGATTGCCTTTTATTCTACTTTCCCAGCCAATTGTCAACTCCTACTTCATTTTTCTTCCAAGAATTTCACAAATATTTCTCACTTTTTAATTTTCTGGAATCACCTCCTCAAGAGGGGGGATTTTTTTTTTAAATATTATTTATTTATTTTGAGACCGAGTGAGAGAGTGCAGGAGCAGGGGAGAGGCAGAGAGAGAGGGAGGAGAGAATCCCAAGCAGGCTCTGTGCTGTCAGGGTGGAGTCAGAGGTGGGGCTCCATGTGGGGCTCCATCTCACCAACTGTGAGATCATGACCAGAGCAGAAACCAAGGGTCCAACACCTAACTGACCCATTGAGCCCCTCCAGGCGCCCCAGAAGGGGCTTTGATCAACATATGCTTTGGTTGTTTCAGCCCCCTCAACAGGCCTAATTTCTCTCCAAGGAGATTTTTTATTACTGATAAAGATGTCACTCCTTCTTCTTTTGACCATGTTGCCTTTTTGGTTTCCTTGGAGGAAACATTTGTTACCTGATAGTCCTGCTAAGTATAATTTTTAAAAAGTCATGTGCATCTGCATGATTCTCATACAAGTGAAATGAGTAACATGAATCAAAGACTTTATTCAATTTATTTATTCTTATTATTTTTTAAAAAATTTAATGTTTATTTATTTTTGAGAGACAGAGTATGAGCAGAGGAGGGACAAGAGATACAGGCTCCAGGCTCTGAGCTGTCAGCACAGAGCCTGACGTGGGGCTTGAACCCACGAACTGTGAGATCATGACCTTAGCCAAACCTGGTGCTAAACTGACTGAGCCACCCAGGCACCCCAACTTTGTTCAACTTATTAATTAAAGGAGAAGCTAGTAAGATGTTAAAATTGGTTCAAAGTTTTATAGTCAGAGATTATATTTTCTACTAGATAAAATTAATCTGTATTACTATAAATATGAGTAATTTGCATTGTGACTAACTAGAATCATTTGCATTGCTTCAAGTTTTTTTATTACTTAACCTCTACCCCTGTAGCATTGTAGAATAGCCTCGCCAATAGAAAGTCAATCATGGGTGCAAGCTCCCTTACAATCAGGTAATACCCAGAGTGTCCATTAGACAATGCCCAATCTCCATGCAGGGCACTCCCAGTAATCTTTTTGCCTATTTTTAAGTATTGGGTAATTTTTTCTCAGCAGTCAGTAATTCTCCACTGACAGTATTTATTTAATCAGTGTTTGTGTTACTTTGTTTCTACAGTGGTGCCACGGCCCGGGTTTAGTAACTTCTAGAGAAGGATTTATGTGGGTTTAGCTTGCCAGGTGAAGGCCTTGCATAGTCCCACTGGAGATAGGAATTTTAAAGCTTTCTGTGAGAACATGAGAGAAAAACTTTTCCTAATTAAAGAAAACTAAAAATAAATTTCCACATAGATGTAACTAGTCAGTGGATTTTAACCTCCTAAATGTGCTCCACTTCCCATTCTCCAGCCTTCCAAATACTGAGCTAAGTATACAGTCCCCTCATAATCACTGCACACTGCAGATGTGAGATGGCCGTGGAAGTGTGCCTTCTTGAACGAGGCTGTGGTCTCGAATGATTCCTCTGTGAGTAAGGATAGCTGATCCTTGCAGAGATGAAACCCACATATTTGGACTCTTCCATTACCAAAGTGGGTAGAAGTGACAGCATAGTTCAGTTATAGTGGGAATATTTATTTGAATCAAACAAACAAATTAAAGAAATCCTCTCAATCCACTGGATCCTTTATTCTCTTAGTGAAAGAGATCAGGTCCTTTCAGTAAGCAGATACCTCTGGGAGGCTGGATTGTTTATGCATAAATCAGTCTTTTAACCAGTGCCTCTTAAACTGTCTGCAATGAATAACCACACATATAATACCCAATGTTATGGACCAAGATAATAAAAATGAATTTCTCAAAAAACAAAACAAAATCCCCCCACAAAGGCCAAAACGTAAGTAAGTTCCAATTTTTTAATTAGTAGCTTAAACAGATAAAAACTACATTTCGGTAAATATAATTAGCATAATATAAGTAGAAAAAACTCTAATTAGAAAAAATGTTTATTGAATATGTTCATGGGAATAGATGATAATCACTAATTACTTTTTAAATTCCACATTCATAAGTAAACTAAAAGTTGAATCAAATAGTCATTCCCACGTATAAAATGCCTATGTGCATACTTTGAATGAGCATAGTGCATATCAGTATTAAAAGTTTCAATATGAGGGGCCCCTGGGTGACTCAGTTGGCTAAGCATCCGACTCTTGATTTTGGCTCAGGTCACGATCTCATGGTTTGTGAGGTTGAGCTCTGGGCCGGGCTCTGTGCAGACAGTGTGGAGCCCACTTGGGATTCTCTCTCATCTTCTCTCATGCTCCCTCTCACCCTTTCTCTGCTCCTACCCCACTTGCTCTCACTCTCTCTCTAAATAAATAAATACACTTAAAAAAAAGTTTCTATCTTATTTTTCCTTTCCTTTCCCTATGTTCATCTGTTGAATTTCTCAAATTCCACACGAGTGATATGATATCTTTCTCTTACTGACTTATTTCACTTAGCATAATATGCTCCATTTCCACTCACGTTGTTGCAGATGGCAAGATTTCATTCATCACTGAGTAGTATTCCATTATATATGTACCACATCTTCTTTATCTATTGATGGACATTTGGGCTCTTTTCATAATTTGACTATTGGTGATAGCACACTGTAAACATTGGGGTGCATGTGTTCCTTCAAACCAGCACTCCTGTATCCTTTGGGTAAATCCCTAGTAGTGAAATTGCTGGGTTGTAGGGTAGCTCTCTTTTTAACTTTTTGAGTAACCTCCATACTGTTTTCCAGAGTGACTGTCCAGTTTGCATTCCCACCAGCAGTGCAAGAGGGTTCCCCTTTCTCTACATCCTCACCAACATCTGTTGTTTCCTGACTTGTTAATTTTAGCCACTCTGACCAGTATAAGGTAATATCTTGATGTGCTTTTGATTTGTACTTCTCAGATGATGAGTGATGAGCATTTTTTCATGTGTGTGTTAGTTATCTGGATGTCTACTTTGGAAAAGTGTCTATTCATGTCTTTTGCCCATTTCTTCACTGGGTTATTTGTTTTTGGGTGTTGAGTTTGGAAAGTTCTTTATAGATTTGGGATACTAACCCTTTATCTGATATGTCATTTGCAAATATTTTCTCCCATTCCATCAGTTGCCTTTTAGATTTGTTGGTTGTTTCCTTTGCTGAGCAGAAGTTTTTTGTCTTGATGAAGTCCCAAGAGCACTGCGTGTCATATGTATGACATAGTCACTGGGTTCTACTCCTGAAGACAGGACTACACTGTATGTTAACTAACTTGAAAATAAATAAATAAAAGAAAATATATAAAGCACATGAAAAAGAAGTTTCAATTTGACAAATGAGTTTGCCTTTTGTGTGTTACTTTATCTAAAGTAGGGTGGATTGATAACTTGTGTTACACATAGGGGATAATAGACATCTAAACTGTTTTTATGTTTTGTTTTAATAGCACCATAGTGGAGAAAACAGTCTTATGGAGGTATATTACAAGAGTGGTAGAAAAGATTTTAGAGGAATTTCACATGCTTGGGATATTCATTTTTGGGTAACATTTTATGATGATGTAATTTAGAGATTACAAAATAATTGCAAAAATAACATAAGGAAGTCTTGTACATCCTTTACCACTTATGCTCTATCAAAGACACTATTTAAATTTGAAATAACCTAGTGCCATTATTGAAATCAGGAAATTAACATTATATAACACTATTATCTAATCCACAGTTCATGTCTGAATTTTGTCAGGTTTCCCTTTGAATATTCAAAGTGTGTGTATGTGTGTGTGTGTGCGCGCACACACATGCACACACATGTGCATCTATGTGTGTGTGTATTTTACCCCTCACAGTCCAGAGTCATGCATTTAGCTGATATATCTCTTTAGTCTCCTTTAATCTAGAACAGTTCCTCAGGTTTTCTTTGCCTTTTTTGAAGAACACAGGCTAGTTAATTTTAGAGTATCCTCTTTCTTACTGAGTTTTTATCTGTTAGTTTTAGCATTCATTAATGCTTTTCTAGCTTTCTTGTTTCTTCTGTCTTTATTAGTGGGCATTCTAATATAAGGAAGATGTTTCCCTTCTCCTCTATTTGTTTATTCATTCACTTATTTATATCAAAATGTACTCATGCATTTGTATCTTTCAATGGGTTATGTAATCCATTACTAATATGATTTATTCTGATGCTTGAGGTGTCCCAGATTTTGCGAGGGGCTCTCATGTCTTTCTGACATGTTTCCATTATTTTTTTGAGCAATTTCTTACTTTCTGGAGCAACAAGATACTCTAGGCTTATCCCTGCCCCAGAGCCAGAGTCAGTCTTTTCTCCAAGGAGGTCTGTTTTTATAAATTAAGATTTAGGAGTTAAGTGTGCTAATTGCTTCTGGCATGTAATTGCTTCTGGGCCCTTTCAGGAAGCCAGACTAGAATGGGCACACATATTCCTGTAGGCATACCTTCCTGTATTTATTTCTATACATATTAAGATTAATGTGTTCAGGCTGATGTCCCCAATTCCTATCCAATGCCAAGGCCTAGTGTTCCCGCCTTTCCATACTTGTAATTCTCCTTTCTATCTTCTAGTTGTCTGTTGTCATTGATTGCTAATTTAATTTCCTTGCTGTCAGGGAACATACTGTGAAAGCTTTCAAACTTTTGAAATTTATTGAGACATTCATACAACCCAGTATAATGTCTGTTTTAGTGAATATTCCATGTGCACTTGAATATAATATGTATGATGTGGTGTTGAGTGCACTGTTTATAAATATTGATGAGGTCCAGTTGGTCAATAATGTTGTTCAGCTACTCCATATCTTTACTATTTTTTGTGTAGGTAGTTTTAAAGGTGTTGCATTAATTTTTCATAGAAGGGTATTTAAATGTGCAACCATGATTATAGATTTGTCCTTTTTCTTTAGATCTGTCAGTTTTCCTTCATGTATTTTGAAATTCTGGTAAACATTTTTTACTGTTATACTTTCCTGATAAATTGACCCTTTTTCATTTTGAAGTATCTCTGTCTTTTTTTAAAAAAATTTTAATGTTTATTTATTTTTGAGAGAGAGAGAGAGAGAGACAGACAGAGAGAGAGGGAGACACAGAATCTGAAGCAGGCTCCAGTCTCTGAGCTGTCAGCACAAAGCCCGGTGTGGAACTTGAACCCACAAACCATGAGATCATTACATGAGCTGAAGTCAGACGCCCAACCAACTGAGCCACCCAGGCACCCCTGAAGTGTCTTTGTCTTTTAGTAGGAATGTTCAGTCTATTTACAGTTAATGTAAATATTGGTTGAATTTACATCTATACGTTAGCTATTCATTTTCTATTTGTCCCCTCTGGTTTTTATTTTTCTGATATTTTTTTCTAGCTTTCTTTTGGGTTCATTGAATATTTGTCAGTGTTCTATTTTCAGTATTCAGTATTCTTTATTGCCTTTTAATATAACCTTTGTATTTTTAAAAAAAGTTTATTTATTTTGAGAGAGAGAGCCAGAGTGCAAGGAAGTGGGGGAAGAGCAGAGGGGGAGAGAGAGAGAGAGAGAGAGAGAATATCCCAAGCAGGTTCAGCGCTGTCAGCACAGAGCCTGATGTGGGACTAGAACTTGTGACCTGAGTTGAGCTCATGACCTGAGATGAAACCAAAAAACTGGACACTTAACTGACTAAGCCACCCAGGCGCCCCAACCTCTATATTTTTAAATTGATTTCTTTAGAAATTACAATGTACGTTCTCATTTTACCATTGTCTACCTTGATTTAATATTATGCCACTTTATGAAATGAGAATTTTGTGACCATATAGTTTCGTTTCTCCACCATCATTCTTTTAGCTATTGTAATCATTAATATTACATCTACATACATTATAAACCACATGATATGACAGCAAATATATGAAATATTATACATCCAAGGCTATTTGTTGCAGCATTGTTTATAATGGTAAACCAAGGAAAACAACCTAAGTCTCTGTCAGTAAAAGGCTGGTTAAATAAACTGTGCCACATCACAAAATGGGATTCTGTGTGGCCTTACATGAGAATGAAGAGGTTCTTTGTGTACAAATATGGCATGATCTGTAGTTCAAGGAAAAAGAAAGGTGTAGATTAATGCATGTAGTATGGTACCTTTCATATATAAAAGTGGAAAAATATAAGTAAGTATTTGTATTCGTGTAAAGAAATACTGGGAGGATACGCAAATCTACTGAAGTGTGCTATCCATAAATAAAATTTTGGAAATAAGGAAATGAGGAAGAAAATGAGGAAACAGGAAGCCATGGGAGTCCTAATTATTTTGGTTTGATTTTTTGAAAACATTTGAATCTGTTAAGTATAAAATTAATTTTAAAGCAAAATGAAAATATTTATGTTCTGTGGTTAGCTGTAAAAGAAATACATCATTTATTTAGAAGTTCTGCTCATTCAGTGTTGAATCAAAAGATGATGACTCCAGGGGAAGGTGGCCCTGTGCTGCTGAAGGTATGTGCCACACAGCTTTCCCCTTTCTTTTCACTTGATCATATCCACCACCTTTTATCTTTGATTTTAAATGACCATCTTGTGTATCCTGGCCTTTTATTCTCTCAGAAGAATATTTATTCAGGAAATAAATGCTACCAACTATTGATGAAGGATGTATATTTACTTTGGGCTATTAATTTTTGTCAATTGCTAGATCTTTTATTCTCTTAACTTTTTTTTAAAGTTTATTAATTTTGAGGGACAGACAGTGCAAACTGGGGAGGGCAGAGAAAGAGGGAGACAGAGAATCCCAAGCAGGCTCTGTGCTGTCAGCATGAAGCCCCACATGGGGCTCTATCCCACAAAACATGAGATCATGACCTGACCCCAAATCAAGAGACAGGTGCTCAACTGACTGAGCCACCCAGGTGCCCCTGTTCCCTAAATTCTTAAATGTGTTTTGAGTAAATTGTTCTCCCAAATGTTAGCAAAAGAGTATATAAGTACTGAGAAACAAGTCTTATGAATATTTTTTGATGGATTGTTGAGAAGACTGCTGGTTTGTGTGTATAGACTATACCCATCTCAGCCCTGCATGAGGCATTGTGAGTCCAGGAGATAATGGGTTCTCAGTAAGAGAAACATACAAGACAAGCAAAGAATGGCTGAGCATGACCATGAAAGAAAAGGTCTGGGCCACTAGTTAGAAACATGAAATAGGGGGAAAAGGTATTCACATTGTTGATAAACTACTAAGGAATCTTGATCGTAAGTTTGTGAAACCTATGCAAAGAGAAAACACAAAATACAGTACAGTACTTGGCCAGCCTGGGTGTCTCTGGGTTGAGCGCCTGACACTTGATTTTGGATCAGGTTGTGATCTCACAGTTCATGGGATCATCTCCCCTTTCCTCCTCCCCCCAACCCCATCAGGCTGTGTGCTGACGGTGTGGAGCCTGCTTGGGATTCTCTCTTTCCCTGTCTCCTGACCGTGCCCCCTGCATGTGCACTCTGTCTCTCTAAAAATAAATAAATCAACCTAAAAAAAAAAATTACTGAAACCACTTTCCTAAGAAGAAAAGCAGACAATTAAAAATGTAAATTCTTTCCATGGTGCACCTGGATGGCTCAGTTGCTTGAGCATCTGACTGGCTCAGGTCATGATCTCGCTTGTGGGTTTGAGCCCTGTGTCAAGGTCTGTGCTGACGGCTCAGAGCCTGGAGCCTGCTATGGATTCTGTGTCTCCCTCTCTCTCTGCCCCTCCCCTGCTCATGCTCTGTCTCTCTCTCTCTCTCTCAAAATAAATAAACATTAAAAAAAATTTTTTTTAATGTAAATTCCTTCCAAAATGATGGACAAGTTTTGTGTAATATCCCTCAAAATTCCAAAGGTGTTCTTGTGGAACTTGGAAAATGATACAATTCATCTGGAAGAATAAGAATTAAAAATTTTTAAAAAGCCCTAAGACTTTTAAAAAGTCCTAAAACACGGGATGGATTGATAGCTAGTGAGGCACAGGGATGATTAGGTAAGAATAAAGTGGACATAGCAGCAGGTGAATTGTGGAACCCACATTATGCATATAGGATCTTTTATGTACAATTTTTTCAACTGTTTTTCTTGTTTGAAAATTTTCCACATAAGATGGGAAAATCTATGCCACAGCTCCCTACTTTTATCACATTGAGTCTAAATGCCTCTGCCTGGCTGTTAAAACTCAGAATTAAAAAGTTGTGCTATACCTGTCCAACTTTATTTCCACTGCTCCCTATCAAGCCCTGTGCTGTAACCAAGCTAATTTCCTCACTCTCCCTCACTTGTGCTATGCTCATTTCCTCTTTCACACTTTTGCTCCTGCTCTTTCTCCTGCCTAAGATGCCCTGATATCCCCTTTCCACTCATCCTAATCTTGCAGTCCTCCATTCAGGCCCTGCTGAATGCAGCCCTCACTCTGGTCCATATATGTGGATCTATTGCCATCCTTATGATTTAACGTAAACTCTGTGGTGCCTTACATTGTTTATTATCAGTCTAGTCATACATAATTGTGAATCTTAATGCTTCTTTGTGTTACTCAGTGTCTGGTATAGTACTGAGTAGTAGATGATCAGCCAGTAATTGCTAGATGGCTAATGGATGAGCAGTAACCATAGTCACAAATTCAGTCCTTGAGTGATTACTGTCCTTTGTTTTTTCAGGGGCACACTGCCTGCCATGGTTATGGCATCTGGCCCATTGGGGATTTTCAGTAATTTCTGGATAAATAAAAATTTTTTTTAGGTTTCTGCCCTTTCTCTTTTTGAATGCCTGTTTTTCTATACATTATGTCTACTGAATAGGCTAGAATTCCAGTTGCCATATATTATACAAGCATAAACAAACAAATATGTAAGCAAATAAGTAAATAAGCATCCACAGATTCACTGGGAAATTAGTGAAATTTCAAAGTTGGAAGACTTTTACCACTTGTGTCTAGAAGGGATGCTTGCCTGGGGCTACTGTAAAAGAATGGCAGATTATATATTAGTTTCCTATTATTTATGTAACAAATTATCACAAATTTAGTGACTTAAAACAGCACAAACTTATTATCTTCTACTTTCTGGAGGTCAGACATCCACAATGCGTCTTCCAGGCCTAAAATCAAAGTGTTGGTGGAGCTGTGTTCATTCTGGAGACCCTAAGTGGACCCAGGTCTGGTACATTTGAGAATAGCAGGGAAGCCAGTGCGGCTGGACAGAGCTAGGAGAGTTACAGAAGATGAGCTCAGAGAAGTAAGAACGGGGGCAGATTTTATAGAACTTTCTGGGCTCCAAAAGGACTAGACCTTTGACTGTGTGAGGTGGGGAGCCACTGGAGGCTTTTGAGCAGAACAGTTTTCAGAAGGATCCTTCTGACTCTTGTGTTATGAATAGATTTTTAGGGTAGGGTAAGAATGGAATCCGGGAGAGCAGGAAGGAGGCTACTGCAGTCATTCAGGTGAGAGATGATGGTGATTTGGGCCAAGGTGGTGACAGAATGGGGTGATGGATATATTTTGAAGACTGAGTCGACAGGGTTTCCTGATGGAGAAGACATTAAATGTACAGAGAGAGAGAGAGAGAGAGAGAGAGAGAGAGAGAATCTAAAAGGAACAACAATTGAATCCCCTTTGAACTACTCTTCGAGCACAGAAAGGGTGTGCAGCATGAAAAACTTATACCGAACTGTTGTCAGTGGCATGAAATACAAGAGCCTAAATGGCTGTAAAAGGAACCTTCCCATTTTGCTGTGTGCTGCTGAGTATTTGGAACTTTTACAACAACAATATAATCTTATGTTACTTGCATGATATAAAAAAAAAAGTTACAGATGAGACTGACAACTTTTGTCAAGGACACTTCTCCCTTCATTTGGGCAACATGTATGCAATTTTAACATGAGTTTTATCAGAGATGTAGGTTAATTGAGACAAATAGTTAGTACCTACAATTGGCAAGAACACTGCAAAGTGCCATGGAATCATCTGATAAACAGAATTATAAAGAAAAATGCAATCAAGAGTGAACAATTAAATTCGTTATTGACTCAGGAGATTGAGATACAGTTGAGGTTAACAGATGTATAATTATAGATCATGGTGCATATTTTAGAAGGGAGAAAAGTTTACTGATTGAAAGAAATAGTGATCAAACCATATTGTTAGAATGCTTAAGGAGAGAGAGGTACAGCCTGCCTTTTTTTTTTTTCCCTACAGAAGTCCCATAATCCTGTACCATTTGATGAATTCAATATAGATTTCAACATCTTCCACATTGATATGGAAGTACGCCAGTTAGACTTCATGTGGCTCTATAGATTCTTTTCCCTAGATTAGCAAGCCTTTCCCTGTACACAGAGGCTTTTCTGATATTCAGTGCATGTTTTCAAACATTACAGATGCAAAAATAACCTGAGTGCTTCTTTTTGAATTTAAAGTTCAGCTAAGTCTATGAGTACATTCACACAAAAAATCCCCTGGGGTGGTTCAGAGGGCTAAGTGGTATAGTTATAGGACAGTGCTCCATAATCTCTAAAGCACACGACAATATAAGGAATTATTGTTTTGATTTCATTTATCTAGCTTTAAAGAGATTTGAGATATTCTAGACACATGGATTTCTAGATGGGTGTAATGTGCCCATTTAGACACCATTTTAAAAATGAATTATTTTGTTTTTGTTTTTTATTTTAGGGAGAGAGTGTGTAAGTGGGGGGAAAGGGGCAGAGGGGGAGAGAGAGGGGGGGGGGAGGGAGGGAGAGAATCTCAAGCAGATTCCATGCTCAGCACAGAGCCTGATGTGGGGCTTGGTCCCATGACTCTGGGATCATGACCTGAGCCAAAATCAAGAGCCGGACACTCAACCGACTGAGCCACCCAGGCGCCCCCAAAATGAATAACTTGAATTGGAGTATTCCTGAGCTCCTTTCAAGTGTTCCTTGATCTCTTGGTTCCCTCTTCATCATTCTGGATGATGAGAGTTTTTATTGTCCTAGACCCAGGCCGGAAATGAGATTTCTCTCTCTCCATCACATGCAGGTACAAGTCTTGATCTCCTTTTCTCTCTTGATGCTGTGGCTGTTTTAAGTCAGGGCAGGCTCTTGGCTCTAGTTTCATAGGGCCACAGCCCTTTATCCAAAATCCTTGGGACCCGACAGATGTGTCTGTGAATTCAGATTATCCTGATTTTAGACAAGGAATCTGGAACTTGAAGCACACATTCCATAACATCACCAGCAGGAGCTAGAACAGCAATGAGGAATTGGATCCTTTAATATTTCTGCAGCAAAACATAAAGTCACACCAAGGGGGACGACTAAACATTATGCAAGATTTATCATATCAGCTCAGGGCTGGTTTTGTCATAAATGACTAGATCAGGTCAGGTTTTGCTACCACATCAGTTATTAGGAATTATTTTTTAGTTTTCAGAGCTTTTTGACTTTGGAATTGAGGGTAATGGATTTGGGACTTACAGTTAAAAAGCTCTGTGCCTGTTGTATAATAGTTCCAGGAAAGCTTGATGCTATAGTCCTCCCATCTCTAATTTATTCTTTATACTAGCACATTTCAACATTTTGGGCTTCTCCACCCTTGCTACTATTGCTTTATGTAAGGCTCGGGCTTATACCGTTGAAGCCGTCGGCACCCTTAACCTTCAAGTGTGGGCTGCCTACTGGCACCGGAAAGATCAAAGGTACAAATCTGACTATGTGTTGTTTTTCCACTAATTCTGTCAGTGGCTCCCCTCTGCCCACAGGAGAGAGTCCTAACATGACAAGTTTGCAATTCAGGGTTGACTTTGACCGGCCCCCTACCTGTACAGTTGTACCTCCTCTGCTGTTTTTCTCTTCCTCCTTCACTCTCAAGGGTAGACCTAACAGTTCTCGCTGTCTTCACTTTTCCAACTTCGGAGCTCATCTGTTATTTAAATGCCCTTCCCTTAGGTCAGCTTTGTGAATTCATACATGTTCATGGTGCAATTCAAACATCTCCTCATCAGGGAAGGCTTTTCAGCTCTGCCGAGGTAGAGTTGATTGTTCTCTTTTTGTCACCCGTGTGCTTAGAACATGTATAAATATATGCCAGCAGAGTATCGATGGCATTGTTGCAGATTTTATCTACCTGTCTGTATCTCCGCCTGGGCTGCGGGCATCCTGAGGGCAGAGGCCATGACTCCATCATCTCTGTATTCCCAGCATCCAGCTCAGGACCTGGTACTTTCTAAAAAAACATTATTTGAAGGAATGAATAACTGGGGTGCAGTCATACCTTCAGTTCAACGTTTCTGAAAAGTGATTCAAGGACTTACTATTACAAAAATACCCAAGGTCTCTTAAAAAACTTCAGGTTTCTGGGCCCAACCCTAGATGGCCCCAAAGAGAATTCCATAGGGAGACTCTGAAATCTGCACTTTAAACCAACTCATGGGGTGTTTTGAAAGCTAAAAGCTGTTATTTTTGGGGTCTTTGAGGCACATGGGAATTGTAGCAGAAAGAAACTGTTCAGGTGATTTTCTTCTCCTACCTGCTTTATAGTTTTTCTGCTTACCACTCAGCCATGGCTGTTCTTTAGATCCCATTTCCTTCCTATTTCCCAGTCTTCAATTCCTAATCTGTTTTATAACAAGCAACCAGACAATAGTAATCAAGAGCACCTCATCTTCTGATCCTTGCCACAATCCCGAGGTACATGGAACCTCAAGTTTATGAAGGTGTGAGGGACATAATATTGCTTATTACATAGACAGATTGACTCTGCTTCGGGGTTTGAGGGCATTTTCTGTGGAATAAAGAACAGACTTACGTCGATGGCCTTGATGGAGGTTACTTTGGCCCCTCAAGTCCTTTTCACTCACTTCTCTCTGTAACTCTGTTCTGGAGATCTGAGGTGGCTGGACAGCTAATGCCAAGAAAATGTCAGCCAGTGATACAAGAATTCCTTTATTAGAACAGGATTATTCTGCCCAGAGATGGCTTCACTGGAATGGAATGAGGCCTTCTCATGGACAGTCAGGACTGATAGTCTTCACAGACTCATCATTAACGGACAGACTTATCATCAAAGGGCAGAGTTGAAAAAGGAAATGGGACTTTCCTTCCTTCTTCCTTCTTATTGCTACTCTATATAATGACCCCCAAGAGCAACAAAACAAAACAACAAAAAATTACTTAGTTTTCTAAATAAAAACAAATCTGGGCCTGAGCTCCCCTCCCTCCTCTCCCTCCCCTCTCCCCGCCCCCCAGGTTTGGAGAATAGTCCAGTTTGGTCACTGTTGCCAGGGAGTCGATTATTTTACATTGTAAGAATCCAAAGGTCATTGTCCAGAAACTTGGAGACACTCATGGCTATGGCTGTGCTGAGGAGGGAGGGTGGGAAGCATATACCGCCCAGGCCTTCATCAGATCTGGAGTGCATTCATTCATTCATTCATTTATTTATTTATTTATTTTTAACATTTATTTATTATTGAGAAACAGAGAGAGACAGAGCATGAGCATGGGAGGGGTGGAGAGAAAGAGGGAGCTACAGAATCTGAAGCAGGCTCCAGGCTCTGAGCTATTAGCACAGGGCCCAACACAAGGCTCGAGCTCACAAACCACAAGATCATGACCTGAGCTGAAGTCAGATGCTTAACTGACTGAGCCACCCGGGTGCCCCAGGCCTGGAGTGCTTTTGCAAAGGCATCTGCTTTTCTGTTCTCTGCCATTCACTGGGAGCCAGACAGAAGCGTGCCTGAGTCCCAGGGCCCTGGATGGGGTAGAGGATCAATCTTTCTCACTTATAGAAATGCTCAACCTGCACTTTTCCGAAACTCAGGGAACCTGTGGTGCAGACCATCACCTCCACCTGCAGTTTAAGGCATTAACTCTGTCTTCTGTACTTCTGATAGAACACAGTCTTGGTAGGTCTGAAACAGGCCTGTTCACCAACCCCCTTGTGGCAAGGAGCCCACAGAGTTTTAGAGACTGGTGGAAGTAAGCAAATGAAATTATTCCTTTTAAATCCCTACAGGTAAAAAAGCCCCAAACAATCGTGGGGTTGTTGTTTTTTTTTTTTTTTCCTTGCTAACCCACATTATTGTATAAACACCAAAGGAAAAGTAGGGTAGGGATAGATTGCTTTGAGAGGCTTGCCAGACCTCAGGTGTAATTTTTGCCTATGACTTGGTAGCTCTAGAGATCCCGTTGCCTTCATTTTGGTCCTCCTTTGTGTGAGAGATAGGCAGGCAGATGCTCTTAATAAGCAGAGTTGTGTCTTTGCTGGTGACGTTAATAGTCATCATCTAGAATAGGTCAAATGCTGTCTGAGGATCTACCTTTAGTTCTTACAACACCATGAGGTAGTAGCATCCCCATTTAACAGATTAGCCTCACAGAGGTTAAGTAATTTTCTCATACAGCCCATTAAATAGTAGAGGCAGAATCTGAAGTAATGTCTATATTAAACTCCTAAACCCATGCCCTTTCTAACATTTTCCTAAGTGTTTTCCCATTAGGTTTAAAACACAACCTCCCCTAATGGCCTTACCATGAACTTTGAATTGGTGCAATTTTCACTAAAATAAAGCCCCCTAGCTCTCTGGTGTAACTTCTTGTTATTGTGAATCCAAGGAATATGGAATAAATCGGAACAATGCTTGCTGCATTACAGGGGAAAATATTTTATTAGCTTATTTTTATTAACATCCTGTAGTTAATTCCCTCATTTCTTCTTAGAGTCTTGGTTTGCAGATAACTAAACCCATGTTCCTCTCTGCTCATGGGTATAAGCTGGGCATCGTACTGAGGGCTGCAGGCCACTTGTGTCATTCTTTGCCTTTCTTCCCCTAGGTTTGTCTTCATAACGTCAGGGTCAGGTGGTTGGAGGACTCTGCTAGTCCAGTCAATAACACAAATGTTTCCAACTCAGCTACTAAATGATTTCCTCCTCTACTGAGGCTTGGCAGATTTATTCTTCTGTGTTGTCTAATTTTCTTTAGATTGTAAGATGGCTATTTTAATCACAGTACACTATGTTACTTGTTGAGGTCATCAAATCACAGTTCCTAGGGAGAGTGCTGGAAAAGCGTCATTGAGTTTGGTTCATCTCCTGTCCATTGTATTTTCTGGGTTTCATATTTAAGCTTCTGTATTTTTTAGCAATGACTGTTTTGCAGATTGCCCCATAAAAGAAAATTGGCTGGCTCGCTTTTTGGTAACATTCTTTAAAATGTGACTGTTCTGTTTTATAGACTAGGTAACAGGTAGGAAATTGGAAATTATTGTATTACAAGGGGAAAAATAGGAGTGCTATTTGAAAGAAATGGCTTTCCTTAACAGAATAGTGAGTCAATAGATTTTTTACCTTTTCATATAAGGTGCTGATTAGACACAGCACTGAACACTTCTTAACCTGTTACGTGAAAATTCTTATTCTGTCCAGGGATCCAATGGAAGTTGGAGGGTACATTCTGCACAGTCCACACAGCTGATTGGATTGGGATGGGCATCTGGCCTTACCATGGTAGTGGACCATAAGAGGGGCTCAGAACAAAATCTCTGCCTAAATAGGGAGAGTATGGACCAACTACCAACTTGATCACCATCTTTTAGAAATCTGAAGAGGGTAGTACAGCAAAGATCAAGTAACTAGTGGCAGGTGTAGAAGATGGAAGTCCATGAAGTAGAGAGAGGTTATGGTGGACCATGAGTGAGAGTGTTACAAGTAAGGAGAACCTGGAAAGAAGCCAACTGGTAGGTGCAGGAGGAGTTAAAGAAGCACAGAGAGGAACAGGCTGAGAGGGAGTAGCTGGGCCCCATGGATGATCAAACCCTCTAATCAAGGTGGAAGAACTGGTGCCTGCGTAACCTCAGATCTTAGATTTGTTATGAAACTGGGCTTTTCTTTTCGGCTTCTGGGAAGTCTGCTTAACATTTGTGATTCCTCCTTACTCATTTTGTTTGCCTCCTGACAATAAACTCCATGTTCTCTGAAGGAATTTGAGGACATTTTTCAACAAACCAGCATGTCTAACACTCATTTTAAGTAGTATTTTTATCATTAGTTCAAATTCATTCTTTTATTCATTAGTGCAAGATATAGAAAGGAAACAGCAGAAATGTATTTTTAAGCATAATTCTACTAGCATGAAGGACAGGGTTTGTTCATTTTAGCCTTCTTTGGGAGGAACTTAACGTGACATACGTTCTCTGGGCATGAAGGTAAGCCAAGAGAAGAGACAGCAATCAATATATGGTGATTGTATCTTATAAGATCCGGAATGATCCTTTAGGTAAGCATTAATCATGTTGATGATGAACTATACTCACAGGTTAAAATGTTTATTCAGCAATGTCTCCTCTACTCTGCATCATAGGTTAGTGAAGTTAGGAGGGGTTGTCCCTCGACAAGGTTAGAGTTCTGTTCACCTTTTTTTTTTTTTTTTTTTAATTTAGGAAGAACAATCTTGGACATAATGCAGGCATGATGGAGATTTGCTCTTACATTTCTGGAGTAGGGAAGAAATAGAGCAAGTGGCTGAGAATATGGACTGTTGATTCAAAAATCCAGCTCTACCATTTACTATGTGTGAGCTCGGTCAAGTCCCTTAATGTTGAATTTCCTTATTTGCAGAATGGAGATAATAATAGTATCAAGCATTTAGTGTTGATGCTGTAAGGATTAAATGAAATGATATATTAAAGGACCAAACAATACTTAGCATTCAGTAAGGGTCCAAATGAATAGTTGTGATGGTAGAATATGTCATAGTTATTGTGTTTGTTGTAATTATTACTGTTGTTGGATGGTGTATTCCAGAGGGTGGCTAGCCTAACCCAACGGCCAAATTTGGCCTGCCACCTATTTTTATAAATACAGTTTTAATGGGAGACAGTCATGTCCTCTCATTTGCTTATTGTCTTTGTCTGCTTTCACACTACAGCAGAAGAGCTGCATGGTTCTGACAGATCGTATGGTCCACAAAACCTAAGATATATACTACTTGGCTGTTTGTAGAAGCTGTTTTCTGATCTTTGGCCTAGTGGAAAGAGGAAACAGTAAAAGCATAACAGTCATACAGCTCTGAACTTGAATTCTGATTGTAGTCGTTAGCTTAGGGAAACTGGGCCAATTTCCCTTTGAGACCCAGTTTCCTCACTGGTTATAGTGAGATACACTATAGACAGATGGACATACATATCACTGTGATTACATATGTGAAAGCCCTTAGTACCAAATAGTTGCTCAATAAATAGTAATGTCAGTGTCTTCCTTTTACATTCTTCCTTCTGCTTTCCTTCCTACTGTAAGGAAGAAAGATTGGATAGTTCTGGGTTTAATTCCATGATTTCAAAAAGATGGCAAAACACTGTAGTTTATGTTCATATACACGTTATCATCTGCCTACAAGTAGCTGGCTGTACTTTGCATGAATTCTTAGAACCAAGTAGGACCACTCAAAACCCTTAGCAATGCAAGTTATTATTGAATTCAAATAAAAAAAAATTCTTCTCCAAGGGGGAAATAATTTGTCTTTCAAAGTCATTGGCAAATTCAAATTTGTGTTTCAAATTCAAATTATTAAGCAAATTTCCTAAACCAGAAGATTATATAAATGCACCTATAGCTTCAGTGTTTTATTTATTCATGCTTAACATGAATTGAGATAACATGGTATTTGCATCATGATTACCATTATAATTCTAAGGGTGACAAGAATTATTCCTTTTGAGTGGTGCAAGTTGGTTAGGTCTATCTGGTGGACAGATGGAGGACCAAATGTGAGTCAGAACTTCACATACTGGTGTAGACAAGTACAGGGATGAATTTATCAAAGACGATTTCTCTGGTGAACTGAAGGCTGAGAATAGCATGACATTTTCATGCAAATCACTCTTGCTCTTCAGTCTTGGAAATGTTTAGTTGAATTAAATTTGTCATACTCATAATCACTCATGAATAACGAACATTTCCTATTTCCTGCTAACTCAGAGAAAAAACGCACCATCTCATTTTTAGAAATTAAATACTTCTAGATATTTCTCATTTTCAGAGTATCAGAGAGACAAGTTATTAAATGAGTACATGCTGAGCAAATTAGTTTTGAATTTTATCATCGTTTTATTTCTTTTTAATTTTTTTTCTTATTAAAAAAAATTCTCTGTTTGCTTGTCTATGTTGACTCAGTTCCCAGCTTTTGGATAGTCTTCTTTATATAAACTATTGTGAACCTGTGTTGTAGAATGCAGAACATTGATAGTAGAGCCTGGAGATAATGATACTGAACATTATATCTAGTTTTAATTTTTCCCCCCTTTAAAATTAACTTCCAATTTCAATATTTTTAACACTTTTGCCAGTGGTCCACATGAATCTGCTTTTCACTAGGGTCTACAGTCACTGAAACATCAGTGTGAGAGAGGTGGCATGCCCTGGGGACACCTATCAGATGCAGTCTCTCAAGAAGCATCATGGGTAAGTGTGTTAATTAGAGAGAGGAAGATAGAGAATCCCAAGCAGGCTTAGGCGCTGAAGCCGGACCTGGGGCTCAGACCCATGACTTGTGAGATCATGACCTGAGCTGAATTCAGATGATCAATTGACTGAGCCATCCAGGCACCCCAGGAGTAATTTCATCTTGAGACTTCCTACACTAGACGATGTCTGAGATATAACGTAAACATAGTAGACCTTCACTGACAAGCATGTTGAGAGTGTTGCAGCACTGGTTTTTCAACCTTATTTAAATATATTTTTGGTTATATGAATAAATACGCCATATAAACCATGGACCAATGGGCCCTTCTTAGATCCTTTTCTCATATAAAAGGAGAAATCTAGAGATTGGAAGATGTGAGGTCCTGATCCTATTGCTGGCTCTGATCAGCTGCTTGGCCAGGTGGCCTTGCATAATTTCTCTTATTTCCCTGGCTCTTTATCACCATTTCTGCTAAAAGAGAATCCTGGATCAGATGATGTCTAAGCTTCTCTAGCTTTTTAATTTATTGAGTATGTTTCTTTTTGTTCCTTATATTTTAGTAGTTTAGAACCATTACATAGGCTAAATAAGTAGAGCTCATACAGAGAATTAGTCATTTATGTATTTGGATGTTAGAGAACTTTTCTAGGTCTTCTGCAGCTCCTGTGGGAATGGTAATGGCTAACCAGAACTGTCTTAGCAAAGCTGGAAGGAATTAACCGAGTTTCATTCTATAAGAAATGTGTTTGACGGTCTCAGTAATAATTTTAGATATGATTGTACAATATGAATGTATGTTCATTTAAGTATTGTTACTAACCATAATAACAGCATTTTCTGTTCAGGATGCATATTGATTTTTGAGACTATGGTTAATCAACAACTGAGTAAAACCTTCATGCAAGCTCAACCGGTTGCTTTTGGCCCACCTTTGATTTTAGTTCCATCTGCAGTGAAGAGTTCCAAGGCATCTCCTGGTAGGGGAATTGATCCCTAACTGTCTGTGGATCCTTGGTACCATACCCTTAAATAGACTTTACTTATTCCCAAATTCTATCTGCTTCTTGGGATCATGCTCCACATAAACAATCTGCACTCAAGTTCTTGTCTTGGCTCTGTACTTGGGGTCACCCCAAGTAGACAAGATCATCAGAATAATAGCATATTATTACCTTTCAATATCTGAAATAAATGTAGGACAGGAAGTACAGATTGTGCTGTTCTCCAGAAGCCAGAATAAACACCTTTGAAGATGTTATAATCTTAATTATAAATAAAAACTTAAATGACCTTGGCTCACTTTCAGTAAAAATCTAGCAGTTAAAAAGAGACCTCCTCTGCACCGTGATATCTAAATCTTTTTGAGCTTTAAAAATTTAACTCTTTAAGGAAATTGAACTTAAATAGTGAGAGTACTTGTTCTTCAGGAAGCTCGGGGGCTGTTATAAAGTGCAACCTGATATCTGGTAGCAGCTAGAAACTGTGCAGAAGGGAGGCTGATTGTAAGAAAAATGACACGTTAGGGATCATTTGTGTTGATAGTCTGACTCTTGGTCTCATATCTTAGAAACTCCTTGGATCATTAAAAATTTGATTTTTCTCATAATATTCCCCTATAAAACTTAAAACTGTCATTTATTTGCAATTCATCTAAAAGAATTTAAGAGAATGTGAGTATTGTTCCAGAATGTTCTTTGGTCATGAAGCTGTGTCTTGGTTCATCAAAGCCTTGACTGGACTCCGTAGCATTGAGATGAGCATAAACCTAGAAGAGAACTTTTGAAAAGATCAGTGACTCTAGTCCCATAGTATACACTCAAGGGAAGAGAGGCTTTGTTTGTGCAGGTTCAGAAAGTAGCAGCAGACTGAACCTCGGTTTCCTTCCTCAGTCTTCCATGACAATAGGGTTACATCAAATCCTGAGGCTCCAATTGGGGGTGGAAATCCGCCCATCATGTGTTAGCTAAGGTGGATATACTGTTGTTAAGTATCAAAAACGAAGAATAGAGCTAAGACTGGGGTATATACCACTAGGGAAAATAGGGAAACCATTTGTTTTAGCAAGCCACCTGTTAAAATAATAAAAATTTAACAAAATTTTTGTCTTACTGCATAGCGACTGGGGCAAATGTCCATTGGGTATTAAACTTGAGATAAACTTACTAATATTATTAGTGTTCTCAGTTAAATCAAATCTTAGAAATCAGATGTTTTCTTTCAAATCGCTGTTATTATGGATTGAAATTTAATATTAAGTTATAAAACTTTATATAAATTATGGAGTTTCTGAAGGTGCTTGTTTTTCTGTGGGTCATTTGAGTGATACCAGGAGACTATTTCTTGTCCCTAAATTTCTTTCTCACTTGTCTTCCTGGTGCTAAAATTTTACCTTTCGGATTAATATCATGGTGAACAGCTAAAGGGACCTCAGTGATAGACCATAGTTTATCAGCCTGAATTACTTATTGGTGTTCCAGCAAAGAGGAGAAACCTAATGGAATGGGTCATAGAATGGGCAAGTTTTGATGTGAGCAGGAAAAAAGAGTACCAGCAAAGGGAATTCTGCATCATGGTGAGGACAAAGCAGAAGTAAAAAAAAAAAAATTAAAAATGAGAGCGTTCACAGAATGTGGAAGCTATTGAATAATAATATTGACTATCCCACAATTTGTCTACTTTTTGCTCTGATAGCTAATAATATATAATGGCTTTGGGTTTTTTTCTTTTTAATAACAACAGTTATTACATTTACACAGTGCTTTACAGGTTATCAAGCACAGCTATAGTCATGACCTCATTTAAGTGATGCTGTCAGTCAGGACAGGTGCTAGTAGCTCCATTTTTAGAGACAATGAAATTGAGACACGGGGTTATTAAGTGATTTGTCCAAGCCAAGATGGGATCTCGCATCCTTTGGTTCTAAACTCAGTTCTCTTTGTTCTCTGCCAGATTGGGTAGAAACAAGAACCTATTTTTCGGAGTCAGATGAGCCAGGCTTGAACTTGCCACTTTTTCTTTTTTTGGCAGCTGTGGGACGTTGGCCACATTACTAACTGTTCTGAATCTCAGTTTCTTTAGCTATGAAAAATAAGGCATAATATTACCTACTTTATAGGATTGTTGTGAAGATTCCATTAGGTGAAGCAAACAAATCAAACAGCTTAATGCCTGGCACGTGGTAGGTACTCAATACAGGGAGCTATAAACACCTGGAAAAGATACCTGCTGTCCCTATTTCATAAACTTTTCCAACATTTAGAGGTGAAATGACAAATCAAGGCAGCTTTCCAGTTTATTCAGTGATACTGTGTCTTCTTGGTTTACTTTAAAATTTTTTTTTTTTCAAAGTTTTTTATTTATTTTTGGGACAGAGAGAGACAGAGCATGAACGGGGGAGGGGCAGAGAGAGAGGGAGACACAGAATCGGAAACAGGCTCCAGGCTCCGAGCCATCAGCCCAGAGCCTGACGCGGGGCTCGAACTCACGGACCGCGAGATCATGACCTGGCTGAAGTCGGACGCTTAACCGACTGCGCCACCCAGGCGCCCCTTCTTGGTTTACTTTAATTCCTGAAATTATCTCCTGTGAAAATGTGTGTACTGTTTGTGTGAATGCACCCGTGCATGTCTTGGGGTACGCCTGTACACGCGTAGCCATCAGTACCTGTGTGCATGTGTTGGGGTTACAGCAGCAGTTCTCTATGTTTCTGGGCTGTGTGCAACCAGACAGAGTGACCAAATGTGGAGTGTCTCTGCTGCAGATAACTGGAAGCTGAATCATAAGCAGGTAAGTCCTAGTTGAGTCACTGAACTTCAGAAGAACAGGCTTTGTTCTCTCAAAATATCTAAATGATACATAGAGTTCCTAGTGTGAGTATCTGAAAGGTGTGGGTCACTCCCTTTGGCAGACAAAACTATGGACTCACATAATTGCATTGATTTTTGAGTAGACTTTATTGATAATTATTCCTTCTTTCTTGAAATCTTTTAGAATTACCTTGATTAAAATCATTACACAAAATAATCTTCACCGTATTTATTATATATGGCACAGAATAATTTAACACTTTATGAACATGTTTCATAGATGCGCAAATGGGAAAAGCACCCTTTGCCAAAAGCAGTACAGTAACTTAGTTCAATTTGGCTACGGTAGCACTTTAAAAAATGACCATGAGGTGGCGCTGTGGCCAAGTAGATTAAGTATGTTTAAACTGAGTGTTTCCCCTAATTAGGTATGGCATTTAATTCCTTTTTTTAAATATAGAAGAATCTACCATTCAACTTAAAGTAGAGTAAGGTTGGTCACTGTATTTTAATAGTATTGACTAGGAGTGAGTCCTTTAATCACAGATCCATAAATCATTCAAGCACCGTGTTTCACTGGGGCCTGGGGTATATTTTTGAAATCCTTAGTAGTCAGAAAGTCCCTAGACTAAACAAAGGGCCCAAAGGTACCATTTTATTCAAGATCACTCAACTGTATATAAGGACTATTGTTTTCAACACCCTTACAGAATTGTGTTAAAGTCTTCCCATAAAATCAGGTGAATTTCCAGTTTATTTAAAGAGCTGATACTTCTGTTACATTTTAATCTGTCTTTGACTGCAATGGAAGGTCATAGAAACATTAGAACATGAATTCACATTTTAATGGACAGGATACAAACATGCACACATGTGTATATATTGAAGGTTTTCAATAATGACTTCTTGCTTTTTCTCCATATAAATATATAAATATCGAATAAAGTGCATGAGAACATGTCTGTACATGTACGCAGATACATGGTTGTCTATATACACTTGAATAGATACTTATGGAAAGAAAACACATACACATTTGTAATATATATGTAGTCAAAAGATATCTGTCAGGCAGTATTTATGTTCATTCTGATCAAGATTGAGTGTATGGGGATAGAATCTGGAATTTTTTCTCTAATATTTAATGAGATGTGCAGAGTTACAAACTAAGGCAAAATACAGTAGAGATTTTTTAACATTTGTAGTTTTATCAGTTAGTATGGTGTAATCATTAAAGTAGTTCAGTTTAAATGCAGCCTTGATACGAGTGGCTTACTAGAAATTTTAGCTTTGAAATACATATCTTTCAATGTATCTAGAAGGACATAATTGGATAGCCTTAATACATTTCCAAATTACACAGTGGCATCTCCCACATTCTTTAGTTTTCAAATCCATAATATTTTTCAAATGGCTTAGTGCAAAACACCATTTTTCATTCAATAGAAATGCTTCAGTATTGTAATCTCATACCTAACTTCTATTTTAGTAAGGATATGTAATTTAATCTAGAGTGACGTCAAGGTGAATTAACTGCTGTTAGTCTTTCTCTCTTTAGCAAACTTTTTTACATAGCATTATATTATTGCTTTTTTTTTTTTTTATGGAGTCCAGTGTTAGTAAGTAATAAAAAAGTTAGTTTTTATGGAAGTGAACCAAATTTTTGCTCCAAACTTTGGTAGTCATAGGTTGGGCCCAGGTTGAGGTGTATATTTCTAAACTAATTACAAATTTTGAGCTCACGTAATATTTCCCCTCTCGGTCATTTGGTTGATATTCATCGACAACCAATCAGGAAACTTACTGAGAAAATTACCCTCAGGGTCAAAACAAGCCTTTTTCTGAACTACGTAGAAGGAAATAGTTTGAACCAATTCTCAAAATGTCTGTTAATTAATATTTTTGACAAGGACTCTTCCAATTAGGTCATTTGCTTTAAAAGCAGGGATCTTGTTTTAATTATTTTTGTATCCTCAGTACCCAGGAAATTTCTTCACAGATAATGTACACTCAGTAGCTGATCGTGAGACCAAAGCTGAACAATTTTGGCAAATAATAGAGATTAATTGGTCAGAAAGCATCAGTTTACCTGATGGGTGCCAATGGGAAAGTCACCTGTATTTATTTTACAGAGATCTCCTAAGACTGTACTGCTGGCAGTAGCCAAAAACCTGAGTTTATTCCTCAATCTTGACACAGGTTACATCAATACTGCTTACTGCTCAACGGAGCGCATGCACGGTGCAGTCATTAAAGAGCGAGTTACCAAACACCACTATGGTGTCGTTTAGGAGAAGCAATTTCTAGAAATGTATTTGGTAATGTTAAGTTATCCTTTTGATAGTTTACCTATGAGTAGAAACACTAAACAAGACCACATTGGAAATTCAGAATAAAGCACAAATAGTAGAAGAGAAAGCAGCAGTAGTTATTAAATAACATTTTAAAACTTTTTCACTTCTTTGAAGAATTAAGTTGAAATGCAGCAAATGTCAGCAACTTTGTGAATATTTCAAAACGACATCTGTGAAAAAGCTGGAATGAAAAAGTTGTCAAGTATTTCATTTAATTATCTTAACAATACAGATTTCATAACACCATCGTTAGTGTCTTTTTTGTTGTTCAAAATATGTAGCATGATAAGTTTTAAAGAGGATTTTTCTTTAAGAGGTCATTATATTATATTCACCCAACTTCTCACTATTTGTAGCTATTGTTATTTACAGCAATAGGTAACCAACTCATGCCATCAACTAACGTAGGAGCAAGGTTTCCACTTGGAATAGAAGTTAATTTAGACTTATTTATGGCCTCATTATAATTTTACAATAAAAGCTAATTATTTTAAAGATGTATATCATTTACAATGTTAAAAATAAGTATCGTAAAGCTCACAGCTGAAATGCTGTCAGAACATTTTTGAAGTGCACATTTTGTGTCTTTTAACCCTGCCTTTTTTTTTTTTTTTCATTGACAATAAAATGAGGCATATAAATATTGTTGGTTCTACTAGATCGGCCTAATTTTTTTTCCAGTCTCCCCTTTGTCTTTTTCTTTCCCCCAGATAGGTAAAAATTTGCCCAGTGTGCCCTCCATGGTTGCTATGGCAACCAGTCTATCACACACAGCTAACCTTTTCATTCACTGTGTTAATATTGTCTGTAGGAGCATCTTCTGAATGTTGTTTTCCTAGAGCAACCATACTGTAGTCGTTATCTGTGGTCTTGGCATCTTTCTTTGAATTCTTTTTTTGTCCCATTTGGAGTTGACTAGATTTATAGGCCAAGGCCGGTATAGTGTTCACTAAAATTAACTGCAATGGTTTTTTATTTTCCTTGTACTGACACTGAATATACCGTGAAAAGGCCGACCTGTAGGTCTTGTTGAACAGTGTATACACAAGTGGGTTGACCGCTGAGGAGAGGTAACCGATCCAAACAAACACATTGAGCAGGGCTCCGATGATATCCTCGTTGCAAGACTCTTTGCAGATGACGGCCATTATGTTCGTGATGAAGAATGGGCACCACATCACCACAAACAGAAAGAAGACAATGCCCAGCACCTTGCAGGCCTTTTGCTCATTGCTGATGGACTGCATAGTCCTTCTGCCATAGGACCCTGGTTCCCTGTGGATTGACCGCTGGAAGAGTTTTTCTGAAGACAGGGAACTCTGAGGGAGGAAGCTGAAAGAAGCTAGTTTGGCCCGTGTGCCAAGATCACTTACACACAAAGTAGCTTCTTTCTGGAGTGACTTGATAGTTAGAAAGTAGGTGATCACCATGATGGTTAAGGGAATGAAGAATGACACAAAAGAGCCGATCAGGACGAAATTGTCGTCAGCAAGTAAGCAGCTCCCTTTCTTAAAGACCTTGGAATCATCCTGTAGTCCAAAGACTGGTATTGGCATAGATATCCCTGGAGTTGGACAGAAAACGAAACATGATTATGAAGGAATCGTCTGTGAGTATCGCTACATCATGGTGGCTGTGCAAAGGATTCTGTATTAACATTGTTTAAAAGCTCAACATATACCTTCAATGAGAATTTAAAAGTCTCCTGTCTTTACAGGTATTATGTGGTTATTATATAAAATTTAATATATGGTTATAATATATAGTTATATGTAGTGACATTATATGTAGTTATAATATTATACTAATGTATATAATATATATTTACTATATATAATGCATGGTTTCTTAAACTTGTATGTTGTTTGCCCTATAGAGATAGTCCTTTACTTGTAAAGAAGTACAATAAATCTAGCTTTAATTTTTCATGTTTTTTCTGATTATAACATAATTCTTGTTAATTGGAGAAAATACAGAGAGTCAAACAAAAATAAAAATGACCAATGATGCTATCACACAGAGATAATCACTATTAACAATATGATGCTATTTATTTTAATTTTTTTTTTTAACGTTTATTTATTTTTGAGACCAAGAGAGACAGAGCATGAACAGGGGAGGGGCAGAGAGAGAGGGAGACACAGAATCTGAAACAGGCTCCAGGCTCTGAGCTGTCAGCACAGAGCCCGATGCGGGGCTCGAACTCACGGACCGTGAGATCATGACCTGAGCCGAAGTCAGACGCCTAACCGACCAAGCCACCCAGGCGCCCCTGATGCTATTTATTTTAAATAAACACACACACACACACACACACACACACACACACACACACACACAACCATTCACACCCATTTTATAACTGAATTTCACATTCAGTTCTGTAACTATTTTTCCCCTAACATAATGAGTATAGTTTATAAAAAGAACTTTATGAAATTGTAAACATATTTTCTTTTCAGAACACTTGAAAAATAGAAAAAAGTAACAATAAAGAATAATAATATATATTCTTGCCAGCCAGGGAAAATTCTGATATACATTTTATGTAGTTTTTCTTCCATTTACATGCATGTGTAAATAATTATGTATATGCAGTATTTTATGTGCAGTTTTAGATCTTCCTATTCCATTTAACATTCAATCATGCAAATTGTACATATTTTAAAGTATTTTTGAAAAATATAATTTTCTAATGTGAATTAAAAGTAAGTCACCAATTATATTTTATATTTTATTTTTTTTTAATCTAGCTAATTTTGATTCTTTTTTAAAAAAGCTTTTTACTCTCAAAAAGTTCTCACATATACAGAAAAAGTACCACTGAAAAACCAAAACAAACCTAGCACAATGAACCCATTACCCAGCTCCAGCAATAATTAATTCAAGGGCCATCTTGTTTCACCCATACTCCCACCTGCTGCAACTCCTCCCATGTTATTTTGAAACAAATCCCAGACAGCATATCATCCAATCTGTAAATATTTTCATATATAGATATAAAAGCTATGCATTCTTTTATATTTTAAAGTTTATTTATTTATTTTGAAAAAGAGAGAGAGAGAGAGAGAGAGCAGGGGAGGGGCAGAGAGAGAGAGGGAGAGAGAGACGATCCCAAGCAGGCTCCATGCTGTCAGCATAGAGCCTGAAACAGGGCTCAAGCTCACAAACTGCGAGATCATGACCTGAGCTGAAACCAAGTCATACGCTTAACCGACTGAGTCACCCTGGCGCCCCAAAAGCTATGCATTCTTTAAAAAACCCCAAATATCACAGTATCATTCCCACTCCTAAATAGAAATTTAATATTTCCTTAATATTTTTAAATATGGAATCAGCGTTCAAATTTCCAATTGGTCCATAAAAATCGTTATATGTTTTTAGTAGTAGAACATTCATAAGAGTGGAATACAAAATCATAAGCAGCCACAAACTTTTCTTTTATTGATAAATACGGGAGTTAGGTATGAGATGAGAGAATACATGGGAACACTAGCCCATGGTCGACTGTTCCATCATTGAAGTTTAGAGAACCCATGCAGCTCCCTTAGGCGCAGGGGTTAGGCAGAAGAGAGAACAAAGTGAGTTAAAGGAACACTTGGCCTCTAATGGTGCTAATTTCTCCCCCATGATGTAGGACCTTATTTAAGGGAGATTGAGTCGGCCACTACCACCACTGTGCAGTTTTGGGGGACTGGGAATGTCTTCCTCTACTGGCCTGGGACAGACCAAGACAATCATGTGTTTGCCACAAAGGAAGAGTCAGGGAGAGAGGAAGGAGAGAAAACATGAATCTAATAACTACTTTGTATAACTTAGTTTAAGGTGGCTTCTTTCATGAAAGGGTTGATGCCACAGGGGCACCCTGGGAGAACATCAGAACAAAGTTTCTTCCTACCCTCTACCTCAGAGCTGTGTAACAGGGAGCATCTTGCTCACTGCTTCTGACCATCAGTTAGAGCCTAATAAGTGGTCACAGTCCAGCCAAGAATACAGGTTCATTCCAGATTTGGGAGCTGCTGCTTGTTGGACTCTTCTATCCATCTGGAAAAACTTCCTTTGAGGCTCTGTAATCTAGTTTGTGCATACTCAGAACACAGTTCAGCTCCATCCAACCACGCACCTGACTCTCCTAACCTCACATTGGCCATCCTTGCAAGGAGGGGACATTAGCTTGAGTTAATGTTTAACGCAAGTCTTTCTCAGTGGCATTTGCCATTATCTTCACAAACTTAATTGACAAGTATTTGTCACTTGTCCATGCCGGGCCATCCCAGTATTCTTGGAAGGTGGAAATAAGTGACATCAGAGCTTGGTCTTAAGGACACTGAGTGTGGTTAGTGACTCTTCATTTCCTTTATTCCTCTCTGTCCCTGGCCTGTTGGGAACATTCTATGGCCCGGGGACATCCTCTGAGACTGTATACGTACCAGTTTTGTTTAGCCTTCAGAAAACTCTGGATCACAAAAATTAAGAGATGGTTTCTAAGAAGAATGTTTTGTTTTCCAGGTGTTTGAGTATGTACCTGTGACAGGTGTTTCCTGTACTCATCTAGAAGGTCTTTGTTCGACAGTGTAGTTGCTCATTGGTTGGAATGGAGGCTTTGGAGTGAGACAGGCCCTGGATTTGAATCTGTGTCCTGGCTCTGTTCTCCTGGGCTGGTTACTTCATTTTCATAGTTCCTCATCTATCACCATCGTGCCTCCGTGGATGTGGGGAGGGTAAAATGAATCCAATGTGCAAACACCTAGACAGTCCTTAGTCCAGAGTGGATGTTCTGCCAATGGTAGATCCACATGGGAGTAGCCTGCTCCACAGAATTACTCAACTTGAATACATAAACTTGATTTTGTTCTATTTTGTCTTAAACCAAAAGAAGTTAAAAAAATTTGGCTACTGGCTATATTGTTAATAATGATGTAATTATTAGCTTCTGCCAGGGTAGACAAAAGGTCTCAATCAATTTTAATTTTCTACAGCTAGAGCAGTTGATTGCTTTTCTGTTGTGATGAATTACAGCCATTACTATTAGTCATGCTACACATAAACAATATACCAACTGTGTAAAAAGGTATATGGTTTTGTTATTAAACTCTTGGGTGTGCATTTTCCTAATGCAAAGGAAGTTGCTACTGTGAGTCTTTTGCCCTATTTTGTTTGCAGCCTGGTTGGTGGTTTATATAAGTGGCAATTCTCAATTAACCAGAATAAAGTACTACTTAAAACACAAAACTCTTCAGTCATTTGGAAGTCAGATGAGTGTACTTGTTTGGCAAGAACAAAAGCACACACGCCCTCCAGAATGGCTCAACTTCTGTAGCCAGGGAGAAAAAGGGATGATGGAGCCATTTTACGAAGTGGAGATTCCCTCTTTTAGCTGCCTGGGATAAAGAGCCACTTTAAAATGCATATGGCAAGGAGCGCCTGGGTGGCTCAGTTGGTTAAGTGCCCGACTTTGGCTAAGGTCGTGATCTCACAGCTTGTAAGTTGGAGCCCCACATTGGGCTCTGTGCTGACAGCTCGGGGCCTGGAGCCTGCTTTGGATTCTGTGTCTCCCTCTGTCTGTGCCCCTTCCCTGCTTGTGCTATGTTTCTCTCTCTCTCTCTCTCTCTCTCTCTCTCTCTCTCTCTCTCAAAAATAAATAAACATTTAAAAAAATTTAAAAAACCCTCTTTATAAATCGGACATGGAACGAAGACACAGGCAGGCTGTCTGGAAGGGGGACCTTGATTTGGAGGAGGAGAATCAACCTGATTGTTCTTTATTTTTTTTTTATTTTTTTATTTTTTTCAACATTTTTAATTTATTTTTGGGACAGAGAGAGACAGAGCATGAACGGGGGAGGGGCAGAGAGAGAGGGAGACACAGAATCGGAAACAGGCTCCAGGCTCCGAGCCATCAGCCCAGAGCCTGACGCGGGGCTCGAACTCACGGACCGCGAGATCGTGACCTGGCTGAAGTCGGACGCTTAACCGACTGCGCCACCCAGGCGCCCCCAACCTGATTGTTCTTTAAATGGCCCATTCCTCTTTACATTTAACAGGAATGTCCTGACTATTGTCAATTTACCATTCTTTTTTATGCCTCACTTGTAGTAAAGGTCAGCAAGGGTTTATGGAAAGAAAAACTAGACAGTTAAAGCAATACTCTGTAAAAGAGGGGAAAGAATTTTATGTCAAAGAACTAGAACATTTAAGGAGGCTTTGTGGGTAGGAGAGAGTTCAAAAACTCTCCTACCAAGAGAGACGAAGACACTGGCTCGTATCCAAGGTTGCGGTCACAGCCATCTGCAGTGCATTAATTTTCTGGCTGCTTTGTTTGATAATAGCTGCTTTTGGAGACCTGACATCTCCTCTCACTTGAAATTTCTGCATATAAAGCATTTTCCTTTATGAACAAATAGACAGTAGCTTAAACTACGTGACTCTGCATTTTGTTTAATATATTTTTCTGAGGAGTGGTAAATAGCTGTTAAGATTCAATATCAGTACTGGCTCCTCCATGCACATTTTCATTTTGTTTTTTTCGTGAAAATTCAGACAATGAAATGCATGGGAAATATTGACACCCAGGAGCATGAAGACTTGGGCCGGTGTCTTGTTTTAGGGTGCCTCTGCTTACTCTGCACATTAAGTTTGCACCTCTGGTTAACATCTAACCATGGTCTGGTGAATGGCCTTAACTCTGGAGCACTGGCTGTGAAAGATAAGCTTTATTCTTAATCCTAGCTTTTGACGCTTTAATATCTTGGGACTGAGTGTGCTTCTTCAGGAGCGTTTCCTTGGGAAATAAGAAGGTTGCCTTACTAGGTATGATCCTCTAATAGGGAACACGACAATGGAGTCCGCAGGGCCTCAGGTCTTGTGGGAGGTAGAGGGGAAAGAAACAAATACTTCAGGGCTATCGTGAAAAAGACTGAATTTGGGTTCATGGGTTTCATTTCCTCTGGAACTACTTCCTTTCCTTTGTATTTTAACTCACACCGAATGTTCTCCAGTAATGTGAATGGTTTTACTATCAGTTTGACAGAAAGCGCCATTTGTGAATACCGCAGGATAGTCATCATACGGCAGGGAGAGAGAGATGGGGTATCTAAGGGCAACTGGGGCTGGGACTCATCCTTCTAATAGGAAGTGTATAGTTCAAGAGTTGCTAAATTTCTTATAATCTATGGTCTGCTGACCAGGCAGATAAAAGTGAGAGCTAGATCAACATGTCAGTTACCCAAGAAATTATGTTTCTTTTTAGATTAATTCTTAATATCTCTAATAATAAATCATAACTTCTCAAAGTACTTTCACATGTATTCATTCACTCTTGACTTTTTTTTTCTTTTTTTTTACAAAATCGTAAAAACATTACCCACACTGTCCTATGGGTAGATAAAAATTTCAGTTTGTGGAAAAGCTGAGGGCTAGCAAGCTTAGGTGATTTATTTACACTCATAGCAATTTAGGGGCAAAATCCAGACTCCTATGTAAATTTCTCATTTCTTATGGATGATTTTTTTTTTTCCTACTTGCTTATTTACAAGAGTAGCTACGAAAGTCTACGACTATACCAGAGGTCCTTAACATTGGTTTCAGGAAGTCTGTGATGTTTCTGAAATCTGCACAATTTTCATATATTTGCTTACTTTTTGACACAGATTATCAAAAAAAGTTCCAGGCCCCAAGGCAGTTAATAAACACTAAATTCTATCGCTGGCCTGTGTCAAGAGCACACACACACACACACTCTAATGATTCTCTGTGTTTTGATACTTTCTTTTTTTCATTCTTTAATCTCAAAGTCAAAGTTTCCTCTGGTGAGACGTTATTCTTTGAAGTCAGACAGCTATTCTAAAACTAAAATCCTTATAATCAACACCTAGTTTCCTCTTTTGTATGGTAGTTATTCTTTTTTTAAAATTTTTTTTTAATGTTTTATTTATTTTTGAGACAGAGAGAGACAGAGCATGAGCAGGGGAGGGGCAGAGAGAGAGGGAGACACAGAATCTGAAACAGGCTCCAGGCTCTGAGCTGTCAGCACAGAGCACGATGCGGGGCTCGAACTCACGAACCATGAGATCATGACCTGAGCCGAAGTCGGACGCTTAAGTGACTGAGCCACCCAGGCGCCCCAGTATGATAGTTATTCTTAAATTTGGCTGCATATTAGAATTACCTAGGGAGCTTTTAAAAATTACATTGCATGGGCACCATTCCCAGAGGTTCTGATACTAGTACTTTTAGAAAATGGTAATGTTCGGACCCCACATGAACATTGTTACTCAAACAAAAGAACACCTGGGTGATCCTGATACGCAACTAGTGCTGAGAACCTGGGATGTGTAGGGTGAAAAGCATAGTACAAATGTCTTTATTTTGAAAGAAGAGAAAATAGAGGAAAGTCTTACAGCTGCTCCCTTTGCCTTTATTAAACAACTCTATTAATTTCCAAAAGGCTTGGGTTGACCTCAAGTGGAGAAATGATGGAGAGTTTCCAGGGAAAGAAGCCTGCCTCCACCCCTCCCTCAACTTGGCTATGAGTTATCTGGGGGAAAAAAATGTGTTGCGTGAGTTATTGTATAAAGCTACCCATCCTTGTTTTAATAGTTGGACTGTTATGGCTAAATGCCCCCAAAGGCTTAAAGCTTGTGTCCTGTCCCAGGAGATAAGAGATACTCTGAAGAAATACTCTGTCTCCCTGAAGTATAGCCAGTCGGGAACTACCGAAAGCCACTGACCCAACTGCCCTGTCATGGATTCCTGGAAAGATGGTCTCTTGCTCTTCAGACCCTCATTCTGTTTCCTTTCAGTTTCGTAGCCCGGAAGTTGTGCTTTACTATGATGATCTTGCATTGAAAGGTAAAGGGACTGAATTCTGACTTGCAGGATGTGGATTGTCAGCTGTCGCTCTGACACCTGGCAGCCCATCATGTCTTTCCTTCCAAGGCAGATTGACTTCCATGTACCATCTTTTCCCGTCAATGTGTTATGTATCCCACATAGAATCTGAATGATATGTTGGCATGTGGATAAATGATCAGAGTCTCATTTTGCTGTTGGAATCACAGTTCGTAGAGAAACTTCTCAAATGCTTCAACTTGTCATCCACTGACCCTTTTGTAAATAAGTGGATATTACACTATTCACTAACAATGGAAAAGTTTCTTTTAGCAATATGCTCACAAACAGAGGTTTATTTAGAAAAAAAACCCCATCTCTGCTCCATATTACTAAACCTCATCTTTAAAGTATCACATCCTTTCCTCCATTTGTTTTAAAAGATCTTGTAGCGATTCTTTCTGAAAGCATGGGGAATGGGTCTCACATGTGACGTCTCATTTCAGAGACTCTGGTCTAGAGTGTGTTCAGCCACAGGGATGGTAGCTGGAAAGTTGGCTTGCAGCAGGTGACCACATAATCCAGGCCCACAGGTTGCCAATTCTCCTTCCCTTAGCCTCTCTTACACTTTCCCAAAGCAGCATTTATCATATGACATAATGAAGGATGACAGTTGCCCTAATGCTCAAGCCATTACCAACTACTGAGCCCATCCTACATGGTCTTTGTGATCTGGCCTTAATGTGATCATTCAACGTTGTCAATTTTTGACATAGTCAGGTGGCAGTCTCTCTCTTCTTTCTGCCATCTCTTGAACGATTCAGAATGGAGTTACATATAGCTTGATTTCTCAGCCAATCACATAATATGATCTGAAGAACTCTCAAAATCTGCCGGCTCCCACTTGTGTCTTTTCCCAGTGGCTTGCTTGCTGGAACATTGCAATGTGCCACTGCTAGAATGAGAGAGGTCCCATTGTTTTGTACCTGTAACACCTCAGACAGTTAACTAATAATCCAAGCCCAAGTTGTAGTGGCACAGAGATGCACAGCCGGGAAGAACCCTGGGGGCGTGGCCCTTGGAAAGGAAAGGAGTCACAGGAGAGAAGACACAGGCTATAGCTCAGGGATGCAGGTCAGAGAGGATGTGGTATCGGTGGCATGTCGCGTTTCCTCTGGGGGAACGTGTACTGTAAATGGTAATTGAAAGGTAGACTCACTTCTCTATTTTGCCCTGGTTCAGTTCTGATTCCATCCTCTTTCCTGAAATACTCTACCAACCAGTGGGGGCTCCAGAATGTCTCTGTAGCAGGGCCCTACGGGTGGCATCTGGCTGGGCATGGGAGACTGAAATAACCTCATTTTGTGGCTCCATTTGCAGAGGAAGCATACTGGTTTTGCTTTGACTCTATGATTGTTTGGGTTTGGGGGGCCGCAGAAGGAGGTTATATGCCCAAACCACTCCCTACATTTAAGATATATCTCATGACATCTTTCTTTAAGGACATGCCCTGTATGAAGCTTTCCTAAAATTCTCCCTGTAATAAGAGCTCTTTTAGTCTATATTCCTTCATCACCTTCATAAATAATTTATGCTGTGCTAATTCACACTTCTAATACCTTAGAATTTTTCTCTGGAAGTGTCATTTCACCCACGAGGCGATAATCTCATTAATGGCAGGGGTATCTTTTACTTACTGGAAGCCACTCCAGCATTTTGTGGGATTGATGAGTGAGTCAGTGAAAGGGAGAAAAAAAAGAAGGAATCATAATCAACTTTAGTGACACAGCTTGAATTTACTGCATTATTTTATAATGTTTCCCTTCATTTTCGCTGGGAAAAAACAATAAAATGTGGCTTCCCAATTAGCCACTGAGGGCAGAAAGAAGGCAAGTGGGTATTGCAATGATACTTAATAATTTGTGTACTTTTCGGAGAGAAGAACATATAAGATTAACTAGCACGTGCACTGACTACTTTGACAGCTAAAATCACCAGGGGAAAGATGCAGTAAAATACAGTGCCTGAGCGGGAATCAGGAGACATGGGCTTATTCTTGTATGTTTTGGCTCATAGTCTGGATGTAGGGCTGTTATTTTTCTCAAAGCTCTCTTTCAGATAGACTGAATGAGTGTGTGTTGACAAATAAGAGCCTGATGCAGTGAGGTAAGTACAGACTGGGCCACCCCAAGAGGCACGCGTGCGCCCTGGCTGACAATCACCGACTGTGTGACCTTAGGTTGCTTAACTTTGAAGCCTCCCTCTGTGAGGTGCAGATACATAAACAGAGGACCTTCCATAATTTACATATAGGGCTTTGGTGAGAAAACAGTGGGGCCATGTGTCTGAACTGTTTTGTAAACTTTTGAGATGACAGTGATTATAATTTACTTAGTAGTGCTATGCTAGACTCTTGGGTACCTCGAAAGGCCTTTGAGAACCTTCATGGAGCCTAAGATCTTTATCTCCTAAGATAAAATACACACACCTAATCTAGACAGACAGTGGTGCGGAGTAGAATGAGATCAAGAGGGGGCGCCTGGGTGGCTCAGTCGGTTGAGTGTCCGACTTCGGCTCAGGTCATGATCTCACAGCTCGTGAGTTCGAGCCCCGTGTCGGGCTCTGTGCTGGCAGCTCAGAGCCTGGAGTCTGCTTCGGATTCTGTGTCTCCCTCTCTTTCTCTGCTCCTAACCCACTTGCAGTCTGTCTCAAAAATAAATAAACATTAAAAAAAATTAAAAAAAAAAAAAGAATGAGATCAAGGGACAAAAGCAGCCACATGGATAAAGATGGATGGATGTGTGAGCTCAGCATGTGATGCTCATTGTGGGTTACCGTCTCCGGGGGGAAAAAGCTGTGTAGGAGACGAGTTGCTGGTTCACGTCCTGTGAGTGAACAGAATCCGGATGGCAGTATGATCTGGATGGGGGAGACAGGTATATGATCGCTGTGCACCCAGGACCCCGGTGCACCTGGCCTTGCTGGGTTGAGTTCTGCTGTGTTTGGCATGCACCTGTGAACTCAGGAGCAAGCACACATGTTACTTCTCAGAGGCATCAAGCAGGCCTCTCTGTGTTAGCAATCAGTTTCAGTTATCCACCCGTTAATCAAATATTAATTGAATATACAGTGAAGTAGGTACTTTAGGGATTTGAGAGGAAGGAGGTGCTTGAGTCTTTAATCGCTGCTTTCCATTCCAAGACTTTTTGCTGTAATGCATGAACTCCTCAGTCCAAACCAAGACTAGGGAGAAAGACGGCACAGAGATGTAAGCAGAAAAACTAGGTTTAACAGGGGCATCAGTTGGTTAAAAATAATACAATCAAGGGAAATCTGTATTTAGCCTGGATTTTTTTTTAAAGTTTATTTATTTATTTAGACAGAATGTGCATGAGCATGACCAGGGGAGGGGAAGAGAGAGAGGGAGAGAGAGAATCCCAAGCAGGCTCCATGCTGTCAATGCAGAGCCCTACGTGGGGCTACAACTCACGAACCAGTGAGATCATGACCAGAGCCAAGATCAAGAGTCAGATGCTTAATTGACTGAGCCAGCCAGGTGCCCCTGGGTTCTTGTTTTTTAAAGGCAGCTATAATGAGAGATAGCAGTTCTCAAATGTTTTGGTCTCAAGACTCCTTTACACATTTAAAAATGATAAAGGACTCTAAAGAATCTTTATTTCTGTGGATTATACCTATAAATATTTGTGGTATTAGAAATGAAAACCGAGGGCACTTAAAATAATGATGTATCAATTCATTAAAAAAGAAAACTAATAAACCCATTCCATGTTAACATAAATAACATTTTTTTAAATGGTTATTTATTTTTGACAAAGAGAGAGAGAGAGCGAGAGAGAGCATGAGTAGGGGAGGGTCAGAGAAAGAGGGAGACACAGAATCTGAAACAGGCTCCAGGCTCTGAGCGGTCAGCACAGATCCCGACGCGGGGCTCGAACTCACGGACTGTGAGCTCGTGACCTGAGCTGAAGTAGGACGCTCATCCGACTGAGCCACCCAGGCGCCCCAACATAAATAACATTTTTATGGAAAAGAATTATATTTTCCAGAACAAAATAAGAATGGCAAATGTCAAATGTCAATAGAAGAATGGCACTATTTTGTAGTTTTGAAGGTTTCTCTTATGGCTGGTTTAATAGAACACAGCTGGATTCTCACAGACGCTTCTGTTTTAGTCTGTTATATCACATACAACATATCCTCCAGAAAACTCCACTATACCCTTATAAAAGGATGAAAGGGAAAAGAGAAGATAACACCTGATTTCTTGCCAGCTTTATGGAGATATAATTGACATATAACATTGTGCAAGTTTAAGCTGTGGTGTGTGATGATCTGAAGCACCTATACATTGAGACGTATTTGCCACAATAAGGTTAGTTAACACATCCTTCGCCTCACACAATTCCCGTTTCATTGTTATTGTTATGGTGAGAACATTAGAGCTCTACTCTCCCAGCAACTTTCCAATATACAATACAGTTTTGTTAACTGTCGTCACCATGCTGTACCTCGGAAACCCCAGAACTTATTTATAAGTAAAAGTTTGTACCCTATGTCCAACACCTCCTCATTTTCCCCGCTTTTCAGTTCCTGGTAACTACCATTCTTCTCTGTTCCTATAAGTTTGATGTTTTTAGATTCCACATGCAAGAGAGGTCATATGGTATTTGTCTTTCTCTGACTTATTTCACTTAGCATAATGGCCTCAAAGTCCATCCATGTTGTCACAAATGACAGGAATTTCTTCTTTTTCGTGGCTGAATAATGTCACATTGTATCTATCTATATCTATATCTACATAATATACACATATCTATCTATATATAGATATAGATATACAAGCCAATTTTCTTCATCCATTCATCGTTGGGCACTTAGGTTATTTCCATGTTTGACTATTGTGATATGGCTGCTACAAACATGGAGGTGCAGATATCTCTTTGAGATAGTGATTTCTTTTCCTTGGATATTAGTATTGTTGTTCTTGTTTTTGTTGTTATGAAAATAGTATCAATTTCTTGGACATCTTGAAAGCATCTCAGGTATCCCCAGAAATCCCACTGATGTAGGAGGAAAACTATCAGCTTGGGATCAGAAAACCCACGTTTGGATTCCCTATGACTTTTAAGCAAGCCACTTAATCCCTGTGAGATCTTTCACCTTTAAAATGGGGAATGTTCTATTATTTAATAGTATCCCCTTTAACAACTTATCATGAGAGACAATGAAAATTGCTGTTCTCTTGGTAATAAATACAGTATTGTCTAGTAGATGGAAATCATAGAGAAGAATGCTCCACAGCCTTCCTTAATGTGCTGAGTTCTTTATTCTGTCTAAAAATCCCTTCTGTAGCTGAGACCTCCAATGCCCCTTGTTTGGATGTCATAGAAATCCAGACCAGCCTGATGTCATCTTTACAGTTTAGCTTAAAAATCTGTGCCTCGCTTGCCCATGTAGAAGTCTGTTAATATGGAACCTGGTTATCACTTACCTAGAGGCCTCGTAGAGCAAGACCATCGCCCAGGATGGTTGATAATGGACTCCTCAAAGCTGTAATTTTCCATAGCTGACTAGCAAATGATGAAAATTTAATGGCCTCTTCTGTGAATGGTGACAATTAAGTCAACTGCCAGGAGTACTGAGTAACAGGTGTGTAATATGATATTGCTTTAGAAAGTACATGCTAGGATTCACAGAGCAAGGATAAAGAGAGATTTCTACTGCGTACTTCCTCTGTGGGAACAAGGATGGCCTTACAAAATCTGGGGTTTCTTTCACAGGTGTTAGGGTTCACAGATATCAGCGTGATTGGCTTTCTCCCAAGGCACCCCCAATGAAAGGAGGGTCTGCCGTTGCTTGTTTTATCAGTCAGGGTACTTTGGTTTGAAGCAACAGAAGCTGATTTGGGCTGATGTAGCAGAAAATGAGTTTAATAAAATGATATGGAGTAGTTCAAAGAATTCTTGACAGGGCTGGGCTCCAGGCTGAAATTCCAGGAGTAAAATTGCATTACAAATTTGGTTTGATGAGGAAATGTCTGTTTTCCTTGTCCTCTGAGCACCAGGGGCGACAACAACAGAAGGTCCTGCCTCACCAATGCCACTTCTACATCAGGGACTCAATTACGCAACTGCTGGAAGCCGGACACCTCAGCCACCTCCATGCTGGCAAAGATAGAGGTGGTTTGCTCACCTATTTGTTCACTTTGCTCTTTTCTACATCACAGTTTTGCCAGGGTACTGCTATTTGGGTGAATCTAGGCGATGAGCCAATGTTCTAGCTATAGGGAAGGCTTGGAATTTGAGTTCTGCTACTTGGGAATTTCCCTAAATATAGAAAGGTTAGTTGAAAGAGACAGGCAGCCACAAATATGTCAAGAACCCATTTAACTTGACCTTTATATGGCATGATTTGTAGCTGCTGTAACTGAGCTGGGCCTGGGACATGCTTCTCCCAAAGATGGTGATGCTAGAATTTCTGACATTTTCCTATGTTCATCTTTTTTCCTGTGATCGTTCTCTTTTCTCTGCCATCTCTGTGGTCAGCATACGTTCAAGTATTTAATATTTTAAAATGAGCCAATCTGGAAATTACCTACCAGTATCTGTGAAATGTTTGTGGGGCTAGCGTGGTCATATAACTGAGCCATGTTGTGGGGTATAAGGTGATAGATAGAACAGTACTTGGTAAACTGGGAAGTGTCTAAGGACAATCAGGTTCAGTTAAAAAAAATACACATTATACAAGCCAGAGAACACATATCTCTGGGCTAGACAAATGTTTCATTATTCAGTTAGCTTGGCACAGGTTTGGAACTTCAAATAAACTTTATTTGGGGTTCTTCTTTATTCATATATCTTATGGGCTTCTTATCTTGGCTTTGCTCTTGGGGTCACTGGTCCTGCATTGATAGATTGACACTATTTCTATCACAAGGCTCAATCACGTTTTTGTTTTGGTTCCTAAGCCCATCGATCAAGCAGGGTCTTGATCTCAGCATGGGTGTCAGATGCAATCCCCTTGGATTCAGATCCAGTCACACAGGTGTCACAGAGGGTGGATAAGCTCTTGTTCTCACAGTGTCTGTGGAGGAGGGGACACAGAGAGTCCCCAACTAGCAACTCATTTTTCTAACCTGAGCTAAACTTCAGGATCTCCCTCCTGTCTTAGCCACCATCTCTTTGAGCTGCTAGGATTCTAGAAATTTCTCTGCAGTTCCACCTTTCCCATCTGGTCTGGCCCAGACCTCCAAACTTCCCATCCAGTTTAGGAAGCCTGAGATGAAGAGCTTTGGGTTTTGATTCCTCTCAGACTGTGTTTGTGGTGAGATTTCATTTACTCCATCTTCTGCATAGTCGTTTGTATCCTGAAATTTTAGTGGTTTGGGGGGAGAACATTTTTGTGACATCGGAGATGCAGTTCTCTGGTCTAATTTCTGCTTCTGAATGCCCTGTCTTCTTTGGTCTAAGTGGTTTTGCAGAAAGATGCAGTGATATCAGATTAAAAAGCAGCCTTCACCAAGAAGTGTTATCTGGTTGTTATCAAGATGATCATTTGTTGTTGTTGTTTTCAAAGACCTAACATGGAGCTTAATGATCAGCTGGTGAAGCATCTTCCTTTCATAGTTGGTGAACTAAGGTAGAGAGATATTAAATGCTTTGCACAAGTTTACACTGATAAAAGAGTAGTGTACTGGCAAAAAGAGTGACAAACCCTATACTTACAGGTATCTGCCATATGTCAGACACTGTGTAAGCCTTCAACAAATTTCATCCCCACAAGGTACCCGTAAGGCAAGAGTTATTATCCCCATTTTCAGGTGGAGAAAACTGTGTTTCCAAAATATTCTGTAATTGGCTCTAGGTTTTCAGTTAGTGAATGAATGGACTAGGATTCCAACGTAGGCCTCATTGGTTTTCTTCTGTACCTCGCTTTGTGTTAGGACCTTGGCCTTGTGATCCCTAGTCTAGAGGGCCTTTGACTACATCAGCGTTTAGTCAGCTTTTGCATTTGCTTTCATTTTATAACAGATACTTCGTTAGGCTTTAAGGATTACGAGTGTTTATTTGTAACACTTGAGATGTTGAGATGCACTTGAACGTTATGTGAGATCTTATACATGGGAGGTAGGAATAGAAACCGGAGATAAGGAATGAAAAACAAATCAAACCTCCACCTCAGGGCTCATGAAGCTCTTCAATAAAAGTATTCTATTCAAGGTCACAAACAACTCTTTAATAAGGAGTAAACAAATATCTAGCTACCTATGTCGCCTCTCAGCTTGGATGTCTTGAATAGGCACCCCTAACCTTTCACGGTCACAATAGAACTCTGGAATGCACACTGCCTCCCTATCCCCTGAATGCCCACTTCCCATCATTTCCCCATCTTAGCTAATGGTGCTAGCATCCTTCCAGGTGCATGGCTCAAAAATTTAGAAGTCGTTCTTTCCATTAGCCTCCCCTTGGAAAAACCTCACCCACATCCTATTAATTCTACCTCTGAAATATATTTTCTGTCCAAATCTGTCCACCTCTCTCCATCTCCACTGCCGTCTCAGTACTCCAAGCCATTAAGACTCACAAATGGATTATAGCAAGATGCAATCCCCTTGGATTCAGATCCAGTCACACAGGTGTCACACCAGGTGGATAAGCTCTTGTTCTGACAGTGTCTGTGGAGGAAGGGACACAGAGAGTCCCCAACTAGCAACTCATTTTTCTTTTTTTTTTTTTTTTTTTAACGTTTATTTTATTTTTGAGACAGAGAGAGACAAAGCATGAACAGGGGAGGGTCAGAGAGAGGGAGATACAGAATCCGAAACAGGCTCCAGGCTCTGAGCTGTCAGCACAGAGCCCGACGCGGGGCTTGAACTCACGGACCGCGAGATCATGACCTGAGCCGAAGTCGGCTGCCCAACCGACTGAGCCACCCAGGCGCCCCGCAACTCATTTTTCTAACCTGAGCTACCCTCACTGTTTCTACCCTTACCTATGTACCCCCACCCCTGCTTAAAACTCTCAGAGGTCCCCCACTACACTCAGAACAATGTCCGAACTCCTTACTTGGTTATAAGGCTCTGCTTACCTCTTCTTCCTTGTCTCCTACGCTTATCCCTTCTTGATGAATTGCTTGAGCCGCATTAGCTTCTTTCTGATCCTTCAACCCCAAAAGCTGGTTTCCACAGTAGGGCCTTAGACTTTCCTGATCCCACTGCCAGGAACATGCCCTCCACTGACAATCCCAAGGCTGGCTCCTTATTCTTCAGCATCAGTTTTAATGCCCTCTCCTCAGTGAGGCCCTTCCTGAGACGTTCACATAAATTAGTCCTTCCTCACCCCTACCTGAGTCACTCTATAGCACATTTCCCTGACTTGTTTTCTCCATAGCATTTGTGACTCCATGAAATTTTTTGTTGGTCTATTTATTTGCTTGTTTGTTGTCTGTCTCTTTTCATGAATGTGAACCCCATAAAATCAAGGCATTCTCCTAAGATAGTGGCTGCCTGGCACGTAGTATTTAAATGGTAAATACTAAATAAAGATCTGTGGAATAAGTGAACAGGCAAATTCAGAGGCCTTTGGGAAATAAAAAGAGAAATTGTGACTAGATGGTACACATCTTCATTATCTTGGTTATAGGGGTAAGGGTAAGAGTTTGCCCAAAAAAGAGGTCATTTGGGCCAGGAAAAATTCTGGTAAATTAGGGCTTTTTAGGTGAAAGGTAAAGTTATTAAATATGAGGGCTTTCTACAGATATTACTCTTTCTCTAATATCCTGGAGTTGATAATACTTGATCTTTACAACCTAACTACTTCAGGGACACTATGCCGTGGTGGTAGTGATAAGAATAGTAAAAATAGTAACAGCAAATCCTTCTGTGATGTTTCCGATGTTCCAAGTACTAGCCTGAGCACTTTATACCAATTAGCTCACTTGATCCTTAGCAGCAACCCTGTGAAGTACATACTACAGTCTCTTCATTTGCTGATGAAACACTTGAGGCACAGAGAAGTGAAGTTTCCTTCCTGAAGTCACACAGTAACTTGCCTAAAGTCACACAACCCTAGGTAGGAACTAGGACTTTGAGATGCACTCGGCCTGGCTCCACAGTCTGTGAGCTGCTTTGCTGTGTGGCCTCAGCCCAGCTTAGCCCTCAGGCCCGCAGGCCTGTGTGTGTGTGTGGGGGGGGGGGGGGGGGGGGCGGGGGGATCAAACTACCCCGCTGCACAGAATCTGCTGCTTGACGAGCCCCATCAGTCAGGCCTGGTTCCTGCACCCTACAGCCTCAGGTCTGGATCCTGACATCCCTGCCGTGCTCTACTGATAAAGTGAGTGCAACTAGCTTGAGTCTCCTTCTTCCTGTGTTGGGGCATACGTTTCACACTTAAAGTCACATTGGTGGTCTCCACGGGAAGGCCAGTCATGGCCCTGAGTCATGAATGAGGTACGATATGGGACGTGCTGTTGCGGGGCTCATGGTTGTGGAGTCATTATGTACTGTAAGCCTTTGATATCCACCCCTCAGGAGTTTTTTTCCCCCTAATTTAGCATTTTTACATTAGTATTAACAATGTTAACATTTAAAAAATTATAATTTCCTCCACTTAAAAACATTTTTTTTTACATTTATTTATTTTTGAGAGACAGAGAGGGACAGAGAGTGAGCAGGGGAGGGACAGAGAGAGAGGGAGACACAGAATCCGAAACAGGCTCCAGATTCTGAGCTGTTAGCACAGGCCCCGAAGCGGGGCTTGAACTCACAAACTGTGAGATCATGACCTGAGCTGAAGTTAGTCGCTTAACTGACTGAGCCACCCAGGCACCCCTCCCCCACTTTTTTAAAGTGGACACTTAAAACTTATTGAAGTGTAACACCCACAAAGAAAAGTGTATAACCAGAGGGTAGAGCTGAGTTACTGAAGGTGAGTGAATCCATGTACCTGACACACAGCATTACCAGCACCTCAGAGGCACCCTGGAGACTCCTCCCGGTGGCCACTCCTCCTCTCCCCCTCCCCCTGCCCGAAGATCCCAGGTCTTCTTCCTCTGCAATAGATTAGCTTCGTGTGCTTGTAAACTCTCTATATTGGAGTCACTCAGCATGTATTGTTTTGTGCTTGGCTTTTCACTAGCAGTATATTTGGAAGATATGTTTTTTTTTTTTTTTTAATTTTTTTTTCAACGTTTTTTATTTATTTTTGGGACAGAGAGAGACAGAGCATGAACGGGGGAGGGGCAGAGAGAGAGGGAGACACAGAATCGGAAACAGGCTCCAGGCTCTGAGCCATCAGCCCAGAGCCTGACGCGGGGCTCGAACTCACGGACCGCGAGATCGTGACCTGGCTGGTCGGACGCTTAACCGACTGCGCCACCCAGGCGCCCCTGGAAGATATGTTTTTAAACATCTGCGAAGTGTTAAACTCGCTCTTATTATGGTTTCAGGTATTTTAGAAAATAATGAGACTTTACAGGCACTAAGTGTTGGAAGAAATGGAAATTTATACCCGTAAGGCACTCTGCATTCTCTTTTTTATTGTGGTAAAATATACATAATATAAAATTTACTATTTTAACCATTATATTCTTTTTTTTTAACGGAATTTTAGGCTATATCTTTGAGGCATATTGAATAAGACTTGTTGGCATGATTTCTTACTATGCTTATTTTCTTTTCATGGGTTCCAGAGGATTAGCGTCCTACACCCGTTCTGATGCTGAATGCTTTTCTTCCAGCTTAACCTTTATATGGTTTCAGGGGTGGGAGTGGGGCAGAAACCCCCTGAGAATGAATAGAAAATTTATGTTGTTGTGACTGTGTAAAATTTTCATTAGACAGGTAATCCCCTAATACTCTGTAAAACAAAATTGATTCTGAATCACTGAGCCTGGGTGTGCAAAGGCTATGTTGTGTGTGTCCAAAAACAACAACAACAACAACAACAACAACAAAAAACCATCTCCAGAGTTCTACTTCCCCTGGATAGTTCATTTCTGAAAATGTGGAAGCAGTCTGGAGCCTTGCAAGACATTAAGGAGACAATTCACAGTCAAAATATAATGAGCCAGATAGTTTCAAGGAAATGTGGGAAAGTGGTAAAGAATGAGTTCCTTTATGAGTCGTGTATTCAGGTTAAAACCCACAGACACACACTCCACAAAACACATTAATTCATTCACTTTGGTATCCTGTGGAGAAGTTAACTTGCCAGGCTAGACACATGTTAAAACTGAAGCACTTAGAATAAGTCAACCCAAAAGATACTTTCACACAGGATATCTATCTAATGGGAATAGGAACATGTGAAAAATTGGTTCAGCTCTCCACCTCGCCTTATAAAGTTAGGATGGTTTTAAGCCAACAGGGAGACAAGTCCTCCTTTTAACAGTATTTTAGGCACCTGGGATGGTTGTGGATCAGCTAAATAAGCTGTGAACTTACTCGTGATGTACTCATCACTTTTCTAAAGTTTGTGACAGTAACAGGGACATTGTTTAACCAACTTCAGCCCGCTAAACATTTGACCCCAATGCATCTTGTGGTAGAAATAACGATCCCCCCCAAAGTTTCCATCTGTCTCCTGGAAACTGAATACGATGTGTTCCACAGCAAAGGGTAATTCAGGCTGCTAATTTGCTGACCTTCAAATAGGGCGAGGATTGTGGGTTTTCTGGGTGGGTCTGGTTTAATCACTAGCGTTCTTAAAAGTGGAGGAGGAGGAGGAGGAGGGCGAGAGGTATGTCAGAGTGCTTCTGTCTTTGCAGAGAGTGGAGGGTGTTCTCTGGAAGCTGGAAGTCTCAAGTGGACGCTTTTTCCCTTAAAGCCTCCGGAAGGGATATAGCCCTGCTGACATTTTGAATTTGGCCCAGTGAGACCAGTTTTGGACCTTGAGCTGAAACTGTAAGTTTTGAATTTACGTTTTGTTTTGTTTTTTTAGCTAACAAAAGTGCTAGTGTTTTAGAGCAGCAAAATAAATGTATTTGGCTGGCCCCATTCTTGCTCCAACGTTTGGATGTTGCTGTAGGTGTGCACACTCCTGGAGAGGGTGGGGGGCTGCTCTTCGGCCTGGGAGGACTAGGTTTGCTTGTGTGGAGGGCTCCCCCGCTCCCACTGTTTTTAATGGCATTACTTTGCGTTTGGAGTGAACTTCACTTTGAGAATCCTTCAAGGGGATGGACTTGGTGGGTTTTTATGACCTTCAGACTTCTGTATTAACTTTCCAATTTTTCTGTGAGCAAGCTGTAAGTAAGCAATGCTTTTCACTTTTACTAGGCTATTAAAATGTAACTCAGAGCTGTAGACAAGTAGGGTAAAGTGAGGCCCAGTCTGGGGGGTGAGGGCCCTGGGTTTTCCCTTGTTCCTTCCTCTGCCCCATGCAAGCTGTGGTTATTTTCCCAGAAACATCTTTACAGCAATTTCATCAAGTTCAAGTCCTACCGGCATTTGAATTGACACCATCAAAACCGTGGGCTAATTTGGGGGAGAACAAATATCTTAGTCCTGTAACGTACAACACTAAACTATCCCAGTACAAACGTGTTGTATTGAAAAGGCTAAGTCTTTGATGTCCTATAATCTTAAGGTTTCACTGTTTTCCCCCCAAAAAGATCTTGTAAGTTTTTATGTTCACCTGTCTTTACATCCAGTATTGCTGCGTTTTTCTTTTTGCTCATTTTGTTCCTTTGTGTCGTGTATTACTTCTGAATTGTAGGGTAGAGGTTGGTCTACTTGTTATGTGTCGTTTGTAGAGACTTGATCGTCCTATGCTGAAATACTTTTTCTTGTGTGTTAATATTGCTCTGGGGATATAAGCTACCACAACCAAGTCTATATAACAGAAGAAGGGGCTGCAGCTGAAGTCCTACTCTGTCCCCCTCCTGGTGATTCTGGCTGGAGTGGAAGGAGGAAATGAGGGCAGAGAACCTCTAGAGTTAAAATGTGGGCTTAAGGCTCCCTCCACCCCCGAACTCCCCATTTACCTGCATCCTTCCCAGATCCCTCTACGGACACCTGTCTGGGCTGCTACTCTAGATTCCAATTTCTTGGGCTAGGAGGAGAGAAAGCTAAGACCAGACAGGTGGACTTTGACTCTCCACTTGCCTTAATTCTGTGGTTCTCGACCCTGGAGCATGTTGGGACCAGAGAGCTTTAAAAATATTGATACTTAGAATGAACCGAGTCTCTTAGGAGCTGCAGGTGAGGCCTCAGGCATAAGGAGGCCTTAAAACTCCACAGGTGATGCTAATGTGCCACAAAGCCTAAGCTCTATCTAGATGGCTCTGGGCCTATCCTGAAGTTGCTCAACCAGCTGGAGGAGGACCTGGGCCACCACTGTTGTTTGTCTTGGCTTGGTCCTGGGCTGGTGGGCCCCTGCCAAGGGCCTTGTGGAGGTTCCAAAAGGGAGCCAACCACCCTGTCTGTGGCTCTCTGGCTTTTCCATCTGGGTTACATGTCTGCCATGTATGGATCTAATCCCCTTCTCTAAGGTTTTTTTCCAAAGCTTTTATGTCCTAAGATTCACCAACTTCCCTCTTAGGATTGCCAGCTGCCTCTTGTAAACCTGATCCACTTGCCTACATGACAGCACCTGGAGAACTGAAGGGAAACCAGCCTGAAGGGTCCTGGTCTTCGGTGTCCTGTATATTTTGCTTCAGAACATTATCCAATTGAGGGGTTATTGGAGAAGACCCAGGCCACATAGTGCCAAGTCTGGGATTAGATACTTAACAAAACAAACTTATCCCTGAGTTCTTGTGAGGATTAAATGGGATAAAACAGAAAAGTATGCACCAGCAATGGGCTTTCAGGAGGTAATCCTGGACATTAGCTGGAGGTTAACTGTTGGGGTGGGAATAGGATAGAAACATTAACTGATGAGTGACCAGGGATCAGCTATCTGAGAATAGAAGAACCATCTAGTAGGTGGTGGTAAAAAAGCACAGACTTAGGGGTTCCTCAGTGGCTGTGAGCCACACCTCAGTGCTTCCTTCTGTTAAGATTGCTTATTAGAATTGGCTAGAATTTAGCTGATGAGATTCCTCTGTTAGGCTACGAGAGGGGCATTAAAGCTCCTGTAACTTCAGGCTTGGATTGGCTGTTGGTAGAAGTTGATAAAACTTTGTGTCTGGAGTTAATGGTTTTTGTTTTTGAGTCCGTATTAGGATATATTGGAATAAAATCTCACCGTTCCAGGTCTGGCCCTATCTGACCTCAAGCCTTTGCAGGCTGGAATCTGCCCTGAGGTTATTAGTCTACCTGACTAACAGAACTCGGCAGACACATAGCTGGGGAGATGTGATAACATTTGAGGCTGAAACTGATTGGGGCTAGTAGACCATAGATGCTTTTCTGCCCCCCCCCCCCACCTCCCATGTTGAGTTCCTAACCCCTAGCACCTCTGAATGTGTCCTCATTTGGAAATAGGATCTCTGGAGATGAACAAGTGAAAATATGGTCATTAGGGTGAGCCCTAACTCATTATAACTGGTGACCTTACAAGAGGTGAAATGATGGTGGAGACCACACAGGGATAACACTATCAAGATGAAGGTAGAAGTTAGATGATGTCCATCAACTGAAGACATGCAGAAGATTGTCAGCAAACCAGCAGGAGCTGGAAGAGAGAGGCACGACATGGATTCTCCGAGCCATCCAGAAGAATTGGCCCTGCCAACATCTTTACTTGGGACTTGTAGCTTCCAGAATTGAGACCATAAATTCTTGTTTGAGTTGCCTAGTTGGTAGTATTTTGTTATGGCAACCCTAGGAATCCAACACACTATTTCTGTCTGCCTCTCAGGAGCAGGGATGCCATGGATTGGTTGACTTCAGAGACCCTCAGTGAATGGCTTGGTTGGAAGTGAAAAGGCTGGTATTTGACCTTCGGGAATGGTAGTATCCCATGATCCACTTAAAGACTTTTCTAGTGGGGGGACCCTTTTGTGAGACCTGAGAATCTCAGGGTAGGTGGGGGCGCTCTCTGGATTTTTCACTTCCTGTGGGGTGAAGGAAGGAAGTGCTCTGAACTGGGGGACATCCTGGCCACCTATTTCTTAGGCTTTCCCTGTTTGTGGGATTCTCCTATCCCATATGGTGATGTAAAAACCTGGTGGGATAAGGGAGGAGGAACAGAACTCTAAAGCTTTCCCTCCCTGGAAAAGCCTGAGGTGGGTGGGGAGGTGGGGACCTTTTGGTGTTCTGAAGGGCCTAAGAAAATCTTAAGACTTGGAAAAAAATATCCAAAATATATGGAACCTCAAACGCTTGAATATCTAAACTATAACCCAGCCAGATCGGTTCAGATAATTCCAGATCAGTAGACCACATGAAATCCTATTTAAGCTATGATGTGGGTGAAGTCTCTAAATGTAACAGTAAGCAAAAATCTTCAACAGCCCTGGGCATCGGGGCAAGTGGTCTTTCCTCCTCTAGCTGCTGCTGTCTAGCACTTACCACACCCCGCCCCCCCCCCCCCCACCTCCTCCCTGGTACACTGACCTCTGAGATGAGAGACTTTGTGAATGGAGCACAAAAGACCTGGAATAAAGCAATCCTTGGAATAAAGCAATCTGATACATGGGGAAAATGGACTGTTGTGACAGTGGGCTGGCAACAAGATTCAGGTGATTTTTCTCCCTGCCAGTGCTTCCTTGTTTTGTAAGAGTCCCCACTTGAAGTAGTCGATCTCCATTAATAAAATTTTCATTAAACAAAACCCCAGCAATCCCCTGTGGCTTTGTAATCAAATATGCAGTTTAGAAAAGACATGAAATGAAAGTGCATACATAGGCACTATCTCCTAAGTGGACAGTGAACCCTCAATAAGTGGAGGTAGCCTCTATTTTTCCTAGGCAGACAAGTCAGAAGTAAAGATGTAAGGTGTTCCTTCATTCACTCTGATCCAAGCTTCTGAAACACAAGAAGTTAAAATGCAGCAGAATTTTTAATAGGAGTCCTCTAAGTAGACATAAAGCTTGGTTATCCCTCTCCTTTATGGAATAGAAATCTTTTAAGTGGAGAGGAGTCTGAGACCCTAAAGCTGGTAAAAGGGAAGATAAACGTTCTTTCTTAGCAGGCTTCGACTCTTAGTAACAAAACACAAGGAAGAAAGGAGCCCTAGAATAGTAGGGTGATGGTGGTTTTTTTTTTTTTTTTTTTTTTTTTTTTTTTTTTTAAATGTTCATTTTTTTGAGAGACCGAGCATGAGTGTGAAGGGGCAGAGAGAGGGAAGATGCAGAATCTGAAGCAGGCTCCAGGCTCTGAGCTGTCAGCAGAGCCTGGCCTGGGGCTGGAACTCAGGAACCAAGAGATCATGGCCTTAGCTGAAGTCTGACACTTAACTGACTGCGCCACCCAGGTGCCCTATGGTGATGGTTATATTTACGATCTAAGTACTTTGATCCTGGGATCAGTTTCTTCTTAAAATCCTCATAACTTAGGTTAAAGGGATTTCATGATCTAATTACTTATTCATCCTGCAAATACTTTCTGGATGTCAACTAAGTGTCAGGCATGATGCTAAGCAGGGTGGATGCCTGGCCAAAACAGCCAGTCTCTGGCCTTATGAAGTTTATAATTCAGTAGGAGGCATTAAGAATTCATGGTAACTGGTGCTGTGAAGAAACCATGGAGCACATTTGACTTGAATTTGGGGACTGATCAAGAACGCTTTCTATAGAGAGGGACTCTAAGTTATGACTCTTAGAAGGGTATATATTCAGGCAAACTGGACAAATTGCCTAGAGGCAGAAAAGCACAGCACATAATAGGAACTGAAAGTAATTCACTAGAAGGATCCTCAAGAGATACGAACTTGGAGAGGTATGCAAGAAGGGCATTGTGAGCCATTTGAAGTTTTACTTTTATCCTGAGAGCAACCGGTTGCCATTAAATCTTAGTGAAAAGGATCAGAGGAGTTGCCTGGCAGTGTTTAAAAAAAAAAAAAAAAAAGATTAGAAAGGAATTAGATTAGTAATGGGGCTGATGCAGTAAACAAGGGGAGAAGTGACCAACAGTGGCATTGTGGGATACGGGAGCTACTAAAAAATAGAACTGGTAGAATTTAGTGGGTATGGATGAGAAGTGTGTTTCTGTTAAGGTTAATAGAGTGGTACCCCCCCCCCCCCCCCCCATGGAACTTGAACTCCAGGAGAAGGATCAGTTTTAGAGAAAAGGAAAGGAAGTTAGCTTGAGACACACTAATTGGGAGACAGGGCATATCCAAGTAGAGCTCTCAGGTAAACAGATTCATGAGACCTGGAGAGGGAAGGTGCTAGAGACTCTTGCAGGAGGAGGAGTCGCTCAGACTGCTGTTGGAGGAGGACCCCAGAAAGCAGTACTGAGCTGAGTTTTGAAGGCTGAATAGTAGTAGTTGGGTGGTAAAGAAGGTAAAGGTGCTCCAGAAAGGAGCAGGTTGGGGAAGGAGACCAGAATGCATTAAGGAACTGTACATGGTATAGGGGATTGAGATGGAGTAGGAAGGCAGGAAATCATGAGGTCTTCCATGGCCTGTTCTATGCCTAAAGGACTAGGAAGGAGCCAATAAGGTTTCAGACAGGGGAGAGCCCTCCTCTTATTTGTGCTTTAGAAACCTAAGTGACTAACAGTAGTACAGGAAATGGGAATAAGTCACACTACTTAGGAGAACACAGTACTACTCCTGTCAAAAAAGAAGTTACAAACTGAGGCAGAGGGGATGGAGAAAGGGTGAATCCAGGCACTACTGAGACAGAAATGGTAGATGGAGCCATGGACTCAGGGAGGCAGGAAGGCAAGAATGGTGCTCCGGGTTCTGACTTGGCTGATGGCGGGTCACTTGGTAAGGACACCAGATGGGTGATGATAAGAGGGAGTTTTAGGGAAAACAGTGTAGATGGGTCACAAACCTCGGTTTTTCGTCTGACTCAAGTCATGAGTTACTGAAGGATTAGAAGTGGCAGTCACTATGAGAAAAAGCCACTTTTACTTCAATCTGCAGTAAAGAATTTGCAGTGATGTCCCTTTTTACCTGTTTATATCCATATTGAGGCTTAGGAATTTTCACTCTGCAAAATTACTTTTTCTTTTTTTTTTTTCTTTTTTTGAGAGAGGGTGAGAGAGTGTGAGCAGGGGAGGAGCAGAGAGGAGGAGAGGGAGACACAGAATCTGAAACAGACTCCAGTCCAACTCACAGACCTCGAGATCATGACCCAAGCCAAAGTCGGACACTACGCCAACTGAGCCACCCAGGTGCCCCAAATTACTTTGTTTTCTAAAGAGGTATCAGTATTCAACACGTGGAGGGAAAAGTACTAGGACTTAGAATTGGTAGGACGGATTTCTTTCCCAAGTCAGATACAGATATCGGTAAGAAAAGCTTTTTAATAACTTGTCCAAGGCCTCAAGATGTTATATGGCTGATCTATTTTTAAAGTTTCAGCTGAAATGTGAAAAGCTTTCCTTGAACACCTTCTCTAAATAGTATCATAATAGTGGGAACTATGGACTATGTGTTCAGAGCACTTCCATCAGCTTCAAATCCTGCTTTTTGTTTATATAGTTGTCATTCTTACTGAAACGTCCTTGGTGTCTGTGTTGAATAGGTCAGTGAAATCTTTTGATGGTCCCCTGTGACTACACTCCTAATTTGCGGTCAGAATCTGCTTTATGTTGGTTTATGATACATGGAAACCTTTAGAATTTGAGATGGGCAATGGTAACATGAAAAACGGAAGAAAACCTGTAGTGTGAGATATGGTAAGTGGGTGGGTCTGTGTGTGTTAAGGTCGGAGATGGGGAGGTCTGTGGCCAGGGGGGATTGCAGAGCTATCACCCTTTGTTTTGAAAGAAGGGCAAAGTTGCCTTGCTTTCAAAGAGGAGAGCTGTATGGAGTACAAGTTTCTTAGGTTTTTTAAGGTTTATTCATTTTTGAGAGCGTGTGAGTAGGGGAGGGGCAGAGAGAGAGGGAGTCAGGATCTGAAGCAGGCTCTGGGCTCTGAGCTGTCAGCACAGAGCCCCATGTGGGGCTCAAACTCCTGGACCTCGAGATCATGACCAGAGCCCAAGTCAGATGCTTAACGGACTGAGCCACCCAGGCAGCCCAGTCAAGCTTAAGTTTCTACGACTGAGAGATCCTGAATGAACCTTCCTCCAGAAGCTGGCTTAATTGGATCCCCACTGGGCAGAATGAGTTCTTAATCAGAACATATTTTATTTGCTTAAAGTTAATATTGTTGAAGTTATCCCCTATTTATCAACAAAGTGGTCATTAATGGCCATCAGGGGCTGACTGACAGATTCCATTACTGAAATAACGAACTATGATGGGTTACTATTAACATATGCTAATAGTTGGACTTGTGCAGAGCACATGAGCCTGGAGTGAAATACGTCTGCTTACTCAGGTTAACCCACAGGGAGGAGGTGAGGAAGGAAGTAATGAAAAGCACAGGGAGCTTGATGAAAAATGAATGGCTTGCAGGAAGAATTCCTACAAACGAATGCAAATTCAGATATATATCTTTTAATTACCATATTGGAAAGGTTGATTTAAAATTAGACTTGCCAGATGTTTTTGTTGGATGCAGGAATGGGGAGCTGACTGAGTTGGGGGGGGGGAATAGGAATGTATCCTTTCAAAAGGTCCTAGTTATTTCATAACAGCTGGTAGGAAACTGAACTGAAATCACGTTCAGAGGGAAATGGAGGAGAAAAGCTTAGAAGTGAGAAGGAGAATAAATCAAATCCTGTGGAGTGTTAGCGTTTCTGAAGTCGGGAAGCTTGGGCTGCTGTACACAAGAATGCGATTTTCTTCTCCTAAGCAGCTTCCTCCTCCCTGACATATTTCGAGATGGTAAAAATTTTTCTTCCCTTATCCCCTAGGCCATTATTAAACTTGGATTATCTCCAGGCACATGACCGGCAACAACAAGTACTTAAATGGGTTTGCCTCCTCCCTCCATGGACAACCCACAGTCAGCTGTGGACAAAGGAGTGAACCTGCTTCTAGGATATAGTTTGGGAGACTATGGAAAGGCTTGTTCTCAAATGAGCTCTCCCACCTTCCTACAATTTTGCAATCAGATTGATTCATTGTATCAAGCATCAAGCATTGTATCAAGCACCCCCCCCCCCCCCCCCCCCCCCCCGCCCAACTTCCTAGTTCTTTGTTCCTGAATGCTCCTTTCTGGAAGAGGTAGGAACTTGGAACCTACTAGCTCAACTAAAACCTTAACCCAAATAGAAGTCCTGTGGGGACTGAAGCAGGTAGAATAGATGATCGGGAAATCATATGAAAGAGGGGGGAGAGTAATACACTCCAAAGGGAGAAGAGTGGATTTTTCTTTTTCATGGTAAAGAGCATTTATTTATACAATGAAAATCTTTTTTTATTGGTATCATAACACATTGGCTTTTTTTTTTTTTTTTTTTAACTATGGCATTCTGCATAAATGGTATCCCAGTGTGGACCAAAATATTTAAATGATGATTATATACTAGATAAAGGACATTTGTGAAAACCCCACACTAAACATATTCAGACCAAAAGCCTTCCCCTTAAAATAAGGAATAGGACAAGGATGCCTGCTTTTACTGCTGCTACTCAATATTTGTACAGAAAATTCTAGCCAGAGCAATTAGACAAGAGAAAAAACATCCAAATTGGAGAGAATTAAAACTACATCTTATTCATGGATGACAGGATTCTATATTTAGAGAATCCCACAGAATCCACAAGAAAGCTGCTAGTGATGGTGTGTTACAGCAACCTCAGAAAAGTCCGTCACATTCTGAAGTGCTTGGTGCAGGTGAATGTGGGGTGGGGAGAGGCACTATTCAACCCACTACACTGGGCTTTCAGATTCCTTTACTGACAATTATTCTTGTATTCCTGTGCGTGTATGTGTAAAGAACTCGGTTTTACCTGCTCCTCTCTGAAGAGGAGGCTCCTTTTCTGGCTCTGTTTCTACTGCCAACTTCCCCAATCGCTAATTGCCCAACTCAAGTCAATTTCCAGTTTTTTTTTTTTTTTTTTTTTTTCTTTGAGAGAGGGCATGAACAGGGAGGGGAAGGGAGAGGAGGAGAGAATCCCAAGTAGCTTCTGCACTGTCGATGCAGAGCCCAATGTAGGGCTTAGACCCACAAACTCCCAAGACTCCCAAACTCCCAAGACTCCCAAACTCCCAAGACTGGGACACACAACTGAGCCACGCAGGCTTACTGATGGCAGTTGTCATACCTTGATATATTACTGAAGAGCCTAAGATGGTAAATACTGAATTTATTAGGGAGGCGACCTCACAGACAAGATTCTGTATTGCTGTTGCCTGTCCTTTAGTTTCTGGATCAGGGGTCTAAGACTTACTAGTTTATTTCATAAGAAATGAGTTGGGGGTTTAAATGATCTCTATCCAAGCATGCAACAGAGTCCTGGATGAAGATGGGCAAGTTTCTTGTCTGACTCTGTTCTAATGAAGGAAATTACTGTACCTTCTGAAAATATACTTAAACTCAACAGTTACTACACAGCATGTAGGAACTACATCTAGAGTTGGGAACCAAGCAGCTCAAAGCTCAAGCATATCACACATTGGAAGAAATAGACTCGCGGCAAGAAGTTCTTAGGGGGCAGTGGTGGTAGGGATTTGGTGTATTAGATCATTTCGAGCCTACTGTGGTAGGTATCACAACCAAAGAGTCTAGAGGTAAGCACCATAAGATCAGTTCAATCCAAATAAATGGGGAAGATTAATTGTTTCACTATACAGTCTAATATAAACAAAAGAAAATTAGCTGGAAAAGAAGTAGAACTGACTATGGTTTTAAATGTGGCATACAGGGACCTAGAAGCCCCTAGTGAGAAACCCCAGGAATAGGAAGAAGAATGAGAGTTTGGCTGACCAGTGAGGGGAAATAAAGTTGTGAGTGGTTTCTGTTAAACTGATGATGACTTACGTTGGGTTCACTAACTCCATGTCCTCTAACTAGTAGTGGCTCCAGTAGTAAAACCTAGTGGTTTAAAAAATTTGGGGTTCAGACCTAAAGGAAGAATAGGAAGTGAAGTGAATAGTGGGTGGGGGAGGAAGTCCTTGACCCCTGAAGCAGGAGCAAGACTGGTGTGGGAAAGTCAAGGCAGATCTGAAGGGAGATACGGAACAAGTTGGGTAAAAAGAGGGTGGAGACATGGGCAGGTGTGTGTGTGTGTGTGGGGGGGTGGACGGGGTGAGGGGCAGAAGGGCTTCCTTAGCATCTAAGCCTAGTGAACACCTCTCAAACTCCTCCTAAAGGCTGGTAAGCCATTGGAAAAGTTACTAAAAAGCTCTTTCAGAACCCCTCCCTCTCAATTCTGAGTACCTAAAATGACGAATCAAACCTCTGGGTGTTTATACATTCAACTATTCAACCACAAATTAACTGGGTTAATAGGTATATGTATTTAAAGAGTATATAAAAATCTTGGTACTGTTCTGACCACTTGATTGTCATTAAGATCTCTAGGAGCATGAAATATGTGGACCATAGCTGACTGCTCTTGAGGTGAATGATGCCAGGACTCCTGACTGATGTTTATCAAGTACTGGAATCAACTGTTAAGAAATAGGGTTGAGTTTGCCTACACAATGACAAAGCTGATAGGAGTGCATCATTGTTACTTACGACATTTTCAATAACACAAGTCAGACCTATAGTAAGGCCTGTCATGCAACCCATCCAAGAAAAATTAGGTTCTTCAGTTCCTATAATAAAACTATCACTACTTCACACAAGTATTTCTCACATATGCAATCTACAAAATGACATTTCTATAACCTCAAATAAGTTATTGGGGGAAATATTAAGATGTCTACACTGCTTTTAGGTACATGGTCCGCATTGGTGTGAATTCACTACTTACATAACTGTTTAATTCAGTGGGAGAAGATATCAAGGACCTATGTTCACTGCCTTCTCTTTGGTATAACCCTAGTTTACTATGTGCACGTGAGGGTAAAATTAATAGGCACTTAAGATGCTTTCAGATTTGCTTTTCCAACGATTAGATAAGGTTTCATTATAAGTCAAGATACAAATTGGAAATAGCCTATTGCTTATGAAGACTTGAAGGACAAATACAAGTGAAAAAAGGCTTAATTCCCCTTAATAAGGGGAGAGACCTTCCCCTTCCTTTTCTTAAGGCCTTTTCTTTGATCAAATTGTAATGGTATATTCTTTCTTGGCCTTGTTGAATTTTAAGTCATCTTACAAGCTTATTGTGAGTCTTAAAACTAGGGGATATCTTAAGGATCAGGAAGCCATCCTTTTGAAATGTAATTATTAAAGGAGATCTTACAAGAGGCATGATACATCTACCAGGTTCTGTAGGAAGGTGGAATCTTAAGTTTGGCCAATACCTCCCACTGATTTGCAAAACTGCCTCCTGTCGTAAAGATGAGAAATTCACATTTGTATGCAACGAATTAGCTAACGCAGTGTCAGGTCATGCCATTTGCCAGGTAAGTCTAGGATGAACTTTGTGAGACAAGTGTTGCCGGCAAATCCTGTATACTTAAGGACCAGTTGCTTCAGACCACATGGGTATCCGGCTGTCCCTGCCTGGCTACATAAAGGAAAATTCACCCTGTCTCCTCAGTCTTAAGTTGCCTGTGATGCAGAGTCTGTGCTGACCAATGCTTCTTAGTTAAGAACTCTCGGTTGTTTTGTGGAGAGGTTTTCTGGGTTGGGAGAATCTGTGTTTAATTTCTCAACAAGATCTAAAATTGATGTTCTATTTCCTGCTGTTAAAATATTCTGCCAGGCCTCCAGCAGATGTGAATACTTAAATGACACGAGATTTTGAGAGACGTTAGGAGACTGGCCTATGGGTTAACCATGAGTACCAAACTTGAGTTCTCCTATTTCCATATCTGGCTACTTGCTACTGGAAGAGATTTTGCTACCCCTCCCCATATTCTGGGATTACAGCTAATCCTGTAATTTGGGCATGGAGACCCTGATGCATCAAAGAAGGAGAATAACAAACTAGATTGTCCTAAGTCTCATGTGGCCAGGAAGTACCAGCTGGCTGACAAAAACTAGTGCATGTGGGGAGGGAACAGCCTCAGCTGTTGAGGACTCAAGGTCAACAAGAAAACCCTGATGGAGAGTAAAACTCTTGCTGGCCTCATAAGACTGTATGAGACCAAGCAATGCCCCAAAATTGATAAGAAAAGTGTTGAAGGGACTATTGGGCACAAGTTCTAGCACCAGGACTTCCCACAGACTGCTATACAAAACCATCGTAGCTCTACCAGGTTGACATGCAGAGTATACCTGTTCACATGGGCTGTACCTGGAATGGTGCTGTCCATTGGAACTTTCTGTGATGGAAGTGTCCTATATCTGCTGTCCTACACAGTTGTCACTGGCCATATGTGTCTACTGAAAATTGAAAATGTAGCAATGTGAATAGTTACCTCTTATATTTTCAAGTTTAAATAGCAATGCACGGGTCGAGTGGTTCCTTCATGGGTAGCTTTATGGAACTATTTGATTTAATGGAAATCTTGGGTTCACTTAGGGCATATGTGAAAATATACATCACTTGTGTTATGAGGGGGAAATAAGTCTAGGATACTGGTGAGGATCTATGATGACAGCAGGATATGTAGACACTGGAGTGGAAGTTCTAAAAGTTGTTAGCAGTGATGGGAATATTGGGATGCTCAGACTGAGGTAAACTCCTTTGGGCTTTCCAGCCATCTTATGAGGCCTTTTTGCTGTTGGTCTCACTTCATTCTTTTCAAGTTCTGCTATTTTGTCTACATCCTGAGAATCCTAAGAGGATTCGCTTGGGAGAGCTTTAGAAATTGCTTTGTAGATTAAAATTCAATATCAAGTGTTTATTACTCTGGGCAGTCCTGACTTGGAGAGATTAGACTTCTGAAAGCTCACCTTTGTAGATTTCAGAGATATGCATCTGTTACTAACCCAGGAGGCCAACGCATACATACGGCTGGATCAGGTAGTCTGTTTACCCAGAAAGCTGACTTATCCTTCTGCCGCCTCCTAGTCCCCCCTTTTCCTGGGGTCATTCAGCTCCTAGGTCCAGCTAGCACAGACCATGCCTAGAGGCCTGAGGACAGGGAGAGGTAGAGATAGTACCTGAGCCAGAAGATCTGTATCTGCGTCCCAATCCTACCTCTTTAGGAAATCCTGTGCCTCTATTGTCTCCTTGAACAAACTGAGCATCAACTGTGGGTGGATAGACATTGTTGGGGGCTGGAGATTGATCAGGTACTAGATTACAAACTTCTACCCTCATGGAACATAGATTCCAGTGGGGGAAGCTGAAGATAAACATAAATACACATAAAAAGAAGGTAATAAGCTGGGTAGGGTGGATGGAAGGGTAGGCAGGAAAGAATGTGAGAAGTTCTCCAGATGGGGTCAGGTAGGCTTCTCCAGAAAATGAACACGGGAGCAAAGGCTTGAAGGTACACGTCCTATTGGCTCATTTCCTATTTCGGGAGGAGCTTTCGAAGTAACACAGTTCTGGATCCAGAAACAGGAAAATACAAAACCTAGTTTGTTGTATACAAGTGAGTTTTCATAGCTTCTATATTTTATATATAGTTTAATGTATTAAACCACACATTCCTGGACCTAATGACCTTGAAAACAGCTCCTCCAAGATGCTTATTACATGCGGGGCCCAGAAGTACCTGGCGTAGATGACAGCTAAAATAGTGTAGATCTGCTTACAAGCTGGTACCAAGTGACCTTCGTCCTAGAAAGTGAAGGCAGCTCTCTTGTCCCCTGATACTGGTAATTTGCCGTTTTTAATTTGAAATCTGTCTTGTTTTAGCATTTTTTTTGCTCGCCAATTTAGATCAACTTTGCAACCGCCTGGTACATACGATGTGCAATATAGCATAAAAAAGAGCCAATCTAACACTGTGTGTTGACTACCCTGGAATTAAGATTTTAAAGGGAGAAAAAAATTAAACTGGGGAGACCATTCTCCACAGAATTCCGAGTTGTCATTCCTCCAGAGCATCTCTTCAAGGCTGTCTGAAAAGTGAACAGCCTTGGATGACAGAGCTAACCTCTTCATGTGGAGCAAGGGGCCGGTTGCTTACTGCTCACAAGGAAGGATTTGGGTTTAAGCTCAGGTTCATTTCCTGTAATGGGGGAAATGAACCTGAGTTCCCTGGGGGAACTAGGGCTCAGGCAACTAGTATAAGAATATTCGGATACTCTGTGCGAGGAATCTCTGACCCAAGAGTTTGAGATCCTCTGCCAGTATCTATAAAACTGGCAAGCTAATTTGTTAGCTTTGCACGTAGAGGTAAGCCTAAGATCCACATTAATTCTTGACATCTATTATTTGAATTAATTAATTAGATTTTGCTAGAACAGAATAGTTAAATTGAAGAAATAATAAACTTGAAGTTACAGAAGAATCTACACCTCATTTGTCCTGAGGTACAAAATAACCAGATCAGGGGCGCCTGGGTGGCGCAGTCGGTTAAGCGTCCGACTTCAGCCAGGTCACGATCTCGCGGTCCGTGAGTTCGAGCCCCGCGTCAGGCTCTGGGCTGATGGCTCGGAGCCTGGAGCCTGTTTCCGATTCTGTGTCTCCCTCTCTCTCTGCCCCTCCCCCGTTCATGCTCTGTCTCTCTCTGTCCCAAAAATAAATAAAAAACGTTGAAAAAAAAAATCAAAATAACCAGATCATAAAGTAGAATATAAAGAGGATGTTTCATTAATTGTCTTAGTATTGCAGAGAGATGGTCAATTCTTAGGTAGTTTGTTTCCTTAGGCAATTAGAAACCTAGATGATATAAATTGTGAACTTAAAAGCTGATCAGTGGAAATCGTTCCCATTTTAAAATGTTTTCTTCCCATCTCTAAAGCCATGGGGATGTCCTCTCCCTCGAGAGGTCAGGCTTCAGGAAGCACATAACATTTGCATCATCTGAAAGTTCAGCATCCTTGGATGTGCAAAGCTGCCAGAGCTGGGTCAGAGTCCAGCCGAATGGAATCACTGAAGGCTGCGGTGTGGCTGGAAATGCAATCTGTAGATGAACTAGATGGCAAAGCTCTGACAGCTTGGTATTGAGATTTAACCTTCCTATAAGGTCTTGGAGGGTGAAGCCATGGCCAAGAACAAATAACTGTTCAGAAGATCATGTATTGGGAAGAATCAACCATATGAGGAAGAGCAAATTCCGACTGAAGGAATTAGACTACCTAACACTTGACTAAAATATTGCTCGATTCTTTTTATCTCTTAAATGAAGGAGTTAGCACCATGAAATGTGTAATTATACCTAGTTCTTTTGAGAGTGTTTTCACAAAGGTGTAGAATATCTTAAATTCTCCATATTTGACTGCATGGGTATTTCATTGTCTACACCTTATTTTCATGATCTGTCATGAGGTACTTCCCCAAAGAAATCTAGGGTGGCTCTTTATCCTTGAAGCATCCAAAAGTGCTTTGTAACCAACATCAACACTTGACAACTGCTGACATATTGCCATGTCTGAAAATGGAAGGGTTCACTTCCGTTAACAGTGCCACACACAATTTCAACACTTAAATGAGAGGAAACAACTTTTTGCAAATCTATTTAAACCTTGGTAATTGATTGACTATCTAACAATAGTATAGCTTGTGATAAACCTTGGGGAACATGAAGGGAGGAAGGAAACTAGATGAAAGGAATAAAAAGTGATTAAACCAGGACACTAAAAGGACAAGCAACAGAAGAAAAAGGTAAATTGGACTTAATGTCCTTCCATGCACAAGTGTAATTTTGATTGTCAAAAGGACAACCTATAAGGGAAAATATTTGCAAGTGTTGCCTGAAAGGCTTATGTCCAAAATACATAAAGAATTCCTAGAAATCAAAGGATAAGGATCCCAATTAAATTTTTTTATTACATTGACTTATTTTTGAGAGGCAGAGAGCGTGAGGGGCAGAGAGAAGAGACAAAGAATCTGAAGTAGGCTCCAGGCTGAGCAAGTGTTCAACACAGAGCCTGATGTGGGGCTTGAACCCACGAACCATGAGATCATGACCTGAGCTGAAGTTGGACACTTAACTGACTGAGCCACTCAGATACCGCCAAGCATCCCAACTAAAGGGGAAGAGTTGGGGTGCCTGGGTGGTTCAGCTGGTTAAATGTCTAACTTAGGTTGTTGAGGTTGTGGTTCGTGGGTTTGAACCCCATGTTGGGCTCCTCGCTGACAGCTCAGAGGCTAGAGCCTGCTTCGGATTCTGTGTCTGTCTGCCCCTCCCCTGCTCATGTGTGCTTGCTCTCTCTGAAAAATAAACATTAAAACGTTAAAAAGTGGGCAGAGGACTTGACAGTTCATCAAAGATACACAAAAGTCAACAAACACATGAAAAAACATGGGTCGTTAGGGAAATAAACTTCAAAGCCACAATGAAATACCACTTCACCCTTACTGGTATGGCTACAATAAAAAACAAGGTAACTTTGATACGGGGAAACTGGGACCCTTACATGTTGCTGATGGAAATGTAATGCTGTAGAAGACAGTGTAGCAATTCTTCAAAAGGTAAACCTAGAATAAGACCTGCAATTCTACTCCTTGGTAAATACACAAAAGAATTGAGAATGTGACTCCGACAGAACCTTGAATGCCAAAGTCCATTACAGCAGTTGGCACAATAGGCAAAAGGTGAAAATAACCTAGGTGTCCACCTCCAGATAAATCAACAAAAAATGTACCTACAATAGGCTACTGAGCTAGAAGGAGGAATATAGTTTCTAGATACATAGTGTAATGAACCTTGAAAACCTAAGTGAGGTAAGCTAGGCTCAAAAGGACGAATATACTTCCTCTTCTATGAAATGAAGAGACTGATTCAGAGAGACCAAGTAGGTAAGCAGTTAGGGGCTAGGGTAGGAGGGAATGTAGAATAATTGCTTAATGGTCAGTTTCTGCTTGTCATGGTAAGCTTGGAGATGGAAAGCTATGATGGTTGCACAAGATTCTGAAGGGCAAACCGTGAGATTAGATGCTTAATAGTGAAATGGCACCTTGGTTGTTAAAACTTGGTTTCGAAAAGTACATGCCTTCGTGACCTTAAAAAAATGAAAACAACAACAAAAACAACCTTGGTCAGATTTGCTTAAATAGGAAAACAGTGAAGAAATCATTTGGACCAGAGTAAATGCACCTGAAGGAATTATGGGCAAGTGAAACTGAAAGTACTAAAGTAAAAAGTAGACAACCATAAGGACAGAATATAGTAAATGCTATTAAGTGCCAAATGAATGTCCTGAATCTACTACTGTTGGTCAAAACTAGAAACTACGGGGAGATTGCTAACACAGTATGCGTTACCAACATGAGGGAATAACTTGTCTCTGTTAAAACCCTATAACAGAGCCTGTAATGGAAAAATAGAAAAACATCAAAACAACATTATGAAAGTATTAGGATATAGAATCGCATGAAGGGTATTATCTTTGCTAAAATACTTTCTACGTGGGAGACCAATGAAAATAGTTCTAGGATTAAAATTGCAACTGTTTTCAACTTTTTTTTTTTTTTCTTTAAAGAGGAAAGCTGTTGCCTGGCTCAAATCCTTGTGTATATTAATAATGACCTGTTAATTACCTATTGGAGTTTTGAGCCATATTTTAGAGCTATATCAGTTATACTCGATTTTAATCTGGTGAATTCTATCTAATTTGAGCTAAAATGTGAAGAACAGCCAAACCGGTGGTTTAGAGATAATAAATTCTAATTAAGCTTTACTTGGGCTCTCCCTAAATATTCTCCTTTGATACCAAGACTTCAGGGTTCAATTTTACAGACTTTAGGACTGTAGTCCAAAGTTGGCACTTCGCGAGTACATGGACACAGCTCACATGCTGATGAAAGCTGGATGGTAGCCTAGGTCTCCTGGGTCTCCATACCCAGCTCTTCCTGCCGGTGAAGGTCCCTACCTGGTTGGTGCTCAACTCTGAATGTCAATGTACCATGGACAGATGGGCTTGGTGCTGCAAGGCCGCTCTAAAATGTTGAACTTCTTGCTATGAGCCACACCCATCATCCCTTCTCTCCTTCTTTTTAACTTGTAGGGGTCTTTGACGTGGTGAGAATTATTTCAACTTAGAGTAATTGGACCTTAAGCTTCTAGCATGTATTAATGTGGAACAATCTTCCTAAAGAACTCTGAAAGCAATTTGATTCTGACTTCTTATTTTATCCTTGGGAAAAATCTGTTAAGAGCCCCTAAACCAGTCAATTTTGACCTGACAAACCAAGGGATGTCAATCGTAAGACCCTATCTTTTATGATTGCTCTCTACTGAGTTCTACTTGAAACTGGATCTGGGCTAAACAAAACAAAAAACCCCTTTAGATTTGTTACTCCTCACCTGCTCTAATTCTGTTTATATCCTGTTTTGTGCTGCTGAGCCACTGATTGGGTTGCTAAATAAGCGATGTCTTCTCTGCCTTCAATCTTTATGGAAAAAGAAAAGCAAATCATTCTGAAGCTAGGCTATTTAGCATTACTCTTTCAATAGGGTCTGTATATTAGTCACCCAAGAACCATCCCCATTTCAAAATAATTATGAAGAGCTGACACACTTTCCAAATAGGGGAACAGATAGTTGGAGGTAACACTGTCTGGGCAGGCCAGTAAGTGGTTTCAGTGCTCTCCTCCGTATTTTGACACACAACTTGTTCTGAGCATGATTCTGAAGGTTGAATGCAGATCTAGAAATAGAATTCTTTGGTACAGGAACAAAAGCATCTTTGTTCAGAGGCTTGCTGACCATTCTAGGTATTGAGACCCAAGAGTAGAAAGTGGAATTAGAAAGTTAGGATCATCAAAATGTAATTTAATTCTAGACAAATCCCATGTAAGATGTAAAATTTTCTAAACCCTTTCAAAAGAGCTCCAGGGAAATTAGGTCTTAATTGTATTTTACCTCTTAAATTGTGGTAATATTACTGATGGGTCGTGATATCTGTAAAATATCATGATCTTCCTTTAGATGTGAGAAAGTACTTTATTACCTTGACAGATTTGAAAGGAAAACTGAGGAAATCGGGATTGGCTCATTATTGGTCAGTTTTGCAAGAAATTAGTGACTACTGTTATTAGTAAAGAACACAGACCAGTAAGACCTGACCCTGCCCCTCCCCGCCCTTGTTAAAAGCCTCGTATGTTCTTCATGGTTGAACAGCTGTGTACCAGTGGAAATGCTGACCTGGTTCTTGACAAATACATACAATCTGAAATCTTAATACATGCAGTATGATACATGAAAATATACATTAAAAAAAAAATTCAAATGCCAAACTGATAGTCCGGGCAGTGCTTCTTGAGGTATACCAATTCCTGGGCTTCTCTGTTCCTGTTGAACCAGACGATCTGGGAATGGGCCCCAAGCACGTGCATTTTACAGTAATTTTAAGGTACTTCCATGGTTACAGAAAAGTCCTCCTTCAGACACAAAGGAAGTTCTCCTCCAAGGGTGGAAATGGTCTTCAGTTATGGGTTGTCAATTTTGTTGCACATAGTTTCAGAAACTGGTCTGAGAATGGCTACTAGGGATGCTTAGAGAAATACTTCACTTTCACAATTCAGTCATCTTCTTTGAGTCTTTCAGTTTTCTCTAACAATCCAAGTGTTTAGCTAAACCATAAAATACCTCAAAATATGCAGATGAGCAAGTGGTGGCTATGACAGTTCACGGAGAAAAGGGCTGGGTGGGGGGCGGTTCTGAACACCATACCCAGAATCTGAAAGTTTTCCATTCCCTAGAGGAACATTACCAAGTCACACTGTTGTGTGACTGCTATCAATTTTATGAGAAATCTAAGTCAAAAATGAAACCTCATTAATAACTATTTTTTGCTTGACTTAATAAAGCTCTCCTGCTGAGTTTAAAGCACCAAGTTAAAGTAGAGACCAAAGTGTGACTTTTAACATTTGCCTGAAGTTAGTGTAATGCTCATGGTAGGTCTCTGCTGCTGCTTTGACCCGGCTTGCCAAACCTGTTTCTATGGTAACATACCTTACATCTGAATACTGAAAAAAGCTACGCTTGGCTAACTGAGGTCCTGTATGTAAAACAGCTGGCATAGGGGACCTATTACTTTAAATATGACTTGGTATCAGGGAAAAACTACAAGGGCCTCTGAAGAAACCCTATTGCTTTCCCTCCCTTTGCTTCCCTATCCATTTTTCCAGGTCTTCCTCCATCCTTTTCTAGTTGATTTACTTAGTTGAAACAACATGATTGAGCTCCTCTATATGGCTAAATACACTCTGCCTTTGTCTCCTAGGTGTTTGATTCCTTGATAGGTGGCTTTAGGAGACCAATCAAAAGAAATGATGTCTTCAGGTATACGTCGGGGGAGAATGTGTGTTAAGCCAGAATGATAGGGCAGACTTGGTGACTTTTCATCATGGCATCCAAAAGGTAATGCCTCAATATACATCTAAGAATGGTGATGCCTGAATAGTGATGGGAGCCACAATAGAATGCCGATAGGAATGTACAGAAAGGTGCTGGGAACTTAGGTAGTTGGCAAATGTAAGAGGACCCTCTCCTTTCCCTCTGAGTAGAGAAACCACAGGTACATGGTTTATAGTACAACATGGGCATTTATGAGGGGTTCATTAGCCAGTGCGTAAGGCAGACACTAACCACTGGGCCAAATAAGACAACCAATGAGCATCAACTTTCTCCCAGACAGGGTGGAGTATCTTTCATTGGATGAAATGAAATTTTAATTAAAATTAAAAAAAAAAAAACAACAAAAACAAAAAAAACCTAGATGGGGTAATTGCTGTATCGGAAGCAAGAAGGATCCCTTAGTAATCAGATCTTGGGTTCCTATATCCTGGTTTCCAAAGTTCCTAATATCAAATATGTTAACTAAGTGGTATCCTTAAATGTGGTAGGAATTGGTCATGTCTTAACTATCTGAGTGTAGCCTGTAAATATGATTCCTCATATAAACCTTCACAGTGATTCTTCTGGGAGGTAGTAAAGGAACAGAGGAATGTTTTGAAGGAGAGATTAATCTGAATTAAATACATAAAAGAGTAGACAAGGAATGAGAAATCTCTTTGAATCAGGGTTGTGTAGACAACCCTAAAATTCCTTTGATCAAAAAACAGAACACACAGGTCAAAATTAACTGGAATAACCCATGTAAAGAATGTACACTCATTAGTAATTCACAAATGATGGAGGACAGCAGATGGGATCTGGTTTAGAAAACGCAGAACTTGAAGAAAGGGCCAAACCAGAGCAACTGCAGCGAAGGCCAGCAGGGTTTAGAAGGAACAGCTTGAAGTGCAGAGTCCAAGGAGAGACAGATGAAAGGGGACTGAGGGGCATTGTCAAAGGGCTGAAATCTGAGGGATCTTTGCTCGGTACTACTCACTTGCTCCTCTCATGCCTGTGCTCTGCGTTGAATGGTAAGGTGAGGTTCAAGGTTACCTCAGTGGGTTCTGGTCAGGAAAGGCAGAAGAGATGAAAGCGACTTTGTGTTCTCCATAGTCTGAACTGCATGACTTTCACATTGAGAAGGTATTTACATATTACTTGAGTATATTATTAAAGCCTTCCAGATACGGGAAATGAGAAAGGCTTTGGTGACCTTGGGAACAATGAAAAGGAGGGCGGCCAAAGCTGGATGGTGCTTTGAGGGTGAACAATGTGACAAGACGGAACAAGCAAGGGTGGAATTGTTAAGGAGCTAAATCAGAGAGGATGGGGAGGAGTTGAAGACACTTTGGGGAAGGACAGGAAGTAGAGACAAAGTACAGAAGAACATGGATGGTCCTAGAATGCCTATTTGGAAATTGGAAATGGGAAGTAGACGTAGGGAAAGGGGGAATTGGGCTTGATGGCCTTTTCTTAGAGGAGGATGGGATAAGGTTATCTATATGGAGAATGAATGTCTGAGGTTAAGAAAACTTAAGTAGGAAAAGACTTGAAAGATCCACTAGGGACAAACCAAAGCACTGACCAGAGTGAGGGTCCAGGCAAAGTTGGAAACCAGGGATCTGTGGTGCCATGAAATTCAGTGGGCTACTTTCTCCAAAAGTTCTTGGTTTACATGGATACAGCAACAGTGAGGGCTGGTGGTCTGAGTGATCCAGGATTGGAGTTTTGTTGGGCCAACGAAGAAGCAGGTACTAGGACATGAAGGGGGCTGGTGATAACCTATCAATCAGATGATCTACCATAGTCTCTGACTGGAGGCTTCCTACCATATACCCCAGAAGGAATGGTTAGATGTGGAAAAAGTAAAAGCCTCCATAACCTGAAGTTTCCTGACACAGCCCATGGGCATGGAGGGGCAGTAAATGGATGCTAGTCCTCTGCTTTAAATGGCCAGAAGTGGGGTGCTTGGGTGACTCAGTCACCCAAGGCAGAGCGGCTCTTAATTTCAGCTCAGGTCATGATGTCACAGTTTATGGGATCAAGTCCCATGTCGGCCTCCATGCTTGGGATCTAACCCCCTGCTCTAGGTCACCCGCACCTCACGTGCACACGCTAAGTAAAACTTAAAAAATGGTCAGAGGCAACAAAAATCTGAGTCCTGTCCCTCCTTTCCTTCCTCATTTTCCTTCAGGGAGTGATAAAAAGAGCAAAAAAGTCCATAAGCAGGCCACAGCAGCAGACAAAGTATAAGCCCTTCTTCTTAACCACCAAAATCAGTTGTTAATGTTCTCACCAGTTTCCAGTAACCCTGGAGTATATGCTAAGTGTCATTTTATTGAGCATATTGTCCCATAGCTATGGCTGAGTCTGCCATGCAGAAAGAAGTCAGCTGTCAGTCTGGCAGGTTTTGAGCTGCGTGGACCATTAAATGGCTTCCTATCCATGGGCGAGCATCCTGGAGGACAATCAAGGACATGTCCTCCAAAAGCCTAGCCTTTCTGTGGTGTTCCTGAGTATGAGAAGCTCTGGTCAGCAGGGAAGAGGTCTCTAAATTCTGCACCTGTGGGCAGAAAGGGAAAGGACTGTGGAACTCAAGGGATAAGAGAAGGTGGGTTGAGTGGGTAGAGGCCCTGCGGGGGCTGGCCACTTGGCAGCTTGTCTGGCACTGTGCTCCTCTTGGGAAGGACAGCCATCTGTGTGTGGCTGTGAGCATCCCTGTTCATGGACACTAGCCCACTCACCTGCAGGCTGAGGTGGTGCCCAGAGCTCCTGGATTAAGACAATGCAGGATAGCAGAGGCAAAAAAAAAAAAAAAAAAAAAAAAAAAAAAGTTGGGGGGGGGGCAGTTTCACTTCACCCAGGAGATGAAATGACTACAGAAACCAGCGGGAAGGAAGATGTAGATTAATTCATCAGGTTTGCCTTTGTGTCCTGGTAGGTGCTAGCCTACATTGTGATCTCCCAGCAGTGGGAGACAGAACAGGTGACCCATTGGCTTCCTGTCCTGGTTGCTTGAGTCTCTGGACCCCACTTCCTGGGCTGACTCCTGGCAGTAAGGGAGTTGGACATAAACCCGTCAGATTCCAGAGGACAGAATCCCAGGCAGACTCCTTAGATATTTGGTTTCAGGCAGTGGAGCTGGGAATTGGCCCCAGCATAAAGGCCAGCAGAACACTGGTGTTGAGCTCATTTGATTCAGTTAATTCAGTTTGTATTTTGTAACTTTTTTTTTTTCCCCAGAAGATAGGATCTGATAGAAAAATGAAGCATAGTTCACTACTGTTTCTCTTGGACCTATGTGCATATGGCTTTTTAAAATGCCAAATGCTAGAATTTTAGATAGTTACATTTGTTTCTATACGTTCAGTTCATTCCATATTGAATTGGAGTCTGCTTACAAAAACACAGAAAAGTAGAAAAGACCCAAAAGATACACAAGTATACCACCCAAAAGTTCTAGAAAGTTGATTAAGCTAAATGCAATTTCAATAAAAGTATTTTTTTTTTCCCCCTGGAGCTAGATGTGATTTCTAAAACTCAAAGCAAGTGAAAATGGTCATGGAAAGTCTGAAAGGATGAGGGAGTTGATATAAGATAATAAATGCTATTATTTATTCTTAATCCAAAATACACCTTGGGTAAAAGAACAAACAGATGAACAAAACAAGTCCAGAAATAAACCCAAATACATATATGGGAACTCAGATTATGATAAAGTGGCATGTCAAATCAGGGGGAAAAAAGGCATAAGTAGCAATGTAGAAAGAGTAAAATTGCAGGTTAAATTCCCTAAATGGCTCAAAGACTTAATCTTCCATTACTTTTATTGATTTTATATTGTTAATAACTTAGAAAGGCAATTTTAGTAACTCAAAATTCAGAAGACCTAAAGAAGAAAAGAACGTACCCAAAAACAAATCCCTGTGGTAAAAACCACCAATGTCAAGTGACCAGTAGTAATGTACTGGGAATACATAGATCAATCCTGAAAAGAGACAAAATGCTAATCCTGATAACTTGTTAGGAAAAAAACCCAAGAACCTTACAGAAAGGTTTACATGTTGTAACACTTAAAACACAAACACTATATTGACTCAGTCCCTAAATGTCAGGACATAGGTACTATTACTATTATCGTGCTTGGGGAACCTAAGGTACAGAGAGGTTAGTAAACTTGCTCTGTCACAGAGATTAGAATTGTCTAAAGATACTCAAAGTCCTATACAAAATATTAAGGCTACACCGAGATACTTCCACTGTCCCTCAGTTTCTTTATCAATCTGCACTAAGAAGGTAAATTTTTGACTTGCTCGAAGGCAAGAGGTTGTACCTAGTGGCCGAGGCATTTAATTTGAGGATTTCTGCCTGCTGTCAGTTTGTGAAAACACAGGTTCTGAATACATGTGACACAGCTGGCCTTTCTCCTACTATAAAAGTAGTAATGTAGAGAATACATAGTCAGGCATAGCCTTGAGGAGGGAGGCAAAAAATCTTTCTTTTTGGACCCATGATACTAAAAAATGATTCCATGAGCTGCAGATAGATTTCTGAAATGCAAGAAAAAATTTACATAGGTGTCTTTGCCTGTCACGTGAATGACTGTGAAAAAGAGTCTATTTCACTTTTTCCATCTAACCTATACTTAGACTTGTTAAAGACAGTTGGGGAATAAAGTATTTTCTCTTGTTACATGACATTAGCAAGGCAATCATTGAGGGGAAAGGGTTTGCTTATTTTATACATTGTAGCGAAGTCATGGTTGCCTCTGATCATGGGAATTGGGTTTATGAAGGGATGATGAAATCCAAAGAACCCTGGGATCATTCTTAATCTAATGCCTCAATCTTTTCTGTCATCAATTCTTGACTCAAAGAAGCTCACAAATAGAAAGTGCAATTGATTTGTAATTACGTTCATTTGCCTCAGAATTGGATGAAAGCCTTGGCAACGGCAAAATGACCAAGCTGGTAGCAGTAAGCAGGGGAGGCAGCAGCAAATCTCAGAAACGCCAAGTGCAGGAGAAAACGAGCTATCTAGGCTGTGGTCCCCAAGGTTTGCCGTATGCTAGATTCAAGCCAACTTGGAAGGTCCGCCACCGTCTCCATGAAGCTTCTCCCATGCCACAGATGGAAATGTTTCATTCTTGATCATCAGAACAATATTTGGGACAAAACTATACAGAAGAATACAAGGGAAAATACAATAATCCTGCCATTTTTTCTCCCTAATTTCACCTTGTTGGCAAATGTGAAGTCCTCAGATTCTCCTTGCTAATAGATCTCCATAAATTCCTACTTTACCAGCAGGGGCTCATATCGTCCACACCATGCTGAAATCTTTTTTCACTTAGAACCATGGCCAGTTTTCCAGTTGAATATCCAATAACCCCACCTCTGTATTCTTAAGAGCTATAAAATGTTCTGTAATTAGGATAAAAACAATACAACAAACCATAATCCAACCTTCTTTTCTGCTACTTGCCAAGACTGTTGCACCTCTTAATATTGTAGGCATAGATTCTTACATCTACTTTGGTTTTTCTGTAGAACAGATGATCTGAAGTAGGTAAAATTCTAATAACTTTGGCTAGACTGTCCAAGAGCGATTCATATTCACACAAATGTGAGTACACGTGGGAAACACCTAGTGTGGTGCCCTACTCATTTTAACTTTGAGACAGGTAGGTGAACAATGGTAATGCATTGTTTTAAGTTACAGTTCCGTGACTATTACAGAAGCTAAGCATTTTCCAATCGATTTATTGTCCTTCCCCCCCCCCCCCCCCAGCATTTATCGTCCATTTTGTTCCTGTTCATGTTTATATTTTTCCTAGTTTTTTTATGGGTTGTCTTTTTGTTTTTCAAAATGTAGGTATTTACTGTAGGTTGGAAATGTCAACCCTTGGTCTCTTCATACACACAGAAATTTTTCTTTTGACTGTTCATATTGATTTTTTAGCCATAAAATTTTTTCTCAGGTAGTCAGGTATGTCTGGATATTGACAGTTTGTGCATTTTTTTGACTTAAAAAGCTAGTTCACTACTAAGCTCTTTTAAAGTTATGGAAAAGTCTGTGATTTTGGCCTCAGGGTGAACGAGGAAATGAAACAACCTTAGAAGGATTATTTATGATATATTAATAGAAATATGAGTGAAATGATTTGGGATAATGAAAGGAATGGAAAAACCAGCTAATCCAAACTGCTGGGATGGGGTGAAGGGAATGAAGGCCTTGTACAATTGAGTAAACCTGAGAAATAGGGACAATGAGCTACTACAAAGGAAAGCATGTGAAATAGAAGAATAAAATTGTCAATTGTGACAGTAACATAGGCTGAATTTCTTCCTCAAAAGGCAGAGGTAGGCAGATGGTGTGTTAAACACAAGTTGTGAAAATATAAAAGGAACAACGACAAAAATGAGAGGAGAAAAGATGCACTGGACAATTTCAAATGAGGAAAAGGTATGGTAATAGTAGTTTGAAATAAAGCCGAACTCCAGGCCCAAAGCCTTGTCTCAGGAGTTGGGGAGATCAAAAATTGGAGTTAGGGCTACCAAGGCAGCCAGGATTTCAGGAATTAAGATTCAGGAGCGAAGGGAGCACAAAGAATGTATTAACGTGATTCACTTCTGCCAAGTAGTCATATCCCAGTTAGTTAGAGGGATAGACTGAGAGGCTGAGTAACTGAAGAGTCAGCAGCAGTCCTTAAAGTGCTGAGAAGATAGGTGATCAGAGTTGCGCAAAATGGAAAACGCTTGAGGCTTTCATTTGAAGTCATGAAGGACTATACCCTTAGGTATAAGGGTAAACTAAAAATAAGTGCTTATGAAGTCAGACTCAAATAAACTCAATCCCTGATTGGATTAAGGGGATTATTGTAACTGCCTGCTGAAGCAAAAAACCCCTATCAAGAGAGAATATTCACAATTTTTCTCAGTGTCCAGTATTAAAAAAAAAAAAAATGACCGGGCATACTAAGAGCCAAAGGGAATAAAGATCCCAGAAAATAGAAATCCCCAGGTAACTCAGCTATATAGACACCTGTGATTCAGTATTTTAGAAAACTGTTAAAAACATGGAGAATTATTCCAGAGAACTAAACACATACAAAAGGAATTTGATGGAAATATCAAAACTAAAAACACAGTGAACTGTTAAGGCTATAATATGTAGGTTGAACAGCAAATTAGAAGTAGCTGGAGAGAGGATTAATAATCCAGAAGAAAATGCAGTAAAACTGCCCAGACTAAAGACTTAAAGATGAAAAGTAGAAAAGTTGAGTCCTAACCATGGAAGTTCCACCATCCATGAAACTGGAGTCCAAGAAATGTGTTGGGGGGAGAGAATGAGGCAGAAGCAGTACTTGAAAAGACAATGGCCAATAGTGTTGCTAAATCAACAAAAGACACTGAGTAACAAATACAAGAATAGATAAAAGGACCAAGCAGGACAAAACCAAAGCTAAAGCCCATGTACACCCATCATAGTAAAATTGCTAAGATACAAAGAAAAAAATCCCAAAGCAGCAAAGGGTAGCAAGAGATATGGTGGTTTCTAAGGAACACCGCTAAGTCAGACAGCTGAGTTCTCACAATCAAACAAAATCCTAAAAGCTAGAATTTGAGAATGCCACTTCTAAATTGCTGGAAAACTAGAAACTTGGAATTATTGACTGGGCAAAAATCCTGCTTAAAAAAAGACAGCAAAATAAAGGTGTTGAGAATAATAAGCTGAAAGAAAACCACATACTTAGGCTAAAAGAAATTCCTCAGAAGTAAGGAATATGAAGGCCGGCAGAATCATGGAAATGACCAAAGTAATGAACAGCAACAGAAATGGTTCGTATATGGGAAGTAGGGAGAAGAACACTTAAGTCCTAGGGGTTTTAAAAGGATTCTTAAAATTAGGAAATAGGAAAAAATAATAGGAAATCTAGGGGTACGTGGGTTAAACTATTCCAAAGGTTTTCCACTATCCAACAAATACTAAGGTAATTTGTGTTGTACTCTTTTAGGTAAAAAATGAATATTAAATCACTAAAAGGATTTAAAAGAAATAACAAGCTTATAAAGGGAATAATGAATGAATAATTCTTGATGAGGCCACTGAAGCAAGGTTAGAAACCAGAATATAGAATAAATGTGATAGGGGTGCCTGGGTGGCTCAGTCGGTTGAGCGTCCAACTTTGGCTCAGGTCATAATCTCATGGTTCGTGAGTTCGGTCCCTGCATCGGGCTCTGTGCTGACAGCTCGGAGCCTGGAGCCTGCTTCCGATTCTGTCTCCCTCTCTCTCTGCCCTTCCCCCACACATGCTCTGTCTGTCTCTGCCTCTCAAAAATAAAGAAAACTAATAAAAAAATATTTTTAGAATAAATGTGAAGATACAAAGAAAAATAACTGGGTAAATTTAAACCCAAATACTGCATATATGGGTTACACGGAATATAAATGGGGTAAATACTCCAATTAAAAGGTAAAGATTGGATTACAAAGAAAACTATTTGCTGCCTAAAAGCAATATACTTTATTTAATCAAAAAAGTAACAGTAGTAAGATGGAATAAGATAGATCCAGAGTATGATAACCAAAAGGGAACTGGCATAGCTATACTAAGATCAGTTGACTTTGATGTTAAGGCAAGAATTGCATTTAATAGTAATCAGTATGAAAGAAAATTTTAACTTTGTAATTACTAACCCAAGGCAAGGTAGAAAATGTAAATAACCACTGAAGAAAGGTTAGGGTTGCAATTAAAGATAACTATTGAAAAGGTAGCAGGAAGAGAGATTTAGAATTAAATTCTATATAACTTTTGAAGAATGTTCCTACTTAAATAAAGACCATGGTGGAAGGGGGGAGTAATACCCCAAATTTACTTACTGTAGCTAGAAAAATAATCTAAGAAAAACTCACTAACAAGGTCCTCCAAAAACAATTTCATTTAGGAATGTATTGCAGGAATGCAAGGGCAGTTCAAATTCAAATCTAGGAAGAAAACAAGATATCAGTTTTTTCCCTTCAGTTTGTTGATCTATCAATAGATGCTGAAAAGGCTATGTTCATTGGTACAAGAACCCTATGACCCAGTAATTGTGCTATGAGGCATTTATCCAAGGGATACAGGTGTGCTGTTTTGAAGGACACATGCACCCCCATGTTTATAGCAGCAATATCAATAATAGCCAAAGTATGGAAAGAGCCCAAATGTCTATCGATGGATGAATGGATAAAGAAGATGTGGTATGTATATATATATATATATATATATATATATATATATATATATATATATATATATACACACACACACACTCACAATGGAGTATTTCTTAGCAATCAAAAAGAAATGAAATCTTGCCATTTGCAACTACGTGGATGGAACTGGAGGGTATGATAAGTGAAATTAGTCAAAGAACCCATTATTTTGTATACACAAAATTCCATCTCAACTAAGTATCTAAATATAAAATAGAAATGGAAACACAAGAAAATTCAGAATAGTTAGGCTAAGCTCCTTTGGGTTCTTTAAGAATTTTTTCCCCCAACTGTCCTCTACTCAGCCTTACATCTCAGACCTGTGATATAGAGCCTAGGTAAACTCCATTTTTGTCTTCTTACCTGCCTTCCCCCACCACCTTGTTGGAGGTCTTCAAATACATAACTTGGTCCATTCAGTGCTAAGCACATAGTAGCTATGCTGTAAGCATGGCTTCATTGATGATGACCCCCTACTAGCACTCCCACAACCTTTGCAGCCTGCCTTCCTCCTGGAGTGATGGCTGAATGGAGTGATGTCGTCCTGTGCAACCTCTCTGCACTTGATTTCCTGTAAGGTGCTTTACACGCTGCCCGGTTGGTAGTCTTTGCTCAGAAACAGCCCTTACTTCTAGGGCTATTGAGCTTGACTAAGATGGGGCAAGGGCTGTTAGTACAGCAGAAGGTAAAAGATGGGTAGTGCTCCTAGTGTCTGTCTCACCAATGGGACAGGGTACAAGGGTAAAACTTGACTATAGCATGGTTTACTTCATTTGCATTATTGCCTACTTTTGCTAATTACCTCTTGCTATTTGTTTCAGTCCTCCTCAACCCTAGTTGTACTCTTAGAATCACTCTCCCATAGAAGAATTAAATCACAATGCTCCCCAGGGGTGCAGCTGGGATTGAGAGTCACTAGTCTTTCTCGAACGAGTCTAAGATTGCATAGATGCAGAAACAACAAACTTTGGTAAAGCAAATACGGTTTTATAAAGCAAATATGGTCATTCAGCAGTAAGTGCAGGGCTTGGTCCCAGAAGGGTTGGAGTCCCAGGCCCGCCATTAGTTGGAGAGCTGATCCGGCAAGCCCACAAGACCTTTCATTGCTCTGGCTCCCTAATTGACCAAATAAGCTTAATGAGATCTATCTAGTTCAAACTGCAATAGGAAATTTAAAATGGAAAATAGAAGACTCTACACAACTTAAAAAATCATGCAGATTGTTAGCATTTCCATCATAATTTGGCACTGTCCTATGTGCTAGCTGTGGGAGTCCTTTTGGCTAGCTGTGCAGGAGTCTTTTCACTTGTTGAACCCTAGTTCCCTCATCCATAAGATGGAGTTACCTATTCTGCAGAGGAATCTGTAGCAGCAGGGCAAACAATAGGAACTGAAAAAAAAAACCCATCCTCATGTTAGCTATGAACTAGGATTTCTATTACACGCTGTGGGGTAGACTCAAGCCTGTTATCAAATCCCATAGTCTCTCATGTTAGTAGATGCTGGTACCCATGTGACCATAAGCAGGTGCAGTGTTATTGCCTGTAAAGTTCTGCAGCTTTAAAGCAAACCCCGGGGGAATCTGGTTATAAACCAAGTCTGCTGAGGTGACAGGTGCAACTGACTTAGTTACCTGGGAGCTGCCCCTCTGGCTTCCATTACTCGGGCTTTCCTGTTTGTTGGGTGTGTGACAGAACATCAATCCTGGTGAGCGGTGAATGTGTGTGATCAACATAAGGGGGTTGAGATCTTCTGGGGGTGTGGTGACATAACAGGACCAGGGTTTACAGAGGCATGAGGCAGGCAGAAACGTCTTGACCCTGAGCAAGTACTGCCTCTGCGAGTCTTCTGTCCTCTGCCTCTGAGTTACAGAATCCAGCACCTTTCCCCAGTCTCCAGAAGCTGTGTGTTGTTCAGCGTGGGGATCTGTAGTCTTAAACTGACCACAGTCTGGTGATGACAAATGCTGAGGTCTCCGGGGGAATTGTAGAGAACTGAGTTTGAAAGTGTGAGATGGGGAAAAAGCATCTGGAAGTGGGTTTGGCACAGTTAGGTCTAATTTTGGCGCCGTAGGTATGTATGGTCTTAACTGTGAAAGCTTGACATTGTCAGCCAGTGACGTTAATAGACTTGGCTTCCTAAAGCAAACTTGATAATGACTACATTATACCTTCTCTCGCAACAACAACAGCAAAAAACACCCAGAGATTCAGGGTGTCAGGTTTCAGGGCAACAAAACAGGACCAGTCCCTCTGGAAGGTGTGACCTGTCCTTTCAAATGAGACCCTGAAATCCTGTACCCAACTTACCCACTGATATGGTCCAAACAGCAATTATTTTCAGGAATGCCTTAGTTCTGGAGTTGAATCGGCTGTGATGGATGGGATTCTGGATGGCAACGTAGCGATCCAGCGAGATGGCACAGAGGTGCATGATGGAGGCCGTGGAGAAGAGCACGTCCAGGTAGATCCAGACAGCACAGAGTTTGCTAGGTAGAGGCCACCGATAGCCTGTGATGCAGAAGGTTAGCGTTAGTAAGGGACCTCAGGCCTCTTGGTGGGTGGCACCTACCGTGCCGGAAGGGTTTCCATTCCGGGGAAAGGCACCGGTGCTGGCAAAGGGCAATACCACAGATTTTCAATATATTAAAAAGCCTTAAAAAATTGTGTTTACAATAAGCCCATACTAGCTGAGGAACACAAGGTTTGGAAATTTCTTGTGGCTGCAGTTAGGCCAGGGTGTTGTGCTTAATGTGGGTTGTCTTCAGGGTTTCTCTTGATCTATCTCCTCTGCCTAACGGAATCGACCTTTATTGTCTTTAATGAGCTAGCAGCCTCGATGTATTTTGAGCCCCTCTATTGAAGCTCCTCTTGTAGTGCACTGCCTTCAGTTCACCTCTTACACATGTTGTAGGTTCCCGGAGGTTCGACCCACCTGCGAATCACTAGAACCCCTCAGTCTTCCACAGTGATTGCATTTGGTGGTCTCCCAATAAATGCTATTGGTGTGAATGAATAAATGATTAAAAGGTCCAGATGGACAATATTTTTATTTGGAAAGACAAAGTAATTACATAATATTTGGGGATGTTTAACTCCAGTTTGGGACCTGCCTGTGGGTAGGGGAAACCTGCAGAAAAGCATGGTGTTCTTGCCCTGACCATTGTTTCAGGGAAGTGGCTCTCAAACTTGAGGGAGCCTCAGAATTTCCTAGATGGGGTCTTAAAATGGTACTGCCGGACCCCACCTGGAGGTCCTGATGATGTGAATCTGCCGTGGGGCAGAAGAGTCATTTCTAACAAGTCACCAGGTGGTGCTGCTGGTCGAAGGATCACATTTGGGCAGCAGCTGCTGCCGGCAGGGGTTGTCAGCCCCCGCTGCACTTTGCAATCAGCTTGGAGAGCTTTTCTCTAGGGTCCCGGGGGCCCTAGAGAAGGGGTGTGGGTGGAGGTGGGCCCCCAACAAAGTGTTGCAAATCTGTCCCTGATGATTCCAATACGAAGAGCTCTGCGGGAGGAGGGTCCATAAGGCATATTTGAAGTGCCCTGTCTTTGTTGGAGAGGGGTTCAAACAGGTTAACCTGTATTAGCTTTGATAGCTGTGTAAGCAGTGATGTTGCATCTGTGTGCTTGTGAAAAGGCAAGTCCTCAAGATTGCCTTTCTTTGCGATATTCCAGACTGACAAAGCTGAATGAACTACATTCGCAAACAGACTCTGTGAAAATGCCATCACCTATATTTAGGAAAGTAAAGGGTGCAGGATACCAGCCTAACATAATGCTTTTCACTCTGATTATTTGGAGGGGGAAAAAACCAACAACGAAAACTTAAAACAGGAGCGTCTTCATTTACAGTGCCTGGAGGGAAGCCCCGCTCCGTCTGGTCGGAACTGATGTTGGCCTCTGGAGTTTGCTCTGCAGGGAGGAGGCAGTTGGGGCGGGCCTAGTCTGGTTTCCGAGGCAAGGATAGGGAGGGAGCATTTCCTCACCCTGCGGTGATGGGTTCGGGGAGAGGTCCAACTCCTGCTGGAACAGGCTGCACGCGGAGTGGCCGCCGCCAGGGGGCGCAGTTGGATCCCGAGCCGGAGGCCCTGGCCAGGTCCTAGCTTCTTAACCCAGCTGGTGGGTGCCTGCCCCCCACCTGCCACTGGGGTCACCCCCCCCCCACCACTGGGGTCACCCCCCCCCCCCCCCCCCGCGCTGTGGTTTTGGTTCCCTGACAGAACCTCTGGGAGTCGTGCGCAACTCCGGGAGTTCGCCTTCTAAGGGGGTGGGGTTTGAGGAAGCCAGAACCTTTGCAGCCTGTCTGGGAAATGACGGCGAATTTAACGAAATCATCCCGGTGTGACATTTGAGTGGCCAAACGGAGGCTGGCCTTGCAAGGAAGCATTATCGACCCTGTGCAAACCGGCGCCTGCTCTGCGTTGCCCATCTCCCTCCTCCTCCAGACTCGGCGCTGGGGTGATACATATATAGCCCCTAAGACCTGGCCAGAAAAATCCCCTCTTACACTGACCATAATGTATTTCCAGCTCTGAGTGACTGTGTGCCTATGTCAGTCTAAATATTGTTTTAAAGAGAAATCCGGCTGTATTACTCCTGACTTGAAAACCTCACATTCTGCTTTCCGCTGAAGCCGTCCCAGTGTTTGCTGACTTGCTAAGAGGTCTGACTCTTTGAAACTGTTGGAGACAGCAGGATTAATGTCTTCCCGTTTGTTTTCTACCCTCCAAACCAGACGGGAGGAGTTGGTGTGGCTGTGTTTTTAAAGAGCGGACGGCATAATTCAGAGGCACACTTCCAAATTAGCTTCTCTGGGTAGGAACAACTGACACTGGAGTAATTCATTTATTCTAAAGGAGAATCTGCATATTTTAACATCACACCCGCTGCACCACTGAGATTGTCTCTGCACATGTTCTAAGGCAACTGGGAAGGTTTTACCACTTCATTAGAAGTGCTGAAAACTGTGACAAAGATGCCACTGTGTTTTGTCCCGGAGGCTGGAATACTTGGGAATCTACAGAAGTGAAAATCAAGGGGATTCAGAAGGACAGATTACTGCTTTATGACTTCTTTGGGGCATTTAAAATTACTAGATGAAATGTACATGTCCCAAAGCCCCAAACTCTCCAATAATAGGTTGTCAGATCGTGTAATATGTGAAAGTTCACTTTAAATTTAACGAGTATGCCACCGTAGACCCTTGACTATAAATAAACCCTCGTGTTGAGTTTGTCCCTTGAGCCCCAGCTCGTCTGCTCCTCACATGCACATGCTATTTCCAGGGTGGGTATAGCTGGGAAACTAACGCCACTCACCATATAGGATGGTTAACATGGACACGGGCATGACAAGGAAACCCAGCAGCATATCAGCTATGGCAAGTGACATCAGGAAATAGTTGGTGGCGTTCTGCAGCTTTTTCTCTAGGGACACTGCCATGATGACGAGTATGTTTCCAGCAATGGTTAGAATAATCACTACAGCTGTCAACAAAGCAGACCAGTTTTTTTCCTGGAGATGAAGTAAGGGGAAGCAGGGTGGTGAGAGGCAGCCCTCACAGGAAAGGTTGGTTCGATTTTCCGAGTCCACTGTCCAGTTAAATGCATCTGAAGTGTTAGCTTCTCCGTTGTTAAAGTCATTATTGTAGAGCCTTGTGTCGTCATGTAATTGCACTAAGGAGTTTGTAGTGGAGCTCAAGGAAGCATTTTCTTCAAAAAGAACATCCATTGCTAAGCCGGAATTTGTAGCAGCTGAAGTAAAGGAAAACTAACAAGTCAGAGCCTCAGCCCGCCATTCATCTTTCTGTCCTCACGCTCTGTCACACGGAAGCTGGTGTACATGCTGGGCTCCTTGGGTTGCCTTTTTTCCCTCATGATCACAATGGTTGTTGAGGAACTGCAGTGGCTTCTTCTGTTTCTTTCCTTCACAATGTTAGGGGAGTCTTGTTGGTTGCATTTTTTTTTTTTCCCCCTTCAAAGCAAGGTCAAAAAAGCAGAATGAACTTTTTTAACAGAGGTTGCAGAGTTTTGAGGATTCAGGAAGAAACGAGGTGATCCTGGCCAGAAAAGAAAAGTTTGGTGATTACCAGGAATCTCCCTGAGCTCTATCTCATTCTGTTGGTTATGTTGATCGTACTAGTTTAGCCACAGCAGTATTAAAATAGCATGCAGTCCAAAACAGTGGGGCGGGAGGCATTCTACATTAAGAAAATCCATTAAAAATACATCCAGTGTTAATCCCATAGTAATTGAATCTAGTTGGGGTTATAGTTCTAAGTCTGAGGCTGAATGTCGGGAATTTCCCAGCTGCTGTCGGGAATTTCCATTTGCATTATTCTTAGTTAATAAAAGAAGGAAAAAAAAAAGTCTTAAGCAAAGATCAGACAACTTTCCACGCTAGCAATTCTCATGGAAATGGTAACATTTTGGCCAAGCATGATTTCAAGCCAGAAAGAAAATTGCACGGCAGTAAAATACAGCAGCATGAGAACTTACATTTGTCTTCAGGGTCCCCACGTTAGACATACTTTGCTGTTCTGTGACTTGCCGCATCTCTCATGGTAATTAAGCGAGCATAGAGTCCCTTCTTGAGCATCGACCAGCATAATAGGATAGTAATTTGATTTCTGTTTTGCTGACTTCAAAAACTGCATGCACGAGTAGAACCACTTCCAGCGCTGCGCGGTCTGTGTTTGCTGGCTCTGCCCCCACTCAGCTGGGTTACTCCCTCCCTGTGCGGCTTGCCTGAGCCAGGCACACGTTGAGAGATCATTCATGAGCCCCTCTCAAAGTCGCACAAAAGAAATCCCGCAGGAAAGTAGGGAGAGCTGCCTGTGCCCAGGGATTCGTGGTTTCCACGGGAATGGACCAGCTCTCCGGCTGCCTTGTTCACTTCACCAGACCTCCCTCTATCTGCATGTCATAAACTGCAAGGTAGCAACAGCCAGGGAGGGCGGACCAAAGAGGCTTTTTTTTTTTTTCTTTTTCTCTTGTTTCTCCTTTTTGCTACATGTTAACACTGGGAAGTTTTCTATTGTTAGAAACGGGAGAAATCGCCTTCTGTACAGATGGCTAAAGCAGGTAAGCTGCTCTGTGGTGTTTTTAGGGTGAAGAGCTAACATAAATAAGGCTAGAAAATGGCATATCCCGGGAGCGCTGTAAGCATGCCATGCTTCCGTCCAGAGCCCGTAAGTGCTTATGCCCGAAGCGCAGTTACTGACGTCAGTGACTTGGGCGCAGAGTGGCCAAGCACCTCTTGGGCGATACTCAAACTGTTTGTAGCATTTTTAGTTCTTAAAAGCATAACACCATTCAACTAACTTACTTTGTCCAGACTTGTACCGCCTAGAAGTAATTAAAAATCTCACATGTGGAAGACAGAGTTAGCTTCTCAGAGAATTTTGAAGGCCTCCTGCCTTCCTTGTAAACCAAACAAAAAAGCGCCTTCTATAGTTGCTAAAGAAAGCAGCTATATGGCAGACGCAGAAGTGTATATATGCATACACATGCTATCTGCTTATTTTTACAGAAGAAAACAGGAGTCTTTGCTGAATAGCACAGTTTTCTCGGTTTCTGTCCATTGTCTTCACATTGTTTCTGGACACATTCCATCACTTGAGTCCCTTCAGCATGTCTTGGGACAAACCTGTACCTTCTTAGCAGATGGTTTCTCTCAGCTCTTGACTTAGACATTCAGCTGCCTGACCCCCTTCGTCTGTGCCCTAGAAGACCTTGACTCTGCACCTTTCTCCCTACCCCGTGCCCACTTCTTGGTGCTTATCTCCACCCATTCTCTTAGTCACAGAATCAGCATCTCTTCAGACAGCTGGCTGTTAGCAAGACTCTTCGTTTGTTCTCACTGCCAGAACTTTGTCCACAATGCCACTTGGGTGGACTCAGATGTCCTATCCTCTGGCCCATGCCCTACAAGCTTGCTGGGCTGGAGCGTCTCCTTAGTGGGAATTTTCCCTTTCTGCCACCCTCCTCCCCCTCTTCATTCCTCAGAGAAGGAGGGGGGTGATGCTGGGCACCTAGAGCAGGCAGCGGAGAGTCTGGGCTCTGGGTCATGACTCCTTGGTTTTGAATCCCAGCTCCTTGATTCAAACAGCAGAGCCCTGGACAATCCAGCTGTCCTCCTTGAGACTCCGTATCTTCCCTCGTAAAAATGGGATAATTGTAGTACCTCCCTCAAGGTGGCAATGAAACTAAAAGGAGGTCATGCATATAAATAATTAACCCAACATGCTTAAAGGATGTTGTTAATGTCAGTGGCTCCTATTAATACTAGTGTTGACTTTATTAAAACAAAATTGACCTCACTCCCAATCAACTTGTGCTTCCATTCGTTCAGTCTCTCCCTTGTGAGGCACAACTCCGGTCTCTTCTGCCCCCACCGTTCCCACTTCCCAGGCCTGGATTCCTGTTTTCTTCTCTAGGCAGCCTGAGTGCAAGTGAACTTGCAGGTTTGATCCTTTTGAAGCATTTGTACTTGCAGTTCCCTGTGTCTGGAATGCTCCCCACCCCCCTCCTAGTATCCATCTGGCAAATTCCTACTCCATTGTCAAGGCTCAGTTCCAGAGGTAAGTCCTCTGAATCCCACTCTTGACACTCACTACCTGTGTGACCTTGAGAAGCTGCTTCATCTTTGTGCCTGAATTGCCTCATCTGTAAATAGGGGAAAATAGTATCTACCTTAGATAACTGATGTCAGAGTTAAAATGTACCAGGCATGGGGTACCTGGGTGGCTCAGTCCGTTGAGCATCCGATTCTTGATTTGGGCTCATGTCGTGACCTCTCAGTTCATGAGTTTGACGCTGCATTGGCTCTGTGCTGATGGTAAGGAGCCTGCTTGGGATTCTCTCTCCCTCTCTCTGCCCCCTCCCCCTGCCCCCTCCCCTAAATGTGTACGTATGCATGCTTGTGCGCGTGCACTCTTGCTCTCTCTAAACAAACAAAAAAATCACCAGACACGTGTAAACTTAAGAGCTCTGTAAAGGCTAGTTGTTGGCTTACGGTTATCAAGCTTTCCATGGCTCTCCTCCCATATGTAGGCCCCTTCAGCTTTCTATTTTATCAGGTCTCACATTGCATGTAGGCAAAGACTAGGTTTGTCTTGTTGATGGCTGTACACATAGTGCTTAGATTTGTTTGTTGAAAGAAACATGTGACTGATAAACACCTGTTCACATGTCTGTCTTTATTAAAGGGTGAACTTCTTACCTACCTTCAAGGCTAAGCATGGTATCTCCCGCTGAATTTTGAAAGAATAAATGAATCGACAGCCTGTATTAAAAAGCAGAATCAGGGGGAAATGAAGAATCTCTAGTTCCTTTTTCATTACTTTGTCCAATGAGATACTAATTTAATCTTACTCAAGAAGGCAAAGACAAGTGTGACTGAAAAATACTTTGTTACAAAATTAAAGCTTTCTGATGATACGTTTTGTTTTATGGATTACTGTGTTTTTCTTGGGGAAATCTGATCTCAGGCTTCATGTCTTCACGAATAGGTAGGTTTGCAATCATGGCAAAGCCAGTCCATGAATTTCTTGGTGTACAGTTTATATTGCAAAATAATTGTCAGTAGCCTTTGGGGTTATTCGCAACTGTATGAATACTTGTGCAAAACTCAGAGCCTTGGCTACTGTGCTTAAGCAGAGCTTGTGTATTAATAGGGTGGGGGTGAGATTTGGTAGGAATGGTTTCTTAAAGGTCAGACACTGTTGAGTTGGGAAGAGGGGTGTAGGTTGGCTGCTATGGTGAACACTGATGTGCAGCCCGGCTTCTCCTTCAGAGGTACTCGTTTTCCCTGTTGCTGGAAGTGTTGATAACTGATGGCTCTCAGTGGATTCTCGTTGTGAAAATTAACCTCCACCAAAGAGGCCATTTTGCCCATAGTCTTGCCTCTCCCCTGGGGTCTGCTGTGAGGATACAAAAGTCTGGCTCCCTTGCCTCGGGACTGGACGATGCTGAGGGACCATCCTGCTATACCAGAGCCTCCATGGCATCTGCTGAGGGACTACACCATAGTTAATCTCCTCCCTCTCCCTTGTCCTGCCTCCCTCGCTGCCCTGCAGATACGGATCTGGAGCTCTAGGCATTCCTTCTCTTGCACACAAGTGTGTCTCTTGCACACAAGTGTGGCTTCCTAGGGAACCTAAAGCTTATATTTAAAAAATAAAAAAAAATTTTTTTTGGGGGCGCCTGGGTGGCTCAGTCGGTTGAGCGGCCGACTTCGGCTCAGGTCATGATCTCACGGTCCGTGAGTTCAAGCCCCACGTCGGGCTCTGTGCTGACAGCTCGGAGCCTGGAGTCTGTTTCGGATTCTGTGTCTCCCTCTCTCTGACCCTCCCCCGTTCATGCTCTGTCTCTCTCTGTCTCAAAAATAAATAAACAATAAACAAAAAAATTAAAAAAATAAATAAATAAATAAAAATTTTAACGTTTATTTTTGAGAGAGACGGAGTGAGCAGGGGAAGGGCAGAGAGAGGGAGGGAGACACAGAATCCAATGCAGGCTCCAGGCTCTACACTGTCAGCACAGAGCCTGACATGGGGCTGAACTCACGAACCTCGAGACCAGACCTCAGCCCAAATTGGCCGCTTAACTGACTGAGCCACCTAGGCACCCCCTTAAGGCCTATATTTTTTTCTAATACTTACTTACATTTTTTAGTCGTCCCATTTTATTATCTTAAATATAATTTATTGTCAGATTCGCTTACATACGACACCCAGTGCTCATCCCAGTAAGTGCCGTCCTCTATGCCCATCATGGGTGGGGGTGGGGGAAGAAAGGCCTATGTTTTTAAACCTGTGTTTCTAATGCTCACTCTGGATGAGCTTAATATCTTAGAGAAAATAGAAAAAAAAAAGTATGTTGATGAATATAATATTCTCTGGGCACCTGGGAGGCTCAGTTAAGCCTCCGACTTTGGCTCAAGTCATGATCTCACGGTTTGTGAGTTCAGCCCCACGTTGGGCTCTGTGCTGACAGCTCAGAGCCGCTTCAGATTCTGTGTCTCCCTGTCTCTGCCACTTCCCCCCCTTGTGCTGTCTCTCAGAAATTAAACATTATAAAAATACATTATTCTCATAATCTAGAAGTTCTTTATTGGACAACTGGCTTTACTATATACTTCCACAAGGAATTTAAGGCCAATACCCCCCAAAAGAAACTTCCTTGGGGCACAATTACTTGAGTCCCTAATTGGACCTTCTTTCAGGATATGTTTTGCAATGTTCCGTTTATTCTGGGAGGGTTCACCAAAAGATGATTGCCCAAATCAGATGTTGACTTTTTTTTTTTTTTTTAATGGTTGCAGTGGTATTGCAACCTTGAATTTTTCTACAGTCAAAAGTGAGTGGCTTCTGAAACATGAGTGCGTTACAGATATTAGTAGATGTGTGAGGGAAATTGTTGAGCAAGTAAATTGGGAGTAGAATGCATCCTATTGCCTCCTCTTAGATATCTGCAGTGCACTATAAACCTAATATATGCAGTGAGGGACTGTGCAGTGAAGAGATTTGCTCACAATTACCTTTTTCAATTCCGATCTGTCCCCCACAACACTCATTTCAGGCCCCTTTCATTCATTTAAGGAATGTGAAACTAAAATGTAAAGATCCTAAGCATATGGTTCAAGTTTTGACGAGCATCCACCGGTGTGACCATCCCACAAATAAAAAAGCCACCATTGCCATCACTTCTGAAATTTCTCTCCTCCTGCTCTTCTCACCTTGATTTAAATGGTGACCCGTAGTATATACTGATTTTCGTTCTGGCTTCTTTTGCTCAGTAGTATGTGAGATTTACCCATGTTGCTGTAAACTTTCTGTGGATCGTAGTCTGAAAAACTGTTAAATGACCTGTACATTTGGGAAGTTGTTTATTTCCTCTTGTTCAAAGAAACCTAGGTCACATCCTTGTTCCAGTCTTCCTAGGTTTCTCTTCAGGGCCATGTCAACCTTCACCTCTGCTCAGTGGACTATGTCTGATTTTATTCTGAAATGGCTGCCTAGAATTCTTCAACTCTGTTCTTAAGAATATATCCTTGAGATTTAGGCTGTCCGAATCCTACTAATAGTCTGAGAATGAGAACAATTTTCTTTAAATTTTTACTTAGAAAATTTTTTTTAACATTTTTGAGAGTGAGAGACAAAGCGTGAGCAGGGATGGGGCAGAGAGAGGGAGACACAGAATCCGAAGGGGGATCCAGGCTCTGAGCTGTCAACATGGGGCTCGAACCCATGAACCGTGAGATGATGACCTGAGCCGAAGTTGGCTGCCCAGCAGACTGAACCACCCGAGTGCCCCGAGAACAAATTTTAACAGAAGATTTCCCAAATGATAAATGATCCATCCCTTCCTTTGGATGCTCTAGTTCTCAGGTTTAGAACAAACCAGACCACTTGATGACTGCATGCTTGAAAAGCAAGGTCTTAAATTGTCCTCCCTTACACCATTGACTTAGGTCAAAAGAAGCAATTACTTGGAATTAGCTAATCACTGTTCTCTGTTAAATATTTGCACAGTGGTGTTTAGTTTAACAATACTCCTAACAGACAACCTTTGAGTGCTATGTCAAGCCCTGTTGTAGTGCTGAGTAGAACATTGAAGATAAGATTCCTGCCTTAATTCATAAACTTAAATAGTTGGTGGCAGCAAGTTGGAGTTCAGGGGTATAGGGAGGAGGTATAAACTTAGTGATCTGTGGCATTGTGGTGGTACTTAAGTATGAAACTTGGTGGGAACGCTGAGGGAAGGAGTGGAAACATAAGGGAAAAGAGGTTTGAGGAATGGGCCCTGGATTATTCCAATATTTTGACGTTGGAGCAATCTAGGGGGGAACTACTCAAGCAGAATGAGTAGCACTCAGTGAATTAGGAGGGACAAAGAGTACTATCCCAGAAGTCAGATAAAAAAAGGGGTGAGGGGGGAATATACTCAACTGTCCAATGCTCTGATTAGCTGAGTATGAGATAGAAGAAATGACAATCACATTTGCCAAAATGGAAACTTTTGGCTTTGACTGTAACTGGAATAGTTGGGAGTAAGAGCCCAACTATGTGGATACAAAAAAAAAAATATAGGAAGACGGGAAGAAGTGATAAATATAGACAGAGATAACTACTTTGATAATCTAAATGGAATTGCAAATGACGGGATATGAGGCAAAGAGAATTTTTTTTTCAAGATAAAGATGAATTATACTGTGTTTTTGTGGTGATAGGAATGGTCCAGAAGAAAGGAAGAAATTGACCATGCAATAGAGGCAGGAAATAATTGCTGGAATGACAGCTTTGATTTAGAGACAAGGGATGGATTTTAAAGATTTTAAGGAGGTAGAGGATTCAACAAAAAATCTTTAGAGAAATGGTAAGACCACTTAGGAGAGTATGGTGTCTTGGAACCCAAAAGAAGAAAGTCTTCTCAAGAAAGAGGCTCAGAGGTCCATGAATACTGAGATGTCTATTAAGATGAAAGCATGGAAGAGTCCATTGGCTTTAGCAACGTGAGTTTGGTGATAACCTTGATAAGAGCCCTTTCATTGAAAATGTTAAAATATACACGAACAACATGGGCTGATAGCAGGGGGTGAATGGGAGGTGGAAGGATAGCATGTGACACGTGAGAAAACCAAGTGTCTAAAGGTGACTGTGAGGTTTTAGATCTGAGCAACTGGGTGGTTGGAGTTGTCCTTAACCGAAGTGGGGAAGGCTTTAGGAGGTACAACTTTTAGAAAATTTCAGATCAGCTTGGGGCATGTTAAACTGGAGATGAATTATAACAAATAACAATGTCTTAAAACACAAGTGAATGTAAAGGTCTGGAGGAGAATGAGGGAGATTCAAGTTGGAGATACAAATTAGGATATTGTGAATATATAAGTGGTGTTGAGAGTCATGAAATACTTGAGAAATCATCCCATCTAAGGAGAGTAAGAAGCTGTCCAAGGACAGAATCCAGAGATTCTTTAACATTTAGAGGTGAGGGAAATGAGGAAGAACCCACAAAGAACATTGGGGGTGGAGGTGATGACGAAGGAGAAAAAGGCAAGAGTGTGGTGTCCTGGGAGCTAAGACAATAGAATATATTAAAAAAAAATTATTTACATTGATGTATAACATAGAGGGTGTAACATAATGATTTAAAAACTGTAGGGGCACCTGGGTGACTCGGTTGAACGTCGGCTCTTGATTTTGGCTTCCGGTCATGATCTCACGGTTTGTAAGACTGAGCCTTGTGTCAGACTCTGCACTGAGTGTAGAGCCTGCTTGGGATTTTCTCTTGCGTGCTCGCGCACGCTCTCTCTCTCTCTCTCTCTCTCTCTCTCTCTCTGCCCCTCTCCCCTGCTTGCATGCACTTCTGTCTTTCAAAGTATATAAACTTTAAAAAATACTTAAAAAATTCTGTACGTTACCCAGTGCTCATGATAAATGATACTCATGATAAATGTACTCTTAATCTCCTTTACCTGTTTGACCCAGCCCTCTCCCAAACTCCCCTCTGGTAACCACCAGTTTGTTCTCTGTATTGTAACCATCTTTATGTTTTTGTTTGAGATTACACATACGAGTGAAACAATACGGTTTGTCTTTAGACTCTGTCTTATTTCGCTTAGCATTATACCCTTTAGGTCCATACATGGTGAAAATGCAAGATCTCAGTTTTTTTGACTAATATTCCACTGAATACATATAACACTGTCCATCTATTGATGGACACGTGAGTTGCTTCCATTTGTTGGCAATTGTCAGTAATGCTGCAATAAACATAGGGATGATAGATCTTTTCAAATTAGTGTTTTCATTTTGTGGGGGGGGGGGCAGGTAGATACCCAGTAGTAGAATTCCTGGATCATATGGTATTCCCATTTTTAATTTTTTGAGGAACTTCCGTACTGTTTTTCAGAGTGGCTGTTCCAATTTGCATTCCCACCAACTGTGCATGAGTTCCTTTTTCTACACATTTGCACCAACACTTGTTATTTCTTGTCTTTTGGATGCTAGTCATTCTGCCTGGTGTGAAGTGATATCTCATTGTGGTTTTGATTTACATTTACCTGATGATGAGTAATGTTAAGCATCTTTTCATGTGTGGTCCTCTGTATATCTTGTATGGTGAAAGGTCTATTCAGGTTCTGTGCCCAACTTTTAATCAAATTATTTGTCTTTTTGGTGTTGAGTTGGAGTTCTTTATTTTAGATACTAACCTCTTATCAAATACATCGTTTTTAAATATATTCCATTCACTATGTTCCTTTATTTTGTTGTTGGCCTTTACTTTGCAAAAGCTTTTTATGTTGGTATAGTCCCAACAGTTGATTTTTGCTTTCATTTCCCTTGCCTTAGGAGACCTTTAGAATAAGTTTCCGTTGATGTCCAAGAGATTACTGCCTGCTGCTTGCTTCAAGGAGTTGGATGGTTTCAGGTGTTCAACCTATTTGAAGTTTCTTTGTATATGGTGTAGGAAAGTGGTCCAGTTTCATTCTTTGCCATGTAGCTGTTCAGTTGCCCCAGTACTATTTATTGAAGAGATTGTCTTCTCCCCACTGGATACTCTTAGCTACTTTGTCCTAGATTAATTGACTAGAGAAGCATGGCTTTATCTCTGGGTTCTATATTCTGTTCCATTGATCCATATGTGTTTTTGTGCTAGTACTATCCTGTTTTTATTACTTCAGCTTTGTGGTATGACTTGAAATCTGGAACTGTGATACCTCCAGCTTTGATTGCTTGGCTAGTTGGGATCTTCTGTGGTTCCATATAAATTTTAGTATTCTAGTTCTGCGAAAAATGCTGTTGATACTGCATTGAATCTGTAGACTACTTTGGGTAGAATGGACATGTTCCCAACGTTCTTCCAATCCATGAATGTGCAGTAGCTTTCCACTTGTGTCCTCTTCAGTGCTTGCGTTTTCAGATAACAGGTCTTTGGCCTCTTGAGTTAATTTTATTCTTAGGTATCGAACTCTTTTTGGTGTAATGGTAAATGGAATTTTTTCCTTAAAAAAGAAGGTGAAATACTATGAAGCTTCTAGGAATCATGCACTTTGAAGAGTATTTCATCATGTGGAAAACTACTCATAAGTTAACATTAAATAAGAGTAGGATATAAAGACCTCTCTAGAATATTATTGTTACTTTTGAGAACATGTATGCCTTTCTTAAATTTAAAGCAAACACATTAAAATGGTCAAAACAATCTGGGCCAAGAAGTTCATCATATTTTGGACTTTACAAGCTTTCTGAGCCATGTATATGCTCCTAGAAATATTACTTAATGATCAAATGTCCTAGGAAGAGAGCTGGGGATGATCTTACATTCTTACTATGGGATACACTGACTTTAAGGTGAAATTTTTAAAAAATAGCTTGTACCTTTAAGACATAGTAGTTGTGGTATTCAGGATTTTATTGGCAAGGGGAAAATATCTAAGTCAAAGAAACCTCAGAAAGAGAGTCAGGTAATTGACAAGTCCAGGAATAGAACTGGAGCTTAAGGCATGGCAACATCTAGGAGCTAAAAAGATGGAGACAATATTTCTATCCCTAGAACTGGCTTTCCTTTGGGCTGAATTGATTTTCTTTTACTGAGATGGCTTCCTTCATATAGTTGTGAAAGATAGCTGCTGACAATGCCAATTTTTGCATTATTGAAGCTTGCGAAAAGGATTTAACTATCATAATCGTTTTATCACACGGAGGGAAGATCCTGATTGGACCTGATGTTCAGATGCCCATCTCTGAACCAATCATGGTGGCTGGAAGAATTGAGTACTTGAACTGGCCAGTATGGGTCCTGCCACCCGACCATCCTTGTGCAGAGATACCAGGACATGTGATCAACCAGTGCATTGGGACCCCTTTCCTGAATAAGGACTTCTACTCAGACTAGTAAAATGACTATCTAGCCTATTAATTGAATGGTGCACTTGATTTGCCAATTTCGTCTTTATTCAGTCAGATTAACTGAGGTGCTTCAAGGTGCATTGCCTTTATCTCAAGTCATAAGGAATCCACTTGGTACATTCTTACTAGATGTGCTTCCTGAAATACCTAATTTACAACTAGACACAATGCAGGTTTGGGGATAAACATATATATATTCTTTAGACTAATTATACGGCAGGGGGATAACCTCTTATATGAAGAGCACAGAACTATTGAAGGCAAATATTTTTGCCGGTTCCAAAGGATTGCCTCATAAAATCTTGCAGATGCTATTAAGTGAATCTCCAAGACATTTGGGCAGGATCCCAAATTTTGTTCTGGCACCAACTGAGGGTGGTGCTACCCTGGTGGTAGTTTGTGATATGTGCTGGAGGAATATTCCTGGCAAATACACATATTCCTAACTAGGACATGTACTGAGCCACATTGGACCTTGTGAGCTGTGAGGGTTCTATTTGTGTGATCAGAGCCACACCTAACAGCCTGTTAGACCTCCCTTCTGTGTCCCCATTCCATTTCCAATTTTGGGGTAATAGGGAATATGGTATCTGATGGTTGAGGTACTTTCCAAGGGGGAAAAACCCTTGGGGACAATTTTACTGAAGGAGCATTATGAGAAAAGCAGCCTATTAGAGGAAATGCATCTAAAAAGCAAATCATGACAGCTCATTGCTCAGAGGATAGATTTTTAATGTCTTGGCTTCTTTCAGGGAAGGCTGTATCTTTTCACATTACAGCCTAATTGTGCCCTTGGGTTTGACTCACATTGGATCTCTACCTCATCTTGAATTTTGGTAGAATAAGATGGGTAGACCATATACTTGGTTCCTCTGTATTCTAATGGCTGCAATAATCATAGATTAGTGAATGTGAATAGTAATTATTGACCTTCCTCAGGAGTAAAACTGTATATCAGAAAAGCCAAATTTTCACCTTCATGAGGCCCTTGTTTATTTTTATTTTTATTTTTAAATTAGGTAAATTACAGTTAACATACAGTGCAGTATTAGTTTCATTATAGGTGTACAATATAGTGATTCAAAACTTGAATAGATCTCCTGATGGTCATCACAACAAGTGCACCCCTTAATTCCCACTACCTATTTAAGCCATTCACCCACCCATTTCACCTCTGCTTACCATTGGTTTGTTCTGGATAGTTAAGACTTTAAATCTTGCTTTGACTCTTTCCCACCCCCACCCCCCCTTTTGCTCATTTGTTAAGTTCCACATGTGAGTGAAATCAAAGGGTATTTGTCTTTGTCTGACTTATTTTGCTTAGTATAATACACTCCAGCTCCATCCACATCATTGAAAATGTAAGATTTTATTTTTTTAAAGTTTATTTTTGAGAGAGAGCATGAATGGGGAAGGGGGAGAGAGAGAAAAGGAGACACAGAATCCGAAGCAGGCTCCAAGCTGTCAGCACAGAGCCTGGCACGGGGCTCAATACCTGAACTGGGAGATAATGATCTGAGTTGAAGTCGGATCCTTAACTGACAGAGCCACCCAGGGGCCCCAAGATTTTATTGTTTTTGATGGCTGAGTAATATTCCACTATTTGTATGTATATGTATGCATGTGTGGTATGTATGTTTATATATATCCTACCTCTTCTTTATCCATTCATTAGTCAGTGGACACTTGGGCTGCTTCCATAATTTGGCTATTGTAGATAATGCTGCTATAAATATTGGGGTGCACGTATCTCATTGAAATAGTATTTTTGTATTCGTTGGGTAAATACTTAGTGTGATTGCTGTATGGCAGGGAAGTTCTTTTTTTAACTTTCTGGGGACCCTCCATACTGTTTTTGCAGAGTGGTTGAATTCCTTTGCATTTCTACCAAAAGTGCAAGAAGGTTCCCCTTTCTCCTCATCCCTGCCAAAGCTTGTTTCTTGTGTTACTGATTTTAATCATTTTGAGAGGTAGGAGGTGATATCTCATTGGAGTTATTGATTTGTATTTCTCTGGTAAGTGGTAATGAGCAGCTTTTCACATATCAGTTGGCCATTGGTCATCTTTGGAAAAATACCTATTCATGTCTTTTGCCCATTTTTAATTTGTATAATTTGTGACTTTTTAAATCCAAAGATCCCTTCTATCCACCTGACATTGCTGTTTCTGGCAGTTAAACCCCTCAGGGTCTTTTATCAAAACCTTCAATGGGGTTCCAGAAATTATTGAAATGGACAAGAATATTACTGTACATTAAAATTATTCCTTCAGGAGAGAAGGGTTTAAGATGGCAGAGGAGTATGGAAACCCTAGTTTTGTCTGGTTCCTGGAGCACAGATAAATATAAAATCGTTTTGAACACCCAAGAAACTGATCTGAGGGCTCAGCAAAAATGTACAACTAAAGGTGAAAATAACCCATTGTGGAAGGTAGGAACTACAGGGAGTTGATTTTGGGGAGAGAAGAGCTGTAGGTGCTGCAATGGGGAGGGAACCCTGATCGGAGAAAGGGAGAGTAAAAGCACATGCAGGAACCTGCACAAGGAAAATCTTCCTCTGAGCGCTTGGATGGCTCGGTTGTTAAGCTTCCCTCTCTTGATGTCAACTCAGGTCATGATCCTCTTGGTTCATGGGTCTGAGCCCTGTGTTGGGCTCTGCACTGAGCGTGCAGAGCCTGCTTGGGATTTGCCCTCTCTCTCCCTCTGTCTCTGTCCCTCCCCTGCTTTCATTTGACTCCCTCCCTCCCTCCTAAATAAATAAAAAAGCCTCTTCCCCCAAACCATTAACTGTGGAAAAAGCAGGGCTAAATACCACAAATTTCTATAAACAGTGGAGTGCAGAGTCTGAAATTGGGGAGGTTTGGGCCATCAAGGATGTTGTCTGGTGGGTTTGGTGTTGTTCCAGTGGGGAAGGAGGGCAGAGACCTGGGAGTGGGTAGTATGGGCTGAGGCTCCCCTGGGTTGCATGGGGGAGATGCTCCTCTGTTTGGGATACATTTGGGAGATGGGACACAGCCTCTCTGAGAGCAAAAGACCCGGCAGGTGTCACTGAGCTGGCCTCTTCAACACAGTACCAGGGACACTGGCTGAGGGCAGTAAGCCTTCTGTGCTTTACCATAAACTCTGACCCACTGCACAGCTGTACAGCTGATTTCTAACAAGCCAACATTTGGCACAGCTCAGTGAGAGCCTCTTCCAGAGGATCAATGTGGTCTGTGCTGCAGGAATCTCTAAAATTTGGAGAGACAGAACACAGGTATGTTGTGCCACCTGGCAGGTGGGCCAGTCAGATGCAGGCAGGGATCTGGTGAAGCTGGGAACACAAGAGAGGTGAGGGCTTCCTGAAGAGTGGTGGCCCACACTTCCCACTCCAGGGACAAACGAGCTTGGGGATGTCTTTTTCATCTTGTCCATCAGCACTGAGCAACTTCATTGAGCAAAAACAGTGCTCTGCCCCTCCCCTGCTCATGCTGTTTCCTTCAAAAATAAAAAAAAAACATGAAAAAAATTTCCTTTTTAAAAAATATATTCTGTTCTTGGATGGCATGTTCTGTATACATGTTATGTCCATCTAGTGTAGTGTGCCATTCAAAGACATTGTTATATTATTGATTTTCTGGCTGGGTGATCTATTCATTGATAGGAGTGGGATGTTAAAGTCCCCTACTATTCATTACCATCCATTTCTCTTCCTGTTGATTAATTTTTGCTTTATGTATATAGGTGCTCCAGATAAAATGCAGTTAAAAATGCATTTTTTTTAGCTCCAGTTAAAAATGCTATATCTTCTTGTGGGATCAATCCCTTTATCATTGTGTAGTGCTCTTTTTTTCCCTCTTGTTCTAGTATAGTTTTGAAGTCTCTTTTATTGGTTAAAAGTATAGCTTTTGTCCTCCCCTCTCCCCAAGAAAAAAACAAAACGTTTCTGCTTCTATTTGCAGGGTAAATGGTTTCCCATCCCTTCACTTGTTGTCTGTATGTGTCTATAGGTCTGAGGTAAGTCTCCTGGAGGCAGCACACAGATGAGTCTTGTCTTTAATCCATTCAAACTGTTTTTTGACAGGACCATTTAGGCCGCTTACAGTTAATTATTGGTAAGTATGTACTTAATGCCATTTTGTTATGTTTTCTAGTTTTTGTTTATTTTTTGAGTTATTCTGGTACCTTGTGGGGATTGACTTTCTACAGTGTTACATTTGGCTTGATTTTTTTTTTTTTTTTTTTGGTGGATCTATTACAGGTTGTGAGTTTCTGGTCACCATGAGGTTTATTTGTAATAACCTAAGTACATAGCAGTCTATGTTAATTTGACTATCATTTAAGTTTAAACACATTGTAAAAAACTTGCATACTCCTTTTACATTTTATGTATATGCTGTTAGATTTTACATCCTTTCATTCATCATGTTCTTCTATCTAATTATGGCCTTTTTAAATATTCTCTAAAGGTTTTTGTAAGCATTCAAAATTTCTTTGAAATAGACATATCCTGTTAGTTTCAGGTGTATAATACAGTGATTTGACAATAATATACATTCTAAAATGCTCATGATAAGTATGATTACCATCTCAAGATTTAAAGTTATTGCAATATTGTTAACTACTCGCTATGCTGTAAATTTTACATCCATGACTTATTTTATAACTGGAAATTTGTATGTCTTCATGTCCTTTATCTGTTTCACTCCATCTTCACTCCTACCCCTTGGCCAACAACCAGTTCTCTGTAGTTGAGTCACTTGGTTTTTTTTTGTTTTTTGTTTTTGTTTTTGTTTGTTTTTGGTTAGATTCCACATGTAAGTGGAATCATACAGTATTTGCCTTTCTCTGACTTAGTTCACCTAGCAAAATACCCTCTAGGTCCATTCATGCCCCTGCAAATGCCAAGATCTTATTCTTTTGTATGGCTCAGTAATAATCCTGTGTGTGTGTGTGTGTGTGTGTGTGTGTGTGTGTATTGCATCTTCTTGATCCATATATCTATTGATAGGTACTTGGGTAGTTCCCATGTCATGGCTATTATAAAAAAAAAAAACTGCAATAAACATAGGGGTGCATGTATCATTTTCAATTAGTGTTTTTATTTTTTTCAAACAAACACCCAGAAGTGGTAATGCTAGCTCTGTAGAATAAACTTGGAATCATTCTTTTTCCTCCTTTTATTATTATTATTATTTTTTGCAATAGTTTGAGAAGGATAGGTATTAGTTTTCTAAATGTAGTGTGGAATTGATGAAAACACAGGTTTCCTTTAAATTGTTAGCTCTAACATTTTTACATTTTTAAAACCTTTTTTTTTTATACATCTTATGAACCACCAGTTGTTAAAACTTGTGCCTCACTGTTAGACACAAAAAAATTTAAGTGACACATAAAAATATTTAAGAAATGTTTATTGTACCTACAAATGTTTTTTCATTTATATATAAACTTTCAAGGCCTAAAAATGAAGCAATTTGGGGAACCTGCAATCTTTGTAACTGAAAAACCCTGACTTTCACTTGGAATATCTCTGTTCCTTAGTTGGGGATTCTCTGCTTGTACCATTTCCATCAAAGTTATTTTTAACTCTGTTGTAGTAACTTGGTTCCAGATAACTTGTTAACAAAGGTCAAATGTCTTTCTCTAGATCATTTTCCACAAAGAAAAGTCAAAGACAGGAGAAAATACTTAACCTACTCAGGCAACGTAAAAATGTGACACCTAGTACTTGTGAAGATCTGTGCCTGTGATTGAGGGTTTTACATCTTTTGTAACTTTTAAGTATATGTGTATACCTTTCCTAGAGAGCTTTAATAAACTATAAAAAGAGAAAATCAGCATGCTTATATTACTACTTCCCCCCCCCCCCCGGTTTTCCTTCCGGTTTTGTTAATAACAATACTAAGAATTTCTGGGGTTTATAATGTTAAATACTATTTTGTGACCATAATCCCCATATCTAATCTAGGCTTAATCCTATGGTTTGCTGGGATGTACCACCATGTAGTTGATCATTTGTCTAGTTATCTTTTGGTTGATAGAAGATAGTTCTGTAGTAGTTTACTCAAAAACGACACCTGAAAACTATATGACCTGACTTTGAAAAGTTAAAAACCACCTCTGTAAGTATACTTAAATGCTTAGTCAGATTCTTGCCATTTTCTTGAACATTGTGCATAAAGTCTTTAATCACTCAATTCAGGTATGCTTGACAAAAAAAAAAATTGTACATATTTAATGGATACAGCTTGATGACTTTGGAGATAAGTACGCATCTAGGAACCTCTGAACACATTTTTGTCATAAACATAATTATCACCTTCAAAGGTTTCCTCACTTTTTATTTGTGGTAAGAACACTTAAGATATACCCCCTAAGCAAATTTTAAAGTATGCGATATGCTATTAACTGTAGGAACTATGCCAGATAGTAGACCTCTAGGACTTAGTCATTTTGCATAACTGAAAGTTAGTCCTCTTGAGCATCTCCCTCTTTTTCTCCCCTTGCCCTACACCAAGTCGTAGCATCCATGATTCTACTCTCTGCTTCTGTGTTTAGCTATTTTAGAGTTCCTCACATAAGTGGTATCATCTAGTATTTCTCCTGTATCTGGCTTATTTCATTTAGCACAGGGCCCTCCAGGTCCACTTAAGTGATCCCAAATGGCGGGATTTGCTTTAAGGCTGAATAACATTCTATTGTGTATATATCACATTTTCTTAATCCATTTATCGGTCATAACATTTAGGCTGCATCCATGTCTTGGCTATTGCCAATAAAAGGACACCATGTATATTCTTAATATCTTCTGTTGAATATGGCTGTGTAGAAATATGAGTTTAGTGAGATTTTTCTGTTTTAAGCGTTTGATTTCTCGTGTTGGAATGCTCAAAGGGCTTAGGTGTGTTTTTTTAATTTTTTTTTTTTTAAAGCTTTTTGATGTCGAGTAAGTTTACCTGGAAATGTACTGCTATTGATCCTTGTCAGTTTTTCCTGGAACATACTGTGCCCTTTCAACGTATAGATGAAATTCCTCTTGAAGTCCTCCTGAAACTTTCCTGAATTACAGGAAATATAATTTCCTTTTTTTGTGTGGCCTAAAACAACAAATGCTCTAATAGTTGTGGAAGCCAGATGCCCAAAACCAAGGTTATGACAGGGCCATGATCTTTCCAAAGGCTCTTGGAGAGAATCCTTAAAAAACTTTCCTAGTATTCGTCCCTTCAGGACACCAGTTATGAGTTTGTCTTACTGCTTTAATTTCATGGCCCTCATTTTCTTTGTAATGCGTCTTTGTATTTAATTTTATTAATCTTGACTGTCCTACATTTTAGTGTTTTAGCAGTGTCTATTTCTGCTATTTTCAGTATGGTCTACACTTGTGAAACTACTTCGTATTTTCTGTTGCCATGAGCCAGCTCCTGCTATATTTCTTGATTTCCCTGTTAATCTTACCTGAGACTGCTTGTGATCTTAGAATCACTGTTTCAAGCTCTTGATTATAGAGGAGATTGATTAATACCTTTACATTCATGACCTATGTTTGGTCAAAATTTTAATATTCTCCACGGAAATGTTTTGAGAAGAGAAGAGAATATAGTCTTGGTCTGCTAGTTTTTCCTCAACCACTCCCCTTATATTCTTCCCCTTTGCTTAGAGAATTTGTCCATAGGTCTAGAGCAATTTACATCTTGTTTGCTCAAGTTGCTGATCATACACTGTGAGGTTTACAGCTTACTTCTCTCTAGCTGTGAGAGATGGATACTGCAGGACAATGATGCAAATATTGGCCGTAGATACCCTGCCTCACTGCTACTTGAAGATTTTTCATTCAGCCTTGCCTTCTCTATCCCAAATTGGATTAGGAAAGCTCATGTTAACTTGCTTATTCTATCCTGCATATTACAAAAAACAAACACCAAAATGGTTTGTTGGTCCTCTGTCTCATAGTGGACCATTTCCTGGGAACGTCTATGCTGCCAGCTTTGAGATACGAAGCCACAGGCATTCTCTTGGCATGTCCCATACCTCTTTTCTCCTGAATTTGGCAGCCGTTTTTCGCATATGGTTGCAATGCGTTGCAAGGTTGCAATAAGCTATACAGCCTGTATTTGCTTCTAACTCCTGGAGTTTGTATGGTGCCACTGAAAAAAACAAAGGGGCAAAATTGTCTTAAGTACATATTTTGGAATTGTCTTTTTGTTGCACTGGATGAATTCTGTTGGAGTCAGACTGAATTCTCTTTTCCTACCAATTCTATTGTGTCAAAGCCTTACGTTTTAAAGTTTTGATTCTATAATTCCTGAGCTTATGAAAACAGGTGAAATGTGTTTAAATATCAAGAAGAGAAGGTCGTCTCATTTTTCTCAATGTAAGGAGATTTGAAGAACTTAATGTCTTCCAAAGTATGTGTGCTCAAGCTTTTGGCCAAGGCTTTGAGGACTGTTACCTATTCATGGCCAGTTTGAGGAAAAGGGTGGTTTGCCATATTCTGCCACATCTTTCTATTTAAATTTTTTATGTATTTTTGAGAAAGAGAATCCCACTGCCAGTGCAGAGCCTGATGTGGGGCTCAAACTCCCGAACTGTGAGATCATGACCTGAGCCGAAATCAGGAGTAGGATGCTTAACTGACTGAGCCACCCAGGTGCCTCTATTTTTTGTTTTATTTTAATCCTATTTAGTTGATACAGTGTTATATCAGTTGCAGGTGTACAGCATAGTGATTCAGCACTTGCATATATCACCCTGTGCTCCTCACAAGTGCATTTCTCAAGCCCCAACACCTACTTAACATCTCCCCTCTGCTAACTAGATCTTAATATTCTAAAGAAAGGGTTGGGGGTGCCTGGGTGGCTCAGTCGGTTGAGCATCCGACTTTGGCTCAGGACATGATCTCCTGCCTTGCGGGTTCCAGCCCTGTGTCAGCTTCTGTGCTAATGGCTCCGAGCCTGGAGCCTGCTTCGGATTCTCTGTCTCCCTCTCTCTCTCTGTACCTCTCCCCTGCTCATGTTCTGTCTCTCTCTCTCTCTCTCTCTCTCTCTCTCAAAAATAAACATTAATTTTTTTTTTTTTTTTTTTTTTTTTTTTTTAAAGAAAGGGTTGGGCCACCTGTGCTGTCAGCACAGTCTGCTTGGGATTCTCTCTCCTTTCTCTGTCCCTCCCCTGCTTGCCTTGCTGAGTGTTCATTCTCTCGCGTGCTCGCTCTCTCTCTCTCTCTCTCTCTCTCTCTCTCTCTCTCAAAATAAAAAAACAGGGACACCTGGGTGGCTGAGTCGGTTAAGCGTCCAGCTTCAGCTCAGGTCATGAACTCAGGGCTCATGGGTTTGAGCTCCGCGTCGGGCTCTGTGCTGACAACTCAGAGCCTGGAGCCTGCTTCAGATTCTGTTTCCATCTCTCTTGCTGCCCCTCCCCTGCTTGTGCACACACACTCTCTCTCCCTCAAATATAAACAAACATTAAATTAAAAAAAAAAAAAAAAGGAATTGTCAAAGTATGGCTTTCAGGCTAAATACTGCCCCCTGCCTGTTTCAGTCAAGGCTTATTAGAAAATGACCATGCTCATTTTCTTCCATGTAGTCTATGACTTCTTTTGAGCTACAACAGAGTTGAATAGTTGTGGCAAACCATTTAGCTTACATACTCTAAAGTGTTTTTTTTTTTTTTACAGGAAAAAAAACACAACTGATCCCTACTTGAGAAGAACTAGTTGTCTTCCATCTTACAAGGCTCAATTTTTATTTTTCTATTACAGTCACTCTAACAATAAATCAAATTTCCATTCTTCCTCTCCTATCTGAGTAGATGGCATGTGAAAGTTTGGCATATAAACAGTGCTTTTAAAGTATTTCTTAGCCATGGGCCTGATCCCATATTTGTAAGCCATCATTCATTTTTGGGGAGAGGACAGAAAACTAGATTTTAAAGATTTAAAGGTAAAGAGCAAAGTTACAGGATTTTACTCTTGAGTTACCTTTTGTGATAGTCAGGTGTGTATCATATATCAATCTCTCATGGCTATATGACATGCCATAATTCCGTCAGTTTAGTTATGATCTATTTTGGGGTGCTCATGATTCATGACTTACAAAGCCATTTGCAATTCACCTGGTAGCCAAGTAACATAAAGATAGTGGGATATAAAACCACCCTATTCACCCAGTCACTCCTTTCCCTTCCGTTCTACTTCCTCCATTTCCAGGCATGGGTTCATTATTGTAATCAGAAATTAAAGGGATGATATCCTAACTGCACATACTACTCTAAAACAAGGCCAGTGAAGGAGCCATCATTTTGTCTGGGGGGCAGAAAGGGATCCAGTAGGCATGGTGCTAAAAACATGCAGTAAGGTTGAATGACAAATAGGTTTGATCTTACTGACCATGTATTTGTAACTTCTCTCAATCTGATCTTTTGATTCAAACACAGATTGTTGAATTGTCCCCTGCTTTTCTCTTCTTTGAGTAATGTTGGTCAGTTGGAGTTGTGCTTGTATGTCCTAGTCATCAACCTTTGCTGTTGTTAAGCATCTTCAACCCTTCCCTAAAGCCCAGATGAGGACTGGGTGGTGAGACCAGAGTCTCCATACACAGCAAATGTTCTGTCAGTGTGCTATGACTAACAATAGGCCAGTTCGTGCTACATCTGATGATTTGCCTTTTAAATGGAAACATGCTAGTGCTAACTGCCATTCAACTCAAAATCGTTCAATACCCAGATCTCTTTTTTTTTTCTGCTGCATTTGAATTTGGCTGCTGGAATTTGATCATTTTTTTTTCCTTCAGTGACACATTTTAGCAATATCCCACTGAGTTAGAATCACAGCTCCTGGTTGTTGAAAACTGTCAGTGTTTCAGATAGCACATTATGCACTCCATGGATTTGGTTGCTGGAGATGTCTGTCTGGTAGCTTAGTCATCACCTATCATTTGCTTTCCCACCCCAGAAAAGCATGCAAAATTAGAATTACAGTGAACCCTAGAAATGTGAGTAACTTGTTCTGTGACTCTTCTGCAAGACGAGCAAACATTTCTAATAAATTTTAATTTGGGAAATGAGTGATTTCTTGCAACCTGAGTAGTACATGATGCCAAAAGCCACATGATCATAACTGAGCCAATGGTTGTTGAAATTTGCTTTGATACACAAATGCTTTGGATTACAAGCATGTTACCAGAACAAATTATGCTCTCAAACCAATGTTTTACTGTATCTAAAAATACTCTGCAATTACTTACTTCTGAACTGGCTTAAAATTTCTTGGTAGTTTTTCCTGCATTGCTACTACAGTTAAGAATGGTAAGAATTGATTTTTATGAAGCTTAAATTTTGTTATAAAATCAAGGAAGGAAGAGAAATGAATGTGTATGGTGAACCAAGTGCCAAATATTAAGCTTTGTTAGTGTTACATAATCCTAGAAAAAAACCTTTGCAAGAGGTGAAATATAATATGTGACTGAGTCTTCAGAAGTTTAGGGATGACAGTTCATTGAAGTCCAATAGGCTGATGGTCCTGTTGGGACTTGAACCCCTATTTATTACTCACATCACATTTTCTTTGTATATTTTAGATGGTCTTGGTTCTTAAATTCTAAACTGCCAAATGACTGCTATTTTATGGGTGTTTTGTATTTATCATTAAGGTGCTATATAATATAGCAAAGTGCACATAGCGTCTCTGTACCATCTGATTAACCTTCCTAAACTGAATGTACCCATGTGACCAGTTGGAGAAACAGAACAGTAGCAGCATAACAAGAAATCCTTAATCTCCCTGTCACTCTCCACTTCCTGCAGCCTTACAGGTGGCTGCCATCTAGACTTCTGACAGCAAAAATGAGTTTCCTCGGATATGCGTTTTAGGGCAATGGAATTACACATGGTGTACTTTTTTGTGTCTGGCTATTGTCAACATTTTGTGAGATTGATCCTTACTGCATGTAGCTGTTGACTGCTTTATAGCATTCCATTGTGTGAATAGACCACAGCACTTATTTATTCTGTCACCAGGCTTTTGGTTAGCTTCTAATTTGGGACTATTGTCGATCGTGCTGTTACTAATCTACTACATGTGTTCTGGTAAACATGAGTATTCTGTCGGGCATATGCCTAGAAGGAGGAATTGCTGAGTTTCTGTTTTTGTAGGGATTCTGAGTCACTGGTCCATTCAACAGATATGTGGAGATTTTTACAAATGCATATGCCTGAATTCTACCTTAGGTTGAGATTCAGCTCCTCTGGAGTGGGGCCAAATTTTTTTCACTAAAACAAAGTCCATGGGGATGCACTTGTGCATTGAAAGTTGAGAATCAATCAAACTCAGGAGAGAAGAATGTTAAATATTCTTTGGGCACACTAACTATATTTGATATAAGGGTTTATGTATATTCATATATAGTATAATGATACGTCATAAATGATAAAGATGTATGTATAGTTGTTTGTTTATCTTCAGTTTTTAAGAGGAATCCATTTTAACCCACTTTATTTATACCTCGTGTTTACTCTGCTCTGTGTTCAGCTCTCCAGGGATTGGAAATTTTCGTACAGCATGTGTTTGAACAGATCAAGGAATTCAATAGCTTTTATTATAACAGATAACCATTCTCCTTGTTTAAAAAAAAAGCAGCAGATACAAACTCTTGTTTAGCCACCATTTGTCAGGCTCAGTTCCCAGAAGCGAGCACTATCTTCGTTTTTCCAAGCATATGTGAGGTGTTGGACTTGTGTTGGCACTATGGTGGCCTTAGGCTAGCCCAAACATTTTGAGCCTCAACTTCTTCCACTATAAGATGGGGTAGTAATTCCTTTGAAGATTGTGAGGAATAAACGCAGTTTCTGGAGAGTACAAAGTATGGTACCTGGCACGTAACAGACATTCAATAAATGGAACAATTAGGACTAGAATTATGAGAGTCAATAAGTGCTTTGCTGTGAAGAGAGATGAAGGTCAGGAAGGTGCTTCAGGTTTTACTCTCAGGCAGCATTTGCTCACTCTATATGAATCGTATTTCCACATACAGAGGACAAGTTAAAAGCTTGTCTCATTCAAAGAAAATGAGGATGGTGTGTTTGTAATTTGCTGAGTTAAAAATATGCCAAGCTGCTTTAAGTTATATTTTCTGGGGTCTGGACAATCTGTGACTGTTGGAGATAAAATGATGTTTTCATCCTTAAATTCATGGTTTGTGTGGGCATAATGCATTTTACTTTGTCCCTATCAGAAGTGCTTTTTAGGGTCAAAAGTGTCTAATTTCTAAAATACAGTGTTGATCTTGGTTTGAATTTTTCATTCTTCTTAGAAATAGTTTCTGATACTTGTGTAAAGTGTCCACCTTACCTTTAGTTGCCACACCACGATGTTAGGAGACATGTCCTCCGAGGTTCTGTGCTCAATTTCATAATGTGCTTACATTTACACACAAAATGCAAGGTTTTACTTGGGATGGACTAATTTCTGTTGACTATATCGGTACATCTCAGAATATGCTTCCTCGAAATCATGAGATACTCTGCTGTTGAGAGAGGTTGTAACACTGAGTGCCATAATTGTGTTGAATAGATAAATAATGGATAAATGGGTGGGTGAGGGATCCTCATTATAATATAAGTGTTCTGAAACAGTTCCAGCTAACTTTACTAATTCTGAATTTTAGGAGATGGAAGGGTAATTGCTATTTTAAAGAAATCTGACACCAGTGCTTTTTAGAGGATTATTTAGTTGAATGATTTCTCTGCTTGCTAAGAAGGGATCTGAATCACCTGTTGCATTTAATTGTCCCCATTAAAAGCATAAAATGAACATAAGCCTAATGATGTTTCACTCATAGTGCACACAGTCCTGTAGTATAAATTGATGAATGTTTATGCTATCCAGCTTGAAAAATGTCCAGCAAACAGTGGTTTCTCTTAACCATTTCTTTGTTTTTTAAAACAATTGAATATGAGCTGATCTAAAGAGAAAAACAGGTCGTATCAGAACACCTTGCTTTAGTGGAAAAACAATTTGAAAATTTCCCACTGAAATGGGACATATAAGTGACATTATAAGGTTATATATGTTACTTGGCAGATGGCTTTTTACAATTAAAATTAACCTATAACATCAATATTTGAATACACTTAATACTTCACACTCTATTAGCCTTAAAAATACAGAACCCTGGTGCAACCAAACAAAAGGAAGTATATGTCCTGTATCCTTACTTTCCTTACATTTCTTTTTTCTTAGGAGAGTTGAGGTAATTTGAACATGGCTGTCTTGTTAGGAATTGTTTCGTAGCAAGTAATACAACCCACCCACACTGGCATAAGGCCAAAGGAACCTGACCTGGAAAAACACAAGGACACCTGTCTTAGACATCTCAGAATTGGGAAGTGCTGCTATGCCTTGCATTAATGTGGAACCAAGAACTCCACTGTCAAGAGAAATCAAGGCAGCTGTCTATTTAGACAGCTCCTTTTTCATAGCTGCTCATTCTTACCTGCCTTGTTTGCTTTATTCTCCAATCACTTCAAACTTCTTTTCCTGCTTTACTTGGTCCAACATGGCCTCCCAGCCTCCATTTTAAATCCACTCTCAGCTCAAGCTCCCAACAGACTTGCTGTGTTTTATTTGAGATGATTGTAGATTGACATGCAGTTTCAAGAAATAGATTCTGTGTACCCTTGACTCATTTCCTCAACATGGTAACTAACCTCTTGGAAGACAATATTACCTGGATATTGACATGGGCACAGTCAGGATACAGAACGTTTCCATCATCACAAGGATTCCTTTCGTTATCCTTTTATAGCTACACCCAATTTCTCCTGTCTCCACTTCCTCCTGATCCCCTGACAACCACTAATCTGTTCCTCATTGTAATTTTGTTATTTCAAATGGTACACGAAGGAAATCATGCAGAATGCGATGCACTGAAAAGGGCTTTTGCACTCAGCTAATTGTCTGGAGGTATATCAGGATTTTATGTGTACTGGCAGTTCATTTTATTGTGGAATAGAGTTCTGTGGTAAAAGTGTACTGTAGTTTACCTACTGACCTGTTGCTCGACAGGTTTCCACCTTTTTGCTGTTTCGAATCAATTATAAACATTGATGTTCGGGTAGCTGTGTAAACATAAACGTCCATGGGATAAATATCTGATAACACTGCTGGGTTGTAAGGTTGTTGCACGTTTAGATTATTACAAAAAGGCCAAACTAATGTTTACAGTAGTTATAAAATCTTATATTCACAGGAGAAAGGTGTGAGTTGGTTTGGTTTCCTTCCCTGCATTTGGTGCTGTCACTATTCTTTATTGAGTTTTGACAAGTATGTAGTGATCTCATTGTTTTAATTTTTAGCTCCCTGGTTGTTCATAACATTGAATATCTTTTCCAGTGCTTATTTGCCGTCTGTATATCTTTTTCAGTAAAACAATTGTGGATATCTGTTGGCCATTTTCAGTTTGTGTGGGGTTTTTCAACTTTAATTTAAAAAATTTTAATTTTACACTGAGGATTCTTTGTATAGTTTACAAACCAGCCCTTTATCACAAGTGCACCTTATAAACATTTTCTCTCCTTCCACAGACTGTTTTTTCATCCTCTTCATCCACAATTTCACAGAGAAAGCTTTTTTTAGTATTGATTAACTGATTAATTGATAAATTGATTAAATCCAATTTATATAGTTTTCTTTTCATGGGTTGTTACTTTGGTGCCAAGTTAAGAAACTCTGTACCTAGCCCTAGACCCCAAAGATGAACCTGGGTTTTTTTCCGAAGAAGTTTCATAGTTTTATATTCGGGATTGCTTTAAAGGAATTTTTGTATAAGGTGTGGGACTTAAGTGGAGGTTCATTTTCTGGCTATAGATGACCAGTTGCTCCAGTGCTATTGAAAAGGCAACTTTTGCCCATGCGTTGTTTTTGCACCTTTGTCAAAAGGCATAATTGTGTGGGACTAATTCTGAGTTCTTTATTCTTTGATCGGTATGCCTGTTCCTCTACCAAAACCACACAATTATGATTACTGTAGATGAATAATCCTTGAAATTGAGTAACTTCATTTCCTACTTTCTTCTTCAAAAAAATGACTGCTATTCTAGATCCTTAGCCTTTTCACTGAAATGTTCAACAACTTCACTTGTATCTATAAAATTGTTGTTGAAAGTGGGGATGGAGTTAACTCAATTTGTGCATAAATTTGGAGAGAATTGACATCTTTAATATGTAGAAACTTCTACTCTATGAACGTGGAATGTCTATCCAGTTCAGATCCTTGATTCCATTTTTTTTTAGGGTACAGTGAGTTATGGTAGTTTGTACTTTTCAAGGAATTGGTCCATTTTATCTAAATTGTCAAATTTATGTGCGTAGACTTATCATAGTGGACGCTTTGTCAATATATACAAGGTTTTAGTGATATGCTGGATTTTTTTCCCCTTGACATTGGTAATTTGTGTCTTTTTTCAATCTTGATAGAAGATTGTCAATTTTTTTTTATTTTCCAAGAACCAGTTACTTGTTTCATTGATTTTACTCATTTTTTTTTCCTGCTCAATTTTCTTGATTATGCTATTTCATTACTTCATTCCTATATTGCAGTTTATTTTTGCTTTTTCTGGATCCTTGATAGGGGAGTTTTGATTATTGACTTGAGACTTGTCCTCATTTCCGACCAGTGTCTTTTAATGTTAAAAAATTCTGTGTTCATATTAGGTAGCTTATATTGTTCGCTCTGTCCATATACTGCCCACTCACTGCCTGGCCCCATATCTTCTCCATTCTGCTGTTGAGCCCATTGAGAGTGTAAAATTTTGTAGTTTTCAGTTACGAAATTTTAATTCATTTCTTTATATCTTCCTTGACACTTGATACTTTGCATTTGTTGCAAGTGTGTTTGTGTTTCTTGGAGAATTATTATAATGGCTAGTTGAAAATCATTGTCAGAAAATTCTAATACGCTGTTATCTGTTTATTGATTATCTCTTTTCAATTAGAGATCTTGTTGCTTTGTATAATTTTTTTCAATTGAAATCTGACATTTGGGTATTTTGATTTGAGATTCGGGATCTTTAGTAAACCTGTTATTGTTGGCTTCCTCTGATACATGCTTTTGCAGGGAAGTGGAGGGGAGTGCCTCTGTTACTGCCATGTGGACATTAGAAGTCCAGGTTCCCCATGCAGTTTCCAGTGACACTGAGTTAGGGCTGTTTGTCACTCAGTAGAGGTAAGTGTCCTGGCAACCTACTCAGCCTTCTCTAATAACATCTTAGGTCCTTTAGGTACCTCAGTATAGCCTGGAAAGAGTGGAAGTCTAGGATTTCCACTCTGCTTTTGCTTGATGGGACCACAGTTTAATCTTTTGATGTTGGATTGGAGGGAGGAGAGCTGTTATTAGTTGAAAAAACATCTTCCTAGGCTTGCCTTTTTTTGATCCTTTGGCTAGAGAGAAGCTTTTAAAGTTTTTTCTTGTTGAGTCCTATTGGTGTTTCCAGCTTTCTGCCTTCTCTAGAAGTCAGTCTGGAATCGACGAGAGAAAAAGAAAACCCAAGGAACTCACCATTGTGGTGGTCCTTGGATTCCAAGGACCCTAGCTGGCCTGCCTCCTTTCCACCATTCAGAATAGTCTTAAATTCATTTTACATACAACATCTAGGGTTTTTAGTTGAATTCCATGGAATTAATAAGGAAAAGTATGTCTCTGTTCCTGGAAGTGAAGTTTTATTGCTGAAGGATTTTGAAGACCATCTCAGAATTAAAGACCATCTGAATGGCCCAGTTAGGGCCAGTTATCCACTTCTGTTCTATTTATCTATAAGGAGAGCAGTACTGTTAGGGACTTAGTACCTACTCCGTTGGCATGCTGGAAGCAGAGCTTGTGGAAGGGGAATTAGAATAGGCTGTTGCTCTAGGAGATAGTTATTATATAGGTTTTTTAAGGGTTTGAAAAACCACTATCTTTGTCCTTAATTGTGTGCCATTCGTGAGAAAAGATGCCACTTGAGCACCACTTGGGCAGTCTGAAAACTGTTTATAAATGGACAAATTAAGTATGAATGGATATAGGAAAATGGACTGAATATTTTTTTGAAAAATTTTTTTAATGTTTGTTTATTTTTGAGACAGAGACAGAGCATGAATGGGGGAGGGTCAGAGAGAGAGGGAGACACCGAATCCGAAGCAGGCTCCAGGCTCTGAGCTGTCAGCACAGAGCCCGACGCGGGCTTGAACCCACGGACTGCGAGATCGTGACCTGAGCTGAAGTCGGACGCTTAACCGACTGAGCCACCCAGGCACCCCTGGACTGAATATTTTAGATCGAGACAAAATTTAAATGATAAATAAATCATAGATATTAATAGTCTTTAATATTAAATGAAGAAATGCCATACAATATGGATTTACAAAGATAACTGGACACTATCAAATTTCATATGCATTACTTGAACATACTAGTTCTAAGATGAAATTTATTAATCATAACCTACTTAGTCAGAAGATGTTCATTATGTATTCCTAACAAATCTCAGCTGTCATTTTCTTGTCAGAAGTTTGACATTCTCAATGTTGGTACTTTTTTTAACAGTATTTAAAAATCACTTATATTCCTACAAACATAATTGGGTTAGTGATGTTCTGTCACTAATAAAAACTCTCTAAACAGAAAGATGTTTTCTGTAATCTCTTTCCAGTTCCAGTTACCCTGACAGCTAACATTTTCCCCCAGTTTCTCTCCAACAGCCTCTGACATTTGCCTCACTTTCTAACTATTCTGGGTCTGCCATTTTTTTCCCCAGTGCTCTAGATTCTGGGTATACAGATGTGTATAAAGATTCCATTCTACTTGGGAAGATAAATCACGGTATACAAATTAGTATATAATACTTGGCCAGGTGATGGTGAGTGCCAAAGACCATGACACAGTGTAGGAAGATAGGTGGGTGGGAAGTATTTAGAGAGGGTTGTTAACATCTTTCAGAGGATGCTGTGTTACAGCTAAGATCTGAATAACCAGGGGGATCGAGCTCTGAGAATTGGGACAAGAGCTTTCCAGGCAGAGGAAAAGTAAATGTGAAGACCTTTTGAGATGGATTTGGGATATTTGAGGAATAGAATAATGTCCAGTTTAACAAGGGAGAAAGTGAGAGGCGGATAGTTTAAGGAGGTGGGAGAAATAAACAACTATCAGATGATGTAGGGTTGCACAGATCATGGCAAGTAGGTGGATGCTTCAGAACACAAGAGTGTTTGGCAGTGGGGTAGAAAATTGTAGGAAGCTAGATGGTAGAAGGAAGACCAGATGGAAGTTGTGCAAATAATCCAAGCTTGGACTACCTGATTTTGGTGAAAGTGAGAAGGTACTCATTGGATTGAGGATATATTGTGAAGGTAGAAGCAATAAAACTTGGTGATGGATTGAAATATGGAGTGTGACAGGAGTCAAGGACAACTCTGGCTTTTGACCTAAGCAATTGGATGGGGTTACCATTTACTGAGACATGAAAGACTGTAGGAGAAACTTATTGTGGGGTGTAGGGCAAATGTTACATTCGATGTGCCCCCTTAGGCATGCAAATGGTGATACAGTTGAATGTACGAGTCTTGCATTGGGATTAAGACTGGAGTATAAATTTGAAAGTCCTCAAATTGTATATAGTCTTTGAAGCTATGGAATTGGCAGACTTGCCTAAATGGTGAACATAGATGAGAAAAAGATAACTAAAGGCCGACCTCTGAGGTAGAAGTCCAGAAGATGAGGGATCACTGGCAAAGGAAACAAGGGGAGAAGTCACTGAGGTGGGAGGACACTAAGGAAAGAAAAGTCTTGTGAAAGCCAAGAGAAAGAAATCTTCATAGGTGACCAGATAGTGTCAAATGTTTCTGAGCAATGAATCAAGAGAAGACTGATAATTGATTGTAAGTCTTAAAAAAGAGATAACACCTGAGGACTTTGTTGACTAAAGGTTTGAGGAAGTGGGATGAAAGTCTGATTGGCATAGATGGAGAACAAGATTAGAGGTGAAAAAGAAGAGTTAGTTAATAGGCAGTTCTTGAGTTTTGCCATAAATAGGACAGAGAAACAGTGTGGGAGCTGGAAAAGAAGGTGGGGTTTAAGGGGGAGACTGTGATGGAAAATGTTGCAGTATGTTTCTATGCTTAGAGAAAAAAAATACTATAGCAAGGGGGCAGAAGAAGAACTATAACTGCATTAAATATAAAGTGGAATAAGATGGGAATTAAAATCTAACAAAAATATAACAATAAAAGTAGAACAGCATATTAGATTACTTTCAAGAGTTTGTTTTATCATTGCCTTTAGCACGTGCTTTTCAGTTTAACCAAACCCAATTGATCATGTGAGATGGACATGTGTTGCCTTTTTCAGCCCAGCATCCCTCTTTGAGTAGTAGGGAAACTGTCCTCTCAAGTCCAGGGTTCTGATAGACCTGTTGTTAGGGCTTTCTCACTTTTAGGGTGAGAACAGGACCTAACTAGTGTGATCTGGATGCCCATCTCCTTCACACTCCTAGACTGTGCTTGGTCTAGGAGTGGACATAGCATCTAAGAAGACTGAGGTAGAGTCCTGTGAGATTACAATTACAGATTCTAGGAGACAGAACATCTCACTTTTGAAGAATAATCTGTAAGCTTGAGGTAGGAAAGAATGAGGTAAATACACAAGGAGAAGCAGAGCCCAGGTAGAGAGACAGTGTGAATGACCACATTCAAGCCTCTAGATCTATCTGTGCTTGAAGCGTATCCTCCCTTGAAATTTCCAGTTGCCTAAGTCAATTCCCTTTTTTGGCTTAGGGTCGTTGGATGAATTTCCACAAGTTGTACCTGAAAAAGTCGTAATAATCCTTAACACTACATGGCACAGGTAACAGAATTATATATTTTCAGATACTGAATCCTGAGCCTATTGGAAAACAATGATGATCAAATCTTTTGGTTGTCAGATAGGATTTCCATGTCTGCATGGAATGTGGGTGGATAGTCTAAGAAAGGAAATTAGTGGAGAAATACATTGCCTATATCTTATTGTTGAGCTTCTTCGTTCAGATTATTTACCACCTACTTCTAACAAAGAAACTACATTGTCATTCTCGTTGCCAGCATATGCCCCAATTTTGGTTATGCTGCTGAGTTGTATGTAAAGTAATTGGGTCTGTGGGACTAGGGAAGTGGACCATGTCTGTTTAGTGAGTATATTCACATTCTTCTTGGAAGCCCACCGTGATGCATTGCCATGAACATGAAGGAATGTCCTGCAACAAGAAACTCTATATCCCTAACATTTATTGCAGTATTTGAACAGAAGGACTGGCAATAATGACAAAATATGGAAGAAAGTCATGATGTACTAGAAATCTCTTATTTCTGTAAATGTTCATTTTGAGACCATGTGTGAGTTGTGGGGAGGGAAGGGGCAGAGAGAGAGACTGAAGCGGGCTCCACACTGCCAATGCAGAGCCTGATGTGGGGCTTGAGCTCAGGAACCATGAGATCATGACCTGAGCCAAAATCAAAAGTTGGATGCTTAACCAACTGAGCCACTCAAGTGTCCTAGAAATTGCTTATTTGTGTTCATGCAGTATGTAGAAGTCCCCATAGAGGCCAACCTTCGTTCCACCTTCTCAGCAACAGATCACAAGTAAATGGGATGAATAAGTGGCATCTGTTTGTCCGGGAGAAAAAGGGGATCACAAGAGTAGGAATAGACAAGTATTCTCTCATTCTCCACCTACAGTATCATGGGACTTGGTCCCCTTCTCTCTGATGCCCTGGAGTTGACAGGCACATTATGTGTGTGAGGGTATGTGTTGGCCATGGGTGTTTACTATCCCTTGTCCTCTCCTTAGGCTGTGGTGGAGGCTTCTCTGAGGCTGTGATACAGAAGGGAGGCTCAGGGCCTTGGTGGCTCCTGGCCTGGTGCACATCTGACATTGACAGGTGATCTGCCCCAACTCAGGCTAATCAGTCTCCTCAGTTTTCTACTAAAACTCAGATGATGTTCTTTTATCTCCTCTCTGCACTGCAGCTCCCTTTTGTAAAACCTGGTGTATATGCCTGGGTGCCTCAGTGCAGACTGAGAAACACATACTGTATGTATTCAGTCATCCTTCTCCTTGGAAAACAGAATTGTTGGTGTGCTAAACTTGGTTCTCTGACAGATTTAAGGATGCTCCATTGGAAGGTGGGTCTACTTTTCCTGAATTCAGGCTGGCCTACTATAGCTTTACCAATGGATTTTGGAAAAGCAGTGCTATGTCACTTGTAGGCCTAACTACTAAGGGGATAGCAGTTCCTACTTACTGTCTCTTGGAGTGCTCCTTGAGAGTTCTGGGCCATACGTCCACAGTCAAATCAACATGCTGGGAGGTACCCTGGAGTAGCTCTGAGTCTAGATGGAGAAATTGAGGGGCCCATCCAAGCCCAACCTTCCAGCCTCCCTCATCTGAAAGGCCTAGGCACATTGAGTGCAGACATTTTAGACATTTTATTCAGTCACCACCTAAATACAGCTGAGTGATCCAAGGTGATACTACCATGGTCCAGAATTGGCCAGCCAAGACTCATTCAAATTCCTGACTCATAAAATTGAGATACAACAGTTGTTTTAAGCCACATAATTTTGGACATAGGTTGTTATGTAGTGATATTTCTATAACTGGAATGGCTTCTGATTTTCCTCAGGATGTGTTGGTTCTTCTGTTTCCTTTGGCAACCAAAGGGTCTCAGATTTTCAGTGCCAATGTCCCTGCCAGTTCTGCGCACAAGTCTGATTTTACAGGGGCAAACAGTGTGAGCTCTCCTTCTATTGGTCCATAGGAGGACCTCACACAGCTTGGGTGAGGCTGACTCTATGTGTTTTACCTTCACTGCTTCCTACCTTCCAGCCAGACTTAGCACTTCCTCACCTCACTCTATTGTTACCGTAACAGCCAGAGTACTCTTTGCTTAGTTTTTCTGAAGGTAATTTTTTTGGGAGTGGATTAGAGGAGACCTCTATATCCTACACCATACAGAAAAAGTTAAGCATTTCCCATTACACAAATATGTTCTTTTTTTCTCATGTGTGTGCCCTGCCATCTGTCTAAAATCCCTCCTATTATTCAAGAGAATGGGCTGTCCCCATTAGTTTGCCTACCCTTCTGAGTTTCAAAACAAAGTAACTTTTGCTTCTTGCTAAGCCCCTTGTAGCAGAGGAGGAAGATGACAGAAGTATTGATGGAAAAATCCTATGTAATATTCACTGTCCCTTGATTTCCCTTTTGACTGAGATGCATAGTTGAGCCCTATCTCTTAGGCCCAGCCACCCACCTCTTCCCTGTCCCTTCAGGATTGAGCATGGCTAATCTGAGGAACTTTATTAGGTATCTCTCCTTAGCCTGGACATTAAAGTGCTGGGAAGATTTGTGCTCTAACCTCTGGGTACAGCTCTCTTGCCATTGCCCAGGCAGATGAGTGCCTTAGAGGTAAGCCGGTGCCTTAGGGAACATGAGGGACTGGGGATTTGAGTATTGAGTCAAACTGTGAGTCACACCAGTGATGGGGCAGAAATCCCCATCTGGGCTGCCTTTTGTGTTTGGTTCAAATGGAATCCAACCATACCTGGGTTATCTGACCCTCCTCTTACTCTGCAAAGGATAAGGAACACTGTGTAGGTTCCCTCCCACCCCTCTTAAGTATCTCTTTTCGGATTTCCTCTGATAAAGACACGTGGCTAAGTCACTAAGTATATTTCTTTGTGGTGGCAGTCTGTCTGCACGTGTTCCTTCTCATCACAACTGAAATAGGTGTACGTTTATACCCCTCAATATGCTGGACAGTGCCAGAATTGATCTAGAATCTTCCCCACATGAATGGTGTCTAAGAGGAGCTGGTAGTTGTTACATACTTGGTAACGGCTTTGCTGTTGGTTACCATCCTTGTGAAGATAGCAGACTGGGTGGCTTGGAATCCTGCCTGACCGCAAGGGCCTTACTTGACAAGGATGTAACCTTTTAAGAGGCTAAGCCATTTCTCTTCTCTACTTCAATGCTATCCTTAAACTCCTTGTCTCATTCCCTCAGGGAGCCAATTCTTCCCTGTTGCTTCCCACATTTGCTCTTCTGATAACATGAATTCAGTCTTTCAAGTCTGAATTTTTTTCCACATGAACCTCCCTAGGATAGTACCTTCTGAGTGCTTCATCTGTATTCCTTTGCTGCCAAGTTCTCTGGATTTTGAACCCATGTATAGAGTTTGCAGTATTGTTCGGTTTAGAGATACAGCTGACCTATAACATTGTAAATTTAAAGGGTATGATGTGTTATAATACATTTTTATGTTGTAATATGGTAACCATTACAGTTACCATTAGCTAAGAAGTGATCATGTTAATTTTTTTGTGTGTGTGAGAAAAATCTATGCTTACCAACTCTGAAGTATATAATGGAATATTACTATAAACACGATACTGGGTATTAGGTTTCCAGAACTTACTCATAATTGCAAGTTTACACACTTTAACAATCATCTCCTCAATCATCCCACCCCTCAGCCCTGATGAACTACCATTCTACTGTTTCTAAGAGTTTAGCTTTTATAGATTCCACATGTAAGTGAGGTCATGAAGTATGTTGTCTTTTTTTACTTGGTTGTTATACCCTCCAATTTATATTTCAAATGGCAGGATGTCCTTTTCTTGGTCATGATTAGAAAAATGCATATCATGTACACCATATCTTCTTTAGCCATTCATTCATTGATAGATACTTAAGTTTTTTTCCATATCTTGGCTATTGTAAATAATGCTGCTATAGATAAAAAGAAACAAAAATACATGGAAGTGGAAATACTGTTTGAATATCCTCTATTCATTTCCACCGGATATGTATCTGGAAGTGGGATTGCTGAATCATGGTAGTTAGAATTTGAGAAGACTCGAAACTGTTTTCCACAGGGACTGAACCAATTCACATTTCAACCAACAGCATAGAAGGGTTCCTCTTCTGCCACATCCTTCCATGTAGGTACAAAGGCTGATACATTGAACACAAACTCTCAGACTTAGTTGAGGACCCTTTCAGAGGAAAAATTTGGCAGAGAATATAATGACCTTTAAGAACAATAACCTGAAGCAGAGAACTATAATACCAAGCACCAGAGAAGACAAGAATGGGAAACTCTAAGATGGTATCCTGTCCATAACCAAGAACCCAGATGAGCTGAAAACACCAAAAAGAAAACTGGCTAAAAATTAAGGCTTTGAAAATAGACTAGATAAACCGTTCTAACCTTCAAATCGCTCATTGTGAAATAGGGCAGTGGCACTGGGTATCTCAGATGTTGAGAGAACTAAATGAGATAATACCTGTGAAGTGCTTTGCATGGTGTCTGGCACATAGGAAGCATAAATGTTAGTATGCTCTTCCTAATGTTTATAATACCTATCGGAGCTGATGGGTTAGAAATTGAATTAGGTGGGGCTTGGTTGCAGTGAAACATTGGCCTCTGTGTACATGTTGACACAGACTCAGTTGGCTTTAGAATTACTAGGGGATATTGGTAATCATTTTCTTAAAAAAAGGATTTAAATATAATAAGGATCTTGTGGTTTGTAGCTGCAAGAAGGTAAAAAATCATGGAGCTTGGAAGCCTATGTTTGAAGGAGTTGTGTCTATCTTTTAGTAGTTAAAAATATGGACATAGTAGCCTCCAAGCTGGGTTTATTCTTCCAATATTATCTTTTAGTGTGTATACAACTGTATTAATAAGTGCTTAATATGATTTTTTATTCATAGGGGGTATTGTAGTTGCCACCTTATAGTTAGTTTGGATAGGTGCAAAATTGCCAAGATAGACTTACCTAAGCTATACTTTAACAAAGATAAATCGTTTCCTATACTAAAAGAGCTTCCCTTTGAAGATCTTAGGGAATGTTAGTGGAATACGTGAGCTATTACATAGAGGTTAAAATGACAAACCTTAAACTAGATGCTAAAATGCTGCCATGCTGAACTGCAATACAATCTAGTATAACTTGATCAAAGCATCTGACGTATTTGCAGCACATGTGCATTGTATTCATGCAACCAGAAACAGTATTGTGTTTCTGCTATGTGCCTTAGGCCAATAACAGGAAAGGTTTCATACAAAATACAACATTTAAGTCAAGATGGCTTTCACCAGATAAAGGCTTTATTACGTATTTGTTGTATGCCAAGTATTATGTTGATTGAACAGCATTTAATTGTTCCAGCAACACTATGTAGTAGGTACAAAGGAACCAAGCACAGAGGCTGAAATAACTTTCTCAGTGTCACACGTTAAGCAGCAATGGGAGTGTGACTCCAGAGTTCATGCTTTCAACCCCTACATTGTACTGCTCTCTGATACCCTAGAGGCTCTTTTATACCCTTCAATTTATTTCTGTATTTTGCCTCATAGCATTTATCAGCTTGGGTTGTGCTAACATGAGAGATGGAATGTCTGATGTGGGTTAGTTTATTCTTGATGCCTAATAAAGGTTCAATACATAGCAGGTAATTAATAAATACCAGATGAATGAATGAACCAGGTTGACATAAGGGAAGGGCATTCCAGGAAGAGGAAATAGTGTGGCAAAATCATGGAGGCATCAAAAGGACTCGGGGTGTTCTGAAAACAATAGCTACCCATTGTTGAACACAAATATGCTACAAAATTTCAGCATGTCCCAGGCATCCTCATAAAAGTCCTTCTGGGCCCATGTTAATCTCATTATTACAGATCAGGAAATCAAGGTTAGAATAAAGTAACATGTTCAAGATCCCATAGTAACTGAGGGATCTGGGTTCAAATGCAGGTCTGTCTAAATCCCAAATACAAGTTCATAACGTGGTAGTATCCCTCTGGTGGTAGTTGAGGATAGCATTAATAACAGATGAATTGTTCTTTGGAACCCTAAAGCCTTCAGAAATCGTGGAAATCAATATCGAAAGTCATTTCTAGCCATAGGGTCTACAATCAAATTAGAAACCAGAGTAGTTCACGTGTGTTCACATGTGAACAGACTTCTAATGGTCTGTTCTGGGTGCTCAAATGCTTGAATTACTTTAGGTAATACAGATTACATGTTTTACCTAATATACTAAATCAGAATTTCATTTTAAAATTACTGTATTGTACTAGATTCTGATATGGTTGTTACTAAGGTCTTGGGGATAAAATCGCTTTTGTCACCCATCTATTAAAAAGCTCATGAGAATTTCGAAGGAACACACTTAAAGCTAGAAAAAGGAATTGATGACTTCCTTCATTCTTGTTTTCTTGGATTTTTCTTTGGCATTGAGTCATGATTGTGGGTATTTCTGGTGTGTAGGGAAAAAATGATCAATGTTCTATGGAAGCAAATAGATGCATTAGAGCCTTCTTTGAAGATGAATGGAATGTATCTTGTGTGTAAGCCACTCACTGGTTCTTAATTTGAGCTGCTCTTCAACGTCATCTAGGGATTCTTAAAAATTTTTTATGTTTATTTAATTTCAAGAAAGAAACAGAGCTTGAACAAGGGAGGAGCAGAGAGATAGGGAGACACAGAATGTGAAGCAGGCTCTAGGCTCCGAGCTGTCAGCACAGAGCCGGACACGGGGCTGGAACTCATAAATGGTGAGATCATGACTTGAGCCAAAGTCAGACGCTCAACTGACTGAGACCCAGGTGCCCCAAGGGAATTCTTAAATAATGATGGCTGGGTTATGTCCCATTCTAGACCAATGATTCGCAAGTTTAGCTGCACATTGGAATCCTCTGGGAAGTTTTAAAAACTACTGATGCCTGGCATCTACTCCCAGAGTTTCTCATTTAATTGGTTTATTGTAAGGCCTGGGTGTTAGGACTTGTAAGATTCCCAAGGTGATTCGAATGTGTCGTCAAGTTTGAGAAAATGATTATCATAAACCAACCTAATAAGAATCTCTGGTGGCTATCAAGTTTAATGATTGTTAAAAATCAAAGCTTTTTATAGCATGGAATTGTGCTCTGTATCCTCAGATCCTCTAACTCAGTAACTTATGGTGGGGTCCGTGAGTTTGCATGTATATTAGACCCCTAAGTGGAGGTGATGATGCTGGTTCAGTGGCTACTTTTCGTGGAGCCCTGATCTGGTTATATTACTCTTAGTGTTCACTTTTGATTCCCAATTTTCAACTAAAATCTAGTGTGTAAATTTGCCACATTACCTCAGTTTAGCTTGAGTTGTAAGAGATGGTTCCTATGTTGTGTCTTAGGCTGAAATATTAAAGGTGTGGTGTTCCCCGGGAAAAAGCTATGGTCAGTAAGAAGATAAATCTCTGAGAGGGAAGGTTATGAGGTCCAGTGATGCTTTCTCTTCCACCTGACCTTCTTTTCCATTATCAATGGAAGATATGGGGTTTAATTTTTTTTTTTTTTCAGAGACGGAATGATTTGACTTTACAGTAAATAGCAAGACATGTGAAACTACAAATGCAAGTGATTGCATTAAAAAAAGACAATTTCCAACTCAAGACAGTTGTCCCTTTAAAATAATCACTTTGGAAAAAAAAAAAAAAAGAATGGAAGAGAGCCAAAGCATAAGAGACTCTTAAAAACGGAGAACAAACTGAGGGTTGATGGGGGGGTGGGAGGGAGTGGAGGGTGGGTGATGGGTATTGAGGAGGGCACCTTTTGGGATGAGCACTGGGTGTTGTATGGAAACCAATTTGACAATAAACTTCATACATTGAAAAAAATTAAAAAAAAATAAAATCACTTTGGGAAGACAACCGTATGCTTAAAAGAGGCTGGTAATGCACCCAAATCTTCTATTACTTTATCAGAGATAATTCTGGAACTTAGCTGGTAGACTTGGAAATATCTTTATGATCTCAGTGACTACTCTTAATAAAAGTTTTTTTTTTTTAACATAAAAACATTAAACATACAATAGTACACAGGCTAGTACTTGAACATGCTCAACATCAAGGTTTAAGAGTTAGGATTTTTCTATATTGACTTCATAACTTTTCTGAAGTGTCAGAAGACAAATATCAGACATGTCATTTTACACCTTCGTGCTTCTAAATTTAATTACGATGCTATTATACCTAATAATTCATTATAACCCAGTACCATGTTCTCAAAGAGGTCTCTTTCTCTAAAGCTAGAATCCAAACAAGATCTATCCATTGTATTGGTTCCTAAGACTCTCTTCATGTATATTGACTCCTTCCCTATTTCTCTGGATGACCTTTTGACTTGTGACAGCACCAGGTCAGTGATTTGTTATAAGAAACGTGTAAAAAGTCCTAAGTATAGAATAGTTGGCTTCCTTGTGTCATTTAACTAAATGATAGCTTCCATCACCTATATTTCTTGTTATTTATACTAATTTTAGGTACTTGATCTGACTTTTGTTCAACATTTTTGGCAAGAATACTTCATAGAATGGATCTTGGGTGCTTTTTATTGTTTCACATCAGAAGGCAATGTCTGGTTGTTTTAATCCTTGGGATATTAAGAGTCAATTGCTGAACCCTGACTCTTCCATTGTAAAGTTGCCATTAGCATATGTCTAAGGGTTGCTTCTTAATGTTGTCAGAATCAATTATTTTACTTAGGGACTGCAAAGTAGTGTTTTTCTTTTATATAATATAATATAATATAATATTATATTATATTATATTATATTATATTATATTATATTATATTATATTATATTATATATATTTATATTGTAAATTTACATCCAAATTAGCATATAGTGCAATGATTTCAGGAGTAGATTCCTTAGTGCCCCTTACCCATTTAGCCCATCCGCCCTCCCACAACCCATCCAGTAACCCTCAGTTCTCTATATTTATGAGTCTCTTCTGTTCCCCTCCATTTTTATATTTTTGTTTCCCTTCCCTTATGTTCATCTGTTTTGTCTCTTAAAGTCCTCATGAGTGAAGTCATAGGATTTTTGTCTTTCTCTGACTAATTTCACTTAGCATAATACCCTCCAGTTCCATCCACGTAGTTGCAAATGGCAAGATTTCATTCTGATTGCCAAGTAATACTCCATTGTGTGTGTGTGTGTGTGTGTGTGTGTGTATATATATATATATATACACACACCACATCTTCTTTATCCATTCATCCTTCGATGGACATTTGGGCTCTTTCCATACTTTGGCTATTGTTGATAGTGCTGCTATAAACGTGGGGGTGCATGTGTCCCTTCGAAACAGCACACCTGTATCCCTTGGATAAATGCATAGTAGTGCAATTGCTGGGTCATAGAGTAGTTCTATTTTTAGTTGTTTGAGGAACCTCCATACTGTTTTCCAGAGTGGCTGCACCAGCTTGCATTCCCACCAACAATGCAAAAGAGATCTTCTTTCTCCACATCCTCGCCAACATCTGTTGTTGCCTGAGTTGTTAATGTTAGCCATTGTGACAGGTGTCAGGTGGTATCTCATTGTGGTTTTGATTTGTATTTCCCTGATGACTGATGTTGAGCATCTTTTCATGTGTCAGTTGGTCATCTGGATGTCTTCTTTGGAGAAGTGTCTATTCATGTCTTGTGCCCATTTCTTCACTGGAGTATTTGTTTTTTGGGTGAGTTTGACATGTTCTTTATAGATTTTGGATACTAACCCTTTATCTGATATATCGTTTGCAAATATCTTTTCCTGTTCTGTCGGTTGCCTTTAGTTTTGCTGATTGTTTCCTTCCCCGTGCAGAAGGTTTTATTTTGATGAGGTCCTAGTAGTTCATTTTTGCTTTTGTTTCCCTTGACTCTGGAGACGTGTTGAGTAAGAAGTTGCTGGGACCAAGATCAAAGAGGTTTTTGCCTTTCTCCTCAAGGATTCTGATGGCTTCCTGTCTTACATTGAGGTCTTTCATCCATTTTGACTTTATTTTCATGTCTGGTGTAAGAAAGTAGTCCGGGTTCATTTTTCTGCATGTTGCTATCCAGTTTTCCCAACACCACTTGCTGAAGAGACTGTCTTAATTCCATTGGATATTCTTTCCTGCTTTGTCAAAGATTAATTGGCCATATGTTTGTGGGTCTATTTCTGGGTTCTCTATTCTGTTCCATTGATCTGAGTGTCTGTTCTTGTGCCAGCACCAGACTGTCTTGATGATTACAGCTTTGTAGTATAGCTTGAAGTCTGGGATTGTGATGCCTCCTGCTTTGGTTTTCTTTTTCAAGATTGCTTTGCCTATTCAGGTCTTTGCGGGTTCCATACACATTTTAGGATTGTTTGTTCTGGCTCTGTGAAGAATGCTGGTGTTACTTTGATAGGGATTGCATTGAATATGTAGATATCTTTGGTTAGTATCGACATTTTAACAATATTTGTTCTTCCTATCTAGGAGTATGGAATCTTTTTCCATGTTTTTGTGTCTTCAATTTCTTTCATAAGCTTTCTATAGTTTTCAGTGTATAGATTTTTCACCTCTTTGGTTAGATTTATTCCTAAGTATTTTATGGTTATTGGTGCAACTGTAAATGGGATCGATTCCTTGATTTCTTTCTGTTGCTTCATTGTTGGTGTATAGGAATGCAACCGATTTCTGTGTGTTGATTTTATATCCTGCAACTTGGCTGAATTCATGAATCAATTCTAGCAGTTTTTTGGTGGAATCTTTAGGGTTTTCCATCTAGAGTATCATGTCATCTGTGAAGAGTGAAAGTTTGACCTCCTCCTGGCTGATTTGGATGCCTTTTATTTCTTTGTATTGTCTGATTGCAGAGGCTAAGACTTGCGATACTATGTTGAATAACAGTGGCGAGAGTGGACATCCCTGTCTTGTTCCTGACCTTAAGGGAAAAGCTCTCAGTTTTTCCCCATTGAGGATGTTAGTGTTGGGTCGTTCATATATGGCTTTTATGATCTGGAGGTATGCCCCTTCTACCCCTACTTTCTTGAGGGTTTTTATCAGGAAAGGATGCTGTATTTTGTCAAAAGCTTTCTCTGCATCTATTGAGAGGATCATATGGTTCTTGTCCTTTCTTTTACTGACGTGATGAATCATGTTAATTATTTTGTGGATATTGAACCAGCCCTGCATCCCAGGTATAAGTCCCACTTGGTCGTGGTGAACAATTTTTTAATGTATTGTTGGATCCAGTTGGCTAATATCTTGTTGAGGATTTTTGCATCCATGTTCGTCAGGGAAATTGGTCTATAGTAGTGTGTTTCTACATCTCGTATCCCTCTTGCATACTGTAGCTAGAATATTTGGGTTAAGAAAAATAAAATAAAAATTTCCATCATGAACTAAAACTATGCTAAAACACAGTTCATGTAGGGAAGGCAACCTGATGGTCAAATTCTTTCCTCTTTAATTTCCAATAGCCAACCTCCAAAATAAGGTACTGGTGACCTACTTACTTTCAGAGATGTTCAGTTTTTTTCCCTTGCTCTCTTTAAATTGTCATTATGAATTCATGGGTTTTAGTATTGTGTTTCTATCAGCATTCATTCTTTGATAGCCCTTTCTGATAAGCTTCCATATCCTCTTGGCACAACACACTTGTCTTTGATATTTTTTTGTTAATGGGTACAAAGTGTTTCAGTAAATGTGCCAAATATTTGATAGGTGTTTTCCAGAAAACGTTGCATTTGATGGAAAACTGAACTCGGTGAAACCAGTTTCATTTAACAAGCCAAAAATACATATACATATACATATACATATACATATACATATACATATACATATATATATATATATATATACACATACATATATATATATCTGTAAAATTAAGTTTCTCAGCTACAAAAACTTAGAGGTAGATCAAAGGAGTAATGATAGATTTTTTGAAAATATAGTTTGAGATCTAGAACTTGTAATTGTGCTATTTGGTGAAGGGATGTTTTAATTTTAATTCTAGTAGTTAATATGCAGTGTTAAATTAGTTTCAAGTGTATAATAAAATGATTCAACAATCCCACATACCACCCCAATGCTCACCACAACAAATGCCCTCCTTAATGGCCATCACCTATTTCCCCTATCCCCCCAACCACCTGCCTCTGGTGACCATTAATTTGTTGTCTAAAAGTCTATTTCTTGGTGTGTTTTTGTCTTTTGCTCCTTTGTTTCATTTCTCACATTATACATATGAGTGGAATCGTACGATATTTGTCTTTTTCTGACTTAGTAATTTCACTTATACACTCTAGTTCAAACCATGTTGTTGCAAATGGCAAGATTTTATTTTTTGGATGGCTGAGTAATAGTCCATTTGTATGTATACCACATCTTCTTTATCCATTAATCAGTGGATGTACACTTGGGCTGTTTCCACATTTTGGCTATTGTAGAGAATGCTGCTGTTGACGTAGAGGGTGTGTGTATATCCCTTGGAATTGGTGTTTGTGAGTTTTTTTTGGTAAATAGCCAGTAGTACAATTACTGGATCCTAAGGTACTTTGATTTTTAACTTTTATTAAGTTTATTTTTAGAGAGAGGGAGAGAAAGAACAAGTGGGGGAGGATCAGAGAAAGAGGAGACAGTGAGAGTCTCGAGTAGGCTCCGTGCTGCCATCACAGAGCCTGACACAGGGCTTAAACTCATGAACTGTGTGATGATGACCTGAGCCAAAGTTGGATGCTCAACTGACTCACCCAGGCACCCCTTTAAGTTTTTGAGGAACCTCCATCCATGCTGTTTTCCAGAGTGGCTGCACCACTTTGCATTCCCACCAAGAGGGTTGCCCTTTCTCCACATCCTTGCTAACACTTGTGCTGATTTTAGCCATTCTCATTAAGTGTGAGGTGATGCCTCATTGTGTTTTTGATTTGCATTTCCCTGATGCTGAGTGATACAGAGCATCCTTTCATGTGTCTGTTGGCTGGATGTATGTCATCTTTGGAGAAATGTCAGATCCTGTCTTCCAATTTTAAGTTCTGTATGTATTTTGGATACTAACCCTTTATTCCATAAGTGATTTACAAATATCTTCTCCCATTCAATAGGTTGCCTTTTAGTTTTATTTTTTTATTTACTGTGCAGAAGCTTTACCTTTTGATGTAGTCCCAATAGTTTATTTTTGCTTTTATTTCCTTTGCCTCAGGAAAATGATGTTATGGCTGATATCACTGAGCACTTGTGAACAGAGATATCACGGTCTCTGCTCTCTGCTAGGATTTTTATGGATTTAGGTCTTTAATTCATTTTTAGTGTTTTTTTTTTTTTTATGCTGTAAGAAAGTGGTCCAGTTTCATTGTTGTGCATGTAGCTGACCAGTTTTCCAAACACCATATGTTGACAAGACTGTCTTTTTCCAATTGGGTTTGCTTGCCTCCTTTGTGGAAGATTAATTTACTATACAATTGTGGGTTTATTTCTGGATTTTCTATTCTTTTCCACTGATTACATTGAATATTATGATAGAATTGTGGGTTTATTTCTGGGTTTTCTAGTCTTTTCCATTGATTATTGATTATGTGTCTACTTTTGTCATTACTTCAGCTTTGGAATAAAATTTGAAGTGTAGAATTGTGGTAACTCCAGCTTTGCTTTCTGTCAAGATTGCTTTGGCTATTCGAGGTCTTGGGTGGCCTCATGCAAATTTTATGATGGTTTATTCTAACTGTGTGAAAAATGCTGTATTTTGATGGAGATTGTATTAAGTGTGTAGATTGCTTTGGGTAGCAGAAACATTTTAATAATATATTCCAATCCATGAGCATGGAATGTCTTTGTATTTCTTTGTGTCTTGTTCAATTTCTTTCATCAGTGTTTGATAGTTTTTAGAATGCAGGTCTTCCAACTCTCTGGTTAAGTTTATTCCTAGGTATCTTAAGTTGGCTGCAATTGTAAAGGAGATAGTTTTCTCAATTTCTCTTTGTGCTACTTAATGATTAGTGTATAGAAATGCAACATATTTCTGCAGATTGATTTTGTATCCTGTGACTTGACTGAATTCATTTACCAGTTGTAGTTTCTTGGTGGAGTCTGTAGGGTTTTCTGTATGGAATATCACGTTAGCTGTAAATAGTGAAAGTTTTACTTGTTCCTTATTAATTTGGGTGGCTTTTATTTCTCTTTGTCTGATTGCTGTGGCTAGGATTTCCATTACTATGTTGAATAAATGCAGTGAAAGTGAACAGTGTCCTTAGGGGAAAAGCTCTGTTTTTCCTCATTGAGTATGATGTTAGCTGTTGGATTTTCATATGTGGCCTTCGTGATGTTGAGGTATGTTCAGTCTAAGCCTACTTTGTTGAGGGATGTTAATATGCATGCATGTACTTGGTTAAATGCTTTTTCTGCATCCACTGAAATAATCATACTGTTTTTATCCTTTCTCTTACTGGTGGGATGTATCATGTTGATTGGAAAATATTGAACCCCCCAGCCTTGCATCCCAGGAATAAATCTCACTTGGTTGTGGTGAATGGTTTTTTAAATGTGTTGTTTATTTTGGTTTGCTCGTACTTGTACTGATTTTTGCATCTATCTACACCAGAAAAATTAGCCTGTAGGGTTTTTCTGTGGTATGTTTATCTGGGTTTGTTATCTGGATGATACTGGCCTCTTAGAATGAATTTGAGAGTATTCCTTCAATTTTTTTAGAATAGTTTAAGAATAGGTATTAACTCTTCTTTAAATCTTTGGTAGAATGCACTTGTGAATCGATCTGTTTCTTTTGTTGGAGTTTTTTTCTTTGATTATTGATTCAATCTCCTTGCTGATCATCTGTTCAACTTGTCTATTTTTTTCTAGCTTCAGCTTTGGTACATTATGTTTCTAGCAATTTATCCTTTTCTTCTAAGCTGTCTAATTGGCATACAGTTTTTTATAGTTCTCTTTCATTTGTGATTTTGTTCATCTCTTCTTGCCCCCCTCCTTTTTTTTTAAGATGAGTCTGGCTAGAGGTTTATCAGCTTTGATCTTTTCAAAGAACCAGCTCCTAGTTTCATGGATTTTTAGTTTCTATATAATTTATGGCTGCTCTCATCTTACTTCCTTCTTCAGCTTTTGGGTTTTATTTTTCTAGCTCCTTTAGGTGTGGGATTAGGTTGTTTGAGATTTTCCTTCTTGAGTTAGGCATGTATTGCTACAAACTTAAAAGCACTTTTGTTGCATCCCAAAGGTTTGGGACCATTGTGTTTTCATTTTCATTTGTTTCCATGGACTTTTGGATTTCTTCTTTGATTTCTTGGTTGGTGCATTTATTATTTAGTAGTATGTTGTTTAATGTCCATGTATTTGTGGTCTTTATATCTGATTTTTTTCTTGTGGTTGATAGCTTCATAGCTTTATGGTCAGAAAAGTTGTATATATGACTTGAATATTTTTGAATTGATTGGGGCTTGCTTTGTCCTAATAGTGATCTGTCGTGGAGAATGTTGCATATGCACTTGGAAAGAATATGTATTCTGTTTAAGGATGGAATGTTCTGAGTATATCTGTTAAATCCATCTGATCCAGCATCATTCAAAGCCACTCTTTCTTGATTTTTCTCTTTAGATGATCTGTACATTGATTTAAGTGGGGTGTTAAAGTCCCCTATTATTATTGTATTATCAATTAGTTTCTTTGTTACTCTTTCAAGTATTGGAGTGCTTCCATATTGGTGCATAAAAACTTAAAATTGTTACATCTTCTTGTTGGAATATCCCTTTTATTATTATATACTGTCCTTCTTTGTCTCTTGTTAAAGTTTTTGTTTTAAAGTCTATTTTATCTGATACAAGTATTGGTTCTCTGGCGTGCTTTTGACATTTACATGATGTTTCTCCATCCTCTCACTTGCAATCTGCAGATGTCTTTATGTCTAAAAAGAGTCTCTTGTAGGCAGCAAATAGATGGGTGTTCCTTTTTAAAAAATATTTTTTAAACATTCTGTCACCCTATGTCCTTTGATTGCAGCATTTAGTCCATTTACATTCAAAATAATTATTGTTATGTATCTGTTGCCATTTTGTTACTTTATGCTTGTTTTTGTTGTTTTTTTCTGATCCTTCTCTTGCTCTTTCATGGTATGCTGGCTTTTAGTGATATACTTGAATTGCTTTGCCTTTATTTTTTGCATACCTATTAGTAGCTTTTGATTTGTTACCATTAGGTTTGTAAATAAAATCTTCTGCATATAGCAGTCTATATTAAGTTCCTTTAGTTTAAACCCACTTTTTATTCCCCTCCCTCACAGTTGAGGTATATGGTGTTATATTTTACATCCTTTTATTTAGTGAATCCCTTGACTGATTTTCTTCACAGACTTAATTTTACTGCTTTTATTTTTCCTACTTTGCATACTGTCACTTAAGCTCTTGCTTAAATATTAGAGTACTCTTTAATATTTATTGTAGGTTTAGTGCACATGAACTACTTTAGGTTTTGTTAGTCTGGAAAACTGTATTTATCCTTCTATTCTGAATGATAGCCTTGCTGGATATAGAGTATTCTTGGTCGCAGATTTTCCCCTTGCAGCACTTTGAATATATCCTGCTACTCCCTTCTGGCCTGTAAAATCCCTGCTGAAAAATCTGCTGGTAGCCTTATGTGGTTTGTCTTTTCCATTACTACCTTCTTTTCTCTTGTGATAAAATTTTTTTTGTTAGTTTTCTCCATCTGGATTACTGGGTGTCTTGGTGTGGACCTCCTTAGGTGGATTTTGTTGGGTGATCTCTGTGCTTCCTGGATCTGGATATGTTTCTTTGTTGCCCTAGATTAAGAAAGTTTTCATCTATTATTTCTTCAAATAAAATTTCTGCCTCATTTTCTTTATCTTCTCCTTCTTGGGATCCCTATAATGTGATGGATACTATGCTTGATGGAGTCACTGAGATGCTTAAATGGTTGTCATTTTGCATAATCTTTTTTTCTCTCATTTCAACTTGATTACTTTCCATTATTCTGTCTTCTATTTGATTGATTCATTCCTCTGCTTTTCCAGTCTACTTGTTCTACCAAGTGTATTTTTTTTTTCTCTCTCTCTCTTCAGAGATAGCATGTCTGAGTGGGGTTTAGGGGGAGAGGGAGAGAGAATCTTGAGCAGGCTCCACAGTGCAGCAGAGCCTGATGTGGGGCACAATCCCATGACATTGGGATTGTGACCTGAGCTGAAATCAAGAATCACTCAACCAACTGAGCCACACAGGCACCCCATCTATCAAGTGTATTTTCAATCTTATTTATTGTGCTTTTCCTCTCTAGTAGTTTTCTACCTCTTGAGGGTCTCTTGAGGTCCTGCATTCTTAAGTCCAGTGACTATATTTATGATCATTATCTTAAATTTTGTATCAGGCATGTTACTCAGATTGTTTCCTAAAACTGACCTTTGTGCTCTGAAGCTGAAATACTTACTGTGAAGACAGAGTTGGGTATAAAGAGGACCAGTAGCTTTATTTTCCCAGGCAAAGGAGACTGCCCCAGGCTGAGTACTTGAAAACTAAAGCCCACCTACAGGAAAGGGCTGGGAGGTTTATGGGAAAGTCAAGTATCTAGCTTCTTTTCACAGGGATTTTTTTTAAGTGCTGCCAGCCTCATTTATCATGTCTTTAGGTTGGTACCAGATTCCTAAAACCGAAGTGTAAGAAGGGTGGAGGGGAGGTTCCAGGAGGGACGGAAAAGGATACTTAGTATAAAGCGAAACCTTACTGAAGCATTAGTACAGCCATTTTGATTTTTGTTCAACTTTATGCTTTTAAGAAGTTTTAATAACTGTTTTGCTTAGGTTTCCTGCTATGGTTTTGCCATTCTTTAATTTGTGACCTATTCCTCTGTCTCCCCATTTTACCTGTGCCTGTTTTTGCATGTTAGGAAAGTCAGTCAAGTCTTTCTCTTGAAAGTGGGTGGGATGTGCACTACTAACTAGATGGTGCTGGTGGTCCTCCACAGGAGACTTGGAGCCACTGCGGAGACTGGGGTATTTGGGGCTGCTCTTCACAGCACCCAGGGCAGTATAGGTCTAACAAGGTGAGGGCATCCTCCATGGGAGGTCAGGAGACCCAGTGTTGGTAAGGTTTGTGTCGGTTTTGTGGAGGAGGGGATCCTCAGCCCTGGGACTGACAGAGGCCTGGCCGGAGGGTGTGGGTCACGGTGTAAGTAAGTTAGGTAAAGAATGCCAGTGGCCTGCTGGTTCCCGCAGGTGGTTGGGTGTTTATGTTGGGGGTCGGGGGAGGAAAATGGTGCCAGCCAGCTCCTTGGTTTCTGGAGAAGTCTCTCAGTGAACTCTGAGATTAGTAACTCTCCCTTGCCTAAACCCCAGGTGCCTTTCAAACTGCTGCTTGTGAGCTGTATTTGTATTTATGCAGGCTGTTTGCTGTGCTGTCTATTTAAGGGCAGGGACTCAATTTCCTATTGCCCTTCAGGCTCTTAGTGGTAAGCCTGCTGATATTAAAAGTGCTAGGCTTTAAGTCCTGCTGGTTACACGCATTCATAAAATTAAGCCCCTCTAATTTTCAATGCTAAATGCTCTGGGGATTGCTCTTCGAGTTGCAGGATCCCTGGTAGGATACTGCTTCTGGCTTCTCTCTGTGCCTATGGCTCCCTCTTGCAGTCAGACCTACAAGACTTAGGTTCACAATGAGTCCTCACCCTTCGTACCCTCTTAGCTGTGACCTCTTATCTACCTTTAGTTGTGGAGTTTGTTTGGTTAGCTTCGGGTCCTTTTCTGGGTTGTTTGCTCTGTTACTTAGCTGTATCTGGGATGAGGTGAGTTTAGGGTTCTCCTCCTCTGTCATCTTGCCCACTGATGAAGGCATATTTATACGGGTTAAAAAAAATTATCCTAGTGCCTCTGGTAGAGCTTCATCTGTTAGTCATTTGTCTTGAATTTCTTATATTAAGTTGTAAAATTTCTATTTTGTTCCTTCATTTATTGGCTGAAGTCACAAACTTCTCTTCCATTGAAATCTTCTCGGTACTTTCCAGCTTCCTGGGAATATCCTTTTCATTCTTCGGGCTAGATACATGGGGCTTTAGTTATCCTGGTTGGCCATGGTCTTCTGCAGCTGTGTCCACTTGTTGGGGACAAATGGGAATTCTGAGAGGAGGGAAGAAAAATGGCAAACTCACCATAGGTTTGGTGGTACTTTGAATTAGGCTCTTTCTCCTCAATCCACCTGCTGGTAATTTTCAAAGTCCTCTCCTAGTTTCCCTGTGCATTTTTTCCACGTTTTATAACTGAAGCAAATGGGAGAAATGCTGAGGGTGGGATGGGGTAGGAGTACTTTTACCCCATCTTACCCAGGGCCAGAGACTTTTGCCCAGAATTTAGATTAAAGGTTGACAAATTCTTTTCTTAAAGGGCCACAAACAATTTAGGTTTGTAGGTTGTATGGATTCTGTTGCAACTACTGAACTCGGTTTTAGTACAAAAGCAGACATAGACAACATATAAATGAATGGGTATGACTGTGTTCCAGTAAGAATTTATTTATAAAAACAGGTGTTTTGCCTGTAGACTACAGTTTGCCAATCTCCATTGTAGATAATGAGTGAACTGTTTACTGAGGGAAGGATGTTTAGGAATGTGGAATGATAATAGGAAATGTAAAATCTCTCTTCAACTCACTGAGAAAATCTAGCAGGGATGATAACTCTGAAAAGTTAATTACCTCATCCTGAATTAAATACTATGACACTCCCACCTGTTGCAATGTACCCTACTGGGCATTAAAGTGTTGAAGATTTACTTCCTGAATTACGGACAATGTTCTCTTACATTCCTCCTGTCACTCATTGCTTTGCTTTTGTTCTTTAGAACTACTTGGTTCTTGTCTGAGATTTAGTTAGCTATGTCTTTCCTCAATGTTGATTTTTGACAGGATGAGGGTGGGATGGCAAATGGTCTCATTATCTGAACTGGATTCTGTAAACATACTTGAAGGCAGCAGTACCTCTGCAGGTGTCAGCCAAGAAGATGACAAGCAGGCATGATGCTTTAATAGGACAAGGCTGACATGTATAACTAACTCTAGTGGGCATATCAGCACAGGCTTTACTATTTACCATGCAAAACATTGCTGATATTATTCCTGGTTAAATAGAAGCCTTCTCTTAGACGTTCTCCAAGGCTACACAAACCAGTTAGAAGTACATCTCGACCAAAGAAACTTAGCCAGTGTGCAGGTATAGAAACAAATGTATGTGAGGGTCTATGAGGGTGATGGGCCCTAGGCCTAAGTGTTATCCCAGAAAGTCCTTTTTTTTCTTTTCTTTTTTTCTGTATGGGAAGACAAGACCTCTTGGCAGAACTGCCATTTTCAATTTTGTATTGCTGACTGAAGTCTGGTTACTCTGGTAAAAGCAGGCATCCCTGGAGTTTCTGTTACTTAGGTCTGCCTAAGGTTTCACATCTAGAAGAAGCTGTTGGGAGGCTGTATCCTGGGGTTCCTGTTGACACTTCTAATGAATTTCTGTTACCTCTGCTCAGCACCTCTCATTGAAGAACATTGGGTTTTGCCATAATACTGTTTGAGGAGCTGATAGGAGAAAAAGGAAAAAAGAAATGGGAGAAGGAAGGAAGAGGTGGAGATAAGAAATTGAGAAAGCAACATGTCTTTTAAAAATAATAGCTTAATACTTGGAAGTGTATCATTGAATCATTACAACCACTCAGTAGACTGTTTTTTTTTTCTTTTTAACATTCATTTTTGAGAGTGAGAGAGCGTGAGTGGGGGAGGGGCAGAGAGAGTGGGAAACACAGAACTTGAAGCAGGCTCCAGGCTCCGAGCTGTCAGCACAGAGCCCGAGGCAGGGCTCGAACTCACAGACCACGAGATCATGACCTGAGCTGAAGTTGAACGCTCAACCTAGTCACCTAGGCACCCTGAGTTTATGGGTTTTAATTTGCATGAAAGTAGTATTGATGATAGGAGCTTAGATTGTGGTGCCAATGTCTCAGGATTGGAATCTTGGGTCCCCTACTTTATTACTTTGGACAAGTTACTTAATATATTGTTGCCTCAATTTCCTTATCTGGAAAACGGAGAAGATAACGGTGCCTATTTAAAAGGATTGTTGTAAGGGTTGAATTAGTGTAGGAAAGCACTAAATACATTGCCTGCTGTGTAGTAGACACTATATAAGTTTCACCTACTTGGGAAAAAAAAAATCTTGTTACACGGAGCTCAAGGGCAGCCTTCTGGGTTTCAACCAAGGTGAAGGATATTTCTGGATACCGAAGGAGCTGCATGTAAGGCAGATAGTCTGAACATAGAAATTTGGTCTGGAGATAGTCCCTGTGAGTTTGAAGGAAGAAATGTCGAACATGACATACGATCCCTTGGGTTATTTTTCAAATTCCCATTAGGGAGATAATAATAACAGGTTGCTGAGGTGGACCTACATTAAAGCTTTAAGGAGGCAAGTTAAAGAACCATGTATAGTCTTACGACTGTGTTGGTGCTGTGGAACGTAAGATTGTTCTATATTATAGCTTAAAAGTAGATTTCAACCCAGACAGGGGGTTGCATTTCTCCCTTCAGTATGACCACAGGTAAAATACAGAGAGGCAACACCCATGGTGTGTGATATAATAAGAAAAAATAGTAGGATTTTGTTCAAATTCCTGGCATAGACCTCTTGAAATCCTTGAAATTTCTCAAAAGGATGATAGGAACTCCTTTCAACCATACCTGAGTTTATGTTAATAAGGCACTTCTTGGTGGGTCCCTTAAATAGCTTCAGGATGGAGGCTGGTTGCCGGAAAGACCTGGCCTTGATTAGAAGCTTAGAACATTCAACTCTACCCCTCAATATCTAGAGAAGGGAGAGACTGGAGATAGAGTTCAATGACAGGTCTATTAATCATTCATGCCAACACAATAGAACTTCTATAGAAACCCCTAAAAATGAAGCTTGGGGTGGGGGGGGCTTCCAGATTAATGAACACATAAAAGTGCTAGGAGGATCGTTGACCCAGAGAGCGCATAGTAGCTCTGTACCTCTTCTATTCTCTGTCCTATGTATCTCTTCAATTGGGCTGTTTTAAGGTATATCCTTTGTAATTAACCAGTAATAGTAAATTGAAGTTTTCACGAGTTCTGTGATTAAACTATCAAACCTGAGAAATGCATGCATTTATATTAGCTGGGCAGAAATGTGAGTAGCCTGGGAAACCCATTTGCAGCTGGTATTTGAATTGGGATTAGATTTGTGGGACTGAGCTCTTAACCTGTGGAGTCTGAATTAATCCCAGGAGTAGGTATCAGAATTGAATTGTTGGACACCCAGTTAATTGGAGGAAAAATCCCAGATACTTTGTGGCAGAAGCAAGTTCAGAAAGAACCTCTCATGTGGCCAAATGAGAAATAACCATTGGTGAGTCATCCTATTGACCACAGACACAGCTGCTATGTTGAACGAGGACGTGGGCCCCTAAGAGCCTCACAGAGAGTGGAGATGGCTTAAGAGAGGTGCTTGGATATTATAATAAGGAACAAAAATAACTGCTACTTCATATTTATATGATGGAAGGTAGAGTCACAGACTGATTCAGGAGTAGCTTCTGGACTCAATATAATTAGGCTTAAAATTTTTTCATTCAGTACTAATGTTCCTCTGTTATATACCTACCATTTTGTTAAGCATTTGACAAGTCACAATGATGAGACAAAATCCTTTAGTTAGCTTATCTTGCAGAAGAGACATTAAACCAATAATGGAATAACTGAAGAACTGATAAAAGCTAAAGCTAAGGACTATGGGTTGTTGTTTTCCAAATCAGAAGCTCTCAGGGCTATATGAAGGAGATTAGATACAAAAAATAAAATGCTGTAGGATTACCTACCTACACTGTGCTGTGTGATCCTTTATCCTTCATGAAAGCTTACCATTATTTCACTCTAGGATATAGAGAGGATGGAAAGGAAGATGAGAGGTATGAAAGTTTAAAATTCTTGTTAGAAACTCCTAATACACTAACATAGGTCATAATTCAATAACCCCTACTGTGGTAGAGAGGCCCCTACTCAAGACGTTCTGGTCTGTTCTTAGGTCTTCTCCCTTAATAAAATGAAATGATGAAGAGTAATAATAATGAATGGTGGTTCCAAACACATGAAAGGATAGTTATCCACTCTAAGGGTGATTCAAAAAAGACAATACCAGGAAGCAAGAGGGATGTGACTTTTGAAGTTGGTATGAAGAGAGGAAGAATTTGTATAAGAACTTAAAATTGACACTTGGAGTTTCGATTAGGACTAAAATTGTTGGTCTTTTTTTGTTTATTAAGGTTATATTTACATTCTGAGATGGTACTAAAATGATAGATTCTGATTACCCAAACTTAATTGTCACACCTATAGAGATTGACACTTGAAGGAACTCAAATGGTTTGATTTGACTGTTCAAACTCAATTTTCAGGTTCTAAGGCCCTTCTTGACATAGTAGAGGAGTATGTGGCTGGTAGAACATTGCCAGGGCAACATTGATTTTGGGCCATGGCCTTTGAATCCACACCCTGCTTGCTCATCCTAGGATATCATTCATCTTAAGACTCACTGAGACTTTAGGACTAGCTTTTGTGGGGGTGGGGGGATGCTGTTAAACATGTGCATAGATTTTCTTACCTAAAACATTATAAAAAAAAAAGGAAGAAATGAAATAAAAGGATACTTCATTATTTTTCTATGCTTATGTGGCATGATTACATATGAATAAAGGAGTGTTCGGAGATATTACTATCCTTTGCAATACTGCATAACTAGTTAGGCAAACCTATATATATCTACTTTATACTGAGTGGTTCCAAATGGCAGTATGCATCAGAATCACCTGGGAGAGGTTTTAAAATCTGAACATACCTGAATCCAGTAAATTTGGAGTAAACCAGAATGTCTGGAGTTGTGCTCAAGCATGGGTATTTTTAATCTAGGTGATAGATACAGTCTTAGGTAATAACTCTCCTGATCCAAGGTGAATAGTAGTGTTGAATGAATGATGCTCATTTATAGCTACACAAACAGACTTAGAGAAGAAATGTGTTTTGGCTTTTAGCAAGGCAAACTTCCATGTATTTTCTGGACTTATTAGACAACATTTGGATTGTTAGGTAGAAGAATTCTGTTGGAAACATGGTAATATACTTGAAAATAAAATGTATAATAGGATAGTGTTGATTCTGATTTTCTGAAAAAAGGACAAAGCATCATCTGTTTTAGGAATCAGCTCTTTTGTATGATCCCTTCCCAAATTTCAGCCATTCCTAAATTTCATCCAAGGATTATTGGTTTTCATTTAAATAATTTACATAATTCCTATAAGCTAGTGTTTCCTATAAGCAAGTATGTACTCCATTATTGTTCAAATTTTATTAAAACAAAAGTAGTAATCCTAGCATAATCCAGAAAGTTGGTACGGTCTATTGACTACAATAGTCTCTGATTTCTGCTGTATTTTAAATACTTACCATCGGTCTGCTTTGGAGAAGATCACCCCAGATCAGTAAAGAGGCTCTTATTATTTGTACTAGAAGACTTGATAATTTAGTAACTAGTAATCTTCACAAAAACAACTTGTTAAACACTTTTGTACAGGCATATCTAGGAAATGGAACCTCTATTTTAACTGATGTTTCTGTTAACATCAGAGGGGCGAGACTGTAACTGGTCAGCCAGATTCTTGACTTGGCTTAGGTCAAGTAAGTCAGGCCCTTATTTGTGAATCTAATGAAGGATCTACATACTGTGTTCTTAATTAAATTGTCTCTCTACTCCTTGAATGCAGTTTTCAAGCTGCTGAATTGTGCACCTGTAGCAATTTTTGGCTGATTTTCAAGAAAGCCCAGGAAATGAGAAATTACAGAGTAATGTGCCTGCATAAAAGTTTAACAACATGGCCCCATGTAGTCTTTGCATTAAACACATCAGAAATTAAAGAAAATGAAGATGTATAAAAGAGCAAATGGTAAATTGCATTGCTCTCAGCATGTATGGAGAATAGGGGTTGAACAGTTATTTGCTTACTAATTCCATATATGGATAGAACCTGATTTATTTCCTACCACTTTCTAAAAGCCTGATACTAGGTGTCTGGAATAATTATGTTCTGGTTTTTATAAAAACAAAAACCATTGATCATTATTTAATAATGAAATCTGAGCAAATAATTCAAACATCAGTGCTCTCAATCAACAGATCATCTAAGCGAACAGATAATTGTCCTGTGTGTTGTTGCAGGGAAATGTGTGGGAAAGTGGGACAGTTAAGCACTCTGTAGTCAAAAGTCTAGTGTCTGCCTAGATAGTGTGACTTCTAAGTTAGGTGAAGATTTGTACTGTCATAAAAGTAGATGTTTCTATATATAGGGATTGAGATAAGATAAACTACATGTTAATGCAGAAAGTGGTTTTCTAACTTCATTATTCTATCTTGGCACCTCCAGCAGAATAACATCAATAGATGTTAAAATTAGAGGGCAAATATTGTTGAAAACAAGAAACTAACATTATTTTGAAATATCCTTTCCTAGATAACTATTTGTTTTCATTTAATCCCATACTTGAAGATGTATTACAAAGCTGTAATCGTCAACATGGTATGGTACTGACACAACAACAGAAGCTTAGATCAATGGAACAGAATAGAGAACACAGAAATAGACCCACAAATGTATAGCCAACTAATTTTTGACAAAGCAGGAAGGAATATCCAATGGAATACAGACGGTCTGTTCGTCAAATGGTATTGGGAAAATTGGAGAGTGACAGGCAGAAAAATGAACCTGTACCACTTGCTTACACCATACACAAAACTAAATTCAAAATAGATGAGAGACCTAAATGTAAGACAGGAAGCTATCAAAATCCTAGAGGAGAAAGCAGGCAAAAACCTTGTTGACCTTGGCCACAGCACCTTCTTACTGAAAATGTCTTTGGAGGCAAAGGAAACAAAAGCAAAAATGAAGGGACCTCATCAAGATAAAAAGCTTTTGCACAGCGAAGGAAACAATCAGCAAAACTAAAAGGCAACCGACAGAATGGGAGAAGATTTTTGCAAATGACATATCAGATAAAGGGTTAGTATCCAAAATCTAGAAAGAACTTATCAAACTCAACACCCAAAAACCAATCCAGTGAAGAAATGTGCAAAAGACATGAATAGACACTTTTCCAAAAAGACACCCAGATGACTAACACATGAGAAAAAGCTCACCCTCACCCAATAGGGAAATAAAACTCAAAACCACAATGAGATACCATCTCACACCTGTCAGAATGGCTGACATTAACAACTCAGACAACAACAGATGTTGGCGAGGATGTGGAGAAAGAGGATCTCTTTTGCATTGGTGGGAATGCAAACTGGAAAACTGCTGTTTTCAATAATGTCTGTACCATATTACATTTCCACCACTAGTGTATAAGGCTTCCCTTTTCTCTACATCCTTCTTAGCATTTACCTCTTTTTGATACTAACCTTTCTAACAGGTGTGAGGTGATTGCTCATTATGGTTTTGTTTTGTATCTTCCTAACAATGAGTGATGTTGAGCATCTTTTCATGTTGGCCATTTTCATATATTCTTTGGACAAATGACAATTGGGGTTCTACACTTATTTCTTAATGGATTCTTTCCTTTGATGTTACTGAGTTGTATAAGTTCGTCATATATTTAGGATATTAACTCCATAGCAGATAAACATTTTGTGAATATTGTCTTCCATTCTGTAGGATGCCTTTTCAACTTGTTTTATTGTACAGAGCTCTTTAAAGTAATCCCACTTATTTTAGTTTCTGTTGCCTGTGCTTTTGGTGTCTTTTCCAAGAAATCCTTGACAAGGCTAATGTTAAGAAATGTTTCCTTTTGGTTTTTGTGTGTTGCAATCTCAGGTCTCACATTTAAGTGATCCATTTTAAGTTAATTTTTGTGAGTAATGGAAGATGTGAGGGTTCAGTTTCATTCCTCTCCCTGCAGATACCCACCTTGCCCAGCACGATATTTTGAAGAGACTGTTCAGTCCCATTGTGATTTTTTTTTCAACCTTGTAAAAATTAGTTAACCTGATATTTGTAGATTTATGTGTGGGATTTCTATTCCACTGACCTATGTGCCAGTTTTAATGCCAGTACTGTACTGTTGTAATTACTAGGCCTTTATAATATGGTTTGAAATACGGTAGTGTGATGCCTCTGTCTTTGCCCTTCTTTCTCAGGATTGCTTTGATTATTCAAAGTTTTTGTGGTTCTGAAAACATTTTATTTATTTATTTATTTATTTATTTATTTATTTATTTATTTTTATTTATTTTTTTTCAATACATGAAATTTATTGTCAAATTGGTTTCCATACAACACCCAGTGCTCATCCCAAAAGGTGCCCTCCTCGATACCCATCACCCACCCTCCCTCCCACCCCCCATCAACCCTCAGTTTTTAAGAGTCTCTTATGCTTTGGCTCTCTCCCACTCTAACCTATTTTTTTTTTCTTTCCCTCCCACATGGGTTTCTGTTAAGTTTCTCCTGAAAACATTTTAGTAAAACGTTTTTCTATTAAAAAAAAATTGCCATTGGGATTGCATTGAATCTGTGTAGTTCACTTTGCGTAATATAGATGATTTACAGTGTTGTTCCAATCCAAGAACACAAGAATATCTTTCCATTTATTTGTGTTGTCTTCAGTCTTTTATCAGTGTCCTATAGTTGTATCATGCAGATCTTTCCCCTCCTTGGTTAAATTTATTTCTAAATATTTTATTGACTTTGCTATTGTAAATGAGATTGCTTTCTTAGTTTCTCTTTCAAATACTGTATAGAAATGCAGCTGATTTCTATATGGTAATTTTTATATCCTGTAACTTCACTGAATGCATTTATTTATTTTTAGTGGAATTATTAGGATTTTTTTTTTTAATTTTAAGATGATTTATGCATTTTGAGAGGGACAATGTGAGCGGGGAGGGGGGGGAGGGGCGGGGGGGTGGAGAGAGCAACCCAAGCAAGCTCTGTACTGCTGGCACAGAGCCTGATGTGTGGCTCAAAACTCTTGAAACTGAGATCATGACCTGCACCAAAACTGAGAGTCAGATGGTTAATGAATGAAACACCCAGGCACCCCTAGGATTTTCTATATATAAGATCATGTCAGCTGCAAACAGATAATTTTACTTATTTTCTGATACAGATGCCTTCTTTTTTTTCTTGCCCAATTGGTCTCGCTAGGACTTCAGGACTCTGGTGAATAGAAGTGACAAGGTGGGCATCCCTGTCTTGTTGATCTTAGAGGAAAGGATTTTAAATTTGAACCACTGGGCATGATGTTACCTGTGGACTTACTGTATATAACCTGTGTTATACTGGGGAATGTTCCTTCTATACCTCATTTGTTGAATTTACCTCGAGTGTTTTTTTTTTTCCTACATCTATTAAGATGATCATGGCAGCTTTTATTTTATTAATGTATATATGACATTTATTTTTTTTTTAATTTTTTGATGTTTACTTATTTTTGAGACAAAGAGACAGGCCATGAGAGAGAGGGAGACCAGAGTCTGAAGCAGGATCCAGGCTCTGAGCTGTCAGCACAGAGTCTGATATGGGGCTCAAACTCATGAACCTGGAGATCATGTCCTGAGCTGAAGTTGGATGCTTAACTGACTGAGCTACCCAGGTGCTCCATTTATCACATTTGTTGATTTGTATATGTTGAATCATATTTACATCCTCACGATACATCCCACTTGATCATGATGGATTCTTTAAATGTACTATTGAATTCAGCTTGCTAGTATATGGATATTATCCATTTTTCTTTAACTGGTTCCTTTTTTCTTTTCAAATACAATTAATGTACTGTATTATATTAGCTTTAGGTCGATAAAAACAAATACCATATGATTTCACTTGTGGAACTTAAGGAAATGGACAAAGACAACAACAAAAACAAACCTTCAAATACTGAGAACAAACAAGTGGTTTCCAGAGGGGTTGTGGCTGGAGGGGAATGGGATGGGCTAAATAGATAAAGGGAATTAAGAGGTACAAACTTCTGGTTTCAAAATAAGTGTCACTGAGATGAAAAGCATAGGGAATATAGTAATACTGAAAAAAAATAATTTGCTGATATTTTGTTGAGAATTAGATAACTTAGGGAAAACTCAACCTTGTAATGGGGACATAAGCCTGTGATCATCTTAAGCAATTAAACTTAGCATCCTTAATAGTGGGACAATGGCCATCATGTACATCCTGATTAAATGAAATAAACACCTAATATTGCCTCTAATGTTTTTATAAAAAAAATTGGCTGAATTTATTAATGAACCTTCAATCAGACAAATTATGTAGGATATTCTATAAGATCGTCCTGGCTCTGGCTTAAAAAAAAAGCCATTAAAAAAAGGCCAAAGGACAATTCTATATTAAAGAAAAAAGAAGAAAAAAAAAAACCACACAAGCAAACTCATTCCCTGAATCCTGTTTAGATCCTGGGGGGGGGGGGGGGAGCGGGGTGGAGAACAAACTTGAAAAACAAATTTCATATTCAGAAACAAAACAAAATATTTAGGAATATTTTGGGAATTGTTGAAATTTAGGTAATACTTAGGAGTCATTGAATTTAGTCTCTGTCTCCCTTTATTATTTAGAGAGCACATTGATGCACACCAGCCAAGAAGAGACAGAGAAAGGGAGGGAGAGAATCTTAATCAAGCTTCATGCTCAGCATAGAGACTAAGGAGGGCACCTTCTCAGAACCCTGAGATCATGACCTGAGCTGAAATCAAGAGTCAGGATGCTTAACTGACTGACTTGAACACTCACATTCTCTAAATAAATTTAAAAAAGAAGGGAAGTCTGAAGTTAACTTAAAAGTGGATCAGGAAAACAAACAAACCCACCACAGGTAAGCGTATAAGAGTGAGCAAGAGAGAATGAAAATATATTCCCAATTGTCGCAGATTTTGAGTCTGGAATTCGCTCTTGTCCAGCAAGAGAGAAATGCAAAATTAAATGTGAGAGCGGCTAATGTCTGGGAGGAGACAAGAGTCCTGAGGAAGGGTCCTTGCTCCATTTTTATTAGGATCAGAAGGCTTACAAACGTGATGGGTGTGCAGAAAGAAACTGTGAAAACAGTGAACATAAACTCCTGTGTGAGAGAAAGGGGGTTTCAAAGATAGATGGTGTTAGGGATTTGGGTCAATACAAAACAAAATCCTAGCACTGAGCAGATGGTTATTTCTGACAGGAGGTACTGTGTCTGTTTATCTTAACTTGCCTGGGGTATAAGACAGAGCATGCTACCTCAGGGTCCACAGGGCACCTTTCTTTTGCTAATTAGCTCTGCTCTGGGCAATTCCACCCTGCTACAGAAGTCTATAACCTTGTTATCCTGTTTACCTATTCTGGACCTTCCATCCAGTGAAAGAAGCTTGGGGCTTTTGTACTATGTTGGGGATGCTTTTGCCCTGTTTACCTAATTGTGGATGCTTTCATCCTAAGCCTTGTTAACCCATTGGTGCTCAGGGAATTCCTAAACTTACTTCCCACACCCAAAAATGTTAAGGATTAGTGAATCTACTTGAAAGTTATATGGGGTCATGTGCTATTCTTCCAACTCCCTTGTAGCTTTGGAAATATTCAAAATAAAGAGAAAGATCTTAAAACGTTCATAAAAATCTAAATGAGAAAGAAACTGACTTCAATAATCTAAGTTACTGTAAATAAAAATGGAATTACTTATATTTGAACAGTTAAAGAACATTTTATAAGGATGATATTTTGAACCTATAAGCATTGTTTACTCACCTGTGGATTCACAGACCTCTTAAAATACCTCTACTCCTACTTCTTTATGGTCAACTTTTAGGTCTGTGTTTCCTTGGGAAAGAAGTTTCTGATCAGCAGAGGTTAGTTTCCTTTTAATCAAAGCCAGTCTGATAGACCTTTGTGCCTAGTGGAAAGGCAGTCTTCATTTCAAAAATAAAAATTACACCTTACTGCAGCTGTTTTGTGGGCTGTTGCTCATTCTTAGGCTAATGATGTTTATTTCTGTATTGCTGCAATGGCTGCTCTGCCTGTGATCTGTCCAATGAACATTTCCAGTTCTAAGAAAAACACCACATCTCTTTAGTTCTGTCTAAATTGAAAATTGGTTTATTTTCTGTGGATATCCTGTTTGCTCTCAAACTTCTTGAACTTTTATGTTATTGAGGCACTTTTTACTTTGCTTTGTAACCACTTCTTGAGCCCCTGTTTTATGCATGGTTGTGTACTAAGCATGGATATGACTAAGTTTAGTTTTCAATAAAATGGCAACTCCAGGAAGGGGAGTTATTTAAAAAGCATGATTGTAAATTCAGATAAAAAAACAAAAACAAAACCCTGGTCTGAAATAAAGTATTTAAAGAACTTTATTTGATAAAATCACCGTAAAATGAAAGAATTGTATAAAACACATATGTAACTTAGTGAATTAAGGCAAATACATTTATAAATCACCCATATGAAGAAATAAAATTTTTTGCAGTCACCTTAGAAGCCTTTGAGTCTTTATATTTGCAATTCCTTATTCTACTCAAAATCTTAGACTTCTAAAAAAGTAACCACTATACTGACATTTAAAGTAATTACGTTTTTGCTTTTCTTTGTCTTACCACCAAAGTGTGCAACTTTGATGCCCTTTGGTACCCTCCCTCCCTGTCTTTGTTCCTTTATAGTGCTTCTACAGTAGAGTATAATATAGTCCCTTTATGGTCTCCATAATGTACAGGTTTTTCTTCTCTCTCTCCTCTTTCCGTCTTTTCCCTTGAAATGATTTTTGCTGAAGAAACTCAGATATTTGATCTGTATGTAGAGTTTCTCCTGCTCTTGATTATGCTAGTTGCATGCCCCACATGTGGTTTTAGCCTGTTCCTCTGTCCTCTTTGTTTCATGTAGATTGATAACTGGATATAGAAATTTAATTACGTGTGAATTTTTTGGCAACACTATTCCATGGGTAGGACACGTTCTTGACTGATGGTGGCAGCCATTTGTGCACATTGCTCAGGTACAGTCATTCATTAAGATAACAGGTTGTGGCTCATTTTCTATGTTTCCTGTACCTAATACAGCATAATCAGCCATTCACCAGGGGTTCCTGGTATTTTTTAGGGGGAAATGGTTTTCAAGACCCTAACCTCAGTGCCAGGGCTTTTCCTTGCTACTGGGCTGGTTGTTGTCCATTTGAGTGGATGGTTAGGAAGAAAAATCCCAAAAGCATAAATACATTATATGAAGAGAAATATGTAGACATTAAATTTCATGACTATAGGGTTTCTGTTCAGTAGTTCGTATCTAAAATCTGAATCTTTGTCCCAGATCAAGAATTTTGCTTCTCAAGGAGATAGGATGATTGAATTAGAATATCATATAATTATTCTATTACTTTATTCTGCATCATTTAGACAGCAGGCTCTAAGAATTACACAGGACTACTGTTATGGCCCATGTAAAAATGGTTTAACATTTCTTTATGCACATGTTTCCTCAGTATTTCCCATTAAAAAACTTCACAATTTCTTTATTATAGTATAGTGATATTATCACACTTTTAACCATTACTGTGTCCTAGCTCTACAAGTAAGGGCATATTAATGCTCATCTCTTGTCCATAGGTCAATGTTTCTCTAGTAATTTGGATATTAAACTTGTTCTCTAGTAGATCCCTCAGGAAAATCATGGGAAAAAATACTACCTGAGTTGTTATGTTTTGATACCAGGTTGATTTAGTCCTCGTATTAACAAGTTATTTTGACTAGATATAAAAATCCTTGGCTTACATTTTCTTTCCTTGATAACTCAAATGTCTTACTATATTTTCTGATGGTATAAAACACTGCTATTTATTGAAAGGTCAGATAAAAATAGGATTTCTTTGGAAGTAATACACCCTTTTCTTAGTCTCTTTTTTTCCCCCATTTCACTAGAATTTTGCCAGGTATTGGTAGTTTCTATTTAGGTATCCTATTTGTTTCAAAATTCAGTCTGAGTATACAGTTTCAATTTTTTAATTAAGGAAAAAGTTGTATCAATTCATATACTGTATTCTATTTCCTCAATTTGATTTTTATCTTTAAGCACTTATATTTATGTATCTTCTCTACCTACCTTTTGATATTGGTCCCTTAGTCTCAAATCTTTGTTTCTGCCTCTTAAAAAAATACTTTGTTTTTAAAAATAGTGTATGTTTCTCAGCAAAGCTGAGCAGAAAGCAGAGTTCTCAGGTTGCCCCTGCCACTCCCACACGCAGCCTTTCCATTCATCAGCATGCCTACATCAGGCTACATTTGTTAAAATTAAGGAACCTACGTTGATACATGATTGTTAACCAAAGTCCATAATTGACATGAGGGTTTACTCCAGTGTTGCACATCCTATGTGTTTTGACAAATGAATCCACCATTGTAGTATCATACAGAATAATTTCACTGCGCTAAAAATGCGGTTTTCTGCCTATTCATCACTCCCTCACCCCAACCTCTGTTGGGTCGTTGAGTGTCTTTCTTAGTGTCTTTATGGTTTTGTTTTTTCAAGAATGTCATATAGTTGAAATCATACAGCATGTAGTCTTTCAGATTGCCTTACTGCACTTAGTATTATGCATTGAAGATTCCTCCTTGTCTTTTCATGGCTTGATAGCTCATTTTCTTTTTCTTTTTTTTCTTTTTAGTTTTCAATAATCTGTCGTCTAGAAGTACTGTAGTCTATCCATTCACCTACTAACCTCTAGGTTGCTTCCAAGTTTTGGCAATTATGAATGAGACCACTATTAACATTACTAAGATCCAGCTTCTGCAGGTTTTGGTGTGGATGCAAGTTTTTTACTCAATAGGGTAAATACTTAAAGCAGTGCAGTGGGTGGATGATTGGGTGAGAGTCTTTGTTGTGAGGAACGATCACCTAAAGTGGCTGTCCTTCCTGCCACTCTACATTCTCGCTAGCATTTAGTTTCATTAGTGTTTGGGACTTTCATCATCCTGATAGGTGTGTAGTAGCATCTAATTCCTACTGAAATTTCTTCAAGATGTTTACAATTTCCTTTCCTCTTACCTTCTATGTCTCCGATGTCTACTTTTCCCCACTTTATTCTAGTTGAGTGTTCTCTTCTAAAATTACTCTTGTATTTCTATTTCTCTTCTGAATTCTGTTAACCTCGTTTCTCTAATTCTGATTTATGTTAATCTTATTTTAAGTATATTTGACTCATTTTGAAATATTAGAGTTTCCAGATGATTTTTTGGAGATGGCTTTATAGAATGCTTTTATTCTGGTAGTTTAGCAAAGGGATCCCAAGAAGGTCTCCTGTGAGCCTCAGTTTTCCTAGTTATAAATGAGGAGGATATTATTAATCTTTTTGTGGCTAACTCCAAATACTGGACCAAATGATTCTATAAATAAAATACTTTTAAATGTACAGATTTTTGCCCAAGTACCCTCCAAGTCACGTGGCAAATCCTCTGAAGCTGTCTCCTGGTATATAATCATGATGACCTCAGTTCTACAGAAGATGACAATTAATTTTTCTTACTATGAAAGGAGGTTGACCTCTTGCTCTTTTCTATTGCTTAGTTTTACATGACATTTTCTTAAACTTTTATTATTTTTAAAATTTTTAAATTTTTGAGAGAGACAGAGACAGCATGAGTGGGGGAAGGGTAGAGAGAGAAGGAGACAGAGAATCCCAAGCAGGCTGCACACCCTGAGCGTGGAGGAGCTGTACACAGGGCTGGCACCCACAAAACCATGAGATTATGAAAGCCCAAACCAAGAGTCGGATGCTTAACTTACTGAACCACCCAGGTGCCCCTGAAATTTTCTTAACGTTTAGAGGGAGTTTTCTGACTTGACACTCGAAAGGTAGGTCTTGTATTGTTCTGTGTAATGTTAAAATACCTGCTTTACTTTGAGACCTCTTGGCTCTCTTCCTATGTCCAACTAACATGTGAGCCACCCTTTTTTCCTTTTTCTCTTTGAAGTGTTACTCCTAGCACTTTATTCTCAGTGTGGGGCTTCTATTGCAAGGGAGCTTGGCAGCTGGTTTTGAGAGTTAATAATGAACAGACTGCTCCAGTCTCTCCACAGCCAATTGCAAGGTTCATCACACTGACCCACTACTAGTGTATGAAAAACCCAGTAAGTTCTAGCTGCCGTTCTCACACTGGCCCTCTGAAATGTCTAGTGACTTCCTCTTGGCTATTTTAGGATGATAAGGACTGTGGGATCCCTAGTTGTTTAGTCTTTCTCTGGTGTGGATGCTATGCATGTTATAGCTATTAAGTTTATCCACACCTTCATGGGGTGCATGAAGATACTTTGTCACTTAAGTTTGTTGAATACATGGGTCGTCTGCTTTTCCAACTTTCAATCTGCTTTGTATAGTGGGATTAAAAGAGATTGAAAAACTAAGCTGCCACTGCCACCATCTTCCCTGAATCAAGCTTTATTATTATTATATGTTCAAGAATATATAACAAAAGTAGTGGATAGTTGAGTCATTCATGGAATTAGATTCAACACACGGATGATTTCATAACATTTTTTTATGGTATAGGAGTATGTAAAAATTTCTTGGAATTAGAACTGATTATATAGCAGTATGATCCATGGACTCCTATGAAACTGGCTGAGTTTCATAAAATACTGGCTTCTGTCTCCATTCACTCCTCCAACTTTAGCCTTCTATTCTTCTCAAAGAAGAGTAAAGTGGCAATTCTCTATCTAGGACCACTATTACAGTAATTTTCCTTTCCAAAATCATAAATCCTACTCTATTTGCTAATTGGCTTTCCTTGGGGGATATGTTTTTGTTTTTTTTTGAAAAACAGATACTTTTAATTTTTTATAGGAAAATAGTCTTTGACTGTATAAGCAATATGGAATCCTAAACTTTTTACTTTTTTGGAGACGACTTTGTTGAACCATAGAGGCCTTAATGCCAGTATGAAAGTGGCTTATGAAATAGCATAAGGAAAACAGGGAGCAAAAAGGTAGAAAGCTGGAAAAGTTAGCTTTAAGCCATACTTTTAAATACACATACAGTTTTCTAGATCAGACACTAAAAAAAAATCCTGCATTCATATCTTTGGCCCGTTTCTACAGTGTACATTTAGTGTCCAGATATAGCTTGGTCTTTAGTTTTGTCCTCTACATAAAAGACGAGGTCTTCTTGAAGGTATTTGATATTTGCTGCTTTACAGCTGTAGGGAAAAAAACAAAACAAAACAGGATAGGTCTGGAATATTCTGTTGTCAGAAAGCAAGAATGCTTTCAAAGATATAAGGGGCTATAAAATCTATGAATTCCTAATACACACGAAGTAAAAAGTTAGTATGCAGAGGGTGGTCATATAAAAGAAGCTTTTGTATGTGGATGCTTTTTAAAAAATGGGTTTTTACAGTAGAGTATATTTGGTATTTGGCTTCTATTACAAATATGCATACATAGACTTGTTTCTTTGTAAGCAGGAGACAAATCCTGTGTAAAGTAGGAACTCTATCAAGAACGAGATGTAGTGATGCACTTTTGTGGTTATTTATATAAAAGAACCTACTGTAATGGGTTGTAACATGTACTACTACAAAAGGTAATCAGACCTGTTGGTCAGTATAATGGATATTTCATAAGTGGCTTCCAGTAAAACAACCTAATCTCTCATCTTTAAGCCTAATAACCCAGGAGGTGAGCTGTTTATAGAGATTAAATTTTAGATGTCTCCAGTAATTAAAATAAAACTGGTAAAATATATACTTAAAATGTCAGTAGTTTTAGGTTCATACATCATAAGGACAGAATAGTAATGAGAAACAAAAGTTTAGGAAAATATCATTTCCAGACAGTCACCAAGTCAAAAAAAAAAACACATTTATTATATAAGATGATTCAACTTACCATATTCAGTGTCTCTTGATTGAATCACTGTGGACCTTTGAGTCACAACTGAGGTTCCAACCAGGGTCACCTAGCCAGCAACTCAGAATCTGCAACCTTGATGGGTATAAGATCAATCTTTTTCCTTTGTGTTTGGTAAGACGAAGAACTCCTAAGAGTATCTAAAAATAGGAGCCCTAGCAAGGTGTCAAAATAAAGGTAGGAATAAGAGACAAAGTTAAACATGTTTCAGTATTTTGATAACTAGATTTAGTGTATTGTAAATTTTGTAATCCTTTTACTTGTATATGACTTGACTGCTGTTTTAGATGCTTAATACAGTCAAAGGAATCAACCATACTCAACTTGTAATTACAGTTTAAATTGAGAGGATTTAATCAAAGTTATAATCGATGTCTAAGTCCTCCATAAATCTTCAAGTTTTTAATCAGATAAAAGTTTAATAGACTAATATTAAAAGACCATAGTAATGTATATTCCTTTCCTTGAATTAAAAACCCATTAGTCATAATTATTGGTTCTCTGTAAGGAAGTTTTTAATTTAAAACCAATTTTTTCTCATATATATATAACTTGCCTTTCAAATTCCCTTTTCCCTGCATTTAAGTAGCTACACTAGGGAAACACAACCAGCCATAAGACTCACTGCGTTGTGATCTATCATTGTGTCCACCACCATGCGTTGGCCTTCTATTTGAGTCATGGCTGAAATGAGAGCAGAGGAGAATCAAACACAGTGAACAAGTTGGTTATGTAGGTATTGAATTTGCAGAATTCTGCCTCTCTGCTTTGTTCACGGGGTTTGAGACAATGGCTTGAAGAAGAGAAAAGGGAGGCATAGAATATTTTTGAGGTATCTGTAGTAGACATTTACTGTTTTTGTCTTACCCTGCTCCTTCTTTTGGGGGAGATATTGTTGCCATTTCACCTGTGTGCTTTTGGTGGCAGTTGGAATGATAGCTCTTATTTCCTCTCTCCAGAGACAAGCATGTGTCACATAAAGTGTCCGACTTGTACACTCTCTTGGTCATTGAATCATTGAATGATTCAAAACTTCTTTGGAGTTTTTTTTTTATAATGGAGTTGAAGGAGAAGATGTCCAACGCTTAAACTCTAGTTTTGATTTGAAAAGTATGTTTCCAAAGGTGACAATATCCATGATCTCTGATTCATAAAAGAGCTCATCCAAGGTTGAATGGTGGAATTAGGAGGATTCTTTTAGAGAAGAAAGCTTTTAGAGAGCTGCACAGGCAAGATGCTTACAGTGTGGGAGCCTCGGCTCCTAGCATCTCCAGTCTTAGGAGCTAGCCTGGTTTTTATTATCACCTGCTCCAGTTTGGGAAGTATCAGTTATTACTTTCAAATCCACTGGTTTTTGTCTGAATGTGTAATAATGAATCTGGACTGTGTAGAAGTAACTTCTGATTTACCAACTGGCTTGATGTTAAGCTCTGCCAGTAGGTGGTGCTGTAGGGAGATAGCAAGGTGGGAGAAGGAACCCCCCCCCCCCCACAGGGGGGTGGGGTGGGGCTTTGAGTTTGCTGTCAGTTGCTAGGGGACCGGTGGGTCCTGGCAACCCTTGCCACAGCAGCAACCAGCTTTCCTGGTTCTGGCAAGTAACCTGGAGCCTGTTGCCTCTTCACCTTGATTGATGGCAGCATATTTCTGCAGCAGCCAGTTTCTCCTCAAATGTCAGAATGCTCATCCTGTGGTAGACCCCCTCTTTTGCATCTCCACAACCCTTATTCACTTTTTCTCTGCCTTATGGTGGCAGCCACTTAGTGAAGTTGCTACCCCCTTGGACCTAAAAGTTTTTACAACTTTTAAATAATTAACTACCTTTTACCTAGTTAACCTTTGTATTAATATTTTCCTTGTTCAAATTACTGGCATGGTTCTGTCTTCTAATTAGATCCCAATGGATCTAGAGAGTTTCCTAAGACTGTTACTTTCTAATAAATATTAATCTTGCCTGAGGGAACTCGGTTTGGGTTCCTGTCACTTAAAAGAGAGTCCTGACTAATCTTGCCTTACACCAGCCTTTGAGAGCTATTCTTTGGATTGATTTGTTAAGTTATCATGCATTAAAACATCATTTAATCATTCAAAGTATGTGAGGCGCTGGGTAAGCACTGTATTAAAGACTTGGGGTACAAAGATGAGTATGCTAAACTACTCAAGGTAGTAGACAATCAAGTAAACAAGAAGTTGTGACTGTCCATGTTTGTCCTGTATGGCAGAGGGGAGATTGACACTGGGAGCCACTGATGATGGTGTCCAGCACAGCAACATTGCTGGCCAGTCATGCCTATGTAAATTTTCCTGTTCCCTTAGAATAAAGGGAACCATAAAGCCAGCAGAGGATCAGATGGCCAGTTCAGCTGCTGCTTGACTCAGGCTATGTGATGGTATTTCCAAACTGTGGTGCTCGGTCTAGGGGACAAGGAGATCATGAATCCGTGTTCTCTCCATACTTTTCAGGATCTAAGCTCTTCTCAGGTGCCAGAGTTGGGTTTTTTTTTTTTTTTCCTCTCTCCACAGCTCAATAGTATGTTCTAGTATTAGCCGCTTCTTCCCTTTGCTCAGCCTGATGGGTCAGGTGTCAAGTGGGTTAGGGTACAGTTGTAGACTGGTGGCAACTTAGGATGCCCCTATCACTTCCCAAGTAGGCCACACCGAGTAGGGATTGTCTAGAGTTTAAAATTCTTGCGGCTGTTACATGTGCTTGTGGTCTGTGATCTCTCATAGTTGATAACTGAAATGAAATGGAGTCCAAGCAACAGGGGAGAGTCACTCACACCCTGTTGTTTAATTGCCACACTAAGATGAAATTTCGCAGACCTCCCAGATAGAAGAGTCAGTGGAAAAAAAGAGAAACATCATTTTGTTGGAATTGCAGATAAAGTTCATCTGTCCTCTACTCCCCACTGCTGTCCTGAGTTTGCCAAAGGCAGCTTCCCTCAAAAAGAACAGCTCCATCTCATGACTTGGCTGTCTCACTATGTGTTGGTCCACAATGATGACAGTGTATTCTGTACAGCGATCTTTTTCAGTCAAGTAGTTAAATGTTTATCTCACCTTTTGGTTCTGCCAGAAGCCTCAGGATAATAAGGATGTGAAATATCCATTGAATGCCATGCCCGTTTACCACTGTTGAGTCCCTTCTTCCATGAAACAATATCACTGTCTTACTGTAAAAGGCCCAGATGCCCCCAAACATGGTATAGTTGGGTCTGCGGTGCTACTGTGTGGTCATGGCTGGAGTAATTGTTGATGGCTTCTGGACAACACTGGTAGAATAAGATAGAAGTGGATTGAGGTACTCTGTTCACCAGGAATGGGCAGAGGCTTTGAGCTATGCACCCTCCCTGGGAAATGAGATTGACAGTTGCCTCTGGAGACAGAACTCTTAGACTCACCCCAAGTCCCTCTTTTTGTTAAGGGCTGTCAAATAGGGCAGGGTGCATGGTCAGGCAACATGGAGATACTGAAGGAATAGTTGGTTCTAAGGGAGCTACCCAGCTCCCACCTTCTTAATTTTTCCTTTGGAACAACATCGATCTCCAAAGAGGAATCAGGTTCCATAGAGGCACTTTTGTGAAACATGACATTGTTTTAGCCAAATGATCTGTATATGTTGGAATAGTGGTGTCAGATACGAGCTGGCCTAGGTGCTGCCATTCACCTAAGAGAATAACATCTCTAATTCCCTCATCACAGAAATACACTAGCCATGTCCCTAACAGATCCTAAATTTGTTGATGAAAGTGGTTCTGCATTTTCCTCCCCTTCTCTCACTGTGGGTCTACATCTTATTAGTTTGTATTGGAATACGGTGCTCGGCAGGGGTGGTTCTGGTAGGTGTTAAAACAAGGTATGGCCGTGCTTTCTTTGTTGACAGGGGCCCAGGGTGCTTTCTTAATGCATTATCCCACAGAGCAAGAATACAATGGCACTTGGTTAGACAGCTTGTTTCAATCCTACTTCTCACCATTCATTGGCTCAACTCTTTTTAGCAACTGGCACAGTGAGAGATCATTGCTTCCCTTCACCCCCAGCCCATCGCTTGGATGGGAGCCTTTGCCGCTAGTCCCTGGGAGTTTTCTTATATCTTAGAACCTGGCCCATGAGGCTCTTGCCTTTTCTTTTCTAAATATCATTGTCTTGGCACCCAGTTGGCTGCTGCAGAAGAATCCCAACCCTATAGCTATATCATAACTTAAGGCCAAAAAAAAAAAACAAAAAAAAAACCAGTAGAACACAATGGATCAAAACAAGACTGTTGACTGTTGACAGTACATCAGAGTAGGGGCATCTGTATAGTAGTGGTAGTTTCATAAGCAGCAAACAGAACCATCTCGTGTGTGGGAAACGCATAGTAGTCAACTGTGTTCACCTTAACTGTGTGACTGACTATAGAAATTATGACAGGACAGTCGGGCCTTGCAGTTTGGCAGCCTCGACAGGGACATGTGGGAAGGAGCACTCAAGGCCTATAGCAGATTGCCTCTCCTAATGGTTATATGTCTATGTTTTTAGGACCATCTGTATTTACAAATTAGAAGTGATTAAATTTTAGAGGGCTTTTCTGTGAATAGAGGTGTAGCTTCATGTGATGGTCCCTAAATTGGCGGTTACTAAGAACATACCCGTGTTGATAAGTAGGTTGTGCAGAGGAAGTTTGAGATAGTTAAGGAAATCTTTCTCCTATTCTTTTACTATCCTTCCCGCATGCCTGATGACAATTGTAAAAAGATAAGCTGATTTTAAATCTCTGTTGATCTGAGAAGCATGGTTGTAGGTATGCTGTTACTTGGATCATTGCAGTATTACTCAGCTAACTTGCTTCTAGATGGGCTGTTAAACAAACTTGGGTCTAATCTTGAGGTACCTCAGAGGACAGCCACTCGTTGGTTATGGCTTTGATATTCTCTTCAAAGGAAGTGTACAAACTTCCAATCAGAACATTCAAAGCTCTCTATAAAGGTTAATCACACGTGTGGTTGCTGCCCTTTCGAGTAGCAAAGGGAGAGAACGCTCTATCCTGAAAATTTGTTTCAGTTCCTTTATTCATGACACTGCCTAGATCTCTATTGTATACTCATCTATTTTTCATTTCCTCAGTTGTTCCTTTAACATCTAGCACATGGTCCAATTCGTGACAACAAACAGGAAAGTAGCTTGCTTAGCACAGTAAGTTTACATATCTGGAACTTAACATTACCTTTCAACTCTGCCTTTACTTGCCACTAGAAGGCAAAGTTTCTATGAGTTGCATATTGTATTTACCACATGGATTGCTTACCATGGTAGTTTGTATAGAGTGATAAATATGTACTCAGTGGCGGATGGATTTTTTTTTTCAATAATGGAGGAATTTCAGGTGAGATAACTGTGTTTAAATTCAAGTTACTTAACATAAAGTGTAGTCTTGCCTTCAGGAGTAGAACCGAGAGATTCATCTCGTACATAAGTAATTCAGGGCTCATCCCCAGAAGAGCGCTCCTTAATGCCCATCACCTTCTTACTTGACATGTCTCCAGAGGCAAGGGAAATAAAAGGAAAAATGAACTATTGGGACCTCATCAAGATAAAAAGCCTCTGTGCAGCAAAGGAAACCATCAACAAAACTAAAAGGCAACTGGCGAAACGGGAGAAGACATTTGCAAATGGCATATTAGATAAAGGGTTAGTATCCAAAATCTATAAAGCACTTACCAAACTATGTGTGTCTTGATAAGTTCATCCTAAATGCAATCTGCTTTAAGCGTATTCTAGGATAATTTTTGATAGTTCCTTTAGTGGATTTCACTATGGTAGTTTTGCAGATGATAGACTTGTCAGAATGTCACATTTTCTCCATGTATCTTCTCTGAGGATAAAATTCCCAGTTACTCTAAACTGGGTCCATCTGGTCTCTTACTGATGGAATTATGTGTTACACTCGCCTTGCTTTGAGTGATTCTTGAAACCAACTGGTACAGCTAAGAGAAAGGGAAATGAGCTGTGGGAAGGACCACAAAACTGACTTGGGTGTGTACTAAATTTAGAGTATACATTGTAATAGTTACCTGAGTGGTGACTATCATACTGTGCAATAATCCTTGTCTGATTGCTTTGGCTGAACAACATTTTTAGAAAAACAAGTTTGGCATAAATTGCTTACATGCATTATTCACTGAATAGAATATTTGTTCTTTTGTCAAGATCAGGCACCCTCAAGTATTTATTTCAGAAGGAGAAAAATAGTTTATTCATTGAGTTCAGAATTGTCTGATCCCTTAGCAGCCCTGAAGGTACTATTTTTGTGATCTTCCAAAGCCCTAATGTCCTTAGGACAACAGTAAAAAATACAGACTATGTACCGTCAACAAATCAAAAAATATTTATAGACCTTATTCCTACACAGAAGAGGAAAGAAAGGCCATCTGCAGAGCCCAATATTTACTGAAGTAAAGGGGAGGAGTGCAGTGGTAAAGAGATCCCACAATTTTGCAGTATCTCAGGGTAGCTCGAAGAGCACCTATGTGAAGTGTGGGTGAGAGGTGGGATGGGGCTGGGGAGTATCTGTGGCAACTCGCTGAGGCATTTTTAAAGTGTATTGCTATTTTTTTAAGTATTCTATACACCCAGTGTAGGGCTTGAACTCATGACCCCAAGATCGGGTCAAATGCTCTACCGTCTGAGCCAGCCAGCTGCTCCTCATGAGGCATTTTTAGATTCCAAAAAAGCTACAATGATTAAAAGATGTCAAATTGGATGAAATGGCCATTCTTCCTTGAATGTTATCGCACCAATATCAACACAGTAGGACAAGTTAAATTTAACTTGTTAAAATGGAACTAATTTTATACAAATGTCATGATAGATGCAAAAGTCTCTGACTCCAGGGAATGAAAATATTTAACATTTGACAATGGGTGGCCGGTGACCAATCAGGGCCCTGGTCACAACCCTTTTATGCAGCCAGGTGTTAATCTTCTTGATTTAGGATCTTGGAGATGACGGTGGTTGCAAGGGAAGGCCTGGTGAGGAGGAAAGGAGGTATTCAGGAGGTGATGGGCAGTGGCTGTTTCCCACTATGAATATACTGTAATAGCTTAGAAGCCAATATTGCTATACAATGTGTACTGGCTGAATATTAATCAGTGTTCACTCTAAAATTCTGTCTTGAGAAATTTTTCCCAGGAAGTGAGCCCGCATGTTCAAAAAGCCATATATATGCTGATAGTCACTGTGATAATTTAAGCTATTTCATAGGGGACTGTTTAAGTCTTGATGTATTTAATAAGAATGTTAGGAACTTTATAAAATGGTTGTGAAGGCCTTACATTGTTGAGTTATAATGTGCGTTGCACATAAGCAGTCTGAAGATACATAATAGGAATTGTTACTTGTTCTCTAGGGTTCTATTAAGTACGGAAAGCTTTCTTCTTTTTTTTAAATGTTTATTTTTGAGAGAGAGAGAGAGACAGGGTGTGAGTAGGGGAGGGGCAGACAGAATCTGAAGCAGGCTCCAGGCTCTGAACTGTCAGCACAGAGCCTGACACAGGGCTCAAACCCAGGAACTGCAAGATCATGACCTGAGCAGAAGTCGGACTCTTAACCGACTGAGCCACCCAGGCGCCCCACAAAACTTTTTTCTAACACAGTTGAGTTAACCCAAATGTTTCTCAACTTGGCAGTCATTTTTTAAAAACCTAAGGGCAGAATTTTAAAGTGATCATCACAAAAGTTAATTTTTAATGTTTGGTCCACTGTTCCAGACAACCACCTTCTATTAGCACATGTAATTCCTCCACCAAAGCCCAAAGCATACGATTCATTCTTGTTTTCTCCTCCCCCCATCTCCCTCTAATTGATCAACAAACCTCTATCAGCAGCGTTTTTGAAAATCTATCCTTAACCTGCTCTATGCCCCAGCTCCCACTGCTACCATCTTTTAAGCAGCCATCACCTTTTGTCTGAAGGCCTATCGCAGTCTAGCAACTTCTACCCCCACTCTATATCTAGTGCCCACAAAGCTGTTCTCCACATAAGAGCTGGAGTGATAATTTTGATGTCAGCCAGGTGATGTCACTGTCCTTAAAATTCTAAAATGTCTTAATACCCTCATGGAATAAAATTGGTACTCCTTTACAGAGGTTATGTCTGGCTGACCCGCTTCCTATCTATATCTACAATCTCAATTTTATCATTCTCCCCTACATGTGATGCCTCTTGAGTCAGTCTGATTTTTTCCCTTAAAGTGTTTTAAGCCTCATTCTCCCAAATGTGTGTCCTACCTACTACTGTCTCAAATGCTTTGCCCTTATACCTTGAAGAACAGTCTCCTTGCCATTCAGGTCTGATCCAAAATAGTATTACTATAGGGGTGCCTGGGTGGCTTAGTCGGTTTAGCAGTGACTTCAAGTCATCTCATGGTTTGTGGGTTCAAGCCTTGCATTGGGCTCTGTGCTGACAGCTCAGAGCCTTGAGCCTGCTTTGGATTCTGTGTATGTGTCTTCTCTGTCCCTCCTCTGATCACACTCTGTCTCTCAAAAATAAAATAACATTATAAAACCAAAATAGTATTATATTTGTTGAAATTTGTAGGCATTTTTTTGTGTAGGACTCTGCACATTCTGCCAAATGTTAGGAAATACCTATTTTTAACAGAAAGGAAATCGGTGAATAACATGAAAAAACTTTGTCCTCATAGGCTTGATATGTATATATTTTTTTCTGGTAAATAACTTCTGTGGCTTCTTGTTTTAGGAACAGTTGGAGGGCAGGAAAAACAATTTGTTCAATTGAGCATTATGATTGTATTTGTCAACAAGAATTCATTTACTGCTAGACTTTATTTAATCTATTTTAAAATGGGCCAAACTGTGTGTATAATAAAAGACAAAAGAGGAATGAAGTGTGTGCAGCTGTTTGACATTTCATATTGCTTAGCTTCTAGCAGAGAAAACTTAAGACCCATGCTTTTCTATTTGAGAGGCTGCTAGAATGGTGAGCATGGTAGAAATTGGACCAAAGATAATGGATGCAATTACAACTTTGCATCTGTGATGGAATATTTGCAATTTACATACACACACACATACACACACCATGGTTGCATTGGTATTACTAATCAACATTATAGCTGTTACTGTTATCATTTTATTACTAATCCTATAATTACTAATTCCAGGTGAGAATTTTTTTTTTTTTACTATAAAAGTCCATTTTCTAACTTTGTAAACTACAAAATAGACATTTGGATTTGTATATGTAAGTTGAAAAGGCACTTAAAAAGGGGAAGTACATTTAATTCTGAGGAGAAACTTAAAGGATATTTACTAAGTTGGTCATACTTAGAAATCTCACAAATCGGTTTGGCAATGTGTTGTAATGGCCTGTCCACCTTCATTATAGACTATTTTTTATTCTCAACTTAGGTCATAGATCTTTTTAGGTTGCTGGGATTTTACAGGACATGGAAATTATACAGTGTAGGCTTGCGTTTCATAGGTGAAGAAATTGTAGTTGAGCATGTAGGGTTACATCCGTAGCTCCACTGGGAGGACATGACGTAGGAGTGACATTAGAAAGAGGGTAGAAGCCCCATACTTCACTTCTCCACAAAAGAGACACGGTTGTACCAATTTCCTTTGTGATACCTCCAGAAATTAGTTAAGAGGCACCTGCATCCCACTTGAACATGAAACCAACTGCTTCAAGGTCTATAGAATTCATGGCACTCAGTTTGTCTTCTGGTCCCCATAGCTTGGAGAAAACTCCCACACCCTGGCTTCTTGGATAGGGAAACACAAGACCAGACTGTACATCAAATATACAGATATATTGAGGAGGTACTGGAGGAACTGGTTTTTGTGTTGCCTGAATCTAAGTATTGACCTGAAAGGGCCAAAGCTTGGGGGCAGCTGAGAACAAAAGTGATGGTTTGAACTAAGACCTTCTATAGTCTCTCCCCCTGACTCAGTATGGAATGAATGTGAGAAAACTTGCAACTCCACCTTCTCTGTGGGGGGAGAGAGAGTTGGCACACAAATATGACATTTCAGTATTTTAGGGGGATATACGAGGGGACTGGTTTGTCTGATTGAACTAGGAGCATGGGTAGAACCTGGCATATTTAGGATTATCTAGGTGTCACTGAGAACAGGAGCACTATGGAGCTTGTTGTTGAAGATGATGTGAAGTAGAGCAAACAAACTAATGAAATTTGACCTCTCCTTTGTGGGAGAGTAGGGAGAAAGGGGTAGATCGTGCATTTATTATTAGAGCTTTTTAAGCAGTTGCCTGAGGGACTGATTTCGGTCTCATCTGACTTGGAGCACTCTTGGGGCCTGGCATACTCTAGAAACTTGGGGCCATAGAAACAAAAGACTGCTGGCTGGGTAGGGGATCTCCAGAGAAACTGCAGCTGCATAGACGGACTCCAGAGGAAGGAAGAGAAAATGAGCTCCTGCGGGGAGGGGGGGGGTGGGGGTGAACTGGAATATCCCTCTAATTCATAATTTACATGTAAAAATGCAGGGAATAACCACACTGACAGAAAGGGTTTGAAAGGTCCCCACAATCTTTAGCCAGGCCGAATAGCGAATTGATGAATCTTTGCCCCTGTTTAGATGGACCCTAAGGACTGGGAGAGTTGGCTCTTTTTTTTTTTTTTTTTTTTCAGAGTGTGAATCCTAACAAGTTGTAAGGCATATGAAAAAAGATGGAGATATGGCCAAAAGCACAAGGCAAGTCTCCAGAAAATAATCCCAAAGAAATGGAGGAAAATGAATTACCGAACACCTCATGATAACCTAAAGATGGTCAATAAACTTGAAAAAACAATGCATGAACAAAGCAAGAGAATAAGCAAAGAGAAGATGAAAAAATAATGTGGAGCTACAGAAATAGCTGAATTTAAAAATTCACCAGAGAAATTCAACAGATTTGATCAGATGAAGGATCTGGTAAAGTCCAAGATAGGTCATTTGTAATTACCCAATAAGAAGAACAAAAACAAAAGGGAAGCAAAGAGCAGAGTGAAGAACACTAGGTAAACCAATATATGCATTGTAGAAGTCCCAGAAGGAGGAGGGGGAGAGGGCAGAAAGATTATTTGAATAAATAATGGCTGAAAACTGCCCAAATCTGGAGGAGATACACATTCAAATTCAAGAATTCCATACATAGATGTTCAACTAGGATGAAAACATAGTTCATGCTGAAACCTCTTGCAATCAAGTTGTCAAAAACCAAAAATCTTATAAGTAAAAGTGGCCAGATAGGAAGGAGACTCCATAAAACTACGTGTGGATTTTTTTTTTCCTGTATAAACTTTGCAGGCCAGAAGGCAGTGAGATCTTACATTCGAAGTGCTGATAAACATTTTGAGCCAAGAATACTATATGCAGCAAAATTCTTCTAAAAATGGAGAGATAAAGGCTTTTCCAGAGAAACTAAACATGAGACATTTTATTATGAAGAGACATGATTTAAAAGAAAGGCTATAAAGGAAGTCCCTCAAGTTGAAATTGGGGATTCTAGACTGGACATGAGACCAGAAAGCTCACTGTTGAAAGTAAATATACATTTCATTGTGGTTTTGATTTGTATTTCCCTGATGAGGAGTGACGTTGAGCATCTTTTCATGTGCCTGTTGGCCATCTGGTATCCATCAACTGAATGGATAAAGAAGTTGTGGTTTATATATACAATGGAATACTACTTGGCAATGAGAAAGAATGAAAAACGACCTTTTGTAGCAATGTGGATGGAACTGGAGAATGTTATGCTAAGTGAAATAAGTCATACAGAGAAAGATAGATACCATATGTTTTCACTGTTATGTGGATCCTGAGAAACTTAACAGAAGACCAGGGAAATGGGGTAAAAAAGTTAGGGAAGGAAGCAAACCATAAGAGGCTATTAAAAACTGAGAATAAACTGAGGGTTGATGGGGAAGGGAGTGGGAGGCAGGGGAAAGTGGGGGATGGGCATTGAGGAGGGCACCTGTTGGGATGAGCACTGGGTGTTGTATAGAAACCAGTTTGACAATAAATATCATATTTAAAAAGAAAAGTAAATAGACAAATAGAGAACACTATAATACTGGTATGTAAACCACTTCTAATGGTCATGGAGATTTTAAAAGATAAAAACCCTAGAAGACAAAACTATAAAAATGTTAATGGATAGGATATAAAAAATGCAATTTGTGACACTAGTAACAGTATGAGCAGAGTTAGAATTTTTTTTCAATGTGATTAATATTAAGTTACCAGCTTAAAATAGATCTTGGTTGCCAGAGGGCTCATGTAACACAACATACATAGAGAAGATTCAAAAAAGAAAATGAGAATGGAATCAAAGGGTGACACTACAGAAAAAGGAATGCACAAAGGAAGACAGACTTTGAGAGGAAAAGAAGAATCAAGAACTATAAGAGAATAACAAAATGATAATAGTATATTCTCCCTTAACAGTAATTAGCATAAATGCAAATGAATTAAACTCCACAAAGATTATTTGGATTAAAAAAAATAAGTTGTAAATATACACTACCTGCAAAAGACTGACTTTTGATTGAAGGACATGTATTGGCTAAAAGTGAAAGGATGGAACAAGATATTTTGGCAAGTGGTAACTAGAAAAGAGTGGTTGGTAATGGCCAAAGTTAAAGCAGGCAAGGTAGATTAAACCAAAAACTTAAACAAGGAACAAAATCCACTGAAAGAGCCAATTCACTAGGAAGCTGTAACAAGTATAAATGTACTCCATATTAAAGCATGAAAAATTTCACTTAAGATAGTGACTAGAGCATCCAGATGGGTCAGTAAGGAAATAGACGTCATGAATCATGTTATAGGTCACACAGTCCACACATACACAGAACATTGCACCAATGAAATATTTTACAAGATTGTTGATACATTAGGTCACAAAATACTAATGAGAAGACTAAAATCCTTCCAAGTATTTCTGCCTACTGCAATGGAATGAAATTAAAAACTAATAGCAGAAGAAAACCAGAGAATACAAATATGAGGAAATGAAACAACATACTCTTGAACAACAAATGAACCAAAGAAGAAATCAAAAGAGAAAATAGAAGATACGGTAAGACAAACACAAGGTAACCAAATATTGGGGTGCAGCAAAAGCAGCACTAAAACAAAAATTTATAGTGATAAATACCTAAGTTGAGATCTCTCAAGTATTCTAACTGGGCACTTCAAGAAAGAGAACAAGCTGGAGGCACGAGGATAAGTTAGGATGCAGAGCAGTATGAAGAGCCTGAGCTTGTCTTGTCCCTGAAATGCAGCTAGATCAGCACCAAACCATTTTGGAACACCTGGGAAATTGATTTGAAGGTTAATGTAACAATCTGCGTAACTTGACCCGCAAAAGTTGGCCAGCATGTGGTACAGAGAGGTGAACTGGGGGAGAGAAAGGCCATGGAGGGTAGGGAGCTGTTACTATGGAGAGAGAACAGAGCAAAAGGCTGAGAGAGAGGGACGTCCGGATTGTGCAAGAAATGCACTCCCCCTGAAAGTAGCTGGAGAGAAAGACTGAAAATGCTTGCAGGGGACTGAACAAAAAAATCTGTTTTGCAAAACCATTGATGGGAAGAAAACAGAAGGTTTCAACACCACCAGAGTTCTATAAAGAGTGGAGGGCAGAGATGGAAATTCTGGGGCTCAGTGCCTGGGGATGCTCTGGTGAAGAAGTAGGGCAAACTCCCAGAGGCAGGCAGTGGGGTCTGAGGGGTCCATGTGCCACATGGGGAGAAGCAGTTCCCCTGCTGGGATAGCATTTGGTAGAGGCCATACAGCCTACCCACAGGCAAAGGTTCCAGTGGACCCCAGAGAACAGCCACATTTGCTGCTATTGGAACAAAGATGCCAGAGTGTGGTGAAACCTGATGCCAGCTGTTTGTTGTGATATGCCACAATCTCCAAACCTCTACCACTGTGTGATCTAATGAACATTTTCTGGGGCAAGATGGCACCAGGCCATTGCTCAGCAAGACTCCCCCAGAGAGTTGGTGGGGGGTCCAAGTTTCAGGGTCTTTGAAGTATGGACTTATGAGAGACAACCCCATCTGAGATAAAACTCTGGATAAAACCATGTGGCAGGCAGACAGCTTGGACATGGATAGGGTAGAGGTAGGGAATGGAAAAAGGCCTGAGTTAAAGGAGGGTTGTTTGATCATAGGTAGGTGAGAGTGCAAAGTTCCTATGCCAAAGACTCGGGAGCTGGGTGAAGCCATTGCCACTTCTCCCACATATGCACGTGTGCATGTGTGCCACACTGATCCACCCCAGTAAGCTAATAAGTGGAGAATGGGGTTGTTAAACCAAGTTCTGCCCTATTGCAGCCTCCAAGCACATCCCCTAGATGACTAGCACAAGGCATATCATAGTCAAATTCACAAAATACACAGACAAAGAATTATGAAAGCAAGGGCAAAAAAGTGCTTAACCTCTTTAGGGAAGACAGATCATGTTTGCAGCAGACCTATCCACAGAGAATTGGCAGGCCAGGAAGGAGGGGCAGGATATATTCATAGTACTGAATCTGAAAAATGTGCAAATGAGAGTGCTTGATCCAGCAAGGCTGTCATTCAAAATAGAATGAGATTGAGTTTCCTGGACACACAAAAACTAAAGGAATTTGTGGCCATTCGATCAGCCCTGCAAGGAATTTTAAGTGGGACTCTGGAGAAAAGAAAAATAAGACAAAAGCAACAAAGACTAGAAAGGACCAGAGAACATAACCAAAAACTCCAACTCTACAGGCAACAAAGTGGCACTAAATTCAGCTTTTAGTACTCACTCTAGAAGTCAATAAACTAAACATTCCAATCAAAAGACCTAAGGTATCAGAATGGAAAAGAAAACAAGCCCCTTTTATATGTTGCTGACAGGAGACTAATTTTATATGTAAAGACACTCACAAATGGAAGGGGGATGGAGAGCTAACTACCATGCTAATTGTCATCAAAGCTGGAGTAGCCATACTTAGATCAAACATACTAGATTGTAAAATAAAGACTGTAACAGATGAATAAGGTCATTATATCATAATTAAGAGATCTATCCACCAAGAAGATCTAACAATTGTAAATACGTATGCCCCCAACTTGAAAGCATCGAAATATATAAACCAATTACAAATGTAAAGAAACTCCTTGATAATACCATAATAGTAGGGGACTTCAACACCCCACTTAAAGCAACGGACAGATAATCTAAGCAGAAAATAAACAAGGAAACAATGAGTCTAAGTGACACAGTGGACCAGAAGGATTTAACAGATACATTGAGAAGATTTCATCCTAAAGCAACAGAATACACGTACTTTGTGAGTTCACATGGAACATTTTCCAGAATACATTACATATTGGGTCACAAATCAGCCCTCAACAAGTACAAAAGATTGAGATAATATCTTGCATATTTTCAGATCACAATGCTGTGAAACTCAAAATCAACCACAAGAAAAATTTGGAAAGACCATGTATACTTGGAGATTAAAGAACATCCTACTAAAGAATATTAAAGAGGAAATTAAAAAGTACATGGAAGCCAATGAAAAGGAAAACACGACAACCCCAAATCTCTTGGATGCAGCAAAGGCAGTCATAAGGGAAGTATGTAGCAATCCAGGCCTTCTTAATGAGGGAAGAAAGGTCTCAAATACACAAATTAATCTTACACTTAAAAGATATGGAAAAATAACAACAACAACAAAAAAGCTAAAACCAGTAGGAGGGAAATAATAAAGATTAGAGCAGAAATCAATGGTATCAAAATAATGATAAAAAATAACAGATCAATGAAAACAGGAGCTGGTTCTTTGAAAGAAGTAACAGAATTGATAAACTGCTAGCCAGATTGATCAAAAAGAAAAAGAGAAATGACCCAAGTAAATAAATTCACAAGTGAAAGAGATAATACCAACACTGTAGAAATACAAACAAAAATAGAATATTATAAGCAATTATATGCCAACAAGTTGGATAATCTGGAAGAGGTGGACAAATTCCTAGAAACATAAGAACTACCAAAAGTGAAGCAGGAAGAAAGAGAAAATTTGAAGAGACCCATAATCAGTAAGGTAATTGAAAATAAAAATCTCCTAACAAACGAGTCCAGAGCCAGATGGCTTCCCAGGGAAATTCTACCAAATGTTTAAAGGAGAGTTAAAACCTATTATTTGAAAGCTGTTCCAAAAAATAGAAATGGAAGGAAAATTCCAAATTCATTTTATGAGGCCAACATTACCTTGATTCTAAATCCCAAGACCCCACTAAAAAGGATAACTACAGACCGATTTCCCTGATGGATGCAAAAAATGGCAACAAGATACTAGCAAACTGGATCCACTGATATATTAAAAAATTACCACGACCAAGTGGGATTTATACCTGGGATGCAGGGCTGGTTCAATATCTGCAAATAAATCAATGTGATACATCACATTAATGAAAGATTAAGAGCCACATAATGCTCAGTAGATGCAGAGAAAGCATTTGACAAAATACAGCATCCTTACTTGATAAAAACTGTCAAGAAAGTAGGGATAGAAGGATCATACCTCAAGATCATAAAGGCCATATATGAAAGACCCACTGCTAATATCCTTAACAGGGGAAAACTGAGAGCTTTTCCCCTAAGATGAGGAACACGACAAGGATGTCCACTCTTACCACTGTTATTTAACATAGTGTTGGAAGTCCTAGCCTTGGCAATCAGGCAACTCAAAAGACACAAAAGGATCCAAATAGGCAAGGAGGAAGTCAAATTTTGACTCTGTGCAGATGACATGATATGTATGTGGAAAACCCAAAAGACTCCACCAAAAAACTGCTAGAACTGATTCTTGAATGCAGCAAATTTGCATGATATAAAATCAATGTAGAGAAACTGGTTGTGTTTCCATACACCAATAATGGAGCAACAGAGATCTCAAGGAATCGATTCCATTTACAATTGCACAAAAACCCATAAAACACCTAGGAATAAATCTAACCAAAGAGGCAAAAATATATATACACAGAAAACTATAGAAAGCTTATTAAAGAGATGGAAGACACACACAAATGGAAAATGTTCCATACTCATGGATCAGAGGAACAAATACTGTTAAAACGTCAAAACTACCCCAAACAGTATACATATTCAATGCAATATCTATCAAAATAACACCAGCTTTCTTTACAGAGCTTAGAACAATCCTAAAATTTGTATGGAACCAGAAAAGACCCCAAATTGCCAAAGCAATCCTGAATAAGAAAATGCTGGAGGCATCGCAATCCTGGACTTGAAGCTGTATTACAAAGCTATAATCAAGACATTATGGTACTGGTACAAAAACAGACACTCAGATCAATGGAACAGAATAGAAAACCCAGAAATGGACCCACAAATGTATGGCCAACTAATCTTTGACAAAGCAGGAAATAATATCCAATGGAATGAAGACAGTCTCAAATAGTGTTGGAAACCTGGACCACTCTCTTACACCATACACAAAAATAAATTCAAAGTGGATGAAAGACCTAAATGTAAGACAGGAAGCCATTAAAATCCTAGAGGACAAAACAGGCAACAACCCCCTTGACCTCAGCTGCAGCAACTTCTTACTTGACATGTCTCTGGATGCAAGAGAAACAGAAGCAAAAATGAACTACTGGGACATCATTGAGATAACAATCTTCTACACAGCAAAGGAAACAAGAAAACTAAAAGGCAGCCTACGGAATGGGAGAAGATATTTGCAAATGACATAGTAGATAAGGGCTGGTATCCAAAATGTATAAAGAACCTACCAAACTCAACACACAAAAAACAAATATTCCAGTGAATGAATGAGCAAAAGACATGAATAGACACTTTTCCAATGAAGGCACATCCAGAAGGCTAACAGACACATGAAAAAATGCTCAATATCACTCATCAGGAAAATACAAATAAAAATCTCAATGAGATACCACCTCACACCTGTTAGAATGGTGTGCTAAAATTAACAACTCAGGCAACAACAAATGTTGGCAAGGGTGCGGAAAAAGAGGAACACTTTTGCATGGTTGATGGGAATGCAAACTGGTGCAGCCACTCTGGAAAACAGTATGGAGGTTCTTCAAAAAATTAAAAATAGGACTACCTTATGACACAGCAATTGTACTACTAGGAATTTATCCAAAGGATAAAGGAATGCTGGTTTGAAGGGGCACATGCACCCCCATGTTTATAGCAGCACTATCAACAATAGCCAAAGTATGGAAAGAGCCCAAATGTCCATTGACAGATGAATGGATAAAGAAGTTGTGGTATATATATATATATACAAAGGTATTTTACTCAGCAATCAAAAATAATGAAATCTTGCCATTTGCAACTACATGGATGGAATTAGAGTGTACTATGCTAAGCGAAACAAATCAGATAAAGACAAGTATCGTGACAGCACTCATGGAATTTAAGATAAAAAAACAGATGTACATAAGGGAAGGGAAGCAAAAATAATATAAAAACAGGGAGAGAGGCAAACCATAGGACAGAGAAAGAACAAACTGAGGGTTGCTGGAGGGAAGATGGGTGGGGGAATGGGATAAATGGGCGATGGACATCAAGGACACTTGTTGGGATAAGCACTTGGTGTTAAATATAAGTGATTAGTCACTAAACTCTATTCCTGAAATGATTATACTGTTAACTATTTAAATAAAAAACAATATATATTTATAAACAAATAAGCTAAGTTCAAAATTAGTAGAAGTAAGGAAATCAGAGCATAAATGAAACGGAATTACATAGAAAAGGTCAATAAAACTAAGAGTTGGTTCTTTGATAAAAATGAATCAAGAAAATGAGACTCAAAATCAGAAATGAAAGCAGAGGCATAAAAAATGATTCATAAAAATGAAAGAATTAGAAGACTTATGAAAAATTGAAGGCAGGAAATTGGGAAATCTACAGGAAAAAAATGCCTAGAAATAAGCAAAGTACCAAGACTAAATTAGGAAGAAAAAGAAGATCTGAAGAAACGTGTAACTAGTAAGGAGATTATTTCAGTAATCAAAAATCTTTCCACACTAAAAGCCTGGGACCAGATGTCTTCATTGGAGAAATACACCAACCATTTAAAGAAGCATTAATGCAAGTCATTCTTAAACTCTTGCCAAGAAAAAAAATGCTTTTAAACTCATTTCATAAGGCTGTCCTGCTAACAAAGCCAAAGGTGTGTGTGTGCACGTGTGTGTGCCCCTGTGCGTGTGCCCGTGCACATGCACGAACCCTGATGAATACTCATGTGAAACTTGTCAATGAAATACTAGCAAACGGATTTCAATATCACATTTAATGGGTCATACAGCATGATCTTGTGGGATTTATCTCTGGGATGCAAAGAGTCTTCAATATATGGAAATCAATCACACTATGTGAACAGAATGAAGGCTAAAAAAAATCACATGGCAATAGATACAGAAAAAGCAAATGACAAAATATACCATCCTTTCAAGTTAAAACACTCAAAGTAGGAATAGAATGAAATTACTTAAACATAACAAAAGCCATACATTAAAATCCCATGATAATTGCATACTTGGTGAAAAACTGAAAGCTTTTCTTGTAAGATCAGGAACAAGTCAAGGACACCTACTTTTGCTAGTTCTATTCAACATAGTACTGAACAAAATAAGTATAGATACCATTATTCACAGATGGCATATGTAAAAAGCCCTGAAGATCCCATAAAAAACTATTGGACCTAATTTAGTGAAGTTGTCAGATAGAAGGTCAACATACAAAAATTACTTGTATTTCTATATACTAAACAACAATCTGAGAAGTTAAGAAAAAAACCCTCAATTATAGCATAAAAAAGGAAAAAGTATTTAGGAATAATGTTAACCAAGGAGGTGACAGACTTGTATATTGAAAACTTAGAGAACATTGTTTATAGAAATTTTAAGACATAAATAAGTTACCTGTGTTCATGGACTGGAGGACTTAAAGCATCCATACTACCCAAAGAGTTTGCACATTCAATGCAATCCCTATCAAAATCCCAATGATATATTTTGTAGAAATAGAAAAAAAAAAATCCTACGGTGCCTGGGTGGCTCAGTCTGTTATGTGGCTGACTCATGATTTTGGCTCAGGTCATGATCTCACAGTTAGTGAAACTGAGCCCTGAGTTAGGCTCTGCTGTGGCAGCATGGAGCCTGTTTGGGATTCTCTCTCTCCCTCTGCCCCTCCCCCCACACACTCAGTCTTTGTCTTTCTCTCTCTCAAACATTTTAAAAATAATCCTAGAAGCCATATGGAACCACAAAGATCCTGAATAACCAAAACAATCTTGAGGAAGAACAAAGCTGGAATCCTCATACTTCCTGATGTAAAAATCTATTATAAAGCTACAGTGTCCTATATCCTAAACATAGGACCTGAAACTATGAAACTTCTGTAAGAAAACAGAAAAGATGGATGATAATGGTCTTGGCAATGATTGCCTGCCTAGATATGACAAAAGCACAAGCAACAAAAAATTGGACAAATGGGACTATGTGTGGTCCCTGACTTACAATGGTTCCACTTAAAACTTTTCAAGTTGATGAAGATGGGATAGTGACAGATATTCAGTGGAAACTATACTTTGAATTTGAACTTTTCTGGGGTTAGTGACAGGTGGTACAACACTCTAGTATGATGCTGGGCACCAGCAACTCCCAGTCAGCTGTGTGATCATGAGGGTAAACAACTGATAGACTTAGAACCATCCTGTACCAATAAAACCATTTTGTTTTTCACTTTATGGTATTCAAAAAATTAAATGAGATCTTCAACCCTATATCATAAAATAGACTTGGAGTTAGATGATTTTGCCCAGTTGTAGGCTAATGTAAGTATTCTGAGTATTTTTAAAAATTTTTTTAAATGTTTTATTTTTGAGAGAGAGAGAGAGAGAGAGAGAGAGAGAGAGTGCAAGTAGGGGGGAGGGGCAAAGAGAGAAGGAGGCAAAAAGTCCGAAGCAGGCTGCAGGCTCCAAGCTGTCAGCATAGAGCCCAACACTGGGCTCGAACTCCTGACCTATGAATCGTGACCTGAGCTGAAGTCAGCTTCACTTAACCGACTGAGCCACCCAGGCACCCCAATGTTCTGAGTACATTTAAGGTGGGCTAAGCTTAAACTGCTAGGAATGGTAGGTGAGGTGTATTAAATGCTTTTTCAGTTGACGATATTCTCAATTTATGATGGCTTTATTGGGATGTAACCCCATTGTAAGTTAAGGTAGATCAGTGCATTAAACTAAAAAGCTTCTGGTTTTGTTAATCTTTTTGTTTTTAAACAAAGGAAACCTTTCACAGAGTGAAAGGACAGCATATGGAATGGGAGAAACTATTTGATAAAGGGTTAATATCCAATGTATGTAAGAAACTCGTTCAACTCAACAGCAAAACAAAACAGACCAAAACCAAAAACAAAACTAAAATCAAAACCAAAACTTGATTGATGAAAGAAGAAAGGGACTGAATAGACAGTTCTCCAAAGAAGACCTACAGTGATTAACAGGTACATGAAAAGATACTTAACATCTCTCATTATCCGGGGAAATACAAATCAATACTGTGAGCTGTTATTGCTCACCTGTTAGGGTGGCTATTAGAAAAAGTTTTGGTTTGTATGCAAAGAAAATGGATCTCTTCTCCATTGTTGCTAGAAATATAAAGAGGTGCAGATACTATGAAAAATAGTATAGAGGTTGAAAAAAAAATACTGTGATTCAGCAATCTCACTTCCTGGTATTTATCCAGATGAATTAAATTTAGGATTTTGCATGGATATTTACATACATATGCTTATTTCAGCATTGGTCACATTAGCCAAGAGGTGGAAACAACCTAAGTGGCCATCAACAGAGGACTGCATACAGAAAATGTGACAAAAATTTACAATAGAATACTCAGCCTTAAAAAAGAAATTGTATTTGCTACAATATGGTTGGATCTTGACATGATGCTGAGAGAAATCACCCAGCCACAGGAAGACGAATCCTGCATGATTGTACTTATAGCAGGTATGGAAGAGTACAGAAGTGCTATGCAGTTCAGTGGATATGGTTTATCATGCAAGATGAAAAAGTTCTAGAGATCTGTGCATCACAGTGCACGTAACTAATACTGTGCTATATACTTAAAAATTAGTTGCAGATCTTATATTGCCTTTTTTTTTTACTGTAATAAAAAATATAGCAATAGATAATATCTTTGTCATCTTTGTGTCCCACCCAATCTACCAGACTTTTGGAAACATGAGAAAGTAAAGGAAAAGGAAAACATGTTAAATTTTAGAATTGAAGATGAATAGATACGATCTGATTTCTTAAAGCTCCTGGTTTAGGCAAAACTGATTAAGGACTCAGGAAATAGTGTTCATAATGTTAGTGGCCCCATTTTTAAGGCAAATCATATTTGATTTTTATAATGAAACCCAAAAGTTTAATAATAATAAATACAGAAATCTTTAGAATATAGAATATATACTTTACACATAATTAGATATAATGTATACAGTTTATACATAACAGACATTACACACACACACATACACCATATAGAAGATATTCTCTGGGGACAATAAGGGTAAGTTAAAGGGGATAGATGGAGGTGAGTCTGTCTGAAATTAGAAAATGCTCATCCCCTTTACTTTGATGGAGAGGGAATGACTGGCATTAGGACGGCAAGAGAAGGTACAGGAGCTGCTTTAAGAGAGTGTACCTAGCTCCTGAGCATTGTTGGCGAGGAGTGTTGACCACCCTGGTCCTGAGGAGCAGCAGCATGGCAGAACGGATGTTGGTACTAGGTACTGGAAAAAGTAGGTCTTACTCTGTAATTGGTGGAAAGTCCCTAAACCTTCCTTTGTGAAATGAAGATGGAGTGTACCTGACTTGTAGATCAATGGCCTGGTCTTATTACAGTGTCAATTTCAAATCTGTTTCTTTCTCAGACTTTCCTTGGTATTGACTGGGTAAATATGGCTGTCAAACTTCTTGGATCTGTCCCAGACTAAGTCTTTGATTATGGGTCTCGTCTCTGAATAAAACCCAGGAAACTCTTTCTTCTTGTGGTTTCTGATATGCAGGTTTGGACAGAAGAATGAAGGAGCAGATAGGTGATGAGCCACTTTTAGCAGCATTCAGTTCAAGTATCAGGTTCTGTGTCTTTGGGTGACAGCGCATCCTGCGGAGTGCTGGCAGCATGAATGCTCTTTTTCATTAAACACCAAATTCATCCATAGAAGGAAGGATTTTGCCATTTAACCCCTCACCTTGGCTGAAATTGCTTGGGATGTAATTTGTTAGTATCTGTTGTTAATCTCCTACAGGTCATAGTACCAGTTCCCGTGAGAATGTGTTTTGCAGCCATGGGCAGGGGCAGAGAAGCCATGTGTAGGATTTTGTAGAAAGGCAGAGCCTCTGATTGTCATGAACTATAAGGTCATCATTAAAAAACCAAGCTTAACATGTATCAAGCACATACTATATAAGCTAGACCTGTACAGGATGCTTTCCCATACACCAACTCCCTTATTTTAGTCACCAAACTGCGTATTTATCAGTTCTGTTTTGCACTATAAATTTTGACCAACGTTCTAATGTCCTGACCTATTTTAGATCCTATATGCCTTGTTTCGATCGTGCATATTTGTTTCTGTCTGACGGATAGCCACCGCCTCCCTCTACTACCTCTGTAGTTCTACCTCTAAGACATCTCTGGCTTCTTTGGTGAGTTTTATTTGATGGCTGGACATACAAGCACATTTATTCCCAGGAGGGCCTTCAACCACTGAGGACCCTTCAGGTATAGTAAGGGGAAGTTTGTATTGTAGGTCATGGCTCCTGTGTCACAGAAGTTGTGTTATGAAGCCTGTTACTGATACTACATCTACCTACCAAACTGAAACTGTGTGTTGACTGAGGACATTCTCAGATGCTGAGATTATCATATTAATGTGTTTTAGATTAAATTTACATTGGTATCTCCGAAAATCTTGAAAGTCCATTCTTGCTGAAAGAAAACGTACTTAACTCAGAAATCTATCAACTGGCTTATCATATAATATCCCAGTTCCTCAGCCTCCTTGGTAACTGTGAAATCAAGACATTTATGTAACTGATGGCATTTTTTTGATGACCATAAGTGTAAAAACTAGATAAAAGGTAAAACTAAGATTCGGTTTGTGTATTGGTTTTAATTAGTTAGGAAATGAATTTTAATCTTAGAGTCTTCAGAGACCAATGTTTTTGTTCATTAAATATAGCTCAAATGATTATATTTTCTTTGCTGTTCTAGAACAAGGAACAAATGATAATATGTAACTTTTATGTTGCTTTTTATAGTCATCAGTGTTTTCACAGCTATAATGTTATTTAGATATGGTCTGTGTTCTCAAAAAGCTTACACTGAGCAACTTGAGGGAGAAAAACTAACAGATATGTAACCATTCAAAAAGTATTAAGTGGTTGTGACCCTAAATAGAGGAGGAGAAAGGTCAGTATAGGTTGAATAAATCCCATTATGTGAGAATTGGCCTACTCTTGCCTCTGATTTGTGAAAAAGTATCAGTTGAACTTCCCTATATTTGCACAATGGAAACATTATCTTAGCTCCTTAATGTTAGATTGTAAGAAGGACAGAGGTGCTCATATTTTACAGATACAGAACATGTCTATCTGTATCTAATCACCCTTGATTAATTCATTGTAAAAGTCATAGATGTGCAATTAGAGAATAAACTCATTATCAAAAGAAACACCAAATAACATATTTTGGCTTTCGTTCTTAGGAAAACACAGATGAATGGATGCACTCGCATTATGTTATTGTGTTGCTGTTGGCACAACGAGGCTGGGTCCTCCGCAGACAGACACTTGAAGATCTTGCAATTTATGTTATGTTTCCCATCAGTTTCTTAACTGCAAAGCCTCATTACTTCAAGTTATACCATTTAGCCCTTATAGGAAATGGAGGCAGAAGGAAGAAAATTCAGATATAGAAGTAGCTTAATTTTGCGTTAGGAAAAATGGGAATTCACTTATGAGCTCTTTTTGCTTGAAGTGCATTCTGTTGGTAAGCCCCACTCTGAGACTGTTTATTATAAAACAACTGTGCTACTCAGTACAGCTCAAGGGCTAGAGGGAGAATGGTGCCCCAGGAAGGCTCATACTTGTTACTCTGGGTATTGCGTATGCGTAAGATTAATTGTGACAGCAGTGCTTAGGTGCTTATGAAGCATCGAGAAGCTAGTGTCTTGAGAAATGAAAGATTTATCACATGGTGTCTTGTAATTTTATATAGAATTAAAGTCAGTGATGCTCAAACCTGTGTAGCATGACACACTTTGGATCCCTGGGCCTCTTAAAGATTTTGAGTCAACAGAGCTGGGAGAGACTCTGGGCGTCTACGTTTTTCAAAAGTTCTTCAGGTTATTCCAGTACAGTTGGTTCACTTTTCTTTAGAAATGCTGGCTTGAGTTCATTAAAATTTTGAGGAGTGAAATGATGTATTGCAATTCACTGAAAAATAAATTCTAACATATTGAAGATAATTAAGCCCATATTTTTGTGATGCATTAACAATTCTTGGAATTTGTTATTTTTTAAAAGTGGTTCATATTACTTTGGAGAGGTGTTGCATTTTGGAAGACTGCTCCTATGTTGTATTACCATTAATCAGGTGCTGTTGCTTCTGAAGTAAATATCTGATAGGCATATGAACTTCACCTCTTGTAAATCCACATTATCTTTTTTAGTTTTGTGAGATTATTCAATCAATTGATTTATTAATGCTGTATCAGGAGAGGGAAATGCTTCTGTAATAACCTCTAATTTCATTTTTATTGAAGAGCCAGTATGGATACATTATTAACAAAGCCCAAAGTTCACATCAAGTTTATTTTTTGTTCTACGTTCTGTGGATTTTGACTGCTGCATAATGATCCATATCAACTGTCACAGTGTCCTACACAATAGTTTCACCACCCTAAAAATTCCCTGTGCTCCATGTATTCTTGCCTTCCCCCTTTGCACAAATCTCTAGCAACAATTGATCTTTTTACTGTCCCCATAATTTTGCCTTTTCCAGAATGAATACAAGATTTTCATGTTTTTTCATGGATGGCCTGATGTCTCATTTTAAATAATACTCTCTTGAGTATTTCGAAGTTTAACCATTCACTTACTTAACACGTTGGTTACTTCTAAGTTTTGACAAATATGGTTAAAGATGTTGTAAACATCATGTGCAGGTTTTTGTGTAGATACGTATTTTCAACTCCTTTAGGAAAATAGCAAGGAGCATGATGACTGCATTATGTTAAGGCAAAATTTCAACATTGTAAAGCAAACATCTTCCTTGTTCAAGCTACATGTTCATCTTGAATTGTGTTGGGGACTCTATTCTACTCATTGAGACTCAGGCTCAAAAGCACACCATAGCCTGACATGGACTTTCATGATGAGCTTAGAAGAAATGGGGGTGGGAAACTCTGGAGGATCTTACAAGAGCAATTGGATAATGTAGCCTGGAAATGACCCACATCACTCATGCTCCCTGGTTTCATGGTTTCACCCCCACAGATGGGAGCCTGGAGATTTAGTTGCCCATGGCCTCAAAAGGAACCGATAACTGGATTTTAGTGAGTAGTTGTAATAACGACCACATTCTGCCCGTATGTTCATCAAATATTTAGTTTATTCTCCTAAACACCTGAGAAGTACACTCCTCCCTCTCTGAGGATCATGCTCCAGAAGTGCCTTTTAGTCATGACATGAAGTTCAAAGTACAGCATCTCTGGATTGTGTATATGAGTTTACACACCAGGGACAGGGAAAGGGCCACTGTTTCTAGATACATACCTGGGAATAGACTTAACTAGTAATGATTGCTGGGTGGAGCTCCCACTCCATTGCGCTCCATAGCCCTTGGCTTCACCTTCTGGGAGATGTGCTGTTTTCCTACTATCCTCTTTGGTCACGTATGAAGTAGGGATTGGACAAGACATTTTCCTGTGATCTGAGTAGCCCCCTCAACCCACTTCTTACTGTAGATGTTTGAGAATGTCAAGTTCTTAGTAGGTGTCATAGTTTTGGTTTGTTTTGGCAATTCAATTCTCTCCATGTCTTAGCTCTTCCAGTCCAAATACCAAAATGTTCTAATGGCCACACTCAAATATTTGGTAGATGTTTTCTCCAGATTTGCTCTGTATCTGTTTTCTAATCCTCTCTTTCTTGGCTTAATTGTGGATGCCATAGGGGCCTATCATGCTGCTTTGGCAGAACTATTTCTTCAGTGTACTTTTTGCTGAGCCGTTTTTTTCCCCATCTGACATAATTGGATGCGACTTAAATCTGTTCAAAGATTGTAACTATGAGTGAGGCAGCTAAACTCCTGTTGAATTCTTCCTGCAATGGAGAATTTTAGTGGGCATGCACTGTTGAATACATTGGTCATTTTTCCTATATATGTTAAGTTTGAGAAAGAGTTGTCTCTTCTAAACTTAGAAGTTCCTGCAGTATGGGCTCTATTACCTGATATTTCTGCTTATGGCATGACTAATTTGTTCCCTGGCTTTATCTTTCTTGTAGTACCTATGCTATGCTATTGTGTCCTCTGTAGAAGATCTAAAGTCCTAATCACTCATTACTTCAGAAAGTCACCTTACTTGGAAAGTCTTTACAGAGATAATTAAGTTCAAATGAGGTTTATTAGGCTGAACACCAATACAGTACTGTGTATGTCCTTAAAAAGGGAAAATTTTAGAAAGACAGGAATAACGCCATATGAAGATGAAGACCGAGTAGCCCATGTATAAACCAAGGAACACCGAAGATAGTCAACAAAACATCAGGAGGAGGGAGGGACATGAAACAGATTGTCCTTCATACGAAGTCCACAGAAGTCAACCTTGGTGACACCTTGATCCTGGACTTCGAGCCTCCAGAACTGAGACAATACATTTGTTTTTTGGTGGTAGTCTATTATGGAAGCCCTAGAAAACTATAAACCCTTCAAATGAAGCCAACCAAAGTGGGAACACAGTATGCTGTTGTGATTCCTAACCACTTCGAGAGATACACACTCACTAAGTATATTGATCAGTTGACCAAATCATCATAGGTAATAACATTGTCAAATGTTTTCACTGTATGATATGGATTACCATATTCCTAGTAGCAGTGTCTGCTTCATTCAGGATAGATTATGCTGCTGTAGCAAACACCCCTTAAAAACTCCATGGTAATGGCCTATTATCCCTGGTGCTACATACCCATTGCCGGCTGACTGGAAAGCTCTGGTCTCTGCTGTCCTCATTCAGGGAGCCAGCCTGGTTGAAAAGTGCATTTCAGTGTGGTCCCAAGATCACCACAGAAATCAGAAAAGAAGAAAGGTTTCCTACTGACAGTTAAATGTTTCATTGATCTGTAACCTATAAGCCAGACCTGGTTGCATATCCTCACCCAACTATAAGGGTAAGAGGAATTTTGGTGTTTTGTGTGTTCAGAGAGAAAGGAGAATATTAGTGTAACATGGATAGCTACCACCAAATATCCCCAAAATACTGGTCTAGAAATAGCTAGTGTTTTAATTTATTTACTCAACATTTAGCAACACCTTATGTACCCAGCACTACAATAGGTACTGGTGATAAAGAGAAAAATGGAAAGGATTCTCTGTCCTCAAAGTTTTAGTCTTGTCAAGGAGATAGATATTTATCAAATGTAAAAATTGAAACTAGTGTGATTGCTGGGAGGTCAGGAAAAATTCCTTAAGTGATGCTTGAGTTGAGGTTTAAAGGATAAATAAGAGCAAACCAATGAAATATAAGAATTTTCAGGAAGAAGAAACAACATACACAAAGGCCTAGAGTAGGAGGAAACATTAGATGGCATGGTATGAAGATGGTTAGGGACAGCATCATGAGACCGAGGCTGCAGGGATAGGTAGGGAACATATCCTGCAAGGATTTTGAGGCTATGGGAAGGAATTTTGTCTTTTCCTCAATATAGAGTAAGTTACAGAATTGTATCCAGAAATAGAGCATGTTTCTCTGCGGTTGATGGCTGATGGGCATCCTGAGGACTGGGTAGCTCATCTTTATATCCCCTTCGCTCAACTAATACGTGGTCAGAACCAGGATTAGAACCAAATGTGCTGAGTCAGAGTTGATTATGTGCTTCACTGCCAGGATCCTGGGGATCCAAGGTATCAAGGTCAGAGATAGGAAAAAGGGCAAAGTGTAGTGGGGAACTTGGAAGATTAAGATAATAAGAGAGATAACAAATACAAACCATTCTCATTCCCCAAACAGTATTTTAGCAAATGAGTCATTTTTTGTCTTCAGGGCTTTTCCCCATTTCTGTTAACTTTGTTACAAGAATATTTGACATTTTTTCCCTCTAATTTGACTATTCACAGCCTATTTAAAATTGATTTATAGCCTTAGAGTTCTCAAAATAATTCCAGGTATAAGCCAGGAGGAGGTCATCTTGTTCACAATTTGTACAGATTACCAGGGATTTTTCCCCTGCCTAGTTGAAAGGGACAGCTTCAATTTCATTGCTTTGTGGCCCTTGTCTTTAACATGCATTATCTCACGCTAATAGCCCCAACCTGGTTTTTCACACACCTTGATCTGCTTGGGATCATTAATTCAGGAGGCCACTGAGGCAAAGACCTGTAGCCACTTGCTCAGTGTCATGCCAGTAATTGGCCTGAGAGTTGCCCATGGGAACCAGATGTATCGTCTCCTCATCCTAAGATTTTGCCATTATGGGCCTCAGCCTCCTGGTTTGCTGAGGCAGAAGGAGCTGCCATGAAAGTGCCACCCAGTCCCTATGCTGAGTAGTGCATTTTTGGAATGATTTGATTTGCTATAAAGAGATGGTGTATATATATTTTTTCTAGCTCTGTAGGCCTCCAAACAGCCCCTGTTTGCCTCTGTTTTAGTCCTTAAACTAATGAACTCTGAGGACCGTCATTTTTATCTTTTGCTGTCTCTAAGGTTTAGAAAACCCTTAGACTGAATTTTACTGTAGTTTGAGATGTTTGCTTCTCTCCTATGGTGGTGTTTTGCAGCATGTCCTGTAATTATCTTGTTTTCTTACGTATTCCTCATTTTTCCTAGGTCATCAATTATCCTAGGTTAGTGGCATTTGTCCCCCAGGTAAGTGAGGTGCTGTCTTTTGGCCTGGATATACTTTGATTTGTATCTAGTATTGATGGAAAGTTTTTTGAAAATGCTTTATATACTTCCATTTTTAATGTTGAGAGAATATTAAATATTATTGGTATTTCACAGTAGGATTGGGAATGAGGTCAAGATGTTCTACTCTGGTTCTAGGAACTGTCCTTACAAGGAGGACATAGGGAATAATAATAAAATACAAACTATAAAGCCAGATCACCTGTGTGCAAATCATGATTTTTTTTTTTTGCCATCTATAGAAAACATAAATCATTTAACTTTTCTGAGCTTTTGTTCTCTTATCTGTAAAGTAGAACAAATCTTGTCACAGGATGATCGTAGAATTTTATGAGATAAGGCATGTAAGGGACTTAATAGGGTGCCTGAAACACAGATAGGGTTTTACTAAAATGTATTTGTTGACTATGTGCCATATCCGGGGTATTATTTCTTACGTACATAATCTCTTAAGACTATTAAGAAGCTTTGCTAAAATGTCTATGGCTTTCTAATGAGGAAACTGTATTTAAATTTCCTCATTAGAAATTTAAATTAGTCATGGTCATGAAGCTAGTAAATTGTGGAGTTGGGGTTTGCGTTTATCTCACTCCAGAGGGTCAGCCAGTTGATACTATACTGCAAGGCCTCAGGAGTACTGTTTATTGCAGTCATTGTACCGTTGTGTAAAATGGGTTCTCTTCAAGGGCTCCTGGGATATGTATGGCATGACTTATTTCTTACTGGAGTCCCTAAATTGCTTTTTGGTTCCACATGTGTTTTCTCATACCGACTCTGTTAGGGAGTTGTTTATGCATGTTTATGTTCCCAAAACTAATGTGCGGAATTCCTAATCCCCAATAGGATGGTATTAGGAGGTAGGGCTTCTGGAGAGTAATTAGGTTCAGATGAGGTTATGAGGGTAACCCCCTCATGATGGGATTAGTACCTTTGTGAAAAGAGGAAGAGCTTTTAGAGCTCCCTCCATCTATCGTGTAAGGATACAGCCAGAAGGTGGCTGTTTATAAGCCAGAAAGAAGGCTCTCAGCAGGAAGCAAATCTGCCAGCATCTTGATCCTGGACTTCGTAGCCTCAGAACTGTGAGAAATAAAAGTCTGTTATTAATGCTACCCAATCTCTGGTATTTTTGTTAAAGCAGCCCAAGCTAAGACAAACTCCCCTAGGATTGTCCTCTTTTAACCTGCCTTTGAGTTCCTTGTACCCAACCCCAATATCTGATTTTTTTCCCTCCCTGTCCTATGTTCCTGTGCCCAAAACAATTATTTTGGTGGTAATACATCAGATAAGTTTCATTTCACATATATTAAGCATCTACGAAGTGCATCATGTAAGGCATTCACCATTTTTTTTTTTTTTTTACTTCAAAAGAACCATATTGTATTACACCCACTTTGTGTTTGAATGTGCACCAGATCACAGAGCTGGGAAGTGTAAGAACCAGTATCCAAACCTAGGGGTTAATTTAGTAATAGTTACTGGAATTATTAATTGGTTTTACAGGCTTGAAGGTAGTGAGGATCCCTTGTATTACAGTGGGAGACATAAGTATATCCTGTTGCAATGGTTATTTAATCACTATTTGAGTTCATTTGGAGAGAAAAGCCTCTCAAGACATAGCTTGGATGGAACTGAAGGCATCTCCCACAAAGTAATATGGATGCGCAAGGAATACTGACCAATGGACGGGTTGCTTCTGGCTGGGCTCCAGAGCTTAACAGAAATGAAAGCTCAAAGCTTTATCTCCTATCACTCTCCCCCTTGTTTTTACATTGAATATGTATGTAATTTAGGCCACAGCCTACAGAACATAAGATTGTATCTGAACTAGAGGATGAGTGTGTATCATTCATATAGGTACAGGGATTAATAGGACAATGGATCTGTACTTTTTGGGGAAAAAGTTTTAATGTTTATGTAAGGCAAAGTTGGATTAAGTTAGCAGGAGGTGTTGTGTTTTGTGTTTTTGAGGTTCAATTCTAACAAGGAAGGGGTGGAAGGATGTTTTGTTACAGGAACAGACTATGACCAATACTTATTTTGGCTTGTATAACACCCATTCTAGTTCCCTTTTTATTTGTTTTCCTCTGCTAGGGACCAACATTTTTGGATTCCCTAGCAACTTAAAGTGCTAGCAAGTGGATTGGGTTCTACCAAACCAATGCAACATAAAAGACTTAGGAGTCATTGTGGCTGTGAACAAGGAGCAAGTGTAGTGGTGGAAATATCTGAGTGTATGGTGTGGCCACAGTGGACTTTCTGGAGCTCCTTCCTCACTGGTGACACCTAGAGGGACTCACTAGTCCAGTTTGTGTGTTAACTTGCCAGCTGTTCTCTTGTCCGGGCGGTGACTGACTATAATATGCCCAAGGAAGTTCCCCAGCACCTGTAGAGATTTTTTTTTTGTCTTGGACAAAATCCACATCTGCTTACACTTCCCAGACTAGGTTGTCTTTTTCAACTGAACACTGATTGATATATTAGGTGTTGTGGTTCCAATTTCCTAGTCTTTCTACTTAATTACAGCTTCTTATTAAGAAGAAAATGCAAAGTTGGATTAATCACATAAGTCCTATTTGTAAGACTGATCAAGTGCATGGGAACACTTTGTGACACATAATTTAAGATTTTCACCCTGGAACCTTTGAACGGATTTCTAGATTCAAGACCATTCTAGAGGGTTGCTGTTTCTGATCATTTGTAGGAGTCCCTTGTAATAAGTAATAGACTATATTTCCATAAAGAAAAACTTGATTCTTATGTTAGGTAAAACCAGCTATGGTATTTATTATATACCGCCCCCTACCCCCAAGATTATTGCAGACTTGATAGAAATGTGCCCAAGGGAGGTCCAGATGTCTTACATGGGGGTGGGAAGGCAGGTCTCAAGCCAATATGTTGAAGGAGGAGGGACTTCCTCTGTGCAGAGGCAGCACAGGCCAGCCATTCTGCCTGACCTAGGGGATGGGAGTCAGGGAGAGGCAGCCCCCTCACCACTCAACAACTGGGCTTTAGAATAATTCAGAAGGCAGGACACTGAGGCTCTGACGCAAAACAAGTTGACTTATGTCTGAGAAAAGAGATGAGGCCCCTCACCTCTTCCAAAAGGTATGGGGGAGGGGAGCATGACAGCAAGGAATCCCCAGGGGAGAAAAGTCACATGGTTGGGAAAGAGGGTATGTATATTATTTATTACATTTTGAAAACAATGAGTTTAAGGGTTCCCCAAGGATTTTAGAATTGCTAATTTTATTACATGACCTGGCTACCTGTAATACCTTCATGGTTATTTTTGGAATATGCTAGAATTGTAAATGTGAAAAGTGAACTTTTCCTTTTGCTGGTGAAGCCAACAGTATAGAAATTCCAACATAAATTAGTATTACCATTCACAGGGTCTCTGTTCTGAGATCTACAAAGACCTTGGCAACAATGATTCATGGGGAGAAAGAAGAAAGATGGGTCTGTTTGGGGCATGGGCTGCTATTGGAGGGAGTCATCAGAAGTATAATCAACTCAGCTTGCTCTTGGCCCCTAAGAATGTGATTTGTTAGTTGGAGCCTGGTAGCCTGAGTCGGGTAGTAGGGAATACGGAAAGTTCAGGTTAGTGGCTGTGGTCTCATTAGTTCACCAAAGGTGGTCAGTTTATGTCTAGGATTCAGTGCAGGATCCTGCTTTTAGGGGAAGGAAAACTGACAGAAGCAGTTCAAATCTTAAGGGCCCTAATCAGGTGGTTGAGGTTAGGGCAGAGTTCTAACAGATGGGAATAAAAGCAGAATAGGGAAATCAAGGTAGATGTTCACAGCCAGCTATTGGACAAGTGTGACAAATGCCTGGGGATGCATATGCATGCCTGCGGGCGGGTCTGGTAGAAGTAAGACCATGGTGTGGTCTTGGAGAAGGAGGAAATGAGTGGGGCAATCCATGATTTGCGAGTTTTACTTTGGGCCGGGAACTTGTTACCTATAGCAGTGAGACTGTCTCCACACTTGTGCTAGTTAAGATGAGGTGGCTGCCTTATTTCCTGTTATGACTATTTTAGGAACCTGGGAAGGAGTTGTAGGAACGTCATAAGTGAGCCTGGTGAGAGAGGCTACGTAGGCAGGGGCTGACAGATGGGTAATGGAGGGAATGGAAGGCACTGTTTTGAAATGGGAAACAATAAAATTAACTTGCACATCCTCTATGCGTGAGACATTAGCAGTCACTTTCAGGCCAATTATGTTGGCCATCACATTTTAATAGTGGCACTTAAAGTCAATTTAATTAGTAAGTTTTTGTGAATAATTTAACATTTCACTGAATGTAAAACCATTCTGAGGGGAAAATAGGTATCCTCTAAATAATCACAGTTCTGCAAAAGCAACTCAGACAACTAACAACAGAGAAATTGCTCCATTTTTAAAGTGACATTTTAATTAGGTATTTAAAAATGAAACATAGAAACATTGCTATCAAGGGTGGTGATGAATAAGAAGGGTTTCAGTTTTGGTATTTTGTTCACTCTTCTCACTCTTTCTTGAGTTCAGAGTTATTAACTTTGATCCTGTTCTTTCTTATTTTCTCTTTAGTTTTCTCCCTACTATCTCCATCCCCCATTTCCACGGTTGCTATTTGATGTAAGCTTTTAAATTTTTTTTTTTTTAACATTTATTTATTTTTGAGACAGAGCATGAGTGGGGGAGGGCAGAGAGAGAGGGAGACGCAGAATCGGAAGCAGGCTCCGAGCTGTCAGCACAGAGCCCGACGCGGGGCTCGAACTCACGGACCGCGAGATCACGACCTGAGCCGAAGTCAGATGCTTAACCGACTGAGCCACCCACATGCCCCTGATGTAAGCTTTTAGCACCTGGTGATATTTTTTTTGGTGAAATTCTAGTTTGTTGTTCTACCAGCCTGCCCTACATAATACTAGCAATTTAAGCTTCAAAAGAATTGTTTGGTTCTTGGTCCTCATTTAGTTGAAAAAAGGCAATAAAATCTTCATAGTTTGTTTTGACCAATTCCACATTGTTTCGTTGTATTCAAAGCTATCCACAAGTGTGTCCTTAGTCATTTTTAATTGGAGTTGTTTATTTGAACTTTTTGAAAATTTATACCTGCTGATAATTTTTCTGAGACAATGAGATCTATATATTACCCATATGCAGATAGAAATATGTATATGTCTTTTCATTTTCTCTAGCTTCTGTACCAGTCAACCTACTTATAAGCCTATACTTGATTGTTCTTGTTAATTTATATACAATTAAGAGTCCTACCTTAATCTCAAGACACATACCCTTAAAAATCAGGCAGAAGTTGACCATCTGTTGTGGGCTGAATTGTATCTTCCCTAAACTCATATATTAAAATCCTAACTCCTGAGAATGTTACCTATTTGGAGATAAAATCTTTAAGATAGTTTTTTTTTTTTAAAGTTTCTTTTTGAGGTGGGGTGGGTAGAGGGAGGAAGACAAAGAATCTGAAGCAGGCTCCAGGCTCTGAGCTGTTAGCCCAGAGCCCGATGTGGTGCTCAAACTGATGAACTGTGAGATCCTGACCTGAGCTGAAGTTGGATGCTTAACCCACTGAGCCACCCAGGTGCCCTGAAGATAGGACCTTTAAAGAGACAATTAGGTTAAAATGAGATAATTAGGGTAGACTGTACTTGAGCATGACTGGTGTTACTCGAAGAAGAGGAAATTTGGCCAGACATGTACTGAGGGAAGAGGATGGGGAAACATAGGGAGAAGATGATATTTCACAAGTCAAGGTGAGAGTCCTTGAAAGAAACCAACTCTGTCAACGCCTTGATCTCAGACTTGAGCCTCCAGGACTAGAAGAAATTTATGATGTTTAAGCCACTTAGTCTATGGTGGCAGGCCTAGCAAACTAATACACAATCCCTTTTTAAACGGCAGTGAGTCTACTCAGACTTCGTTGGTGCCATTCCTCATCTCCCTTCTGGGGGTCATGCACAGGGGGACTGAGTTCCTCACTCCCAGTCTTTTCCTCAGGGTGTTTTGCTAAAACTAGGGGACTCCCCTGAATAAACCGTGTCTACTTACCATACATATCCCTTTTTCACGTCTACTCAGAGACAGATTAATCTTTGTTCTGAAAGGCAAAATTAAGAACTTGTTCATTTTCTAACTTGAAAGTCCCAGTTGAAAGTCCCCCTTGAAGCAGTCTTTGTCCCACATAGTCTTTCTTTTTAGTTTTTTTTTTTTTTTTTTAAGGAGGCTCCATGCCCAATGTGGGGCTTGAACTCACGACTTTAAGATTGAGTTGCATGCTCTACCATCTGAGCCAGGTGCCCCTCTCACACAGTCTTAACAATCATTACTTGGATCATGTACACATTTTCCACCTTACTGTAATTCTTTGTGCATGCTTCTGTCATTGTGTTTATAACACAAAAGCCTAGAACCTAGAAAGTCATGTTAAGGGAAGCCAAGAACAGTTTCTGTTCTTATTCTGCTTTGGTCATTTAAGCAGACTCAGTGCTTTTTAGTGTACCTCCTAAATTGATCCAACTTCACATTGCACTAATGATAAATGGACAATTTACTGCAGATTCAGTGTGGAGCTGGAGTGTGAGTGGGGCCATCTTGGCAATGATACAATTCTGCATCCTGTCTTCTGTTCGCCTTCAGCCATCTGATGGCTCCTTTAAAAATCTGCCCTACTGAACACAGCAGTAAAATGTTCATTGCTGAGTTGCATGTTCCACCTCAAAAACAAAGGAATGGGGAAACAGACTTTGAAGGAATGGAAATAATTTTCTTTGGTTGTAGATGGATCTCTAAGTATTCTGTGTTAGATGTGGAACAGGAAAATGGAATAATCTGATCTAAAAAACTAGAACTCGTACATATTAGGCCTAGGTGGGGAAAAGGGAAAGAAAGGCTATACTAAAACCACTGTAACACAAATGATCCTCTTTCTCCTATCCATAATAAGCTTAATTACTTAGCAGAATACCTTTAGGAGACACTTACCATGTGGGACAAGGAACTGCCTGATAAAGTTGTGATGGTTTTTTGGCAGAAGGATGCCAGCCTACACAAAATACCTGTGAGAGCAGTTGGAAAGGTGTTTTATGGATTTTCTAGTTTATATTGGATGGCCTGCTATCACGGAAATGAGAGCCAAGCCATGAAGTCACCTAACTTATGCCTACCCACAGGGCACTTGATATCACCTTTCCCACTTCAGTGAGAAATGGGTCAAGAGCCACTTTCCTCTGGAGAGGAATGTATAACCTAAAGCTTGCCACCTCTCAGAAGTTTCTAGCTCTCTAACTTGATTTAACCATGTAGAAAGGCACTTTATTAGATCATATATGAATTCTGGATAATTCCAATCTCAGGGCTCCCTAATATCTCAGGCACTATTTAAGCCAGTTGTATATTTAGCTAATTTCTGAGGTTTTTTCCCCGGAAGAAATTTTCCTCCTCATTCAATTCTTCTAACTTTCTTTGATTTTTTTTTTTAATGTATAATATGGGTTCTTCAATTTAAAAAAAAAATCATGGATGACATAAAGTACTTTTTCCCATGATCCAGACTAAAATGAGTTAATGTATTTTGGAGGTATGTTGATGCTCTGAATTGGGGTTGTCCACTGACTTGTGATCCAAATGGAATCCCACATGCTGGTATAATAGTAATCAGGTCACGTTGGCATAGGAACACATCCTTCACAGGAGCATGAAAGAATTCACACAGAGAAAAACACTCCCAGAGGACAGCTGTCAACATGACCTGTATAGGGTTGCTTGTCCAAGCCATGTCTTCATGGGTCATTAGATGCTAATGGTGACAGCAGAGGGGTCTCTCAAATTCCTGGACATAAGACGCATCTGGTCATTTAAATACCTCTTGGCATCGTTCTGTTTCTGATTCAATGTTTGCTTGGAATCCAATACTGATCTAGTTCTATTGTAGTGATGGTAGACGTGGTCAATGGCTGTGTGAACAAGGACAAGTAACTTAGGCTCTCTGAGCCAGTCGTAGTTTCGTTGTCTCTAAAATGGTCATTATAATGCCCATATCACTGTCATTTTGCACTAAACAGAAGTCTGTTTTTCTCTCCCTTCGTCGATGCCTTCTCCCTTGATCTTTGTAATAAAACAACTCTCTCTTAACACTCTATTGCAATATTTATATATGCATTATTAGAAGTCAGGAGAATGTTTTCTGAACCTTCTGAACCCCGGGTTATTCCTTGAGTGTGTAGGGTTTCACCTATAAACAACTGAAGTTACTCCAAGTGAGCATGTCAGCACCATTCTGGAGGCCAATCTCAAACGTACAAAAGAAGTAGCTCGCTTGTCAGCAGGAGTGATTTGCCTCTCATATCTCATTCTCCTTAAATGGGGCTGGTCCCTGAGCCCTAGGATGACCCCACAAGCACAAGCCAGGGAGGTCCTCCAGGCTTTGGTCAAAATCCTGTGCAGGACAGAAGGTCTGAGAATGCCTTGAGAGGAAGCAATGGGATTCGGCTTGGGGTGCTTTGCTAGAATGCTTTTGTTCACCTGTCTCAGACACCTGATATGGACTTAAAAAATTATAAGAAAGGCACTCCAAAGTGTGGGAACTCCTGATTTGTGGGCCTGGGGCAGACCCCTTTGGCTAAAGCCTAAGGGAAATACTGTCTGCATCTGGTAATTCTCAATTTGGCATTTCCAGTCATTGGTTTGCAAAGTACTCTGCCTTGGGGCTGTGGATTTTCAGACTAGATTATGTCTCCCCGAGTATAATTTAGACTTAAAGGGGCTAGGAAATTATCTAAACCTGTAAGAATACCCAAAATCCCAGGAGGAAAAATTAAATATGGTTATTAACCAATGTGAGACTCAAAGCCTCTCTCATGCAAATTTTTCTTGTCAGGAACGATGAGAGATTAATGGTAGAAATTTGTGGATTTGTCATCTCAGATGTTGTCTGACATTTTTGTTGTTGTTAACAAAGTCTCTTATTTCTCTCCCACAATATACATTTCCTAAATTATCAGCCAAAACTTAAAGAAAAATCTAGCTTTATTGGTATGTGCCCTTATTTATTCTCTTGTCTGTCTTTAAAAGCTCATATTTTTTATTTTGTCAATCAAGAATTTTTTTTTTTTTGGTCTTTATTCTTAGTGAAATTGGTCAGCCATGTTGTTTACTTAAATAAAACATTTCTAGGGTGTTGATTGTCCCAAGTGTCTCCTTACCTATTTTTCTACTGTTAAATTAGAATGTCTATCTTGGGGTGCCTGGGTGGCTCAGTCAGTTAAACATTGACATTGGCTCAGGTCATGTTCTCGCAGTCTGTGAGTCTGAGCCCCATGTTGGGCTCTGTGCTGACAGCTCAGAGCCTGGAGACTGCTTCAGATACTGTCTCTATGTCTCTCAAAAAAAAATTAACATTAAAAAAATGAAAAAAAATGTATATCTTAACCTTCATCTAGTTAAGCCCACAAAAATCACTATTTCTATGTATAGTGGGTTGATTTGTGGCTTCCATATGGTTTTTCAATTTAATCTCAATTCTAAGCATTTTTGGATTTGTTTCTATCTCACATGTATGTCATTTGTTAGGAAATAAGAATTAGTACATTTGTTGACCTCCTATAAATAGTCGCTTAGTATGGATTTATTTAAAAAAAACTAACTGGTATATGTCTGATTTTTAATAAGTATCTTCATTAGAAACCACTGGCAATACCAGATTGCCATTAGATACAACCTTTGGGCATAGCCCCTGACAAAGATTGTCAAGAAGTTTTGTGGCTTCTAGATTCATTACTGTCCTTAGCACCTGGGAACTATGGCCTCACACTGGGTCTTATACTTCAAGGGAGCAGGGTGTCAAAAAAAAATTACACCAGACAAAATTCCTGGGCAGGCATAGAAGACTTTATTCCAGCCTATTGCAGTAGGGGTCAAGACTATTTGGGGAGGAAAGATTAATTGCAGCCTTGCTGAAACAAAAGGTAACTGTTTTAGCAAATGCTGGGGTGAGCTAGTTGAAAAGTCCTGGGGGACTTTAGTGGGGGATGTAGGTCAATGTGGTTGGGCCATCTGTTTCCTAATTGATGTTCTTGCAAGTTGGGGTCCTCTCTTCCCACAGAAACGAGGAGGCATCATCTCCTTCATTGATTACATTTTTTTTTTAATGGATTACATTTTTAAGGGATGGTGTCTAGGTCCTTGAGAAAGACATTCCTCCCTATAAAACTGGCAAGAGAATGGGAGATTTACATCTGAAAGAGGCAGAGAAAGAATTTACAAAAGGAAGTTTTCTAAAGTAAATAAAGGAGGCCAGGAGCCTGACAAATGTCAGGAAGACCCTTGTCTAAAGTATAGTCAACTTGAGACTATCTTACTCCCCATTCTTCCCCTCTACTGGTTGTATCCTTCCTGAAAGGACAGGAATCCTTGGGGCAGAAGGGAGAAAACTACCCAGCATGTAATTCTGTATTTTTAAAAAAATTTAATGTTTGTTTTATTTATTAAAGAGCATGAACAGGGGAGGGGCAGAGACAGAGGAAGAGAGAATCCCAAGCAGGCTCTGCAAGGTCAGAACAGAGGTTGGTGTAGAGCCCAGCACAGAGCCTGATGTAAGACTCAAACTCTCAAACAGAGTCTGACGCTTAACGGACTGAGCCATCGAGGTGCCTCTTGTAATTCTTCGAAGTGTCACCTCTGTGTTTTTCATGGCTGAACTCTACAGATTGAGGAGATTTCACTAGGTAAATGTGCAAGACCATCAGCTGATTTACACAGAACTATTTCACTATTTTTTTTAACCTTTATAGAGCTTGTTTTTTAAGTAAACTTTATAAACTACACAGATCTTAATGGTACATCTCAATGGATGTTTATATTGGTAGGTATCAATGGAACAATACTCAGATCATGAAATAAAATTTGTTAGGATTCTGTTAGGCCTCCTGTTGCCCCTTTAAGTGAATACTACATAAAGGTAACCATTTTTGCGACCTGTGTCACCATAGGTAAGGTGTGCCTATTTTTAACTTCATATACATAGAATCATAATGTGTGTGCTTTTGTATTATTTATTTAGTTAAATTGGTTTCAATGCAACACCCAGTGCTCTCCCAACAGGTGCGTTCCTCAATGCCCATCACCCACCCTACCCTCACTCCCACCCCCCATCAACCCTCAGTTTGTTCTCAGTTTTTAAGAGTCTCTTATGCTTTGGCTCTCTCCCACTCTAACCTCTATTTTTTTTTCCTTCCCCTCCCCCATGGGTTTCTGTTAAGTTTCTCAGGATCCACATAAGAGTGAAAACATACGGTATCTGTCTTTCTCTGTATGGCTTATTTTACTTAGCATCACACTCTCCAGTTCCATCCACGTTGCTACAAAGGGCCATATTTCATTCTTTCTCATTGCCATGTAGTACTCCATTGCGTATATAAACCACAATTTCTTTATCCATTCATCAGTTGATGGACATTTAGGCTCTTTCCATACTTTGGCTATAGTTAAAAGTGCTGCTATAAAGATTGGGGTACAAGTGCCCCTATGCATCAGCATTCCTATATCACTTGGGTGAATTCCTAGCAGTGCTATTGCTGGGTCCTAGGGTAGATCTATTTTTAATTTTTTGAGGAACCTCCATGCTGTTTCCCAGAGTGGTTGCACTAGTTTGCATTCCCACCAACAGTGCAAGAGGGTTCCCGTTTCTCCACATCGTCTCCAGAATCTATAGTCTACTAATTTCTTCATTTTAGCCACTCTGACTGGCATGAAGTGGTATCTCAGTGTGGTTTTGATTTGTATTTCCTTGATGAGGAGTGACGTTGAGCATCTTTTCATGTGCCTGTTGGCCATCTGGGTGTCTTTAGAGAAGTGTCCAGTCATGTTTTCTGCCCATTTCTTTACTGGATTATTTGGTTTTTAGGTGTGGAGTTTGGTGAGCTCTTTATAGATTTTGGATACTAGCCCTCTGTCCAATATGTCATTTGCAAGTATCTTTTCCCATTCTGTTGGTTGCCTTTTAGTTTTGTTGATTGTTTCCTTTGCAGTGCATAAGCTTTTTATCTTCATCAGGTCCCAATAGTTCATTTTTGCTTTTAATTCCCTAGCCTTTGGAGATACGTCAACTAAGAAATTGCTGAGGCTGAGGTCAGAGAGGTTTTTTCCTGCTTTCTTCTCTAGGGTTTTGATGGTTTCCTGTCTCACATTCAGGTCCTTCATCCACTTTGAGTTTATTTTTGTGAATGGTATAAGAAAGTGTTCTGGTTTCATTCTTCTGCATGTTGCTGTCCAGTTCTCCCAGCACCATTTGTTAAAGAGACTGTCTTTTTTCCATTGGATATTCTTTCCTGCTTTGTCAAAGATTAGTTGGCCATACTTTTGTGGGTCTAATTCTGGAGTATCTATTCTATTCCATTGGTCTATGTGTCTGTTTTTGTACCAATACCATGCTGTCTTGATGATTACAGCTTTGTAGTAGACGCTAAAATCTGGGATTGTGATGCCTCCCGCTTTGGTCTTCTTCTTCAAAATTACTTTGGTTATTCAGGGTCTTTTGTGGTTCCGTACAAATTTTAGGATGGCTTGTTCTATCTTGAAGAAGAATGCTGCTGCAATTTTGATTAGAATTGCATTGAATGTGTAGATAGCTTTGGGTAGTATTGACATTTTAACACTATTCTTCCAATCCATGAGCATAGAATGTTTTTCCATTTCTTTATATCTTCTTCAATTTCCTTCATAAGCTTTCTATAGTTTTCAGCACACAGATCTTTTACATCTTTGGTTATTTTTATTCCTAGCTGTTTTATTATTGTCAATGCAATTGTGAATGGGATCAGTTTCTTTATTTGTCTTTCCGTTCCTTCATTATTAGTGTATAAGAATGCAACTGATTTCTGTACATGGATTTTGTATCCTGCAACTTGGCTGAATTCATGTATCAGTTCTAGCAGACTTTTGGTGGAGTCTGTTGGGTTTTCCATGTATAATATCATGTCACCTGAAAAAGTGAAAGCTTGACTTCATCTTTGCCAATTTTGATGCCTTTGATTTCCTTTTGTTGTCTGATTGCTGATGCTAGAACTTCCAACACATGGTAAACAACAGCGGTGAGAGTGGACATCCCTGTTGTGTTCCTGATCTCAGGGGGTAAGCTCTCATTTTTTCCCCATTGAGGATGATATTAGCTATGGGCTTTTCATAAATGGCTTTTATGATGTTTAACTATGTTCCTTCTATCCCAACTTTCTCGAGGATTTTTATTAAGAAAGGATGCTGAATTTTGTCAAATGCTTTTTCTGCATCGATTGACAGGATCCTATGGTTCCTTTCTTTTCTTCTATTAATGGGATGTATCACATTGATTGTTGCGAATGTTGAACCAGCCCTGCAGCCCAGGAATGAATCCCAGTTGATCACAGTGAAATTCTTTTCGTATGCTGTTGAGTTCGATTTGCTGGTATCTTGTTGAGAATTTTTGCATCCATATTCATCAGGTATATTGGCCTGTAGTTCTGTTTTTTTGCTGGGGCTCTGTCTGGCTTGGGAATCAAAGTAATGCTTGCTTCATAGGTTGAGTCTGGGAGTTTTCCTTCCCTTGCTGTTTTTTGGAACAGCTTGAGAAGGATAGGTATTATCTCTGCTTTAAATGTCTGGTAGAATTCCCCAGGGAAACCATATGGTCCTGGACTCTAATTTGTTGGGAGATTTTTGATAACTGATTCAATATCTTTGCTGGTTATGGGTCTGTTCAAGTTTTTTATTTCTTCCTGTTTGATTTTTGGAAGTGTGTGGGTGCTTAGGAATTTGTCAATTTCTTCCAGTTTCTTGCCCATTTTGTTGGCATATAATTTTTTATAGTATTCCCTGATAATTACTTGTATTTCTGAGGGATTGATTATAATAATTCAATTTTCATTCATGATTTTACCTATTTGGGTCATCTCCCTTTTCTTTTTGAGAAGCCTGGCTAGAGGTTTATCAATTTGGTTTATTTTTTTTCAAAAAACCAACTCTTGGTTTCATTAATCTGCTCTATAGTATTTTTAGATTCTGTATTGTTTATTTCTGCTCTGATCTTTATTATTTCTCTTCTTCTGCTTCGTTTAGGCTGTCTTTGCTGTTCTGCTTCAGTTTCCTTTAGGTGTGTGGTTAGATTTTGTATTTGGGATTTTTCTTGTTTCTTGAGATAGGCCTGGTTTGCAATGTATTTTCCTCTCAGGACTGCCTTTGCTGCATCCCAAAGCGTTTGGATTGTTGTATTTTCATTTTCATTTGTTTCCATATATTTTTAAATTTCTTCTCTAATTACCTGGTTGACCCATTCATTCTTTAGTAGGGTGTTCTTTAACCTCCATACTTTTGGAGATTTCCAGGCTTTTCCCTGTGGTTGATTTCAAGTTTCATAGCATTGTGGTCTGAAAGTGTGCATGGTCTGATCTCAATTATTTAATACTTATGAAGGGCTGTTTTGTGACGCAGTATGTGATCTGTCTTGAAGAATGTTCCATGTGCACTGGAGAAGAAAGTATATTCTGTTGCTTTGGGATGCAGAGTTCTAAATATATCTGTCAAGTCCATCTGATCCAGTGTATCATTCAGGGCCCTTGTTTCTTTATTAATTCTGTGTCTAGATGATCTATCCATTGTTGTAAGTGGGATATTAAAGTCCCCTGCTATTACTATGTTCTTATCAATAAGGTTGCTTATGTTTGTGATTGTTTTATATACTTGGGGGCCATTGTATTCGGCACATAGACATTTATAATTGTTATCTCTTCCTGATGGATAGACCCTGTGATTATTATATAATGCCCTTCTTCATCTCTTGTTACTGCCTTTAATTGAAAGTCTAGTTTGTCTGATATAAGTATGGCTACTCCAACTTTCTTTTGACCTCCAGTAACATGATAGTTTTCCATTTCCTCACTTTCAGTCTGAAGGTCTAAAATGAGTCTCTTGTAGACAGCAAATAGATGGGTCTTGTTTTTTTATCCATTCTGATACCCTATGTCTTTTGCTTGGAGCATTTTGTCCATTTGCATTCAATGTTGTTATAGAAAGGTATGGGTTTAGAGTCATTGTGATGTCTGTAGGTTTCATGCTTGTAGTGATGTTTCTGGTACTTGGTGGTCCTTGCAACTTTTCACTCACAGAATCCCCCTTAGGATCTCTTGTAGGGTTGGTTTAGTGGTGATGAATTCCTTCAGTTTTTGTTTGGGAAAACCTTTATCTCTCCTATTCTGAATGGCAGACTTGCTGGATAAAGGATTCTTGGCTGTGTATATTTTCTTTTCATCATATTGAAGATTTCCTGCCATTCCTTTCTGGCCTGCCAAGTTTCAGTAGAGAGATCTGTCACTAGTCTTCTCGGTCTCCCTTTATATGTTAGAGCGTGTTTATCCCTAGCTGCTTTCAGAATTTTCTCTTTATCCTTGTATTTTGCCAGTTTCACTATGATATGTCATGCAGAATATTGATTCAAGTTACGTCTGAAGGTAGTTCTCTGTGCCTCTTGGATTTTAATGCCTTTTTCCTTCCCCTGATCAGGGTATTTCTCAGCTGTGATTTTTTCAAGTACACCTTCAGCCCGTTTCTCTCTCTCTCCTTCTTCTGGAATTCCTATTATACGGATATTGTTCCATTTGATTTCATCACTTAGTTCTCTAATTCTCCCCCTCATGCTCCTGGATTTTTTATCTCTTTTTCTCAGCTTCCTCTTTTTCCCTAATTTTATCTTCTAATTCACCTATTCTCTCCTCTGCCTCTTCAATCTGTGCTATGGCCACCTCCATTTTATTTTGCACCTCATTTAAAGCATTTTTTAGCTCCTCATGACTACTTCTTAGTCCCTTGATTTCTGTAGCAATAGATTCTCTGCTGTGCTCTATACTTTTTTCAAGCCCAGTGATTAATTTTATGACTATTATTCTAAATTCTTGTTCCATTATATTGCTTAAATTGTTTTTGATGAATTTGTTAGCTGTTGCTACTTCCTGGAGTTTCTTTTGAGGAGAGCTCTTCCATTTTGTCTTTTGGGGTAGTGCCTGCATTGGCTCCAAACTGCAGGGCACTTGCCCTGTGCTGTCTGGAGGAACTTGTGCTGGTGGGTGGGGCCGCAGTCAGACCCGATGTCTGCCCCCAGCCCACTGCTGGGCCACAGTCAGACTGGTATGTACCTTATCTTCCCCTCTCCCAGAGGCAGGAGTCACTGTGGAGTGGTGTCGCCCCTGTCTGGGCTACTTGCACACTGCCAGGTTTGTGGTGCTGCTTCTATGGGATCTGGCATATTAGCCAGCGTGGATCTGCAAGGTGCACAGGGGCGGGAGGGGCAGGCTTAGCTTGCTTTGCTGGCGGTGGTCCCCTGTGGGAGGAGCCCTTCAGCACCAGGAGGGAGGCAGACCGGTTGGAGGGATGGATCCACAGAAGCACAGCGTTGGGTGTTTGCATAGTGCAAGCAAGTTTGGTGATGGGAACTGGCTCCCTTTGGGATTTCGGCTGGGGGATGTGAGAGGGAGATGGCACTTGCCAGTGCCTTTGTTCCCCCACAGAGCTGAGCTCTGTCTTCTGGGGCTCAACAACTCTCCCTCCTGGTGCCCTCTCTCCCTTCCAGCTCTCTGAGAGCAGAGATGTTGACTTTTAACATTCCAGATATTAAGTCGCTCTGGCTGCCAGAACTCACGGAGTCCAGCCCCTCTGCTTTTGCAAGGGGCTCTGCTTTGCCGGGTGGGCTGCCCCTCCACCGCCCCAGCTCCCTCCCACCAGTCCGTGTAGCTCTTGGTCCTTCCTAACCTCTTCAGTGGGCCTCTTGTCTATGATTGGCTCAGGAGAGTCTGTTCTGCTAGTCTTCTGGTGGTTTGCTGGGTTATTTAGGCAGATGTGGGTGGAATCTAAGGGATCGTCAGGAGGAGGTGAGCCCAGCATCCTCCTATGCCGCCATCTTCCCCTCTCTTCCTGTGTGTGTTTTTTTTGTTTATTGGTGCTATTGTGTGTAGCACTAGTTAATAACCTTTTTTCTTTTTGTAGAGTATTCCTTTCAGTAAATGGATCAGTTCTTGGATTTTATTGCTGGTGAGGATTAGGGTTTTGTATCCACTTTTTGGGCTATTATGAACACAGCTGTTCTGAATGTTACAGTGCATAACTTGAGGTGGACATGCAGATTTATTTCCATTGGTATATTCAGGAGTGGAATTCCTAGTCATGGGGCAGGCATGTATTTTTCTTTAATGCATGCTACCAAGCCTAATGCATTGCACAATTGGCACTTTGACCAGTAATAGGAGTTCTAATAATTCAACATCACTTCCCATTGTCAGTTTAGTTTAGTCATGTTACTGAGTTAATGGTATATCATTGTGACTATAATTGCCATTCTCAAGATGAATGATGTGGAGTACTATGCTTGTGTTTGTTGGCCATTTATGATTTGGGTTTTTTTTGGGGGGGGGCTGCCTATTTAGGCCTCATATCAATTTTTTTTTCTGTCAAGTTTTCTTGTCATTAATGCTTTGTGTGTGTGTCTGTGTAGGTATAGATTTCCATTATTTTTTTTAATGTTTGTTCTTTTTTGAGAGAGGGAGGCAGAGAAGGAGAGAAAGGGAGAGAGAATCCCAAGCAGTCTCCATGCTGTCAACACAAAGCGTAAGGTGGGGCTTCAACTCACAAACTGAGATCATGACCTGAGCCAAAATCAACAGTCAGATGCTTAACTGACTGAGCCACTCAGGTGCCCCAGATTTGCATTCTTCCTTACATTCATGATTGGACAGATCTTTTCTCAATCTGTGTCTCACCATTTTACTCTTTATAGTACATTTTGATAAACGTAAATTCTTAATCTCAGGGATTCTAGTATTATGTAGATCTTAGCAAGAACATTCTCATGTTCATGAGCATTTCCTGCAGTAGCGGGGTACACGTTGGTTACATTAAGACACTTCACTATTGCCTTGCTTTCACCCAAGGATTTAGGCTTAGGGTTTTAATGTGGAAAAGCCTAGCCTATGGCCATCTGTATGCTCTTGCCTAAGTCAAATTTGGTGCTTAGAATCATTCCTTTTAATTAGTTCCATACATACCCAGACACCTTCAGTGGTTAAAGGTGAAAAGACAGTAATTTGGGGGAAAAATGAAGTGGGATGACCTTCTAGTACAAACCATGGCATCTGCTCTGTTCCTCTCTGCCTAACCACTCTGTCCACTGGAGAAAAGCAGTAGGGAGTAGAGTAATTCTGGAGTCCTATATGCCATTGCAAAGGGGGTGAATTAATTTATCTAGCAAATGTTTAATGCCTACAATGGAACTCTATTTAAACAGTAGGAATACATCTGGACCAAACAAAACTATGTACTCTTATAAAGCTTACCTCCTACTGGGAAGGGGGAGATAAACAAATAAGCCTATAGTATATCAGATACTAAGTGGTATTGAGAGAAGAAAAGGGGTGTAGGGAGTGCTGGGGTATAGGGTTGGTGTTCCTTATTTCCCAATACTCCTCCTATGGAAAAACATCTGGAAGATGAGGGGAAAACCAGGGCATTGTGAGATTCTTTGGGTGATTGATGAAACAGAGATTAAGGAATGAACAAAATGAGTCCTGGGGATCCCATGGCAAATGGCAGTGGTATGTAGCTGTGAGGGTTGGGGTCTTGCCACAATCATGGGACTCTTCTCATTCTTTGGAATGAAGTCCAACTCTTCAAAAGTGGCTCTCCTTTGTTTTTTAAACAGCAAGTAAGAATGGGTCTTAATTGTTGCAAAAAGCCACAATCAGCAAACTTCCTATTAAATTACTATAAAAACCCTGGAAATGAGAAAAATTGGAACACTAATATTGAGCAATATTATTCCTCCTTAGAGAGATACCTTTGAAATCTAACATACCTGTCAGGTTCTAAAGGGAACACATCGTTTAAGAATATGTTCTGTGTTTTCTATCACCTGATTTCCAGCAATAGCTGTTTTGTAGGATGTAGTAAGAGCAGTATTCACACATTTTACACTGTAGCTTTTGTTCCTCCTCAGTAGATAAAACTGACTACTAAGTAAAAGGTAGTGGATATGATTCTAACGGCTTTGCCACTGTTGTCATTGCTCCAAGTTACAGAATTTAGCCATGCTCTCCTGGACCATCTGAATTCCAGCATCTAAACTCCATTTATTGATGCAAAATGTTTTGGGTTCTGCTCTTTTGGTAAACTCATAGAAATGATGAGAGGGGCTGGTGCAGTTAGAACAGCACTTGAATTTCTTACCTGCTTTTCTTGTTAGTTCCTTCCTACATATGGGTGAAGATAATCAAAATAAGTCTTCAGATACATGACTATTGGAGTTAATCAGTGAGAAATTAGTTCCACTAACTTCTTAGGGAATATGTCGATAATCATGAGTGAATTAAGCCTTTTCACCTGGTCTCCTTTGATAGTTGAATTCATGTCCCCTTTTATAGTTTGAGCCATTTTCCAACCTGGTTCTTTGCCTGGCAGTGATAAGGGATGATGATAACCCTGATAAGGCTCCTGATACATCCTCATTAACATTGTAACAGCATTTATTGAATACTTAATGTGTGCCAGGAATTTTTCTGAAAAACTTAGATACATAACCTCAAGTAATAACTATTCTATTCAATTGGAAAGAGTTAGAAATTTAGTTAGGGTGGGGGGACAGGAATTAACTGGAAAAGAGCACAAAAGACTTCTTAGGGTGTTGTAAAGGTGGCCATTTTTTCAGGTGGCTAATAGGTATATACGATAATAGAAATTGAACAAAATGGAATAACTGAGATTTAGGCAATTTATTTGGTTAATTATACCTCATTAGGTTAATTATACCTCAGGCAAAAAGGAATTGGAGAGTAAGGAAAAATACAGGTGATAGGGAAGAGAAAGTGTATTGCAAAGGAAGAAAAGATAAGGTAAACTTTAAAATGTAAGCTGCATTTTATAAATTTCATTAACATTGCAATATTAAACCTTTCCCTGGAAACTCTCTTCCACAGTTCGATAATTCCATCATCCTCTTCCTTCCTTCATTCTTGATGGCTGATGCAATTCACAGCATTGGCAGGAACACCAACTGTTGAAGCCTATTAATTTCCAAAATCAAACACAAAGAATGTTTGAATTGAGCCTATTTCCATGGTTCATCCAATTCTAATTTTACCAATTCTATTAAGGGAAACATTAGTCTGTGGTGTGTGTGTGTGTGTGTGTGTGTGTGTTTAAGTTTATTTTTACATAGAGACAGAGAGAGATGAAGACAGAACATGAGGTGGGGGGGGAGAATCAGAGAGAGAATCCTAAGCAGGCTCTGTGCTGTCAATATAGAGCCCAATGCAGGGCTTGAACTCATGAACTGTGAGATCATGACAAGAGCTGAAATCAAGAGTGGGACACTTAACCGACTAAGCCACCCAGGCGCCCCTGTGGGTTTTTTTTTGTTTGTTGGTTGGTTTTTTAGTTAAAAAAAATTTTTTTTAATATTCATCTATTTTTGAGAGAGAGACAGCAGGTCACCAGGGGAAGAGCAGAGAGACAGGGAGACACAGAATGTGAAGCAGGCTCCAGGCCCTAATGTGTCAGCACAGAGCCTGACACAGGGCTTGAACTCACAAACCATGAGATCATGACCTGAACCGAAGTAGGATGCTTAACAGACTGAGCCACCCAGGTCCCCCCGCCCCCCTTAGGTTTTTTTAAGCCAAATAGTCTGTTTTATTTTTTTCATCAAAAATAATATTTCTAAAATTTTAATTCCAATTGTGATTAACATAGTGTTACATTAATTTCAGGTGTACACATAATGATGCCATAATTCTATACATTCCTCAGTGCTCATTATAAGTATACTATTAATCCACTTCATTTATTTCACCTACCTCTCCTCTAGTAACCATCTGTTTGTTCTCTGTAGTTTGAGCCTGTTTTGTCTCTTTATATCATTGTTCACTTGTTGCTTAAGTTCCATGTAGGAGTAAAATCATATGGTATGTGCCTTTCTCTGACTTATTTCCCTTAGTATTATATCCTCTAGCTCCATCCATGCTCTTGCAAATGGCAAGATTCCATTCTTTTTTATGGCTGAATAATATTCCATCATATGTGTATACCAGTTATTTTTGTTTTTAATTTTTAATGTTTGTTTATTTTGGGGGGAGAGACATAGCATGAGCAGGGGAGGGGCAGAATCCTAAACAGGCTCCGTCTCTGAACTGTCAGCACAGAGCCTGACACCGGGCTTGAACCCACCAACCATGATATCATGACCTGAGCCGAAGTTGGATGCTTAACTCAGCCACTCAGGCGCCCCCACTTACTGTTTATCCATTCACCTATTGATAGACATTTAGGTTGCTTATAGACATTGGCTATTGTAAATAATGCTGCAATAAACATGGGGTGCATATATCCTTTCAAATTAGTATTTTCGTTTTCTTTTGGTAATAGTACTGGAATAACTGGACCGTATAGTAATTGTTTTTAATATTTTGAGGAACCTCCATACTGTTTTCTACAGTGGCTCCATCAGTATTTCAATCAATAGTGTACAAGGTTTTGTTCCTCTACATTCTCATCAACACTTGTCTCTTGTGTTTTTGATTTTAGCCATTCTGAAGGGTGTGAGGTGATACCTCATTGTGTTTTTGATCTGCATTTCCCTGATGAGTGATGTTGAGCCTCCTTTTGTTGTGTGTTGGCCGTCTGGATGTCTTCTTTGTAGAAATGTCTATTAATGTCTTCTGCCAATTTTTAATTGGATTGTCTTTCGGTGTTGAGTTGTATTTTTGGATACTAACCCTTTATCAGATGCATCATTTGCAAATATCTTCTCTTCAGTAGGTTGTTTTTTTATTTCGTTCCTTTTCCTGTGCGTAAGCTTTTTATTTTGATGTAGTTGAAATGATTTTTTGCTTTTGTTTCTCTTGCCTTGGGAGATATACCTAAAAAATGTTGCTCTGGCAGATCATAGAGAAATTACTTCCTGTGTTCTCTTCTAGGACTTTTAGGGTTTCAGATCTCCCATTTAGGTCTTTAATTCATTTTAAGTTTATTTTTGCATATGGTGTAAGAAAGTGGTCTAGTTTCATTTTTTTACATGTAGGTTTTCAGTTTTCCCAGCACTATTTGTTGAAGAGACTACCTTTTTCCCATTACATATTCTTGCCTCCTTTGTCAAAGATTAATTGACCATAAAATCATGGGTTTATTTCTGAGCTCTCTATTCTGTTCCATTGATCTGTGTGACTATTTTTTGTGCCAATACCGTAATGTTTTGATTACTACAGCTTGTAGTATATCTTGAAATCTGGGATTGTAATACCTCCAGTTTTGTTCTTTTTCATGATTGCTTTGGCTCTTTGGGTTTTGTGTGTGTGTGTGTGTGTGTGTGTGTGTGTGTGTGTGTGTGTGTGGTTCCATGCAAATTTTAGGACTATTTGTTTTTCTGTGGAAAAAACTGTTAGCATTTTGATAGGGATTGCATTAAATGTGTAGATTGCTTTGGGTATGATAGACATTCAAAAAATATTCTCCCAATTCATAAGCATGAAATATCTTTCCCTTTGTTTATGTCATCTTAACTTTCTTTCATCAGTGTATTATATTTTTCAGAGTACAGGTTTTTCACCTCCTTGGTTAACTCTATTCTTACATATATTATTCTTTAGGGACAATTATAAATGGGAGTGTTCTCTTAATTTCTTTTTCTGCTGCTTCATTATTGTATGGAAATGCAAGGGACTTCTGGATATTTATTTTGTTTCCTGCAACCTTGCTGAATTCATTTTTCAGTTCTGGTAGTCTTTTGGTGGGGTCTTGAGGGTTTAAAATTTTTTTTTAATGTTTATTTTTGAGAGAAAGTGAGCAGAGGAGGGGCAGAGAGAGAGAGGGAGACATAGAATCTGAAGCAGTCTCCAGGCTCTGAGCCATCAACACAGAGCCCAATGTGGGACTTGAACTCAGAAATCATGAGATCATGACCTGAAGTCAGACGCTTAACTGACTGAGCCACCCAGGTGCCCCTAGGGTTTTCTATAAATAGTACCATGTCATCCGCAAATAAAAGTTTTACTTCCTCCTTAAGCAATTTGGATGTCTTTTATTTCTTGTTGTCTGATTGCTGTGACTAAGATTTCCAGTAGTATGTTGAACAAAAGTGGCAAGGTGAGAGGGAGTGGACATCTTTATCTTGTTCCTGATCCTTGGTGAAAAGCTCTCAACACTTTATTGAGGGTTCTGTTATGAATGAATGTTGTACTTTGTCAAATCCTTTTCTGCATCTGTTGAAATGATGTGGTTTTTATCCTTGGTTTGGTTGATGGATTGTATCACATTGATTCACTTGAACCACTCTTAGATCCCAAGAATAAATCCCAGATGATTGTGGTGAATGATATTTTTAATGTATTGTTGGCTTTGGTTTGCTAATATTTTGAGGATTTCTGCATCTATGTACCTGAGAGATAATGGCCTATAGTTGTTTTTTTATGGTGTCTTTATGTGGTTTTGGTATTGGGAATGCTGGCCCTGCAGAATGAATTTAGCTTTCCTTCATCTTCTATATTTTGGAATAGTTTGAGAATACTAGGTATTAACTCTTCTTTAAGTATTTGGTAGAATTCACCTGTGAAGGCATCTAGTCCTAGGCTTTGGTTTGCTGGGAGTTTGATTATTCCTTCAACTTAATTGCTGGTAACTGGTCTGTTCAAATTTTCTTTTTTTTCCTACTTCAGTTTTGGGAAGTTATTTCTAGAACTTTATCCATTTCTTCTTTTTCCAATGTGTTGGCATTTAATTTTTCATAGTCTCCTAGAATCCTTTGTATTTCTGTAGTGTCATTTTTCTTCCCTTTCATTTGTGATTTTGTTGGAGTTCATGGTCTTTCTCTCTCTCTCTCTCTCTTTTTTTTTTTTTTTTTTTTTTTTTTTGTGAGACTGGCTAAAGGTTTTTTGATGATCCATTGAAAGAATCAGCTCCTGGTTTTATCTATCATTGCATTTTTTAAGTTTCTATTTCCTTTATTTTTGCTCTATATTCTTTCTTCCTTTCACTGGTTTTGAGTTTTGTTCTTGGTACTCTAGCTCCTTTAGGTGTAAAGTTAGATGTTCATTGGAGATTTTTCTTGCCTTTTGAGGTAGGCTGGTATTGTTATAAACTCCCCTCTTAAAACAGCTTTTGCTGCATATCAAGGAATTTGAGCCATTGTGTCTTTATTTTTGTCTTCATGTATTTCTTTAATTTTCTCTTTGATTTCTTGGTTGGCTCATTCATTGTTTAGTAGTATGTTAATTAACCTCCATGAATTTGTGCTCTTTCCAGATTGTTTCTTGTGTTTTTTTCTAGTGTCATAGTGCTGTGGTCAGAAGATGCATAGTTTGACTTCATCTTTTGAATTTGTTGAGCCTTGTAGCCTAGTGTGTGATATAGAGAATGTTCTATGTGTAATTAGGAAGAATGTGTATTCTCTTGTTTCACAGTGGGCTGTTCCTGAATGTATCTATTAGATCCATCTAGTCTGATATTTCAAAGTCACTGTTGCCTTGTGGATTTTCTGTCAACCAAAATGGATGATCTGTCCATAGATGGAAGTAGAAGTGTTTAAGTCTTGAATTTCTATGGGCCACTTCCTTTATCTTTGTTATTAGCTACTCTGTGGACTGGGTGCTTCTGTGTTGGGCACATAATTATTTTCCACTGTAACTCTTGTTGAATTATTCCTTTTATGCTGATGTGGTGGCCTTTTTGTCTCTTGTTACAGTCTTTGTTTTATAAATTTTTTTTTTCAACGTTTTTTATTTATTTTTGGGACAGAGAGAGACAGAGCATGAACGGGGGAGGGGCAGAGAGAGAGGGAGACACAGAATCGGAAGCAGGCTCCAGGCTCTGAGCCATCAGCCCAGAGCCTGACGCAGGGCTCGAACTCACAGACCGCGAGATCGTGACCTGGCTGAAGTCGGACGCTTAACCAACTGCGCCACCCAGGTGCCCCTACAGTCTTTGTTTTAAAGTCCATTTTGTCTGATGTAGGTATTGCTACCCCAGCTTTCTTTTCACATCCATTTGCATGATAAATGTTTCTCTATATCCTCACCTTCAATCTGCAGTGTCTTTATGTCTGAGATGAGCCTCTTGTAAGTAGTAGATAGAGTGGTGTTTTTTATTCATTCTTTCACCCTGTCCTTTGATTGGAGTATTTAGTCCATGTACATTCAAAATAAGTGTTGATAAGTATGTACTTACTGCCTGTTTTTACTTGTCTTAGTTTTTGTTGTTCTTCTCTGTTCTTTTCTTTTGCTCTCTTTTAAATTAGTTGCTTTTCTTTAGTGATATACTTAATTTCTTTCCATTTTTTTTGCATGTCACAGTTTTTGATTTGTGGTTACTATTAGCATTATATATAGCACTTTATTCACATAGGCTATATTAAATTGATAATTGCTTAAGTTTGAATCCATTCTGAAAGCAACAAATTTTTAATCCTGTCCTCCCTGCCACATTTTAGGTGTATGGTGTCATACTCTGCACCCTTTTATTTTGTGAATCCCTTGACCGATTTTTATAGATATACTTAATTTTACTGCTTTTGTGCTTCTTACTTTCCTTACCTCCTCTTATGGTCATTCCTTTCTGTGTAGAATCCCCTTTAATTTTTGTTCATTTGGGAAACTAGCTCTCCTTCTGTCCTAAATGATACCTTTGCTGGATAAAGTATTCTTGGATGCAGGGTTTGTTTCTTTGTTTCAACACTTTGAGTATATCATTCCACTCGCTTATGGCCTGCAAAGTTTCTGCTAAAAAATCCACTGATAGCATTCTGGTGTTTCCTTGTATGTTACTGTTTTTTCTTGGTGCATTTAAAACTCTTTATCACTGCTTTTTGCCATTTTAGTTACTTTGTGTCTTGGTGTGGACCTCTTTGGGTGGATTTGTTGGAGTGCTCTGTGCATCCTGGATCTGGATTTGTTTCCTTACCCAGAATAGGGAAGTTATCAGCTACCATGTGTCCAAATTTTTTGCCTCCTTTTCTCTCTTCTGGGCTGTCTACAATGAGAATGTTACTACACTTGATGGTCTTGCTGAGTTCCATTGATCTATTTGCATTTTTAATTAATGTTACTTTCTCCTGTTCAGCTTGATTGCTTTCCATTATTCTCTTTTACAGGTTGCTGATCTGTTCTGTTTTCTCTAGTCTACAATTTCTTCACTCTCCTGTATTTTTAACTTCAGTCATTGAGTTCTTTGTCAAATTCGTTCTTTGTTTTCTCTCTGAGGGTCTCCCTGAGGTCCTCCACTATTTACTCAAGTCCAGTGTCTTTATGACCATGACTTTAAATTCACTATCAGGCATACTACTTTTCTGTGTTTCATTTATCTCTCTTGCTGGTATTTTGTTCTGTTCTTTCTTTTGGGACATACACTTCTGTCTTTTTTTTTTTTTTAAACAAATGCTGTTTGTGTGTTTCTATGCATGAGGAAAGTCAGGTATATCTAATCTTGAAAGTAGTTGCCTTATGAAGAAGTCCTGTGATGCTCTGCAGTGCAACATCTCCTATTCACCAGGACTAGTGCAGGGGTGTCTCCCATGTGGGTTGCAGGCACCCCACTGTTGTGGCTGTGCCTTCAGTCCAGTAATCTGTTGTGGGCAGAGTTTGGTCCATGTGTTGTTAGTGGGCCAGTTGGTGGCTGCCTTTGGCTTGGGTTTGGTGAGGCTAGGCTTTTGCCAGTGCTGTAGTAACACCAATCTTCAGGGTGCTCTCCCTATATTACATCCTGAGTAGCTTTTGTAGATTGGCGCCAGCAGTCAGACCAGATATCTGGGGCTGCAGTCAGACTCATGTGTGATTTTCTTCCCTTTAGGGCGGGAGTTGCATTGAGGTGGTACTGACATTTGTAGTGGGGGCTTGCACCCTGCCAGACTTGTGGATCTGCTTTGGATGGATTCCTGTAGGCAATGCGTTGGAGGATATGGGTCTTCAGGAGAATGTGAGGGCTGCATATGCTGTTAGCAAGCTAGGTGGGCAGTGTTGGTGCTGCACTTGTCCCCCAGGTGTTAATGTATCTAGGCTTGGGGCGGGGGACGGGGAAGGTAGGAAAATGGTGTCCTCTAGCTCTTTTGTTCTTGGAGAAGTCTCCAAAGGTCACTGCCCCTCCAGCATAGGCCCTGATAATAGTAAAAATGTCTGCCTCCCGTATACGCCAGGCATTTTTCAAACAGGTATTTTTATGTTGTAGTGTTGTATTTCAGTGGGACTGTTATGCTGTCTCTTTAAGAGTAGGTACACAGTTTTCTGTCATCTTCCCAGATCTCCCAGTGCAGAACCTGCTGATTTTGAAAGTTGTAGATATTAAGCCCCATTGATTGTAAGAATTCCAATTAAGTCCATCTGGTATTCAAAGTCAAATGTTAAGGAGATTCATCTTCCTAGTGTGGGTCCCTGTGCCTGATGTACCTGGTGTGGACATGTGCTCTGCTCTGCTCTGGAGATATCCCTTTCTCTTGCAGACAGTCCCACATGTCAGTTTGGCTCATGTCCACATCTCTGTCCTTTCTAACGTCTTCGATATTGCTTCTTCCCATTTATCTGTGGAGTCTGTTCTGCTGGTCTTGAAGCCATTTTCTCAGTTCTTTACACTGATGTGGTTTATTTACACTGAGGTGTATCTGTGGGAGGACGTGAGCCTTAGGTTCTGCTATGCTGCCATGTTCCTCGGACATTAGTCCATTTTGGATGCAGGTGTGAGTTTCTATGGTAGGCCAACTTAATGAATACACCCTACTCCTAACCTGTAATATGCAGAGTCTGTGACAATATAAAGTTGTAGCTTAGGAATTAAAGCCCTGGGTGAAAAAGTGTTCATTATTAGCTAAATTAAACTTTAAAAAGCAATTAAAGAATAATGTTTTAGCTGAAGGAGAGAGGAGGAGAGGGAGGGAAGGAAGAGATTGGAGGAAGGGGAAAAGGAAGCCTCATGATCGTAAGTAGACAAATAATAAAGCCCTTGGGGCCCTTGGCCTGAAACTCACTTTTGGATCTTGAGATGAGTGCCAGTCTGTTCTGAATTGATCATCTTCATGCTGCATCTCCTCTGATCCATCTTTTGGGCAATGCGCTGGAACCTACCTCTATAGATGATGTTCTGTCCATGGTCTCTGTCTTGATGGCCTCACACACTGTGGCCTCTCTGTTCTTTTCTCAGTCTCCTGGTTACCCATTGACTCCTTGAGCATATTTACACCTAGTAACTGAGGCATGTGGGAGCTTCTCCATTCCATGTATAGCACATATAGCTCATCGACAACCAGGAATATTTATCACCTCACACCAAAGCTTCTACTTAATTACCTCCCATTATGTTGCTGCTGCATTAATCTGTGCCATTTGGTAATATCCATGAATAAAGCTTGCAGTCTTCCCCTAGCATTCCTAAGCGTGCTGCCAGTGTGTTTGAGCTATCCTTCTGTATACCTGCATGTTTCCCATTTTCCTGTCCTAGTGAGGCTTGATATGAAGAGAAGCAAAAGAAATGAAAGCTCTTGCTTACTTCCCTCCTCCAGTTTTATTGAGATAAAATTGACACATACCACTGTTTAAGTTGAAGACATACAGCATAATGGTTTGACTTACATATATTGTGAAATGATTATCACAGTTTATTTAGCACCCATCATCTAATATAGTTGAAAGAAAAAGACAAAGCAAAACTTTTCTTGTGATGAGAATGCTTAGGATTTACTTCAACAACCCTTTTAGTATCATACAGCAGTGTTAACTATAGTCATGATGTCATGTGTCACAATCCTAGGGCTCACCATATGTGATTTTGTAGCTTTTGACCACCTTTCTCCAATTCTCTCTCCTGCATTCTCAGCCCCCTCTAGTAACCACAACACTGATCTGGTCTTCCCCCTATCCCCCACCCCCTCCATGAGTTTGGTGTTAAAGATTCCATATATAAGTGAGAACATACAGAATTTTTCTGAAGGCCCTTGCTTTTGACCTATTCACTGCCCCCTTGTTCCCACAATCCGCTGAGCTGGAAGAGGCCAGCTTTAGACTATTTATCTATGTAATTTTCTCTTCCTATCCTGAGCATAAAGGTAAACTTAATTGTCTGGATTTCTAGATTTATTTCTTGAGATGAAAGAATTTAGAAGAAACTTTGCTGTCCTAACAGTGCCTACTGTCTCACTGGAAACTCGGAACTCATCATGCAGATATTGGAAGATAAGTATTAATGCCATCTTTCCTTCCTTTGGAATTCTTTCTGTAAAAATCTTTACTACTACCCCTACCTCCTTGCCCCAATCCAGGCAGATGGATGATTCAGGTTAACTAGAGAGATGATTGTACTGGTTTTCAAGCTATTACGTGTTTCAAAGGCTTTCAGTTCTCTTTGGCTTTGAAATGGAATGATTCTGCAAAGCAATATTCTGTTTTGCCAGAAGGGGAACCAGAGGAAGACTGGAACATATGAGAAGGGGGAAGCAACTTAGTCTTTCCTGTTGGCTTCCTATCCTTGTCACATTACTTCAGTAATGACTTCTAACCTGACAAGTGACAGGTAGTTACAATTGTGAGTTTCAGTCTCATTCATGCCACCTCCTCAGAGGCCTGAAGACCTGGTCTCTAGATGTTTCTCTGAGCTTCCACTGTCATCCCTTGGTTCCAGCCCTATGGGGCCATAGCTGCTTCTTGCAGTTAGTATCTTGGTGTTACCTCCATTTATTCTCTCTTGGCCTTCTCTATTGTCTCCTCAGACAATTCATCTTTGTTAAAATTTTTCTGTTAAAGAAAACTAGTAGAGTTTATCTGTCTGACTCGATCTGACTGAAGAATCGTGTATATATAAGTGTGCCAGAGAAAATCACGTTAATGTATTTCAAAATTGGAGTATTATACCAATATAGTAAAATTGTGGGGGGAAAAATTCATTGACCAGAGTTTTTTTGGTGATAGCATTGCATTTTGGGGGGAGAAGAATATAGTAAAATCTATTTGGCATGAGAAGTAGGTCCCCAAGCAGCAGATTCTACTGTCAGAAGTTTCTCTGATACTTGATTTTAATAAAGATGTTAATTAAAGGTCATTTTATGGATCACTGGTGGTCTTGCATGTGCATGAATGAAATTGCTCTGTATACACAAGGAGGAAAAAAAGGAGCAGCATTTTGATCAAGGAGTCTAGGAAGGAAGGGGAGAGGAGAAATACTCAGATGGTAGAGGAGTGACAAGTGATTTAGCAGCATGGAAACACATAATGAAAAGTGTGACCACTTCCCAAATTGTCTCTACAGAATTTTCAGTAAAGCTTCTGTTGCTGTATATTGCTTGTGTTTTGATGCATTGTTGTCATGAGCAAATGTCCAGTGCAGATTTCATTGTCTACATTTGTGGAGGGGCTGCGATGGGGGTACTTAAGATCTAGGTTGTTGGAGCCTAGAGCTCTGGTTGGTGTGGTTGCGAATGCTTGCATTATGGATTTAGCCAGATCTAGGTGTTCATCCCAAGTCCACTGCTTATTAACTGTGTGGGTTGGGCTATGTTGTTAAACATCTCTGAGCCTTTTTTTTTTTTTTTTTTTGTAATCTGTAAAAGGGAATAATGACAATTTCATATGGATGTTAGAATCACATGAAAGAAAGAGATGAAGTGCTGGTATAGTGCCTGGCATGTAATAACTACTCAAAAATGTTACATAGACTATTGTGGGCCCATCTGAAATGTCATTTCTTCTATTTACTGAAGGCTTTAGCCTTTCTCAGTTGTTGATTTCCACCTCTTGTCAGAATAACTCAGTCTACTTACATTTACTTATTATCAATTAGGCGTACCTTGGAGATATTCAAGGTTTGGTTCTAGATCACTGGAATAAAACAAATATCACAGAACGAGTCAAAATAAGTTTTTGGATTCCTAGTATGTATAAAGTTATGCTTACAACATACTGTAATCTGTTAAATGTGCAAAAGCATTATATCTAAAAAAAAAAAAACCAACAAAGCATACACTTTAATTAAAAAAAACCTTTATTGCTAAAAGATGTCAACTATCACCTGAGCTTTCAGTGAGTTGTAATCACTGATCAAGTTATCATAATAAATATAATAATAATGAAAAAGTTTGTAGTATTTTTAAGAAATATCAAGACGCGTTACTGAGACACAAAGCGTGTACATGCTGTTGGAAAAAAGGCACTGATAGACTTGGTACATGAGGGGTTGCCACAAACTTTGTTTAAAAAAATAGAAAAAAAAACCACATAGAAAACCCCCCAAAACTTCTCAGAAAAAACAAAAAAAACTCTCACGATATCAGCAGAGAACAATAAAACAAGGTATGCTTGTACAGATATTTATCACATTGTTTTTGTTTCCTATTAGATCCCAAGTCCCTTATAGCCAGAGTTCATATCTTTGTTTGTTCATCACCTTCAATTCCTGGAACATGATAAAAAGGTTAATGAATATTTAGTGAATGGGTGAATTTTGAAAAATGTTTTCCTAGGAAAGTTTCTGCCAAATGACCTTCATTTAGTCACATGCTTACTTATGATGTCATATGGAAAGCAAGAGACTTTCTTTCTTTCTTTCTTTCTTTCTTTCTTTCTTTCTTTCTTTCTTTCTTTCTTTCTTTCTTTCTCATTCATTCATTCATTCATTCATTCATTCATTCATTCATTACAGTGGAGTACTATGGCAACACTCTGCTGCTTCTGTCCTCTCCCCAAATCAGGATACAGATGAGGAAACCTGGAATGCTTCATGAGGCACATGGATATTGAGAAAACTCCTAAAAGAGATAGACGTAATTCGGCACAGTGATAAGCATATATGGTGTGGAAAGGGTAAATTAGATGAAGTAGGAGGAAGATAAGTAACTAAATGACTGTGACGAGGTAAGAGTGTGACAGAGTGCGACTGTAATGGTCACAGAAGATAATGCTAGGAATAGACGTTGGGCACCATATTCTGGAAATTTTTGAATGCCTGCCCGAGGAGTTTGGGTTGTATTACCTGTGTTTTAGAGAGCTATTGACTTTTCAATAGGATCACGCCATGATACGAGGTGTTTTAAAAAGATGTTGGGAATAGTGTGTACAATTGATGATAAAGGAAGCAGGAAGAAGAAAAGAATTTATTTCCTACAGCACAGAACAAGAAAGGTGGGCCAGAGCGGAGGTAGGAGCACAGGGAGTGGAAAGGGGAGGATACGGGGGAGCAATCCCGCAGTGATTGAGATGGCAGGAAAAACCCTGAAAATAGTCTTTAAAGAGAGGGAGGGAATTTACAGAATTTCAGTCTGAGAAGCTAGAGGAAATGTGTTGCTTTTAATAATTAGGAAGGCAGGAAAAAGCACAAAATGAAGCAAGAGTTTCTTGTTCAAATAGGATGTGTTTGTGGTGGTGAGGTCATGGAAATGATAGTGAATATTCAGTCAGAGTGATTTCACTTGGAGGACGTCAGTACTAAAGATTGAAACTATGAGCATAGGTGACTGAAAACGATGGCATTGGAAGCTTTATATATGAAGTCGAAAGATTTTTTAACCAGACAAAGTAGCATGGAGAACTTTCTTGGGAAGAATAGTCACTGGGTGATGACATCAGGTTTTTTTTTTCCCCCTAAGGTGGAGGGAGAAGATTCAATTACCCTTGCATATTGAAGGCGTGATGTTTATTCTTTTATCTCTCCATGCATGAAGAATTTTCATTAAGTGACATCACTACTGTCAAATGTCAGAATCTATCATTAGATTCCGGGAGTGTTGAGGGTGGGTGGAAGAGACTCTCACTTGTTTTGGAAGTGGCGAGAGAGAAGGAAGACAAAGTAGGAGAAATGAGGTTGGAGGGAATGTTTTAGAGGCTGAATCAAAAATACCTGAGTTGGTCAAGGTGCTTGGCAAATGTAATTATTTACACTGAACCAAAGCCGTTTTGCTTTTTTACAAAACGAACGCTAAACAAATGGTTTTTCCTAGGCAAACACTGAGTGAAAGCCTTGGCATTTTAAACCTGATGCCAATCCAGAGGAAACGCCTCAGGTTTACCCCAGAAAAGTGTCATCAGCAAGCCCCTGTGTGTTTGCATTGGTTTCTTTGTGTCCTGCCCTTTTTTCAAAGTTGACAACTGAGGAAGACAGCTGAGAAGATCTATCTTGAGAATAAGTTGACTGCCTGTGGCACTCTGCCTGCCTGATTGCTTTAGGGGGACATTCAAAAGAAAGGCTTATTTTCTTTCACAACTAAACATAAGTAGGCGTGGCAGACACATTTTCAGGTGATGGCCAAGGCATCATGCTCTTGTATAATTACCTCCCCTTGAGTAGAAGTGGAATCTGTGATTTGTCTCTAACCAGTAGAAAATGGCAAAGGTGATGGGATGTCATTTTCCATACGGTTACATTATATAGTACTGCATCCTAGCGGACTGGGGCATTCTAATTTTGAAAAAGCAAATGCCGTAATGAGCACTGCTTATGGGGATAGCCACATGGTAGCTAGCTATAGCCAGTGTCCAGGAACTAAGGGCCTTAGTCCTACATCCCAAAAGGACTGAATTCTGTCAACACCACATGAACTTGGAAGAAAACCCTGAGTTCCAGATAAGAGTAGAACCTGGCTGACACTTCGCTTGCAGCCTTTGTCAGATCCTAAGCAGGGAACCTAGCTAAGCTGTGTCGACTCTTAAACAACTGAAATCATGAGGCAATATATGTAGATTGTTTCCAGCTACTAATTTCGTAGGATTTATGACATAGCAACTGAAAACTATTCTAGCAGGGAAAGTTCTGATTGAGTGATGAAGACCCCCTAGAAGAAAAGCTTTGGATATTTCAGATTCATTTTCTAGTTAATTATATATTTCTTGTGTTAAAATCTAAAACAAAAAACCAGAGGCAGAACCTGAGGACCCCGTAACTCATCACACCAAGCATAGTCCCTTGGGAGATGGCAAGTTTGTTCCATAATCACCTGATGAGTGGTAAGAGCTAAGTGACACATTGCCAAGAGACAAAGTAGGTCCTTTCATTCTGCCTGTGTCCTGGTAGTCTTTGCTAGCCTGAAGTTCAACTTCTACTAGTAGTTACCTTCTCACGTTGTTGTGAATAATAGAATCTTGTTCTTTGGTGCCTGCAGACGAAGCAGCATCAGGTGAGGAAACGCATTGGTCCCTCTTCCTACCCACTGTTTGTGTTCATTGTATTTCCCTTCATTTCTCAGAACTTCGTTATGTTCTTTGTATTCTAATGAAAATCAGTATTAATTGACTAGGTGACTCTTACTTAAGTGGCAGAACAGAAGCTTTTCTACTTATGAAGTGTTATTTCATCCAATTTTAATGAGGGACATAAAGCTACGGTCGAGAATAAGTCAGCTCTGCCACCACTGAGAAAGGACATGGGTTGTTTGGGTAGTGTCATTACGGATTTGGGAATGCGTGCCCTTAGGAGACTTTGAAACAGACTTTGGGCTTTTAATCTCTTTGGAGATAGAGTACCGGTATTACCTTAATTTTTCAGGTGGAATCCTGAGGACCAGAAGGGGTAGGTGATTTTTCCATTGCTAGGGAATCTGCCCCCTTCTTTATTCACTAACTGTGCTTGACTTGGGAAAACCATGTGCTTTTGCTGGGTCCCAGTTTCTTATCTGCTAAAGTGAACATAGGCAATCTTACCTGTGAAAGAGGAGATTTGGCCAGATAATCTGCTGGCTCTTTCAAAGCCATGAAATCCATTCTATGTTGGAATCAACTGTAGTTTCTCCAGTGGTTTAACATTGCCAAAGCTTACCTAAAATAGAATCCTACTTATAAAGAGCTCTGAAAGCTCAACAGCCTAAGTGCAATCCAATTAGAAAATGGACAAAGCACATGAATAGACATTTCACCAAGGAGGATGTACAGATGGCAAATAAGCACATGAAAAGATGTTCAACATTATTAACCATTACAGAAAGGCAAATTGAAACCACAACGAGATATGGCTACATGCTTATCAGAATGGCTAAAATAAAAGATGAATTTCCGGCAAGGATGTAAAGTCGATCACTCATACATTGCTGGTAGGAATTTAAAGTGGTACAGCCATTCAGGAAATGACTTTGGTAGTTGCTTCTACAACTAAATGTTCAATTAACATAGGTTCCAGCAATTGCACTCGTGGGCGTTTCCCCCAGAAAAATTCTTTTCAGCACAATAGAAAAGAAAGGGCTACTGAAACATGCAGCAATTTGGATCAATCACAAGGGCACTGTGCAGAGTCAAAAAAAAAAACAAAACAAAACAAAACAAAAAAAAAAACAAAAAACCAGGAAGGAAAGGTTACATACTGTGTGAGTCTATTCATACAACTTTGTGAAATTATAAAATTATAGAAATGGAGGATAGATTAGTAGTGGCATGGGGTGGGGATAGGTCAGAGTTATAAAAGGGCAACAAGAAGAATCCTTGTGGGAATGGAACTGTTTGTTCCGTATCTTGTCTGCAGTTCTGGATACAAGAAACTCTGTTATAAAAGTTTATAGAAGCTAATACAGGTACAGCAATTCAGTACTAGGAAAATCTGAGTAAGACGAATGGCTTGTATCAATTTCAATTAGCATACAGTTCTATAGTTTTGCAAGATGTTACCTTTGGGGAAAACTAGGCTAAAGGTATACACGATTTCTCTTTATTATTAAAATTGTATATGATTCTACCTACACATAGACTCTAATTCTTCTTGATAAAAACTATAAGAACTCTTGCAGAAATAAGATATGAAAGCATCAACGTGCATTTATTAAGCACTTATTGTACGTCCCTGGGCTAGTCACTGCCCCTTCCCTAGAGACTTTTGGCCAACTCAGCCAATTAATAGTTAAATATTTCATATGGTCCTCAGTTAAAACAACAACAAATAATGACTTGAATCTTTTGACATTTGATTGATAGCATAACTAAGCACTAGGAAATAAGTTGGGGAGACTTGAGTGTAATTCAAAAATAGACATTCTTAAAAAGAAGCACCTACTTACAGCATAACATCCCACAATCCTCTTAGAGTTTCGCCCTGTAACTGTAACAACCCACATCTTAAAATGAGGGTGGGAGGTAGGACACAGTCAGGAGCCTGCCACTGTCTTCTTTAACTGGGGGTCCGTCGTTCAGGGAGGTCAACTGACCTTTTATGCAACTTGACATACACATTAAGATTGATGGACCTCTTGAAAAACATGTTCTATCTTCAGAAGTAACAGTTAATAAAAGCTTCATCTTGGATCACTGTAAAATGCCCTATTACATGCTAATGAAATGTTCTAAACAACCTTCTGAAATGATCGTTTGAATTGAAGGTATTAATAGATCGAATGCATCCACAGAGGAATGCTCGGTGCCAATGTTATTCTCTATTCAGAGAACTATGCTATTATTAACTACACCTAACAAAATTTAGAGTCACCATTTACTGAAAACAAAAATCGTTCTGTACTTTGTGCTAGTTCATATTTGGCATAATAGGTCTCAAAATGGCAGCATCTTTCTCCTGAGAACAACCTTGCTATGAGCTTAATTTTCCCACTGATTAATCCATAAAGATTTGTAAAGGTGGTTAATATGTGAAGCTGTGGTGGCAGCAGATGCTGGTAAGGGCTTGAGCTTAGCTGTCCGTCTCGGCCAAAGTAGGTCATGCATGGGGCGCTTAAGGAGTATTTTACCTCTTGAAAATTGAGCTATGCAAGTTAATTTAAAAAATGATATGCATAGATATGGTGCTTTTGAGACCACATGCAGTCTCCTTACGTGGTCTCATTCTTCATCGCCTGCAAAGGAACGAATAACGCCATAGTTGGCATCCATAGAGCACCTGGCTTCCAAAAACCCAAAGCACTCTCCTATTTGATCTTGAATCAATATTCAGGACTGTCATGTTGCCTTCTTTTGGCATAAAACCTCTGCACGCATGCTTTTGATCCCATTACCTTATTTTTCACTTCCTTGTTAGATTCTATTTGTATTTGTACTCCTGAAGGTAGATATTCCCTGGGACCTTTATCTCCCACCACTTAAAACCTGGCAAACGGGGTGTCCAGGACTGGAGATATGTTGATAATTTTATTTGTAAAATCACGATGTGGGATGTTGAGGATTGAAGGAAGAATACAGCTCCAAATGTTGCTGAAGTTGCCTATTACGCAGACTTGCTGGCCTCTTGTTAGGCCAGCCTAAGATTGAATCCTGGGATGGACTGGCTTTCAGCCAGTTTCTTGTAACTCATCCACCTCCCCTATCCATTCCCCTTTAATTTCTCTTGGGTTAAACTATTAAACATGATGGCACTTATTTTCCCTGGCTTGATGCCTGGAATCTCTTCAGGAAGAGAAATTATCTCTTTGTCCGGTCATTCCCTTGCTTTTAGCTCCGGGACTTTGAAAGCTGGCATCTAGGAGCTTTTTTTCTGACTGCCAGCTAATCAGGAAAGACAGCGCTGGAGGAGGAGGGTCTGTTCATCCCTGCTTCTCCTCTGTGTCCCATTTATAATTGAATGTCAGTTATTGAAAGGCACTATGGAAATGCACTGCCCGACAAAGGAATTAGATAGCCAAGAAGTGAATTTGGGAATGTTCAGTTATTTGTTGAATTAAATGAGCAACAGAACATGAAAAGCTCCAAGGATGTGAAAGTACCTATGAATCAGAGCTAAGGAAGTTAAATTGCTTGCATTTCTCTGAAGAAGAAGAATGAACGAAAGTCTCCCCAAAACACGATCTTTTGTAGTGTGGAGCCAAGAACTGAACCAATACTGGACAGATTACGTTAGACAAAAAACGCACAGCACAATAAGACACAGGTTATAGGTGTATGGTTTGTAGAAAGCAGATAAGAGGAAGAGAAGACCAGAATAAATTGTGACTTGGAAAGAGGGGGAGAGAACCAAGAATGGAATTAGTATTTACAAAGTTTTCAGGGAAAAGAGCTGCTGCAGAAGTGACATTTACAAACGAGGGGATGGATGATGGTCATAGGAGGTTAGATAGTAAACTGATCTTAAAAGGTGTCACTACAAGGTAGGAAAACATAAGAATGTATAAAATACCTATTGATAGAGGATGAAAGGGACCACTCGAAAGCTTCGGGTGTTGATTATATCATTAGGACATAGATACAAGGATACTGAATGCAGGAGACAGATTTGCACAGTTGAATTAAAAAGCTTTTACATTAGCCTGTGTGAATGGCAGTTTGAGGTCTGTAGTATGGCAAGATCTCACCACCTAAATGTGTTAAGTGTGGTTATTGGCTAAATCTTAAAATGGTAAAAACTCCACGTCACTGAGGTGATCAAGACAAGCTAAGTCATAACATCTTCAGAGTAGAATTGTAAAATGTTACAAAAATCTCAAGTCTTTGAGTAGGCCCGACTGACTTTGATGTGAAATTGCATAATCTTATTTATCGAATTAATACTTTTTCTTAGCTATGTCCAGACATTGAAAAGTAGATGAGCTGTGGACAAACACACAAGGGTGAGTGTCCAAGTATCTTGCGGTAAGAAGTAGTTGTCAAATTGAAGAATTTCACGTCTGCTCTTAGTAATTTCATTTATAATCTGGGCAAAATAGAGTATGAGTTTTGGACGGATGTGAGTTTTTAGTACAAGCATGGGACTTGGATAACCTTGAGAAAGTTCTTTAATGTCACTGAGCTAGTTTCCCTATTGTAAAATAGAACGATAGCTATTTCATGACACCTGTCCCCATGGGAGGTTATAAACATATTGGGAGAGCCTAAGTGAAATGCCTAATACAGTAGGCAGTCAGTGCATGCAGCTTCCACTTGCTTTTGTACCTGTTCTTAGCAGGGTCTAGCTGGGATGCCACTTTATTTTTGTGTGTATTTACTTGTCTTTGGTACTAGTAACTGTACACAAATTGTTGGTTAGTTTAAGATGGAAAGTTACAGAATACCTCATTCAGATATCAAATAAACATTAATAAATGAAAGAATGGAGACTTAAACCCTTGAATTAGTTTTAACAAGGAAGAACTTGACAGAGTTGAAAATGCCAAAGACAATGATGTCTTCAATAGATGAACTTGACCTGTAGGGTGCTGCCTTGGTAGCAGAAGATAACAGCAGCAGCGATTACACTACTAGGAATTTATCCAAAGGAAACAAAAATGCTGATTCAAAGGGACATATGCACCCCGACGTTTATAGCAGTGCTGTCATCAATAGCCAAATTACAGAAAGAACCCAAATGTCCACGAACTGATGAATGGATAAAGATGCGGTATATTGTACAGTGGAATACTATTCAGCAATGAAAAAGAAGGAAATCTTGCCATTTCCAAAATCGTGGATGGAACTAGAGTGTATTATGCTAAGTGAAATATATCTCAGAAAGACAAGTATCATACAGACAAATACATGATTTCACTCCTATGGAATTTAAGAAACAAAACACTTGAACATAGGGGAAGGGAAGGAAAACTAAGATAAAAACAGAGGGAGGCAAATGATAGGAGACTCTTAAAGATATAGAACAAACTGAGAGTTGCTGAAAGGGAGGTGGGAGAGGAAATGGGCTAAATAGGTGATGGGCATTGAGAAGGGCACTTGTTCGGTTGAGCACTAGGTATTATATGTAAGTGATGAATCACTGTGGTTCTACTCCCAAAACCAGTACTACACTGTGTGTTAAGTAGCTTGAATTTAAATAAGTAAGTTAAAAAAAATAGGAATGAAGGAAGAAAGGGAAGGAAGAAGATAAACCTATGGCAGCAGGTATATGAAAACTTGACCAACATCACTAATCATCAGAGAAATAGGAATCAAAACCATTATGAGATATCACCTTCACATGTGTATAGATAGTTACTATGAAAAAAAAGTTATCGGTGATGATGTGGAGAAAAGGGACTCTAATCTACCACTGATGAGAGGTAAACTAATACAGCCAGTTTGGAAAAGAGTATGTAAATCCCCTATCTCACATTTTCCCAGGTATTTATTATTCTAGGTATTAAAATTTTTTTTTTCTTGAGACATCAGGATGATCATATACTCTATTGCCTAAATTAGGACATATTTGAGAATGAAAGGATGTACTATTAATTATCTGAAGACCACAGACTCAAACCAGGGTAATTCTAGGCAGAGTTGGATATATTAACAACCTATAGATTTGGAAGTATATTTTGCATGTACTGTAAGCAGATTGTAATTATGGATATCTGTGTCCCATTTTTATAATTAAACATAAGTACCAATACTTTGACTTGTTGAGATATTTTATAGCTCAGAATAAGGACAGTGCATCTGTTACACAGGCTTTATTATTAAACTCCCCACTTATGGTGGGCCCTGGGCTTTCTTCCTTCATTCTAGAATTTTTGTAGAATCAAAAGCAAATCTCAAAAACTGATGATTCATCCAGTGACCCCATGGAAAAAGCTGTCTCTTCCAGTTTGTTTTCTGCCTCGTAGATTTCTTCTTTAGTCAACAGAGCTTCCCCAAGGTGAATGTTCAGATGTCTACTGATTGTTCTGTGTTTTTTATTAACATTTTCTCCACACTTAACTTGAGATTAGATTTGAAATGTATGGTCAAAGGTCATTGTATTTAGTTTTTCTTTGTGTGTCGATTGGTAGTTTTAGAGCAAAATCTTGATGAGCCCATACCGTGCTTTAGATAATAGATTATTCTAAGGGACTGATTTAAGATCCCAAATCTTGGATGTTGCTAGTTTCAGTGGTACTGGGAGGAAAAGAAAAGGAACATTTCTTGAGCGCTCACTATGTGCCAGACCTTATACCAAAGATCTTGTCTATGTGCTTTAGTCCTCTTTTACAGAAAATGTGTTCTTTTTGTTTTAATGTAGACATAATTTAAGCATCTGTGCCTCCAAATGAAGCCTGTTACTCTTGAAGTTATTTCTTACTAGGTTGTTTCTCTCCCATCCCTCACCCCACCCGTGCTCCTATAACATGTCTTACCGTTCATGAGAGGTATATACTTGAGCAACATTTAACATCTATCTATCTATCTATCTATCTATCTATCTATCTATCTATCATCTATCTATAAATGAACAAATTCTGCATGTATCACCAAACTGAAAAATAGAGTTTAAAAAGAATATTTTAAATTTTGGAGTATTACCTAAAGTGAGCATTTTTTAAGTTATGGTGTTGCATGAAGTCATGGATGTCTTTGTTGATAGGGTCGGAGAAAGAACTGATCTTAGGAATCACACTGAGGTTTGACTTCCAGTTTGGCTATTTGGCAGCTGTGTTGGCTTGGTTAATTTTCTGGGGTATCATTTTTTGGGTTTTAAACAGGGAAAGGATAATTTACAGGATTGTTATGAGACTGAGTGAAATTAAGGTATGTAAAATATATGTAAACACCTAGTGTACATGGTATTTTCTATTTTGACATTTTTTTAAATTTTTTTTCATGTTTATTTTTTTGAGAAAGACACACAGAATGGGAGTGGGGGAGGGGCAGAGAGAGAAGGAGACACAGAATCTGAGGCAGGCCCCAGGCTTGGAGCTGTCAGCACAGAGCCTGATGTGGGGCTCGAACTCACAGACTGTGAGATCATGACCTCATTTGAAGTGGGACACTTAACTGTCTGAGCCACGAAGGCGCCCCACTATTTTGACATTTAGAAATAGCTATTATGGTGCCTGGGTGGCTCAGTTGATGGGGTGTTTGACTCTAGATTACAGCTCAGGTTATGATCTCAGGGTTTGTGAGTTCGAGTCTGGCATTGGGCTCCATGCTAGCAGTATGGAGCCTGCTTGGGGTGTGTCTCTCCTCTCCTCTCCTCTCCTCTCCTCTCCTCTCCTCTCCTCTCCTCTCCTCTCCTCTCCTCTCCTCTCCTCTCCTCTCCTCTTCTCTTCTCTTCTCTTCTCTTCTCTTCTCTTCTCTTCTCTTCTCTTCTCTCTCTCTCTCTCTCTCTCTCTCTCTCTCTCTCTCTCTCCTTCTCTTTGCCCTTCCTCAGCTTGCATGCATTCTCTCCACACCATCTCTCTCAAAATAAATCAATAAATTTAAAAGAAATGGCTATTATGGGATGTTCTCTGAAGAACCTTGAATTTGTGTGATTGGGCTGTTGCCTTGAGCTAAAAAAAAAAAAAACAACCCTTCCCAGTGGTTGCTTGGGTAGTAGTCTGTTGTAAAGTTAAATTATACACTTCTTTCTTTCCAGACTTAGGACGCTAATGTTTCCTAGAGGCACATTCCACAGCTTGGCCTTTTAGTTAGTTTTCCCCAGCAAATACATCTTACTCTAAAAACTATTGGAGGTTTTTTCCTGGTCTTTACAACCCAATTTTACTCGTGTTAGAAGAAAAATCTCCCCTCTCACTGTGTGCAAATGGTGCACATTTCATGGACAAAAGGGATGCAATCAACTGAGAACTGCCTCATGTTCCCAGCACCAATTTTACCAGCCCATCTTCCTCTGCTCCTACAGAGTGTACCTTCTGTCCTCTTATAATGGAATTGTCTGTTCTCGTTGCTAAGGGCAGCCTCTCTACAATCTTTCTGATCTTCTCGAAAGATCTGCTCACACCGTTGTTGCTCTTCCATCACCACTTTCTGTGTCTGTATCAGATCCTTCCTATGGGCGTACAATTATCCCTTCGTAATATTTTATTCATGTTGGTATTGAGTCCCCATCTTCCCCCACTGCAACTCTCTTTCACAGCAGACATCTCTATGGATGTTTTCACTGTCTCTACTTTTCAGCTTAGATTTTTCCACAAGTCAGCCCAATGAGGCTTTTCCTTCCCCCTCTCCCTGGAAATGGCTACTATCATGGACGCCAGCAATGTCAGCATGCCAAAGCCTCTGGGAAATTCTTTGTCCTCCTCCAAGCTGATGTGGTCAGTGGCACTGCCATTATAGACAACGAACTCCTCAGAGCACTTTTTAACTGCCTGTCCTTCAGAGACCATATTTGCTGCTGTGCTTCTAACTCCCTGGCAGCTTTCATTTTCTTGCTCTAGCTTCTCTTCCTATACTGAACTACTAAATTTTGAAACAGTCCAGTCATTTTGTTTGCTTTATATGAGTCATGTCTAGTGTTCAGTCACTCACAGTTGGCTTTTTCTCCTTATAATCTCTATCACTCTACTTTTCTCCTTCTCTCCTTAAATTAACCGACTTTTGTCAAGTACTGTGTTTTTTTCTGGGCCCCAGGCTATGTGCTGGAAATGGAAAAATAAATAAGATACATTCTGTCTGTTCAATTCATAGTCTGCTGGCAAAAGGTAGACATGGGGAAAAAATAACTATAATAAAGAACCATGAAAGGACTAAGGTAGATAATGAAGGGACACAAGGGACAATTCTTATTTTCTGACGGATTTCTGTCTCTTATATGAGAAGCTTTTCTCAAATGTCTAACGGTCTCAGGCTCACCACTCACTTTAGGTTGAGGAGCAGAAATGCTGATTCTAAGCACTATCTGTGTGTGTCTATGTGGGGGTGTCTTCTAGACCATTTTGTTGGTGGGGGCAATCACTTGCCTATTGGTTTCACTAGCTCTATTCTCTCTGGTCATATTTCCTTCATGACTTTGGATTATTTTCAATTACCTGTGGAAGGTACAAGTCTAGTTGATTTTATTTTGGAATCTGAGTTGGGGAAGGGATTAGGGGCCTCATTACCCAGTGGATTGTCTTTGTCTTAGCAATTCTCAGTTGGGTAACTCTGCTCCCAACTGTGCCTGATACTCTCTAGAATCCCCCAATTAACCCTATTGAGAGAGTAAATTGTCCATCTTTGGCTGAGTTTGGAGCGTGTTTATTTTCTTTCTAAACAGATTTTCAGCCAATCAGCTCTATCTGTATCTCTTCCTTTCGGAGGTACCATGTAACTTCAATTCTTTAACACTTTTGTCATTTGTGGTATATAATGACCATATTTTGGGCTTCCCCATCAACCAGGCTGGTCAGGGCTTTCAGGTTTGCTAAGTAATTTCCCATTCATTCATAGGATTTCTAGCTTCTAAAATCTTGATGTTTTATTCACCCTGTTATCTTTGTCCTTGAGGATCTATATTTTTGAAAGAAATTACCTATTTCCACCTTAGAAGAATTTTGAGAGGGGAGAGTTCAATGTGTATGTAAGATTGGAAAGGGGGGGAGGGGAAAGATGACCAAATAAACAAGAGTAGATAAAGTCAAATTGAAGTGGAAGACAGGAAGCAATCCCCAAGAGGTCAAGATAAACAGGTAGAGGGAAGAATGAATAAGAGATTGAGGACAGGCAGAAGACCAGAGATACTCAAATCACAATGGCATTGATATGATCACATTAATGTATTTACTCATCTATTCTTTGATGCAACAAGTTTCTCTAGAGCCTTTATGTTAGGAACTCTGAGAGGTGTTTTACACACCAAATATGTGAGTTGAAAGTAAATCAGCATTTTTCACTGATAAAACAAAAGCTAACATTTATTGAACCCCCAAAAGGCTTAGAGCTTGGTATCTTCAGATTATTTCAACTAAAAAAGATATCTAAGAGTCAGTCAGACATGGTTCTATGTGATCAAATACTAATTTCTTTAACAGCCTCTGATAAATTGATGGTTGATCCCTACTGTGCTAGTGATTACTTTTTACACCTCTGTAGGTGCTCCTTATCTTTAAAACCGTAACAGTTTGTGAATCAACTCATATACTGATGGATTTATATTGATAGGTGACCAAGAAGTAACAAGGGGATTTTTCTTTTCATGTGTTACAGATCTTCACTTACTAACTTCTAGTTACCTATAGGATACTTACACGGTATTTGGAAATTTTGCTTGAATTTAAGTATTCAGGGCATAATGAAAAGACTTGTTAATATTGAAGTACCTATATGGCTAAAGCACCAGAGGTTTAGAAGAACTTAGGAATGTAGAATTTGGTAGTAAGAGTAACAAAAATGACATGGACTGAATATTTAGTATGTGCTAGACATTCTAAGTTTTGAACTACTATTAACTCATTTAATCCTCAAAGTGAAGGAGACTTTATCTTCACGTTAGAGATGAGAAAGCTGATGCATAGATTCAAAGACAGTTGGAGATGTTTGTAGAGTACCTAGACCATAATTATCAACATGAACTTTCGCTATTGGACTTGCTCCATTTGTCAAAATGAGAACTGGATGATAGTTAAAGCAGTAAAAACAGATTTTACTGAGGAACTATTGCAATACGGGAAAAAAGATCTTAGTATAGAATTGGGCCCAATGCCAAATACAGCATGGGCAAGTGGGAATTCATAGTCAAGGAAGAAGGTGGAGGGGTCAGTGGATACAAAATGATAGAGAAAGTATAGTAGTTCTTTGCCAAACTGAACCTAACATGATTCTTGCTGAAGGCAGGCCTGAGTGGTCACATTTTACCTGGAAGATAATGGAAGAAAAAGAAGGTGGGTGGGGATTCTGGCTAATCTGACTTAGTATTCTTGGTAAAACGAAACACTACAAGGACAGTAACAGAAACCAAGGGTCCAGTCTAAGTTAAGCAGAGTGCTCAGAGGAGCCTGACTTAAGTGTGGTGAACCAGAGAATTTTCCCTGTGGGATGGCAACTGAATGATCATCTGAAACACCTGTTAGAAAAATGCCAGAAAGCATCACTGGTATCCAGGGACTTGGTAAACCTGGTAGGTTTTTGTTTGCTTGTTCGTTTGCTAGTTTTAACATTTGATTTACACTGATGACTTGATAAGTAAGGTAGAGCTAGCAAAAAGAATTAGGAAACTTTGAAATTTCTAGAACATTCTAAGAACAATGTGTTAGAGATGCTTTGTCCTTGCCCCTGCCATTTATTCAAAACTATCAGTGGATTTCCAGGGGACGGATTTGTTTGTGTCAGTTTTATGGAAGGAGGCACTTAGGGAATTATTGGTGCTTCAAATATCTGTCTCAACCCAGTTTATGAATTATTACTGAGATACTCTAATATCAGTGTCTCATCAGTCTTACAAGTAGTCAAGATTTGCAAATGAATACCTATACATTACTGATATGGATTTTGACCTCATGAGCTTGTATTTTCACTGTTAAAGTAATGAATGGTCATGCACCCTTCTAGCTGTTGATACACCCCTCAAGTGCCTGAAGAAATCAATGTCAAATGCAGTGCTTTATGGATGAACGAGGCTGCACAACTAAGTAGTTAGCACTTCCATATAGAACATGATAGTTCTAAGGAATTCCTTTTTAACTTCTATTCACAAAAGATAATTTCAAATTCTTGTAGTCTTTGGCTGTTGTATGGAACAAAACTAATATAAATTAGAAACATAACCTTATAGCTTGTTTGATGCTTAAAGAATGAATTAGTGACTTATCACTGTTTTCATCTTTAAACTCCATAGGTAAGCTTATCCTTCTTTATGAACTAGTGTGTAAGTAGTCTAATAGCTACATCATCCCCAACAGGATCTATTATTTGTATATGCCATTGTATCTAAACTCCATAACCTTTCTTTTTTTCTTTCTTTCTTTCCTTCCTTTATTTTGAGAGATAGAGAAAGTGAGCAGTCAGGAGAGGGGAAGAGAGAGGGAGACAGAGAAAATCCCAAGCAGGTTCTGCACTGTTAGCATAGCGCTGGACTCAAGGCTGGATCTCACAAAGAGTGATATCATGATCTGAGCCAAAAACAGAAGTCTGGCACTTAACTGACTGAGCCACCCATGTGACCCACCTCTATAACCTCACTCAAATAAAGTTTATAGAGCTTAGAATTATTTTTTTCAAAATTTTTGCTAGCCTTGTGAAATTGAGTAAAATTTCTAGCCTTTCCGGGTCTCACTTTTGTCACTGGTTAAATGCAGGCAATGTCATCATACCCATCTTAATGGGTTATGTGACAATGAAAAGTAGAATTAAGGCAAGTGAAACGTTGGGCAATAATGATCACTCAATAAGTGTTGTTAATATCAACGAAAAGTGCTCATTTACTTATAACCCCTATGAAGTATTCACCTTAAAGTATGTTCTGGGCATTTATCCTGCTCTTTTATGCTGTATCTCTGGAGTAAGAGGCAAAGGTCATCCAGTCTAAAAAACTGTAGTCTGGTGAGTCTGCGAAATCCAATATATATGATTCAATCTCCCATTGTTACACAGTTGCTAAGGAAACACATGTTGACATTACATGAAAACGTTCCTCGGTTGAAGTGAGTTCTTAAAAAAGATTCCATTTTCTAGCCTCTCCCTGGTCCTAACACTAGCATCCATCCCTACCCATTGTAAAAATATCTGTACAGAAGAGCATTGCTGAATATCAGTTACTGTAAACACCCAAAAATTCAATGCAAACATACTGAAAATCTCAAATCATGGTGGAGGGATTTTAGGTTTCATGACATCCATGAAAGTGATTAATCACATAAAAATGACTGATAGTGGGGCGCCTGGGTGGCTCGGTCGGTTAAGCGTCCGACTTCGGCTCAGGTCATGATCTTGCGGTCCGTGGGTTCGAGCCCCGCGTCGGGCTCTGTGCTGACAGCTCAGAGCCTGGAGCCTGTTTCGGATTCTGTGTCTCCCTCTCTCTCTGCCCCTCCCCTGTTCATGCTCTGTCTCTCTCTGTCTCAAAAATAACCGTTAAAAAAAAATTTTTTAAAAAATGACTGATAGTGTAAGTCTACCACATTTTCAATTACCAACTGAAGAGAAAAATAATGAAGTGATGGACCTGAAAAGAATTTGAAAATTAAAGGCTTAAATGGCACAATTTTTGTGTGTGAAACGTGTGTCTTTATGATCATAAAAATCCACTATAAATTATATACAGTATATTTGTGTTTGAAAAATCATGTTCATATACTAGTTTTTTTCTTAAGAATGCACATTTGCAATTACAATGTAAATAAATACTAAACATGAGATTAAAAAGATAATTCCATAATTCTAGTTTTTTAGGATATAATCTTAAGTCTTAATGTCCTAATGTCTTCTTTCTCATTGTATTCACATTAAATTTAAAAAAATAAGTAAAAATAAAGTAAATAAATCACCTTTGTGAAATGCCTACTACCCCTTCTGTAAATGAACATTCAGTATAAGCTTCTTAAGTATGCTCAGAGGATATCCGCATAGGTCAGAAACGACTCATTCCAAATTCTGCCACATGGTTTATGTAAACAGTAAAATCAGGGAAAAAAAATTAAGATTCAGTTTGTTCTTGTGCTTCTGGATTCTTAAATGCCACCTCCCTGTACTTCCAATTTACATTTTCCTCAAATAGATTTTCATCCCTGCCTGAACATGCCAATTAATATTCTAGCTATTATTATGTCATTCACCTCAAAAAAATTTCCAGTGAAGCCCAAATTAAGTTATTGAAAACATGAAGTTAAATAAAAAAATAAGACTTAGAGAAAATTTTTGCTGAGGGAGAAAAAAAAAAAGTGCCCTGTTTAACATACAATTTTACTATTACCTTCCAAGAATGTCAATTCCTTCTTCAGCTCTGGTCAAGAGTGTGAAATCATTTCAGAATTTCATGTTGATTGCTCCAGCATTTACAGGGGGAGAAGCAGAAAATAGTGGTTATGCTACAGTTTCTGTTTTAGACCATTCCATAGAAAAGAGATGAAGGCAAAAATGTTTCAAGGGTAAGTTGTTTTTGGAAGTTTGGCAGAGTTTGTTGACAGTAGATGAAGTAATGCGGGGGTCATTTATCAAGGAAAAGGTATCTCCGTAGATTTCTAAAATTAACAGCTCTACCTCTGTGCTCAATGCAGTCCTGTCTTGGGCCATCCGGAATCCGACTTTATAAGACTATTTGCTTTTCCTGATTCATGCTCTGGCCTCGTCTTTTCTTCTGAGTTTGCGTTAGTCATTTGATCCTTTCCTCTAGCTTTAATTCACACATGGAAGCAGATGATTCCCAAATTTGTATTTTTAGCGCTGTCTTACCTTCCAAGCTCAGTCTCACATTCCTAACTCTCTCTGCTAGACATTTGCACCTAAGTGTACCACCCGTATCTGAAATGCAAAGTGTCTAACTTACTTTCTTCCTGCTTGCTGTTTTGAAAAAAGGTAGTGATGTTCTTTGATGCAGTATCAAAATCAGATTGAGTGTAGTTGGAAGTTTATCTTGCTTTTACATTCCTGTTTTCACCAAATTCCACCAATTCCATAAACCCGTCTATTGGACATGAGCTACAGCTGCAGCTCAGTGCTGGAAACTGGGGTATATGGTTAACTTACCCTGAACAAAATGGAAATCTTGTGCTCAGGGACCCTAGAGTCCAGTTGTTAAAATGTGTGTACAGTTTTCATTCCCAGGACCATTGGCTTAATTGTTGTGCATTCCATATTCTCCTGCTCCAAAACCACCAATGCTCATTTTCTACTGGATAATGCTAATATTCTGAATTCTGGGTTTCAAAGTAACCCTTAATTGGCTCTTTCATACTATAATAACAGTTTACATGCTTCATTAGTTCACTGTGTGCCAAGATGTAAACCCATTCCACCCATTGCTTCACAGTTTTATTAGGTAGATACTACTATTACCCTTTTACAGATGAGGAAGCTGACACAGAGTGATTAAATAACTTGCCCAAGGTTGCACAGCTTGTAAAGAAAGATCCAAGGTTTGAACCCTGGAGTCTGATTCCAGAGACCAGTCATGAAACCACTATGCTCTCATGCCTGCCCTGTACCTCTGGGCTATGCTCTTCCTCAGGCCAAGTCACAGGGAAGAACTTGAACACCAAAAGCCAATCTGTTGACAGGCCAGTCACTTAAAATTTGTGATTTGGCTTGAATGGATGAACTGCACCTCTCTGAGGTTGGTTGCGTGAGAATTTGAAATAAGAAACACAAGAACTGCCATTCACATGGATGCTTAAATATGGGACTTCTATGCTATACTGTTTTGCCAATTCTGATATATTGGGGATGTTTTTGAATTGAAAACTTAAAATTGAAATTAAGATAAATTTGTAATTCACATTATTTATTGTAAAATGCCTTTTTGATAGGTATTGAAGTTGCATTTAAATTGCTTTATAACTGTCACATCTGTTTTTCTTTCTAATCTTGCCAACTTTTTAGTATTTTTCTACAAATTTTCTCTGGTAGCTTGTCAACTTTACTTTTTTGGTTTTAGCAATTAGTATCCAAAAATTAATATTTAAAGTGTTTGTTTTGACACATCTGTGATTTCTCACTAGTCCAGATTTAATGATCCAGAATAGTAACCCTTCCTAGATTACTCAGTCCCCCCTCACTGCCTGATTTGACTTGACACTTTGCTTTTTTCTATTTTCTGCAAACTTGTACCAGTTACTCATGTCGTAGTTAATCTTGTTATAAGCACTTCACATTTACCCAGGTTGTTTTGGCTAATTTCATTTTCCTCTAGATACTTTTAAAAACCTTTTTTTTTTCTTGTTCAAACTCTATTTTTAGTATTCTTTTTCAACTTCTTGAAAGATACTAGCCATTTGCAACAATTATGGATCTAAAAATTTTTAAATAAGTTTAATTCAAAACTAGATTGACATTTTAGCACATAACTTAGAAATAATATTACAATTAGAAATATTTTGAATATTTGAATCTGTATACTAGAAATTTTAATATGTGACTAATATTTCAAGTTAAATTTTATTCAAATCAATGACATCTCTGAAAGGAATCAAATTAGCCCAGATAATCTTGTATTAAAAATTATAAGAAAAATACCATATATGAAATCATTTTGATTACTTCTGATATATTTATATTTCATTATGTTAAAAAATATATTCTTATATTAATATATATATATTTTATATATTCATATATTTTATTATGATAAAACATACTTCTATTTCATTATATATATTTTGAAACGTTTTTGTTAAGTATGTTAAAAATTCCTGTTAGAAATTATAACATAATATAAATATAATATAAAATTCAGAAAGCTGGCTTTTTTGCAAGCTATCCACTAGGTAAAATAGCTTTCTGAAAATGGATTTAAAAATGTTCCTAACATCTATTTTAAGTTTATGTTGTCCTACACACTGAATCCAATGGTCAAGCGTCAGTTTTATTTCACTCATTATTTAAGTAGCATTTATCATAATTCTTTTTAAAATACTTCTTTCACTTCTAAAATACCATATAGTAAAGTGGTCCCTTAATTCCTGGGTTTGCTTCTCTGATTCTGTCTCTTCTTGACTTCTAGATATTGGAGTCTTTGTTTTCTCTCCCTACACAACTTTCTACTCTAGATCTCATAAAGGTGCATGGTTTTAATAGTCTCTCCTACTGTTCTCTTCTGAGCTTGTATCTTTAGTCCTGCCCTTGCTCCTGACCTCCAGACCTGGAGATCCAATTGTTGTCCACTTAAATTCTTTATAGGCATTTCAAATTAAACACACTGAAAACAGAACAGTGAATTCTCAACTCCTCTCATCCAAATTATTAACGATTCTCACCTTGTCCTAGTCATTACTAATTCACATTCCTGCTGTGACCAGCAGCTGGTCCCTGCTTCTCCTCTGGATCCTCTAACTTCTATTTTCCACAACATAGCCAGAGGAGTAATGTTCTAAGAGCATACTCCAGACTCAGTACTCTGCAATATCTTGGTATCTGTAGATCCCACAGGCCTACATTACCAGGTCTCTGACTATCTCTTCATCTCCAACCCCATTTCCTTACTGTGTTCCCTGTTTAGTTCCAGTGAGCTAAAAGATTTCTAGAACATACCAAGTTCATTTGCATCTCTGAACCTTTGTACTTGCTCTTTCCTATGCTATAGCACTGTTCTCAGCCTGATTTTCTTTCACATGATTTACATCTTTGCTCACATATGTCATCCTTAGGGAGGACTTCCCTGACCATTGCATGTAGAATAGAACTCACCCCTTTTTATGCCTTGAACCTGTTTCATTTTCTTGATAGCTATTATCACTACCTGACATTATGGTATGTATTTTGTTGTTGTTGTTCCTATCCCTCTGACTAAGCTTTATGAAGTTGGGGATTTTGTTCAACTCAATGCTTTCCTAGTAGAGCACCTGGCACATAGAAGATGTTCAGCAAACATTTGTTGAACTCATGTACATGGCAAATGCCACTTTCTTGACTTGGTGAATCTTTGGTACAAATGGCAGTCATCAAACTACCAAAGGTGTCCTTATGGCTTTCACCATCTTGTAAAGTTTTCAACGTCATACATACATTATATTGCTTAAAAGCCACAGGCAAATGGGGCACCTGGGTGGTGCAATTGTTTAGGTGACCGACTTCGGTTCAGGTCATGATCTCACGGTTTGTGAGTTCAAGCCCCATGTCGGGCTCTGTGCTGACAGCGCAGAGCCTGGAGCCTGCCTCAGACTGTGTGTCTCCCCCTCTCTCTACCCTTCCCCTGCTCATGCTCTGTGTCTGTCTCTCAATGATAAATAAACGTTAAAAAAAAATTAAAAATAAAAAAAAAGCCACAGTCAAACTTGGTATGGAATACAGCAAGGTCCTTCAGACAAATTGATCTCTTTACCTCAAAGACAAATTTTTAGTTCCATGGAAAGATTTCTAACAAATGACAGTCACTGGGCTGCATCATGTTAGTTTTTGCAGGGAAAACGAAACAAAACACCACCACAAGGAAAGTTAGACGGTCATTCCAGATTCTAAAATTTCTCTGGGGAACAAGGTCTTAGCTTGAGTTGAAAACAGCCAATTTGACTGAGATCAATAGAATATGAATGTTGGCTGGAATGTGCATGGTTCTGACCTGTTAAAGAGGGCTTTATTTTGTATGCAGATTTATAGCAGTGGGCATTATATAAAATGCATGGTGGTTTTTATTGTGTAGCCTTCCGATAATACATGAGCAATGGTGTCAATGTTCTGCTAGGATTTATCCTCACCCTCTGAGCACACCAGACCTTACATTCTGTTATAGAGTTCATTTATTGTGCAACAGATCATCTCCAAACGTGGGAGAGATTGAGATGCCTCACAGGCCAGAAAACTGCTGAATGGAGCTGGTGATAGAATGCTTGAAGGATGGCTTGGGTACTACAATGATATCTTAACACATCATCCTCAAACCTGACTGTGTTTTGTCAGACAATTTTCCTGGCAAGAAAAAAAAAACCAAAACAGAAGAATCAATTTGCTTCTGTGTATCTGCGTGTTCCTGCACCTTCAGATCAGCGTAGGTGTATTAAAGGGCATGTGGCTAAAATAATAGCTACCAGGAAAAGCAATGATAAATTGAAAATTAAAAAATTGCTATTGAAGATCATTTTTTGCTTATTTTAGTGCATTCGTGTTTATATAGAATTCCTGAAAGCACATTTTGACTCTTAATCTTTGAGTACTTGCCTTTTATGCCTTACTCGTAACAACATAGCATTGGTTCAACATAGAGTGTTTTCAGAACATTTGTGTTCTCTTTACCAAATAACTTGCTGTTCCATTTGTCCCTGATTTCAAGTCAAGGGGCGAATATACCCAAGACTCAGAATTTAGATACTTCAGATTTGGTATCTGTGAGATGTATAAACAGAAAAAGAAGACCTTCCCTTTTTTTTTTGTATTGATTCATAGCTGACAAAGGAGGGAATTTTAGATCTCTCTCTCCTATTCACCCTATGCAAATTGAACAAACATCCATTCCAGAGGGTTACATTCTAACTGATAACAGTACTGTGGTTAAACTTTTAAAGGCCAAAAAAGACCAATGAGGAAATGAGGGGGCAGAAAGGCCTTTTAACATGGTGAATAAGCAGTCAATCGGAATTGTTTCTTTCATTCTGTTTTTTTTTTTTTTTTTTTTTTTTTTTTTTTTTTTTTTTTTTTTTTTTTTAACAGGAAGCTTCCTGGTAGGGTCTGGGGTAAGGGAACTTTGCTTTTTTAGCATCTTTTCTTCCCATGCCTGTGGCCTGCATGCCACAACCTTTATCCCTTAACCTGCTCTATTTGAAGTTAGGGCATCAAGATGGTTCTGAAGTGACTATTGAGGGCATCCCTAAGATGATAAAGAAATGTGTGAAGATGTGTGAAGCTAGCACTGCAAACAAGTTGGTAATGTTGGCAGTAGGAAGGATGTAGGATTTGGGTCTGATTGTGTTTTTGAGATTCAGTTAATTTTTATTCCATTAGCTGGCAGGACTGTCTTTATTTGGAGATAGAAAATACAGTCTTACGTTGTGGTGGGCATTAGCTTTGGAATCAGGTCGCAGTTTGAGAATGTATTCCTATCAACCACTTACTATAGTATTTTGAACGAGTCCGTTAACTCCGAACCTCAATTTTGACATCTGTAGATAGCATAAAAACAATGTTTAAATGTTCTAACAATTAGAAATAGTTGAAGAACAATGCCTGTCATAGAGGCTGCCCCTAATTCTATTGTACTGCTTTCCTGAATTTTTCTTCGTTATGCTTTCTATTACTTTGGGTAAATGAAGCTGTGATTGTGTTTCGTTGGGGTGAGGGGCATAGAAGAAATCACTTAGCTGAATAAACAAAAATCTATCAAGATGGTGGCTTTGAACAGAGGTATTTTGAGACTTTTGGAGAGGAAGTGGGATGAATAGATCAGGAAACTGATTGTGCCTTTCTGAATTTTGTTTTCTTTTTGGATGGGGAGTGCTTTCATTTCAAGGGTGTTTTAATGCTTTTTTTAGGGGTACACTACTCTAACCTGAGTGTAGGGAGAAGCCTTTTCTTTGATTTTCCCTACCAGATGGGAGGCAGATGGTAAGTGTTAAAGGAGTGGGGGAGGAGGAATAGAAGAATTCAGTTAGTGGTGAACTCTAGCTGGGCCCCTACTGTTGAGTATGTATCTTGTATTTGCAACACCAGGGGACTGAGTCACACACTAGGGTGATCGGAAAGAGAAACCAGAGTGCTGGTTCATATATTCTACAGTATCCTCCACATTAGGTCAGCAGCTGGCCTTGGAGTTCCCCCAAAACAGTAGATTGCTTTTGACCAGCTGGGCTTTTTGTTACATGATTGGTAAGAACTAATGAATCTGTAAGCCTCTCTCTCCCTATCAGAAAACATTAGAGTACCCACATGCATTACTGTGAGGCTCCCATATTGAGATTTCAGAAACGTTTCCCTGGAGACCACCATTTTGTCCAAGTTGGAAAAACAGGGACCGTATTTACCCTCCTGCCTGAAACATTTCACTCAGGGAAAAATACATGAAACAACAGTTTTTAAAAGGTAATGGGTATGATTCCATGAATGTGATCTCTGATCACATCAGGCAGGATGGGAAACAAGCAAAGCGATAGGGGAAAAAAGCAAAATGCACTCTGATTGCCACAAATACTGGCTTGAGAGAACTTGTAGCCCATTGTGCAAAGACCCCCTCAGTTGTAGCCCATTGTGAAAGACCCCCTCAGTTGAATGAGACTAGGGTGAGGGGCCAGGGACGATAAGGCACCTAGAGTTTGTAGGACAGAACACAGTAAAGACAATTGCTGTGCCCAGCAGAAACATACCAGAGATGTGTGAAGGGATCCTCAAGTATTAAGCAGGGAACTGATGATTGCAAACGTAGAAGGAAAGTATCCAAGGCTGGAGAACTATCTGAAAGAATGAGAAGTGACAGTCCCTGGAGTTGACACAGGGCCAGGAATTGGGCCTCTTTCCACCAAACTGCAAAAAACCTTTATTCATGGGACATGACCTAGAATAATCAGAAGAGTCTTCTGTCAGAAATGGAGAATGATTAGCCTCAGACTATATACTTCTCTTGTCTCACCTACCAAATAAAAAAATAATGCTCACAGGGACCAAACTTTTTATCAGTAAGTTGACTGCATCGTAGAACAAAATTGAAGAGTATTTATATGGATGTGAAAATATCCATGACCTAAAAGGTAAAAATCACAAAGGCTGGAATCCAATTAAAAATTATAGTTCAAAAAGAAAAAAAAACTTCTTGTCATTATTAATTGAAACATAAACAAATCATGCTCAAGGACATCATACCTCTGAGATTGCTGTCTTTTGCTTTGTTTTCTCAGTCAACTAGCCTACTTGATGTTGCAACAACTTTGAGGATCACAAAGAAACCAATTTCATCTTTATAGAATCACATTTATTAAATTTTTCAGTTAGTGACAAATGAAAGATCATGAGGTTCTTACCTAATTTCACTCTTTAAGTCTTCTTTAAGACATAAAGACAAAAACACAACCCAACAAAACAAATGTGTGCATTAGTAGTAAAAGAACGGGTGTAATTGGTCTCTGAACAATGATACCTACCCCCATTGTTATACAGGACTATTTTTCATAAGAATGTTCAATTGTCATGTCTTAATTTAAAACATAGTATGAAGTTTGGGCGCCTCCTGTCACAAGATTTCAGGAAAGATGATAAGGAACTTCTCAATGTTTAGATCAGAGTTTTCAGACTTTAAATGACCTTAGGGTATTTTTGTTGTTGGTGGTAGGTTTTTTGTTTCTTGTACTTTTGTTTTTGTTTTGTTTGTACCCCTTACCACTTCTTTTCACCTCCCTGTGAGTTTGGTTTCAGTCTGTTTCCTAGTTCTGCCTCTCAGACGTAATGAAACCATTAGCAAGGAAACTGTTGTCCTCTGTGTTCTCTTTAAATTCTTGTCAATAGACTAAGCTGGTCTTTGTGGTCCCTTTGATTCTGGAAACTGCTCTAGTCCCTTGTCTTGCTGCTTGATTCCTGGCAACCAATTCAATAACCAAGTCTTGGTGGGTAAGTTTATACCTAGAAACTAAGAAGAGGCACCAGGCATGAGTGAGCTGATGGATTCAGATCTTACTTTGATCATATAAAAAAAGTAAGTGGCTTGAGGACAAGGGAGAGTCCTTTGTCTTTGATTACTTAGCATTACGATTGATACATAACATAAATTCAACACAGTTAGTGAGGGTCAGGAGAAAATATCAATATAAGAGCCAGCATACAAACTCGCTTTATAGAAAGTGCCTGTGATAACTAAAAACACAAAGAGGGAAAACTTGCCTCATTGCTGAGAAAGGGAATGATGCCAGCCACCTCTCAGGATCCTGGAGAAATCTTGGTCTGCCTGGTAGTATATTGAAGGAAGTAACAAAGGATCAATTCATAGCTCTCTTTCCCCAGTTAAATAGTATAGAATTCTAGGAAACACATAGTTTTGGAGAGGACCACAACATTATTTTTGAGGGTTCAACTGTGGAGTTGAGAGGTGCCATGGGAAAACAAGGATTATTTCACTTAAAGCTAATTTTAGTTTTACCGATAAGGACTTGGAAGGGTTTCAGCATAGACCCTGGAAATGTAACATTTGCTATAGTAAATAGGAAGTGTGTGAGCAGTAGGGCACTTCCGTTGAAAATTCAATAATTGGTGGGTGTAACCATTTTCCAACTAAAAAGTCAGGAGCACTAGAAAAAAAAATAGTAGATGCATTTAGTCCGTATCTCTGAAGTAAGGGCCAGACCAAAGAGATAATCACATATAGATAAAGAGATGTAAAAGGTAGAGAAAAACATGTGGAAAATTCTCCCCTTCACTGGGGCATTCCATGACCTTGCTTCCCATGCTATTAGGGCTCCTAATGATTTGAAGAACTAGACTGTATAACATTCTCGGTTAATATCTAAGAGGAGAATTTCAAACATACCTAGATAAATCACTGGAGACCTGAAGGAATATCTATTTACATTAATTGTAAGCCAAGATTAGGTGAAAGAATGCCTGTCTTTACTAAGATGAAAACTGAAATGATAGAAATGAGATTTTTTTCTCAGAGATTCTGCAAGAGGAGAATTTCAACACTTACATAAATGGTGAAGTTTCTACCACATATTTTCAAACAAATAACAGTTGTAGGAAATATTGCACTTAGAATAACATGGAGTTTTTGGAGAAAGACTTTGTGTCATAAGTAATGGCAAGTTAGAAGAAGAACCTATTTAGGAGAATCTGGTTGGCTCAGTGGGTTGAGCATCTGACTCTTGGTTTCAGCTCAGGTCACAATCCCAGAGTTTTGAAATAGAACCCTGTGTTGGGCTCCTCATTGAGCATGGAGCCTACTTGAGATTCTCTCTCTTCCTCTGCCTCTCTTCTCTGCTTGTGCTCTGTCTCTGTCTCTAAAATGAAAAAAATCTATTAAAATATTTTTATTATAGGGGCACCTGGGTGGCTCAGTCGGTTGGGCAACCAACTTCACTCAGGTCATGATCTCACAGATCATGAGTTCAAGCCCCACATCAGGCTCTGGGCTGACAGCTCAGAGCCTGGAGCCTGCTTCGGATTCTGTGTCTCCCTCTCTGTCTGCCCCTCCCCCATTCATTCACACTGTCTCACGTGCTCTCTCTCTCTCTCTCTCTCTCTCAAAAATAAACAGTAAAAAAAAATTTAAAAAAATTATTACAGACAGAAAAAGAAACTTTAGGATGTGCTATGAGTGCTTGTGTACACAAAAGAAAACAGGAACTTGTTAGGAAAAGACAAGCAACAGACTTTATTGAGTTAAAGACCTGGTAGTGCTGAGGAAGAAAATGAAGGAGATGGAAAACCAGAACACACAATTAGTAGAAGTAAAAATAACATTAGACATTGTAAAGGGTTGACAGAGTTTTTGCTGAAAATCAAATAAATGAGGTATAAAGCAGATTGTGAGACTCCGTCTTAGAAAACAGGGTAAATAGGATAAAGGAAAAGAAGGCTAATGAGATGAAAGTGATCGAAGACAACAGACAAGGAGGACATTTGACAAAGACCTAACACAAGGATAGTTTGGTTTTTCTGAGGACGTGAACAGCGTGAATTGAAAGGATGATACCATTTTCAGTTTTAACAACAACAAAAAAAACCAAGACTGAATTGAAAAGCCCTGAACCAGCTGGTAAAAAGACTCAGTCCACCAAGTAAAGTTAATGAAAATTGATGAAAATCTGCACATAGCAAAGGTTTGGGATTTGGTGAGACCTGCAAGAATAGAGGGGAGAAAAGTGCTGATAAAGGGGGAAAATAGCAAATTGGTCTCAGACTTGAAATATTAGATACCCCCCCCCAACAAATGGAGATTACGTAAAGTGAATTGGGGCTATTTTTGTGACCCCACCCTTTCAACTCTATGTCATAGCAGGTGGTTTTTCATTTATGACAAAAATGAAAATGTAGTTTCAGATCAATAAGGCTCAAGGTGGAAGTCCTTCCACACACTCTGTGTGGCAAGATATATTTTACTCAACTGAGAAACAATTGAAAGACCACAAAGGAAGTCACAGTCTGAGAAATAATAGTACCTATGGAAACTATTTGAGAATGGAATTAATTCTAAGTAAAAATGATTAGAAAAGATGCAAATATTATTCTTAAGAGAACATACAGACTGTAGCAGAAAAACAATGACCCTAATGAAATGAAAGTTCCAAATCATACTTGACACAAGTAAAAAGAAAATGTCAGAGAAAGGGAAGAAGTGCATTATTTAACCTTACATAGAAAAAGAGAAATTCTGTTGACATTAAGAAAATTGTTTAAATTGTTTTTTCTAAAACCTGAAAATTAAGTACTTATAAAAATCACTTGATGTGGCTTTCCAATTAGAGAAGCAAAAGCAATATCTAAAAGAAACCAACTGGGAAAAAAAACCAATCAGAAATAAGACCCACTGTGCCTGTTATGACTATAAATTACATAAAGTTAATTGAATAAAATGTATACTTTTGGCTACCAAACCAAAATGGAACTTTATACTATTAACAAGTGACACACCCATAACACAGTGCCTCATGAAAACTAAGTTTTAACAAAAAACCTAGTGCAAGTGAACATTTTTTTTAGAGAGCAAGAAATTTAAATTTTTTTCTTTAACGTTTATTTTTAGAGAGAGAGAGAGAGACCAAGTGCAAGTGGGGGAGGGGCAGAGAGGGAGACAGAATCTGAAGCAGGCTCCAGGCTTAAACTCTCAGCACAGAGTCCGACGGGAGGCTTGAACTCATGAACTTTGAGATCATGACCTGAGTTGAAGTTGGACGCTTAACTGACTGAGCCACCCAGATGCTCTGCAAGCGATCATTTAAAAAAAAAATTTTTTTTAACATTTATTTTTAAGAGAGAGAGCACATGAGCAAGGGAGGGGCAGGGAGAAGGAGACACAGAATTCAAAGGAGGCTCCAAGCTGTCAGCACAGATCCTGACATGGGGCTCAAACTTGTGACCTGAGCCAAAGCTGGACACTTAGCCGACTGAACCAGCCAGGCGCCCCACGAGTGAGCATTTTTAAAGAAAGTTGGGTGCAGTATTTTCAGACAAAATGAAGTTTAAAATATGAACCATTAAATTGATTAAAGGTGGAATTGTATGTTGTAATGAAGGAAATTACCGAAAAATGAAAGTATGATTTTCATCAACCTTCAGGGAGGTAATATCACAGCATTAAAATAGATACTACAAAATGATTAAGGACGAATAGAGAAACCAGAAAAGATAAATATAACCAAGTAGATAGATACATACATAAAGCAATTTTTAAAAGACTGTGCAGTGGAAAAACCTGAGATGCTTTTGTTCTCTTAGATGATAGTATTCTGGATTTCACAAGTTTTTAAGGGTGTGGTGAGATATATCCTAAACACTTCAAATTGTTCCAGTCCTCCTGGGTGTGCAGTTAGGCAATGTGCATCAAAAAAACCTTTAAAAAGTCAGTGTTTTAAATCTATTCTACCTCTAGGAAATTATCCTGGGGAAATAATGGGAGCATATACACTGATACATTTACTCATTCACAAGAGGATTAAAATCCCTGTATTAAGATAAATATACTTGTTTGAATCAAAGATTTAAATGCAACAATGAAATCCTCCTCCCCAAATACTAGAGGAAATCAAATGAGAATCATTATATAATCTTTAAGTGTGAAAAATAAATATGGGACATGAAAAGACTATTTGAGCCTTTAGGACCTTTCCTGTTAGTTTTACTGGGACTCTGCCTACATATTTCCATCCGAAGAGTTCATTCCCCCCCATTCAAAGGTCACCTTCCTTGCCAACTTGCCTAAAAGCCTGGCTTCTCCCTCTGCAGCTCTGCAGTGCAACATCACATCACCCTCCTTTGTTTTGTAAATTGTGCTTGTCCCCAAATGCATTTATAATATATATTTATTTGTTCTCCCACTGGAATATAAACTCAAGAGCACAGGGATATTTTTATTCATGATGATATGCGTTGAGACCAGAAAACTCTCCTGAACGTTTGTGGTATGAATGAATGCATCAAGTAATGGAACATAATATTAAATATCAGTTCAAAATGATAATGCGGCTGCATATTTACTTCTAGAAAAATTATTACAATAAAAGGTGTACATACATAGATACAAACCTATTTTTGTAAAGCCAGCACATATTTGCATGTGGTAAAATGTGAAAAAGCAGTTGGACTATTTTAATTTGTTTTCTACTTGCTAGTTGTATTCTCTACAAAGGTATGTGTAACCTGTGGGACTAGAAAGAAAAAATTTCAAAAATAGTTGTTGAATGACTTGTGAGGGTGTCCTTGCCTCTGTATTTTGTTCCATGAAGAAGCAAGCCATGTGCTATTTATGTGCAGGGTGTGACTAAACTATGTAGGTCTGTGTTCTGACAGGTTATTTTTATATCGTGTTCCAAAGACTACCATAGCTACTACTCTTGTAATTTACCAACATGTCCTTGAAATGTTGGCTAAAACAGTTCTGGTACGAAGACTGTGGAGTAGTACCAGGCTAGACGGGCAGTCGTGATTGTGCTATGTTGACAAGATGAGAGACAGGGGTGTAATACGTGAAAGATGTGACGTTGTGACCAGGAGAAAGTGGAGTTTGTGTCATGGTGGGAAGAGATTGAGACCATACGCCAGAGAGAGCAGTGGGCTGGGCAGAAGAATATCAGAGAAAGGAGACACACATTCAACTTTAAGGACCGAGTCCTTAAATAAGTGACACTTTTATGAAGTCGCCTGCTACTTACAGGAGCTGTTTAAGCTGGGGCTATTTTTTCTTCTCTTTTCAAAAAAATATCATTGTAAATTACAAAAGTTACACGTGTTCGTTGTGAAAAAAAATTGGGCAATGTGAGGGGAATAAAGTGAAACGTTAAATGCTGCCATGACTGTGGTCGCTTCTACTTTGCCCCCATATGCATTGTTATTCCCCAGACCAACCGCTTTGTTGTCTACTTCATCTAACCTAATTTACTATGCGTTAAAAGTACTTACCTATGTACCTATCAATCCATCTACCTACTTACTTTATACAAACCATGTTATTCCATGCATAAGTTTCAGCCAATGACTTTGTTCACAGCGACATTTCCCATTTGAAAACACAAGGATAGATCCTCAGGGCAATTATGCTATTGAATACATGTTCTAAATACATGTTTGCAGGTATGTCTGTTGAATAAATTTCCAGAGCTTTCTGGGTCAAAAGGTATGCAAATTTCATTTTTATTGATATCGTCAAGGTGGTCTCCAAATAATTGTAATAATTTGTTCCTTTTAGAGCAGGGTATCAGAGTGCTGGATTCTTCCTACCTTCATAGTACTAGATTTATTACTCTTGTAAACCTTTTCTAATTTTCCAGGTGAAAATCTAGACTATCTTCTAGTATTTTCCTGTTAAAATATTCCTTTGATTATGAGTAAGGTAAGTATTGCTTTCTAGACTTGCTATTTTTTTTTTTTTCTGTGAATTCTCTATTCACATTGCTGGCTCATTTTTTAGTTGTGCTATGCATCTTTTGTATTGATTTGTAAGAGTTATCTGCCTGTCAAGGAAATAAGTAATCTGTCATGTATACCTACATATATTTCTTCACTTGCCATTTGCCTTTTGACTTGATTTCTTTTGTAAAGCTTAAAACTTTGAAGGAGTCAAGTTTATGTTGACAGGACATTTTATTAATAGTCTAGAAATTTCTATGATCTTCATAGCCTTTTACACTACTGTTTTGTACTATAAGGGCTTAATAAGTGGCTAGTTTATTCTCTGGACTGGGAAAAAAAAATCTCACAAAGACAGCAAGAGTTGGAGCTTAAACCTAATGTGTTTAAATGTGGGACTCTGACTCTGGAGGACTATAGGGAGGTCCCACCATGAAGGTCTAAAGTTTTCCTCTTGGAAAAGAACATTAGAAGGGTGGTTCAAGCCAATAAACTTGGCTCAGTAATTAGCCTATGTTTCCAGAAAGGATAAGCACAGTGAGCCTAGAACTGACTTGTGGGCCTAAAGGAAGGAGACTTAAAAGCAAATGTTAAAATCCTGTTTGTACTGTTGCCTGCTGGAGTGCAAGGCAGTATACTGCTTGGGTATGAGTTCCTCTAAAAGAAGGTAATATATGTGGTATAAAAAAAATTAAAAATAAAAAAATTGTATCTTATTCTGAGAACATTGCACAGTCTGGATACCTAGCAAGGATTCCAGAACATCAGCAGCTTTCTTAGTGAATTTTGAAACACAGGGAGCTCAGCCCTTCATAAGGCACATGTGGTCAACAAAAGCAACAACCCTCAGTGGAGGAGCAGTGTGACTTTTTATGTGATGACAGCACCACAATTCACACTGGTGCTGTCAGAAGTCAGTGAGGGGGAATCAAGAGAGAGCAAAGGACAGGAGACTGAGTAATGGACACTGTAAGAGAGAACCTCCAGAGGCAGCTGACACGATTCCTTCGACATGGAGAAGAGTTTGAATGAGTGTCACGTGAGACCAGGAAACTTGAGAAAACAACGTTGATTTGTTTGAAATTTAAATCCAGCAATTTAAATCATTAGGCTCTTGTGGCCCATATGAGAACAAGGCATTGGGAAAGGAGAGAGAAAGAAACCTAACTCAACTCCTACATAAGTGGTTGGGCTGGCAGATAAGAGACCTAAATGTAGTATTAAAAAACAAAACCCAGTTGAGTAAGTTTGAGGATCTGATTGGCTTTAAGTGATTGTTAAATCAGGCAGCATCTTAACTAGCACATAAAGGGGAGATCTGAGGAGTTGTGCAAAATGGAAAGGTTTTATAAGAAGGGGGGACAAGAAAGTTAATGGTAAAAGAAAAGACTGTTCTAGGCAAGGTCAACCACCCTAAGGGGCAAGGCAGGGAATTTTATTTAGTGGATTTATCCCATCTTCCTTTGGGAGATAGAGAGGACCCATGTGACAGACTACCTCATTGACAATCTGAGAATTCATGATTGACAGATGAAGACGTAAATGCCCAAGAGAGATTGAAAATACAATTATGTTAGATGTTAAGCCCCAGTTTGGTGACTTGGCCTAAGGGACACCATTTTGGGGCCTGTCTATTTTTTTTTTTTTTTTTCAAACAGTAGATACCATGACAAATTACTGCTGTTGGAATTGCACTGCTAGGTATTTATCTCAAGGATACAGGTGGGCTGTTTCTTTCTTGACATACATATATTTTTAAAGTTTATTTTTGAGAGAGAGTAAGAAAGCAAGCAAGCAGCAAAGGGGCAGAGAGAGGAGGAGACACATATTCCCAAGCAGGCTCCAGGCTCTGAGATGTTAGCACAGAGCCTGACATGGGGCTGGAAATCACAAACTGTGACATCATGACCTAAGCCGAAGTTGGAAGCTTAAATGACTGAGCCACCCTGGCGCCCCTAGGTGTGCTGTTTCAAAGGGGCACATGCACCACAATATTGGTAGCACTATGGACAATAGCCAAAGGAAAGAGCCCAAATGTCCATCCACTGAAGAACAGATAAAGAAGATGTGGGGTGTGTGTGTGTGTGTGTGTGTGTGTGTGTGTGTGTATATATATGAATATATACATACGTGTATGTGTATATATCTTTGTGTATGTATATAGATAGATGTACATACACAATACAATATTACAGGAAATTTAAAAGAAGGAAATTTTGCCTTTTGCAACAATATGAATGATGCTGGAGTGTCTTATGCTAAGCAAAATTAGAGAAAGACAAGTATCATATGACTTCACTCCTATGTGGAATTTAAGGTAAAAAACAGATGAACTTAAAACAAAACAAAACAAACAAAAAACAGATGAAATTAAAGGAAGGGAAGCAAAAATATAAAAACAGGGAGGGACAAAACATAAGGGCATCATAAATACAGAGAACAAACTGAGGGTTGCTGGAGATGTTTTGAGTGAGATAATGGGCTAAGTGGGCAAAGAGCATTAAGGAGAACACTTGCTGGGATGAACCCTGAACGTTATATGTAGGGGATGAATTACTGGATTCTACTCCTGAAATCTTTATTGCACTATAAGGTAACTAACTTGGATGGAAATTAAAAAGAATTACTGTTGTTGCATACGACTGAAGTTATTTAAAGCATGATGACTGTTCTACATATTTGGCTGGCTGGAATTGTTTGGAACATAGCATTAACCAAGAAAGAACTCACTGAAAATTAAAGCTAACATAGGTTTGTTTATTTGGGCTGTTAGAATTGCAACTTGGGAGACAGATTCAGGTAGAAACCTAATTCATGTTCTGAGAAAGACATTGTATGTGTGCATGTTTGTGTACAGAATTATATAGGCAGAAGGCTACAAGTGTGGTTCTCAGGTCTGTCCTCTACAGGAAACAGGGATTGAAGCTAGGTTAAACTGGGATTCATTGAGTTACTGTTCAAATGAGGAGTTGAAACTTGTTAAATTGCATTGATTCCTTTTGACTTGAATAATGCCAGTGATCCAGGCCTCAGGGTGTGGAGGCAGTTAAGTGCTGACTGAGGGCTTCCAGCTGATGGAAAGGTTTACAAAATAAGTTTGTAGTTTCTCCAATGAGGACATGCATAAATTCCTCCTCCCTATGGCCTTCCAACTTTATTTTGAAAAGCGACCCTCGTAACTAGGTTTGTTTGGTCACGCCATTTTGAAATTTCCTTTTACCTTAGCTTGACTGTGCTGATGCCATTGGGCGAGCCAGGCAGGATAGGAACCATCAACCATCTCTATCTACCCTCCATATTAGCTCTTGTGGGACAACATATGTGGGCAGAGCTGGTGTTCAAAGGTATTTGGAGCTCTTAGAGGACCTGTCCCATTAGTCTCCCACTTGAAATCTAGTGTGCATAAAGCAAGCTGCTTTAAGCAGGCAGTACAAACCCAGATACAGGAGAATGAGAAGTCACTATAAGCAGTTTGAGGTGTCACTCATTAGATTATAAAATACCTGAGATCAGACTGCTCCCCTTCTCTCCCCTCCCCCACCCAGTTCTTACACTGTGTACACTTTCATTAGATATTTGATGAACTGATGACCAAATTAATTCATGCCAGACAGCACCAAGCCCTAGGAAGCCCTGCCTGGAAAGGAAGGGTTACAAAGTTTTGTGGACCATTGTAAAGAACTAGGGTGTGGCCACTTTAAGATCTCATTTCCCGTTAACTTTCAGTAAAGACAAAAGAAGGGTGGGTAATGATAGAGAAATGTCACTAAAAATCTGCGAAATTAATTCTTCGTTATAATGGCAGTGATGTTAGGAGGATATGCTCCGGTTGGACGTCACATAATTGGAATCTGTTACTGGATAGAATGTGGCCCTTATCAAATGTAGGAAGCTAGAAGTAGGATCACCTCATGTAGCTTAAAATAGGTAGTTTTTAAGACAGCAGCTAATGAATTTCTGGAAGTCATTTAAGAGGTAATATGGTCAAAAGTAAAGATTTAGGCAAATGTTTAGAAAATGGTTCATAATTTTCAAGGAAAATTAAGTCCATTGGAAATATATTCTGTACTGTTTGGAGATAATTGAGTTCAAAAGGAGTTTACCCCCCTCAAACAAAGAACTCAATGTAACTTTATGCCCAAAGAAATTAGAAAAAGAGCAAATCCCAAGGTGAGTAGAAGAAAGTAAATAGAGATCAGGGCAGAAAATAATTGACATAGAGACTTAAGAAAAAAACAAAAACAAAAAATACAAAAAAAAAAAAATAGAACGAGGAAACCAGGATATGTTTTAAAAACTTTTTTGCTTTATTTTTGTGAGAGAGACAGAGTATTGGGGGTGTAGGGGCAGAGAATGTGGGAGGCACAGAATCTGAAGCAGGCTCCAGGTTCCCAACTTTGAGCACAGAGCCTGACACAGGGCTTGATCCCACATACTGTGAGATCATGACCTGAGTGGGAGATGACCTGAGTCAAAGTCAGATGCTCAACCGACTGAGCCACGCAGGCACCCCAGGCATTTGGTTCTTCAAACAGATAAAATTGACAAATCCTGGGAGGGCAAACTATAAGAGACTCTTTAATACAGAGAACAAACAGAGAGGGTTGGTGGAGGGGAGGTGGGTGTGGGGATGGGCTAAATGGGTGATGAGCATTAAGGAGGGTAGTTGTTATGATGAGCATTGGGTGTTTTATGTAAGTGATGAATCACTAAATTCTCCTGAAACCATTATTAAACTATATGTTAACTCACTTGGATTTAAATAAAATTAAAAAAAAAATGACAAACCCTTAGCCAGATGCATCAAGAAAAAGAGATAGGGCTCAAATCAGTAGAGAAGTAAAAACTAATACCACAGAAATGCAAAGGATTATAAAAGAATACCATGAAAAACTGTATGCCAACAAACTGGACAATCTAGAAGGGATAAATTCTTAGAAACATAATCTTACAAAACTGAACCATGAAGAAATAGAAAATCAGAACAGACTGATGACATGTAACAAAGCTTAATTGGTAATTGAAAAAAATTCCAAAAAATAAAAGTCCAGGACCAGATGGATTCACAAGTATATTCTACCATATATTTAAAGAGTTGATAACTATACTCCTCAAACTATTCCAAAAAAATATAAGAGGAAGGGAAGCTTCCAAATGAATTCAATGAGGCCAGCGTTACCCTGTTACTGAAAGCAGGCAAAGACACCACAAACAACACACAGACAAAAAACCAACTAAGGCCAGTATCCTTGATGAACACAAATGGAAAAAACCTCAACAAAATAATAGCAAACCACGTATAACAATAAGTTAAAAAGATTATTCACCAGGACCATGAACAGGATGCAGGAATGTTTCAGTGTTTGCAAATCAATCAGTATCCTATACCACCATCAACAAAAGGAAAGATAAAAATCACATAATTATCTCAATAGTTGCAGAAATACCATTTAAGATTCAACATTCATGATAAAAAACCCAACAAAATGGAATTAGAACATACTTTTACATAATAAAGGCTATATATGAAAACCTAAAACTCAAAACCTTCTCAGTGGTGCACAACTGACAGATGTCCCTCTAAGGTAAGAAATAAGACAAGGATGTCCAGTCTTAGCAATTTCATTCAACTTAGTACTGGAAGTCCTAACCACAGCAATCAGACAAAAAAAAAAAAAAAAAAAAAAAAAAAAGGCTTCCATATTGTTAAAGAAAAAGTTAAACTAATTATTTGTAGATAATATACTAAACCTAGAAAATGCTAAAGACTTAACCAAAAAGCTATAAATAGTAAATGAATTTAATAAAGTTGCAGGATACAAAATTGTTACTCATAAATTCGTATTGTTTCTAACATTAAAAATGAGGTCACAGAAAGAAATTGCACCAAAAAGAATAAAATACCTAGGAAGAAACTTGGGTGAAAGATCTTATTCTGAAAACAATAAAATGCTGATGAAGGAAATCAAAGATGACCTAAATTAGATATTCCATGCTCATGGATTAGAAGAATATTGCCATATTCTCAAACATTTGAGTAAAACATCCATATTACTCAAAGCAATCTACAGATTCAATGCAATCCCTACCAAAGTAACAGCATTTTTCATAAAACTAGAACAAATAATCCTAAAATTTGTATAGAACCGTAGAAGACCACAGATAGCCCAACCAATCCTGAGTAAGAAAAGCAAAGCTGAAGGTATCACGATTCCAAATTTCAAGACGTCCTACAAAGCCATAGTAATCAAAACCATATGGTACTGGCACAAAAATAAGCACACAGATCAGTGGAACAGAACAGAGACCCTAGAAATAAAATCACATTTATATCATTAATCTATGCCAGAAAAAAGAAAGAAAATAAAATGGGGAAAGACCGTCTTTTCAATAAATGGTGCTGTGAAAACTGGACAGCTACAGGTAGAGTGAAACTGTATTACTTTTAACACCACACACAAGAATAATAGATTAAATATCTAAATGTGAGACCCGATACCATAAAAATCCCAGAAGGAGAAAATAGGCTGTAATTTCTCTGCCATTGACCATACCAACACTTTTTCTAGATACCTGTCATAAGGCAAGGGAAACAAAATCAAAAATAAACTCTTGGGACTACATCAAAATACAAGGTTTTGAATGGTAGAGGAAACCATCAAGAAAACACAAAGACAACCTACTGAATGGGGAGGATACTTGCAAATTATATATTCATTAAGAGGTTAATACCTAAAATATAAAGAACTTAACCCACTGAACACCAAACAATCCAATTAAAAGATGGGCAGAGGACTTGAATAGACATTTTTCCAGAGAGGACCTACACATGGCCAACAGACAAATGAAAAGATGTTCAACATCACTAATGAGAGGAATGCAAAACTACAGTGAGATATTACTTGACATCTGTTAGAATGGCTACAATCAAGATGAGAAGAAACAAATATTGGCAAGAATGTAGCGTAAAAGGAACCCTTGTGCACTATTGATGGGAATATAAATTGGTGCAGCCACTGCGGAAACCAGTATCTTTAAAAAATTAAAGATACCACCTGATCTAATAATTTCAGTACTGGGTATTTACTCAGGGAAAATAAGTTAATTTGAAAAGATACGTGCACCCCTATATTAATTGCAGCATTATTTATAATAGCCAAGACATGGAAGCAACCTAAGTGTCCATCAACAGATGAATGGATTAGGGAAACCTGGTATTTATGCAATGGACTGTTAGCCATAAAAGAGGATGAGACTGTGCCACTTGAGACTGCACACAGGGACCTAGAACAAAAGTTCCAAATGTTTCTAAACAACAAAAAGCAGAATTGACTTATAAATAGAATAAACTAATAGTTGCCAGAGGAGAAGGGGATGGTGGGTTGGGCAAAATGAGTAAAGGACAGTGGGAGATACAGGCTTCCAGCTATGGAATGAGTGCGACCCAGCATAAAGAATATAGTCAATGATGTTTTAATAGTGATGTAACAGGACAGATGGTAGCTTATACTTGTAGTGAACATAGCCTAATGTATAAACTTGTCAGATCACCAGGTTGTACGCTTGAAACTAATAGAACACTATGTGTCAGTTATGCTCAAATAATACAATAAATTCATAGTTCAGGGCTCCAGTCATGAAGCATGTGGATAAGTTGTTTCAAGCACCAGCTGTGGCATCAACATGCCTAGGTTTAATTCCAGGCTCCACTATTACCTGTTTTGGGTAACGTGCCATAATTTTTCGTTGCCTAAGCTGCCTGGTAACCATTGTTATCACAGTAGTCCTAATTTCATAGAGACCTGTTTAGGGCAGGTTGGAACGTTGTCTTGCCTAGAGAGAAGATTTTGTCGATACTAGACTTTAAAAGCGGATGGCTTTGAGGTACGTTCTTACTTTTTTTTAATAAAGAAATATAATGGTGGATTGACATTTTCTCTCTCAAAATAATTTTCTGAACTAAGGAACAAAAGAAAAAACCAAACTTGGCCAGCATGAAAGATGCTATTTCTGCCCTGATTTTGTTCATGAAGCAGCTTCATCTCTCATATCAAGTAACGAGGGTTTAAAAGTCCAACGAGGTGGTGAAAGGTCAACGTGTAGCAAATAGAAATAGAGGATGCCTTTCTGAATTTAAATTTCAGACGAACAATGAATACATTTTTTTTTTTTCACATAAGTGTGTCCCACGCAATGTTTGGAACATGCTTACTTTTAGAATTTTTTGTTGCTTATTTGAAATTCAAATTTAACTAAGCCTTCTACGTTTTATGTGGCAACATGAACACATGTGGTGCTAAAGAACCCTGGGCAGTGTGTCTTTGCAGAGTGATGAGGCAATCATGTCTTTGGGAAGCTGATTAATTTTTTTAAATGTTTGTTTATTTTTGAGACAGAGCATGAGTGGGGGAGGGGCAGAGAAAGGGGGAGACACAGAATCCAAAGCAGGCTCCAGGCTCTGAGCTGTCTGCACAGAGCCAAATGTGGGGCTTGAACTCATCAACGGTGAGATCATGACCTGAGGGGAAGTCGATGCTCAACTGACTGAGCCATGAAGGCGCCCCAAGGCTGACCAAATAGAGTCCTTTTCTGTCTATTCTGAAACATACTTTACTCCTGTCCCCACCTGCATCACAAATTAAAAAAAAATTGTACACATTTAAAATACATTATATTTCATTTTGTAGTAAAGTGGTATGGACTTAAAGCTTTACGATTTCTGGAAAACTGTAATATTTAGTATAAGGAATTGGTAAGTATGTCCTAGGCAAATAGGTGGTTTATACCCTACAATTTACTGAGCAGTTTAGTATAGATGAAACTCCTTTTTACATGATTTGTGGTGTTCTTCTGCGTTGTCAATGTGTGTAATATGAGTTTGTTACAATCATGCTGTTCAGAATCCTCAAACCGTGTAGAAATAGTCATGAAAGTTAACTTGAGTGTCTGAAAAGGGGCTATTATCTCTTAATGAGAAAGAAAGCCAGCACTCCAGAGAGAGACACTAGTTAAAGAAAAACTGCGGACTACACTGTTGTGGTAGTAGCATTTTGTATTTCGTTGGCAATTTTTTGAAGAAATGCTCCAATTTGGGTCAGAGTAATGGTAGGGCGTATACAGATCACATGTTGTTTATATTCCCACAGTATTACTTAACATACTGAGTTGTGGGGGGGGGGAGGGACAAAAATAAAACAAAACTTTGTTTCAATGCTTCTACCTCAGAGTTTGAGATCCTTTCTAAAATGTATCTCTTCTCTCATTGATACTATTTGAGGGCTCCCCTTGCCGTCAGAAGAGTATCTCCCTGTCCTTCCTTGGTCTTTAGACCTTGGATCTACCAGGTTTCCAACAAGTGAACCTTTGGGCATGAAGGAAGGTCTGTGTTTGTGTCGGAAGATGCTACCTTTGTAAGTTAAAGGGAATAATTTCGTTCTTACTTCTACTTGGGCTTATTTCTAAAATCTAGCACAACACCCACAAAATGGAGAAAATAGAGTGGCTGCGAGATAAAAAAAAAAAAAAAAAAAAAAGAACAGCTTGGTTACAAGGTTGATGAGCTTGCTTGGGCGTGTTGTGTTAAGGGAGAACCTCTGAAATCCTCTGCCAGGATCCCAGACAAGGCCGAGCAGTTACTACAGGAATCAAGCAAGACAAAAGGGCAAATAGGAGATTTGACCTTTAAAATATTGTGCCCTTTTCCGAAGAAATGAAGCACAACCATGAAATCATAATTGACAACTTTCCCTGCCTACCACATTTTTTTTTTCTTAACAAATTCTAGGGTCACTGTGCTTAAGGGTATGTCGGAAACAATGCTGTGTCACGCTGTGATCAGTGTCATGTGTCATCTCATTTTGGTGAGTCTGTGACGGAAAGGGAAAGATGGTTGTGGGTAATGCCTATCTGTACTATCATAACTTGTTGTACATCTGTGGCACCAAAAAACACCTTCTTGTAGCACTGGCTCTAAGAAGCACTGGGGCTTCTTAGAATGTCAGGGATTATAATAGACCTATCAAATTGAGGAAAAACGGAGTTATTTAAAACTCAAATGTGGGCTTGTCAGATAATTTTTTTTTTTAATTTTTTTTTTTTTCCCTCTATCAAATTCAGGGCAGGAAACAGGAGGAAGGCAAGGCTCTGATGATAGGACTATGAGCTTGCAGTTTGGTTTCTCCTTTGATAGGACTACTGGCCAGTCTTACACTGTAATAGCTTCCAGCCTGTTTGGAGAGGAGTGCTGCTTCTCACTCCTGATGTTTCTTCCAGGGTAGATGCAGCACCAGTGGGATATCAGTCTTTGCCTGCTTCTACTTCCTCAGGCAAGTTCTCTAGAGATGTGACAGTCTCAGTGGGGATTTGGCAAGGAGAACCTGGACGTAAACGTTTTCATTCCTCCTTTTCCCCCCTTTGAGAGCAAATGTGCCCACAGAGCACGTCTGCTCTTACCTTTCTGGTCAGTTTTGTTGTAAAGGTTGGGAAGCTTACAGTCACAACTTGGAAGGGGAAGTCTGTATGTTTGAGGGATTTAATAGAAGGAAACTTAGCGCCCTGTAGATAAGAGCCACCTTCCCTAATCTTTTCCTTATAATAAGTGTGGTGTTCTACTTGTCTAATGATACTGCATTTTTCAGTTGGTCCTGAACCTCTGTGAGGGAGACAGGTGTTACCTATTGAGCCCCTTGGTGCCTCAACACAGTTGTTCAGTGCAGTTCCATGTACCCAAAAAGCATGCCAACAGTGACATGAGATAGAGAAGGGATTCAGCAAATGAAACATCTGGTCGGCATATGAAGAAAGACTGTGAGATTTGGGGGAGTAATTCATAGAGGTGGTGAAAAGATAGAGGCTACCTTCAGAGCCCAATGACCAAAAATGACATGCAGGCACCTCTTGAAAGTAAACATTCTTCTTTATAATAGACTTGGCATTAGACTGGCCAATAAAAATAGCTAGTAACATTTATGACAAGGTAAGCAATTATCAATATGTATTTTTTTTCCTTTTAATCCTTACCACTAGCCTATTAAGTACTATTTTTGCTCATTGTACAGATGAGGAAACGGAAGCAGGATAAGAAACTTCTGCAGGGTCACAAATAGCAACTATTGAATAGGTGGTAAATGGTGGGGCCAGGACCTACAGCAAGGAGGAGTGGCTCTCGACCACTCTTGTACCGTCCCTCATACGAACTCCACACCTGTAACTTAGAGTTGACAAAACTGTATTTTGTAGGTCCCCCGATATTTTTTTCAAAGGATATAAAAAGTGTTCATTTAGAAAGCCAAACTGGAATGCTTGCTAAGCCCTTAATTTTTCTTCCTGAATGCTCTTTCGTATCTTGTGTCAGTGAAGGAGCTGTACAGCAAGCTCACTGCAGAGAAATCGCAAGACAATTGAAATTTGAAGGGGAAAAGCGTATCAATTTAGGGATGTTGTGGGGCAAGACAAGAAAACTGAATCGGAAAGCCATCAAACCAAGAGCTGGGAATTGTGCTTAGAATGGAGACAGAATTGAGAGAGAACCTCCCCTTCCCCACCCCCACCCCCACCCAAGCAAAGAGGTTTATCACTGAGTCCTGTAGTGCAATGAGAATCAACCCCACCTGTTCTTTGGAAAGAAAAAGACAACTACGTTTTGTTGCATGATGTTTCATCAGAGCAGCTTCAGAAACAGATTGAAAAATTTCTGGAGCAACAGCAGCATGGGAAAAGGATACCAGTTTCTGTGGCGTGTGTAATATGCAGCAAAGAATTCATGGAAAACACAGCTGTCTTAGATCCACGTGACTAGAAAGCAAGCCTTCAAGATTTTACTACTGGGAAATTGCATGCCACTTTATGTTGCGAAAAAGTAGGTAACTTGCAGTATGAGCGTTGATCTCTCTGGAGACCAGTGGATTGCAAGTTGAAGATGCAGCATTGTAGGATTAGTACTGCTAGTCTAAACACAGGGCTGATTTTGCATTGTTCAATATTTGAAATTTGGAAAATCTTGGCAAGAAATTGACATGGAAGATACTCGTAAATTGTTAGAAGTTTGGGAAGGTGACCAGAAAGATCACAAAGGAGTTCATCTCTGCTGTAGACTTTGCTTTATGGGAGAAAGTAACTTAAAAGCTAAGATGTTCACCTCTCAAAAGAAAGCTATAACATGGATTTTATTTCTGCCATAGGGATGTTCATTATGGTTTAGGATACTATAAATGCCTTTAAACCAAAATAGAATCAAGGATAGCACAATAAAGCTAAAAGATACTTTTAAAAAGACACGCATGGGAATACACGCACTATGAACTTTTTCGTCTATGGAAATCATCATCTTTGTTGACAATGCTGGGGGTGATGATGACCTCATTGCTCAGAAATAGAAGGAAGTTAATCTCAGCATCAGGAAAATTATATCCAACTGCAGCCTGTGAAACCAAGCTGTTCAGGGAATCAGTTGAAGTCTGTAGTTGGGCGTTCAGTAGGTATTTTCCTGAAAGACAGGTGGACAGAAGAGTTTAGACTTGAATGATGGCAGATGATTAGTCTTTTGAGAAATAAAGATTTAAAAATTAGGTGCTGTTTTTAAGATCAAGTGAAGGGATAATATCCATACTTCACAAATCACTGATGAGCCACAAGTAATTTTGGATAAGAGCTCAGGCGTAACTGAGGCCAAGTCAGAGTCCAGATCTCAGGTGCACAAAGGAGTGAGGATATTTTGAAGACTTAATCTAATCCTTATCACCTCGCCCCTTAAGGAAACCTTGGCCTTGAAGAAGGAGCGATGAGACGTGTCATAACACAAGGGAATTTCATGGACATCCTTTCCACATGTTAAGTCACCTGAGGTCCTATCATGTTGGAGATGAGTGTTAGGTGTGTGGCTGAAGCAATAAGTGAGACAGGATCCCACATGTGGAAGAGATAAGTGGGGTTGGGAAAAAGCAGAGCATGCTTGTGGGCAAGGTAGGAACACGGGACGGCTTGAAAACTGAGTAGGAGAAAAAGAGGTGCTGATGTAGGCAAAGTGCATAGGACAGCCCTCTCAGTTACAATTGCCCCTTAGCTACCGGTATAGAAAAAAATCTATTTGGATAAACAAGCTCATCTTATATGCAAATAAGTTCATAAAGAGTATCTTAATTTGGCTCATTCAAAAACAGATAATGAGGCAAAAATTTGTGTGCAAAGAGTTTGTTTGGGAGATAGATGTAGGAAACACTGGTAAGGGAGTGAAGAATTGACACAGAGGAGATAAATCAGTCAATAGGGAGTACATCATGATGCCGGCAACGATGGTAGGAGACTAGAAGTTAATCCATCAAGGAAACCCCAGGAAACACACAAAATACACTTGTCAGAATTCACTAACTTGAGGAGGAGGGAGCTAGGGTTTTTATACAACCAATTTCCTCGAATAATTAGTTGAAGCCTGCGAGGTGAAGATGTTAATGACCCACAGCTTCTGGCCTGATTCATACATACTTCATCCTTACTCATTCTGGGAAAACTGTAGGCACAGATAGAATGTTATGTAAGTTCCCAGGAATATGGGCAGTGAGAGCTTGTATCACTGAATCAAACATCCGCTGGGGCCCCCACGCAGTGGGCCGCCGGACAACTTGATGCCTTTGGCCCTGGTGAGCCTGGGAAGTCACCCAGAGAGGTTGTGTTTTTTTTTGTTGTTGTTGTTTTGCTTTTTTAACAGGAAGGTATATGTGTATCCCATCTATTCGTATTAACACCGTATTGCAGTCTATGTGCTACCTGTCTTGTTTCTATGAAATTATGTGTAAATAATATGGTACATAATATGTATTTTTTTCAAATTCATCATTAGTCATTTCCAATGTGATGTGAAACTTGAGTCCAATTGTTGCTTTCTAGATAGGATTAAGAATTTTGATGGGTTTGTATGGAAGGTAGGTAATTTGAGTTGACATCCTGGAAAGAAGGCCAGAGTTTGAATTATACCTTTGCTTGTAACCCACTGCCTCATCCCCAGTCGCATCCCCCAAACTGGTGGTTGAATAGTATTGGAAAGGAGAGTTAAAACAGAGGTGGGAAGTTCATTCAAAGACAAACTTCAAAAGTTCTAACGTTTTAGTTGTGTTTTTTGAGTCTATAAACCCTACATCTTCCTTCACTAAGGTATATATACTTGGAATTTCATAAGTGACAGCATTTGGAAAACAGGATGCTTAATAAATATTGAACAAGAACAATGAGATAATCTATATCTCTCACCATCTGCGGATTTTCACACTAGTATTCAGTTTTCTTGTTCTTATACCTCCTTTTCAATTATACTCCTTGTACCAACATAAATAATTCCTTTCACTGAAGGAAGTTATTAAGTATCTTTTTATTTTTAATCTTCTAAAAATGAATTATATAATTTAGTATTCTTGGAATGATTCATTTTCCTTTTAGTTTCACTTCTGAAACCTTTTATCCCATATCATTTACTTGGGAGTGGGGGGTGTGCTAATTTTATTGATTTGATTACATGTTACAATATGATAAACATAATCAAAGTGATTTTTATTTTGTGCTAGATAGCTTCCTTTTTTTAGATATTGTATAGTATACAGTGTGGTTGTTCTTGGAACTGGTGATGATACTTGGCTTTTAAAGTACCTCTCCAGGTCCTAAATCTATTCTGGTCCATGTGGTAAAGATTTCAAATGTCCAATTGTTGAATAAGTTTTATTTACCATCACATAATTTTCTTTTTTTTTTTTTTATTTATTAAATTTTATCGCCCCTCCCTTGCCCTCAGCCTCCAGCATACTCCCTTAGAGTAGTACAGGCAAGGAAGACCTAACTATTGAGAGGAATCCCTAACACTTTTTCCAGGGCAGAATTCTGGCTCATCCAAAAAGGGTCTTTCTTTTAAGGGTTTTTGGGAAACTAGACACTGAAATTTTTACTAGTGTCGGCGATGTTTGTTTGGAGCAAATTCAGCTCTAGGAGCTGCACGGTTGAACGCAGGAGGGGTTCCACCAATGGCCCCAATTCCTTCCATGGTAGCAGCCTGGCCAAAGCATTCATTTGTTGGTGGGGTCAATCCCAAGGTTCCATCTGGCATCATAGTGGCAGGTCCTGGAGGAGCTGGGGTACCAGCTGGCACTGGAGCAGGGGGCATGGCGACTCTGTTGTTTATGCCCATAGCACCTCCCATGGCCATCTGGCCCATCCGTATCTCCTGTTCTCTCGCATCAGGGAATGTTCCCTTGAATCCTTCCTGCTGTCACCGCATCATTTCTTCCTGTTGCTGCCGCATCTCTTCTTCATGGCGCCTGCGCTCTTCCTCCTGCCTGAGCTCCACTTGCTTTCGTTTTTGCACTTCTTGGTTGTGCAGCTCTTCCATCCTCCGGACTTCTTCTTGACGCCTCATCAAATCATGTCTCATTAACATGACTTGGTGCTCGTGGCGAGCAGCCTCCATGTCCAGCTTCTCACGAGCTTCCTTGATGTTGCGGTCCACTTGGTCCTGCTGCTGTGTCTCCATCTCAATGAGTGCCTTCCAGCGCATGGCATACTCATACTCAGAGGAGCCAGGCTGTGCAAATCTGGGTGGCTGTTCTCGCTCCTTATGAAATTGCTGGTTCTTTATAACCAGCTTCTCTGGAAGTCCCTCTTCATCATCCAACTGGTCCATGGGCTCCACAGTCACAGGCCGAGGAAATGTGGTTCACAGGAAGGAGCCTTCACTGCACCTGTCCAGAGCTTTCCGAGCAGCTGGCTTCCCTGAGAATTCAACAATGCTTTTTCCTGAGGGCCTTCCTCTATCATCCACGATGACTACAGCCCTTTCCACTTGGCCAAACACAGAAAAAGCTTCCTCCAGCAGTTCGTTAGAAACATACTGAGGAAGGTTTCGGACCGTGAGCGATGCACTATGGCAGGCAAAGCGCACACGCAGCTGCTTTCCACGAAGTGGCATGTTGTCCAGCTCACTTTGGCAGTCTCTGCTAGGGTTCGCGTTTCCAAGCGGATAAAGCCAAAGCCCTTATCCTTATGAATGAAGACTTCGCCTGCCTTCCCGTATTTCTCAAATAGTTTCCTCATCTCCTCCTCAGTGATGTCAGGAGGAAGATTTCCCACAAAGAGCTGGCTACGTTGGGTGAAGGTCTTCTCTCCTGGTTTCCTAAAATTCTTCAGGTCAATAGTCAAGCCTTCATTTTGGCTGCTGGCTTGTTGCCCATTTGCAGGTATTGGTGGCGGTGGTGGCTGTTGCTGTTGGTGGTGCTGCTGGTGGTGATGCTGATGATGCTTCCTTGGAGTATGCTTTTGCTTCTCCAAGTTAAAGGTTTTATTGCTCTGCATTTTTGCACCCCTCTACCGACTGTTCTCTCCTCAGAGTAATGGCGACGCTACACGGCCTCTACCGTTCCGAGAAAAAAAACTACCATCACATAATTTTCAAAAGTTTTCCTGTACCATTGAAATTCACCAGGGGCCTTTAAGACATGGGTTATTAAAATGTGCACAATAGAATTAGGACAAATCTTCAAATACCACTCCCATTTTGTGCCTGGATGTCACATACCTGACTCACTGTCATTACTTGGCAGTAAATTCAAACTTTTGTCTTAGACTTTGGTCCTAGTGATGATGGTGCTGATAGGGATGTTATCAGGTACTGGGGAGTGGCATGGAGAAGAAGCAAAGGTGAAAACAGGGCGGAAATAATAAGGACTAAGCTAAAGTCAGTAGATGACAATTTGTCCTATCAGTAGTGGTTTGCTGAGAATCCTGGGGAAATTTAGAAAAAGTCCTCCAAAGAAGAATAAGAAACATGTGGAAACCTTTATAAGTTCCGTGACATTTCAAACTCGCTCCTATTTCAGGCCCTGTGTGCTCTTTCCTTAGCCTGGAAATCTCTTTGTCAGTTCTCTTCTTGAGGTTGTGTACCAGACTACCTGTAGGTGCCTGAGTCGACCATCTCTGTTTTTCTTCATTTCATCAGTCTGGCTGACCACCTTAAATATGTCCTTGCCAGTTCCCCATTTCCTTCTTTTCTGTGGCTTTTTATGTTCCACAAAATGTCTATGTGGGTGTCTTCTCCTAATTTTTGTCTTATAATAAAACGTCATCTTTTTTGAGTCCTTTGCCAACCACTATAGAGGACCACTTCTCCCTGATACAAATACCCAGTCATGTCGTATTCTGTTGTCCTGTTTTATTTTCTTCACCATAATTACTGTCTGAAATTGTATTACTTATTCATACTTTTTTGGGGGTGTTTATTGTCTCTGTCTCTTGATTGAATGTAAGTTCCGTAACAGTGGGGACTTAATTTTGTCCACAACCGAATCCATGGTGTATAGGATTGCTACATAGCAAGTACTACATAAACATTTGTTTAGTGAATAAATCTTCATGAAATTAGGAGATGCTATGAGGAAAAGGATAGTTTCTCAAGTTTTTCTTCTAGGAGTTCAGTTTGATAGACAAAATTTCTTCCCTGTTACACTCCAGGAGTGTATGGTTTTTACCATCCAACTTTTTAGGGATTATCTCTAATGAGTGGTATTTGGAAAACCTCTCATTTTCCCCATCACCTCAGAATTTCTTGAACCAAAACTAGTATTCTGCTTTTGAAAATTACAACCTGTCCATATTTTATTTACCACAGGGGTCCCTAGTTTCCTATTTGGGCTGCAAAAAGTTATAGGCAAGATAGCTATAGGGGATGAGCTGGGATGTACTGACATCCCCAAAGAGACCAAGGAAATGAAGAAAAGTAAATGTGCTAAATTCAAATGTCTACAGAGGACAAGTATGCAACTCAAAGGAGAGATTTGGGTACCATTTTTTTCTTTCTTTTTTAACGTTTATTTTTGAGAGGGAGGGAGGGAGGGAGAGAGAGAGAGAGAGAGAGAGAGAGAGAGAGAGAGAAAGAAAGAAACAGAGTACAAACGGGGAAGGGGCAGAGAGAGAGGGAGACACAGAATTCAAAGCAGGCTCCAGGCTCTGAGATGTCAGCACAGATGCAGGGCTCAAATTCATGAACCATGAAATCATGACCTGTGCCAAACCTGGATGCTGAACTGACTGAGCCACCGAAGTGCCCCTAGGTTCCATTTCTTTGGATCACAATCCTGTGGGCTATAGGCCTGTGTTCCCACATTTTCTTGTTTTCTAAGAAAAGACAATTATCTATATTTGTTTTTGAAATTTTGTAAATTTTCAATAGGGGGATAAAAAATTTAAAGATACTGAGCAGGACAAATAAAGCTTGTTTAAGGATCCTAGATAGCTAGCATGCTCCCAGGCTATAAGCTAAAAGAAAGTTTTTAGGCATATTTCTGGACTTTGCAATGAGTTGTTATAAGAACATTTATCTAATCTTTTGGAGTGAATTGTGAGGGTGGGGTGGGAAAGGATTCTAAAGTGATGCTATTTGCACAGATTAACTTAGTTCTGATATGAACTCTCTAAAATGTTAAGTAGTGTTTCTCAAAAGCTCTGTGCTTAAGGACTGGTTATATGTACATGTATGTATATATATACACATACACACATGTACATACATATACATATTCACATATATATGTATTTTAATTACAAATATGTTATGGTCTGAAGTTATGTAACATACAAAATAAATGAATTACTAGAAAAGTGATCATATGCTTAGATATGGCAGTAATTTCAACCTTACATAAAATTTTCTAAAGGTGTAGTCTCACTTTGTGTTGAATTCCTTGCAGACCAGTAACTAGCAGTTGACAAACCAGGATGACACTTGGAATAGTGACTAGCATGCCTCAAGGCCAAGAGTAACTAGCACAGATACTCTTCCCTCTGCTCTACATGTTTGTCTTACACATATCAAGTGTCTTAAAGGCAAGGTCTTTGTATTTTAATGTATTTCTGAGCCTCTCAGCCTGGCATATAGTAGGTGCTCAATAAATGTATGTTGAATAAACCAAAGTACTAAGGTAGATGAAATTAAAAAGGGGACTGTACATTTTGTAGATAATATATATTTAAATTTCTCATACTTTCCTGTGATAGAACTTGATATCATGAACATTCTTCTATCTAATGTCCACCAACATGACCCTGGTTGGAAAGGATCCCTCCCAGGGTCTCATTTCCCGTGGACTTAAATGAACAGATAAAAAACCTCCTTGACCATATATCATTTCCTTAAAGACTACATTATTCCAATTAATTTCAAAGCTGGTGACTTAACATGTACTAAGCTTCTTTCCTACTGTCTAAAAATGGGAATTTGCTTATAACAAAAGCCCTCATTATAATGTGACTTACTCTTGAGTAACTCAAGTCAGTCTGTGCACATAACAGTGCTCTGTTCAGATGCTATGGAGCCTAACTACTGAAATACTTCTTCAAAACTAATTGCTTACAAAATCTTTTTCTCTTTTTTACAGAGAAACAGAGAAGGAGTTTATTCCTCCCATTTCTTCTGTGTTGCCACTTTCCAAGGTGGAGCTCTTGCTCTTAGCTATACGCCCACCTTCTCTAACCACTTAGTTTTCTGTCTGGTCTGCATTTCACCCAGTTAACCACACACTCCAAATTACTCTTCAGAGAGGAACTGATTTCGTTGAGTTGTTCTCTGGAATGCACTAAGTCAGGGAGGGTTCTAAAAACTGAACGAACAAAGAAGGAAGGAGCGATGATCTTAGACTTAGTTGCTTTCTACTTTATTGAGTAATGAAATTTCATTTGGGCTGTAAATTCTTACCCTGGGGGCTGAGGCTCCCCATGGGCTGTTCCTAGCTGCGATAATGATGGAGATCATTAGAGCCAGCCTCTTCAGGGATCAATCCACAGCTGGGAAGTGCTTTCCTAACTTGGTGAAATGATTGATAATTTCAATCAATATGTCTCTTAATGGTCTTATCAATATGTTATTCTGACTGAAAAAAATAAAAATAAATGTTTGTTTGCTTTATGCCTATCACGAGGATGATGAGTATCTCCATGTTATTTGGGAGTGGAATGGAATTTCATATATTTGCTCTAACAAAATCAGCAATAATTAGACCCCAAAGAACTGCTTCATACGTGTGTTTGTCTGCAAGTTCTCTTTGTAGCCTCAAAGAGAATTCTCATGATGGAGTCATCAGAGCACCATCTTGTGAAATTGGTTGAGAAATTTGAGGGTGATTGACTTTCCTTCTTTGCAAAACTGAAAATGCCAACTCACATTCTTGCAGTATGATATTTGCCTATTTGAAAAAAAGACCGTGGATACATTTTAGGCTAGCTCTTGAGGTTTTTTCTCAGCTGTGTGTCTAGAATGCCAGCTGTAGTCTTGCTTTCTCTAATGTTCGAAAGCCAGACCCACTGATCACCTCCACCTACAGTCTGAGGTGCAGGTGGATTTAGGTGCAGATAGATTAAGGATTTAGAATCCTTACTTGTAAAAGGATACCTTGAGGATAGCAGTCTGTCTTCCATGTTGACTCTTAAATGTATCAATCTCAGCCTTCTATATTGTCTGAATAAAAGGGCTACCTTTCTGTCCTCATTTCCTCTCCTAAGAATTGAATCTCTACGTTAGCATCATGCATAACTTTTGAGAATCTCACTGCTTGAAACGGGGTTCTTTCCCTTTGTCCACCTGAGTTCTGAATCATGTGAGAAGTAAAGCAGACAGGTGGGGGTGAATCCATTAGCTTTATTAGTGATTATAGCTGGATCAGAGGATATGGCTTACATTTGCTTCTGTGGTGGGTTCCCTATACCAACCTCCAGAACTGGATACTCATCCAAACATAGGCAGCGCTGAAAGACCGCACACCTTCCACCCACCCTGCACAGGGGTTGGTGCCTGTAGAAGCAATGGCCTGGAGAACCGCAGGAAGGTATATGCTTCCTGCAAGGGCTGCCCCTAGGAGGAAGGGAGTAAGGAGAGGCTGAGTTAACTATATGGCTTCTCAGTGAAACTCTAGGGAGAAGAGTAAGGAGTGGGGACAGGCCAGGGGTGTTACGGGAAAGTCTGTATTCCTATTGCTGCTGTGACAAATTGTGATAAGCTTAGTGACCTCAGACAACACAAGTACCTTAGAATGTTGGGGGTCGAAAATCTGAAAGTGGGTCTCCTGGGCTAACATCAAGAAGTCTGCAGGGTGCATTCTTGAGGCTCTCGCAGAGAATTTTCCGGCTTGTAATGGCTGCCCACATTGCTGGGCTAATGGCTCCTTTCCAGTAATGGCATCACTTCAATTTCTGCTTCCCTTGTCGTGTCTCTGACCCTGACCCTCCTGCCTTTAAAAAACACTTGTCCTTTTGGGATGAGCACTGGGTGTTGTATGGAAACCAATTTGACAATAAAATTTATATATTAAAAAAAACAAAACAAAACAAAACACTTGTGATGACGTTAGCCCACCAATGGATACCTTCCAGGATACTTGCCCCATTTCATGATCCTTAATCATAACTGTCAAGTCACATATAATATTTTCTAGGTGTCAGGCATGAGGATGTCGATCTCTTTAGGGGTGCTATTATTATGCCTGTCATCTGTCTTTATGGAAACCAGGGGAGTTGAGAAGTAGTATTGTGTCTAACTTCTTCCCGGACCTTGGTGTCCTGTCCGGGCTACTACATCAATATTAATTGATCTAGTGACCAGCCCTCCTACATGACACCAGAATTTTAAATGCTGCCGTTGAGACTTGGTGTGCTTCAAATCAAGAGAGAGCACTTTGTGCATCATAACTGAAATTAACCTGACCTGAGATAGCTGTGCCTTAATACTACTACAACAATACACAGAGCCCACTGCTTTCGAGCTTTATATAAATTATATTAAATTAAAAACAGGTATTAACTTTGTAACTTCACTAACAAGAACTGAACTTAAAAGGATAAATTACTTGCTTGGCAAGTAATTTAGACAAGACAGCTAGAAAGGATTAGACCTGATACCTCGACTTAGGTCTTTGATTTCAATCCCATGTTTTCTTTTTCTGTAATTTTATTTAGTTTTGATAGAGAGACAGAATCCAAAGCAGGCTTCAGGCTTTGAGCTGTCAGCACAGAGCCCGATGCGGGGTTCGAATTCACAAACCTGGAGATCATGACCTGAGCCAAAGCCAGACGCTTAAGTGACCAAGCTGCCCAGGTGCCCCTGTTTGCTGTTTTTCTTGTTGCTTCTTCACTTTTCACCATAGTGGTTCCTGAGGCCCTGTCCCACCATGAATGGGCCTTTTCCTGCTCTTCATCATTCTCTATCCTTGTGGCTGAGGACCCATCATGTCTCATTCCCATTGACATAAAACAGTAGTGAATCACAGAACCTCCTTGTGTATGGCTTCTTAGACTCCCTCCATTTCCATTTTAGTACAGCTTCAGAGAGAGTTTCCTTCAAAGCACTTGTCTGTGAGTGTATGAGCTAAAGGAATGTCTTTCAAACTCAGAGAAGCCTATCCCACTGCCGCGCTTGGGAAATGTGATGTCTGTTTCTTCCCAGGGAGTGAGCTACTCTAGTTCTGTTCCAGGGTAACTTGGATGATTGACAGCAAGTAGGGCATACTGAAATTTAATGAGAAGAATGAAACCAGTTGCTTATGAACTTAGGACTAACCAGAGAAATAGTCCAAGCATGAGTCTAGGCTTTTTAGGGTACACATCCCCTTTTTCTGGACCGCCTAACAAAGTATTTGGAACAAAGATGATTTGGAACAAAGACTGACATATGGTTTTTAGCAGAATTGCCTTCAAGTGTATCATTGTTAATATTAGGATCTATTGAGATCTTAGTATGTGGCCAATAGTGGAAGGGAAACCAAAATACCTAAGAGTGAGATAATACCATAATCTATATCAGATGCAATAAAATTTTTCCTTGGTTTTATCTTTAGTAAGGTTGCGTATGAGACTAGCTTTTAGCTTTAATATGTATTCGATCTTTGAAACAATCATACTAAGAAAACAAGCCTTTATAAAGCAGTAATGACAGGATTCCTTCTCGAATTTTATTGTTAGCTTAGAAAATAATTATCAAAATTTTTAGGTTCCTATGATTATATTGCCTGGCGAATTTTCATTGTTGCAATTCACATGGGATAATGGAATTTAGCAAAGATATAATGTTTAAGGACATTAGCTTCAATTTGTGGTGTATGTGTTCACTCTCCTCAAAAACTCAAATGTTTAAGACCTAACCAAAACTGGGCTATAGTGTTACCTTTATTTCCCCCAAAGGCTGCTTTTTTTAAATGCATTTTATTTTGCTTTTTGAAGCTCGTATGATGTCAAAAATGTTGTGTTTCATCCTGTTTATACAATGAAAGAGTCAAATAACTATGCAAGATTGGTAGGATGCAAAGTAACCTTCTTTCCTTTTCTACAGAGGTACCCTCTTAGAATATTTTTTCCTAAGGTTTTGCAGTTTACTTCCATGTCTATATATAATATGTGTGTATTACTACTTTTTTTTCTTTTTTCAAGTTTGTTTATTATTTTGAGGGAGAATGAGCGGGCCGGGGAGGGGCAGAGAAAAAGAGGTAGACAGGGGATCCCAAGCAGTGTCCCCCCTATCAGTGCGGAGCTCCAAATGGGACATCATCTAAGGGTTTGTGAGATCACAACCTGAGCCAAAATCAGGAGTCACACACTATGAGTTAACACTTAACTGAGCCACTCAGGTGTCCCACTACTTTTCTTCTTACATCAATTTTTAATATTTTCTACTGATTGACACTTGGAAGATCAGGAACTACCAAATTTTTCCCTTTTTACCTTGATAGGCATACTTGCCTTTCCCTACTCTGTTGAGTCAATATAACTAGAATGTAACTTCTGTTAAATCTTACATTAACTATGGACGTGTTATTTAGAGCTAAGTTAGTAAGCTATGATCATATTTCCTTCAGTACAACTTTTGGTCTTTCCTGGCATTAGTAATTAGGCATGTTTGCTTATCTTTCTATATTTGTGATATTAATCACATACTTTGTATCAGTTGTCTAAATATATTCTCTGTACACACAGGTTTATCTATTTATAGAAGTCTCTCTTGATGATTTCTGATCTGTTTCCTTCGGGCTGTTTGCTTTCTATACCTGTGTCACAGATGTGTTACCTTGGGAATCTTCTGTTTGTTTTTTAAAATTATTATTTAAGTTTATTATTTATTTTGAGAAAGAGAGAGTGAGAGCGAGCAGGGGAGAGGCAGAGAAAGAGGGAGAGAGACAATCCCAAACAGGCTGTACACTGATGTAGGGCTTGAACTCATGAACCTCAAGATCATAACCTGAGCCAAAGTTGCGTGTTCAACAAACTGAGCCACCCAGGCTCCCGTGTCTTCTGTTTCTTGTGTCCCTTTGTTTTTAATATGTGGTTTAAGGACTTGTTTTATAGGAAGACATTTTCTGGTAGTTTTCTGGAAATAGTGTATGAAGAAAAACATTCTGGGATCTTGTGTTGCTATAAATGTCTCTCTTCTGTCCTTAAACTTGATGGCAGTTTGGTTATAAATAATTATCTTTCAGTATTTTGGAGATGTTCCATTTTCTTTTAGATTCCAGAATTGCCATTGAGAAATTTGAGGTTTTTCTATTTCCTGATCCTTCATGTTTGACTTAATCTTTTTCTCTCTGGAGACTTGTATGATCTTCAGCTCGGATTCTGAAATGTCTACAATGACGTAGACTAGTGTGTCTAGTTTTATTCTGTGACTTAGACATTGGATGGAATTTTTCAATCTGGAACTCATGTCCTTAGTTCTGACAAACTCTGTTGAATCATTTCTATAATGATATCCTTTGTTTTCTTTTTCTAAAATTATTTAAGTGAATATTGGATGATCTGTAACAGATGGAATGTGGAAACAGATGTGAGAATCCAGCTGTCTTTTATTAAGCTAGACATTAAAGAGAAATGAAAAAATCTAAAGCAAAGTAAGGATTGTCACTGATGATTTTTTGTTTTGTAAAATATTTTTTCATAAAAATGCATTACTTTTGTTTTTAGTTAAATATCCTACATAATATTTGGTTATGTGGAATACATATTTTTAAATTTGGTTTCACTTCTAATAAGATACATACTGATAACCTACAAAAACAAAAGCTTTGGGGGGCCAACAATTTCTGAAAGTATTTAGGTAAGGAATATTTATACTAAAAAGGTTTAAAACTGCTTTAAATGTTTCTTATTGGATGATTGAATTCTTTCAAGTATATGATCCTTCTCTTACCTCTCTGAGGATATTAATAGTAATATTAATTGGTTTGGAATTTCCTTTTGCCTTGGAATTTTCTTATCCCTTGACAGTCTAAGTTTTTTTTCTTCTGTTTGTGTCTTTTGGTATCCATCTGAGAGGCATATGTGAGGTGTCTGGTGATTTTTGGTTGTCTGCTCGTAGAAGGGTAGGGGCTAGCAAAAGTGACGGAAAGTTCAATGGGATTTCCTTTGGTGCCCTTCACTTCAGGTTGGTCTCACTGTTGAGGAAACCCCAGATGTGGAAGTTGGTATCTTTGGCCATTTCTTGTTAGGCTGAGTGGATTTCCCATGAAGATTCTTGGAACCCCTTGCCTGGAGACTGACAGGGAGGACTACCATTGTTTGGGGAGCCAAGTGTCAGAATCAGCCTGGGGATCTCAGCATTGACCATGCCCAAGTGTGATAACCTCCCTTGTTTGCAGTGAGGTAGCTCTGTCTTTATTTGTGTGTTTTCCCCTTAGGGCAGAGATCTGTACTTTATTTTCTCCAGAGGATAAATGTCCAGCATTCTGTACCAGGGAAGGGGCAGCAACTCAGCAGCATGAGTATGTAAGGTAGGAATCTAATGGTTCTCATATGTTTTTAAACCAATCTTCGCGTTTCCCCTGGAGCTCTACCCTAGGAAGGGCTGAATTCTGAGCTTTTTGAACATATACTGGGTAAATCAGGTTACTAACCAAAATTCTGTTATTGCATCTTTTTCTTCTAGTCATGTTAGTTTATGCTTGTAAAAAAAGAAAACTCATTGTATATAGCTCTTTTGGAGGTTGCTAAATCTATAGCAAAATTGGTTGGATGTGTTCAATGTGGCAACTTTACACAGAACCAGGCCCAATTTCTATATGGGCCGAGGCATGTGTCCAGTGTTTATTTTTATAAATGTTCCATTCTGAATGTTCAGTAATTATGTTCTCTTGCCAAAGTTGTCTTTTAGCGCTGTGCTTAGTTTATTTTTAGCAGAGGACAGATACATTGACAAGTCTAATAATAAAAATCCTCCCCAAGGGTTGTTTTGTTTTTTTGCATTATGGCCTTAAATAGATATATTTGATTTCCAAGAAGTTGATTTTAATTTAAGAAAGAAGAAATTGCTTTAAAAAAAAACAAAAAGTTTCACAATGATAAATGTTTGTCTTCAGAAAATGGTATCAGGGCAGTGTCATTTTCTACAAGAGATGAACTTGTCCTGTAAAAAATCATATAAAAATCAGATAAGCTGTATATCCTATAGGGATATTTTTGATATTATTAAAATTCACTAATATTTATTGAACTCCATAATTCTTGGACTCTATGTCATACCCCCAGTTGTATTTAAGGAGACTCCGTCACCATTTCAGGTTCCTTGGAGACCATTTAAGGCATAGTAAGTGCTAGAATCATTTTTAGAAAAATGACTAACCAAAATCTACCACTAGGAAAAAAAAATGGGCAACGTTCCCTGGCTTGGTATAAGTTTTTAAAAAGATCTTTGTATTCCCTGCTTATTTAAGTGGCTCAAGAAATGAGACGCTATACTTCAGGATCTTGTAGCCATGACTCCAGGGATAAATTGTTTGAGCTATAATTAACCCCCACTTCGGTTTTGGACACTTGTTCCTCTTCCTTGGAGGGGTTAGCTTCACTTCTGCACTGAGGGCAGCAGTTTCAGCTGCTAAGGCAATTAAAGCTGGAATCATGGAGCAAAAAGGAAAAAAAATATTCTATTTATATATGATATTATATATATATATATATATGGTACATATATTATATATATTTATGGTACTTTAGTACTGCGGCTGCTGGGAAAGATTTTACTTTGACAATTTGCCTTGTCACTTTTCTATTGGTATACATTGTGGATACAATTTAAATTAAAATCTCTTTGTTTATTTTTGGTCTATAGTTGGGGCACTCGAGCAGTAATGTGAGGACTGAGTGCTTACAGCTAGTGGAGGGATATAAATGTCAGTGTAATTGATAGGAAACAGGTTGTAGGTCAGAAGTCAGATAAGGGTGACTAAATAATCAGCAAAAGTTAGGGATAGGACCTGGAAGTTTGTGATTAAAGTCAGCCCTGAAACACTGGACTCTTAGGGCTGAGTGGGTCCAGAACACTGCATGCAAGATAAATCCCTCAGGTGATTCTTACTGAGGTTTTCCTTTATAATTTTAAGGGCCACTTTTAAGACCTTTATAGATTCTTACAATTCTGTCGAATTCCTTGACTTTAAGTCAAAATGCAAATATCATTAAGATTGTATACATGTAAATTATGTCTTGTGAAGATTTTTGAGATTTGCTTTTGACTTTTAAATTTTTTAATTAAAAAAATTTTTAATGTTTACTTAATTTTGAGAGAATGTGCGCAAGCAGGGGACGGGCACAGACAGGGAGGAACAGAATCTGAAAGGGCTCCAGGTTCTGAGCTGTCAGCATAAAGCCCCACGTGGGGCTTGAACTCAAAAATGGCAAGATTGTGACCTGAGCCTACTTCTGACACTCAAACAACTGAGCCACCCAGGCACCCGGAGATCTGCTTTTGACTTCTAAAGAGATTTGGCTAGGGGCGCCTGGGTGGCTCAGTGGGTTGAGCGTTCGACTTAGGCTCAGGTCATGATCTCACGGTTCCTGAGTTCGGGCTCGCTTTGGGCTCTGTGCTGACAGCTCAGAGCCAGGAGCCTACATCAGATTCTGTGTCTTCCTCTCTCTCTGCCCCTCCCCCACTTGTGCTCTGTCTCTCTCTGCCTCTCAAAAAAAAGAAAACTAATAAAAAAAAATTTTTTTAAGAGATATGACTATAATAATTTATAATGAGCTCTCATTTCTCTACAATTGTGCATATTTGGAAATTACTGGCAAGTGAGAAAAACCTACTCATTGTTTGCATATGTAATTATTTTGTAATGAACATAAATTCAATCTGGCAAGTGATAGGTTTTGTAGATATCTAACATATTTTATTTCAGTTTTTAAAATTTTCTTTAATACTTTGGAGTCAATACTCACTTTTACATATATTTAGCTCTGAAAAGCTTGTAGGTCCCAAGGCCAGGTGTCTGTAATATTTGAAAGATAAACCCACTTAGTGCTGTAGAGTTTGATCTTGGTGTAGGTGTCGAGGCATCGTCAGATGAGTCCAAAGTGTAGAAAACTTTGATCCAAAAGAGCATGAAGGAACACTGATTGGGACATTAGAATCAATAACTAACTGAAGAAGAAGGTTAAAACAGACATGGCAATGGCCTTCAATTATCTGAAGAGATAATTAGTGGGGGGAAAAGGACTTAATTTTTTATGATTCATAGGCCAGACTTAGGATCAATAGATGTATTTTTGGAAATGTAAATTTTGGTTCAATTTTTTTTTTAGGTTTATTTATTTTGAGAGAGACAGCATGAGTGGGGGAGGGGCGGAGAGAATCCCAAGCAGGCTCGGAGCTTTCGGCACAGAGTCTGAGGGGCCTCAAACCCACGAAGCCATGAAATCATAACCTGAGCTGAAACCAAGAGTTGGAAGCTTAACCGACTGTGCCACTGAGGCCCCCCCAATTTTGGTTCAACATAAAGAAGGATTTTCTAACAATGAGAGAGTGTCGTTGATGGAATAAGTGGATTTCTAAGATCATGAACCCATTTTACTTGTTTATTTAGGAGGCATATTCATCTATGAGAATATGTAAATTTTTGACAGATAATTGGTTTTGATAACCCAAGATCCTCTCAAAGTCAAACCTGAGAGAAGTTTTAGAAACACATGGTTAGTAGGTAGAAAGTGGATCGCATTTGAAGATAATCCCTGAGAAGTTTGCCTTGGTGTTTATCTGTGGTCAATGAGTCTGCTGCCAAATGTAAGGATATACTTTCTTTAAATACATTTACTTCAGCAGCACTTTAATTTCATTAATTTCTTTATTAGGTATTTGCTAAAGGATATAAGAGGCTGCTGAAGCAAGGGAGTCTATCATATTTGTCATGAGATTTGAAAGAGCAGAAAAGTTGCACAGTTGGAGGAGAAGCTGAAAGTACCACTACTCTGTCACCTTGGAGTCAAGGCTTTAAAAAAAATATAATAGTTGATATTATCTTTTTCTAATTAAAATCTGCACAAGATAAAAAAAAAATTAATGAGAATATTGGTAGTGCTGTCTGTCTTATTAGCCCAGAGGTGGGGACGTATTTGTCGGAAGTTTTAGTGTTAGGCACCAGTTTAAAGACAACGGGGTGAGTTTCAGGCAACATATCGATAGAATGTCCCACAAACAACCCTGATCCTTGTTCTCATATTACCTTCACACCAACAAAACCAGAAGCCTCTCGATAATATAATTTCTTGTGCTTATTGTAAAAGATAAGCTAAAAATTTGGACCAATAAAAAGCTAAGGTTTTTAAAAACTAAAGATTAAAAAACAAAAATGGAGCCACTTTAGTGGATGGACTTCTCTGTCTGAAAGGGGCAAAATTGTTAAGGCTCTAGTATTTGATGATACACTATTAAAGAAATGTTGTTTAAAGTATTTTTACCTACTGTGTGTGTGTGTGTGTGTGTGTGTGTGTGTGTGTGTGTGTGTGTGTATGTATTTATTTTACCTTGACAGGAAACATGAGGTTTCTGGAATAGAGAACAGAAGAATTATTTACTTACAGAACATCTGTGCCCATTCCTGGGATCCATTCTCTCTAGAAACAACATGGTAAAGCCAGCTATCTCCTGCATACACAGTGGTTTTAAGGAGAGGAGGTCTAAGATGAGGAATTTTGGAGTTTATAGAGGAACTGCTTGCACAGCTATCTCTTGTCACTTTCAGACAGAAAGAATACTTTTTAGCTTTTATCGTGTGGAATGTAAACAAATCCTTTCTAAAGAGACCAACCAAAGTGCCTAGGTCTGTTACTCTGTGGAATGTAAACAAATGGCTCCTGGGAAGAGAAACTAGTAAATTTCTCCAGCTAGCTCTATGTTTAACTTCTCAGACTTGTTTGTCATTTACCATCCTTTAACCAGGCTGCCACCACTCTTTGCCCAGGAAGCTGTGACCATGCAGAAACAGGAAATCAGTAGTTGCTACCTGACATTAACAAACTCAGTACCACTTATGTATCACCTGTGGTTCAGGATCGAGTTCCCTTGTATCATTTCTCAAGTCTTTTATTATGGGCTTTGTTTCTTGCTTATGGAAACTTAATAGCAGAATTGGATGTTTGCATAATTATTCAGAGTTCCTAAGGTCATTTATATTAGACTATTGTTAGGGGCCGAATTGGGTCCCTCTCAAAATTCACATGGTGAAGTCCCAACCCTCATTACTTGAGAATGTAACCATTTTTGCAGATAGGGCCTTCAAAGAGATGACCAAGTTACTGAGGTCTTTAGGGACTTAATCCAGTAGGACTTGTGTCCTTGTAAGAAGAGAAACACCAGAGATGTGTGCACACATAGAAAAGGCAATGTAAGCACATAGGAAGAAGGTGGTCCTCTGCAGGCCAAGGACAGAGGCCTCAGGAGAAACCGAATCTGCTGACACCTTGATCTTGGACTTGTAGCCTCCAGCAATGTGAGAAAATTAATTGCGGTTGTTTAAACCACAAGTCTGGTATTTTATTATGGCAGTCCTAGCAAACTGGCACACATTTCACTCATTCTTGTACTTAGTACGTAAGTATTTACTGAGCTCTTGGAACATGTGAGGACGATCTATTAGGGCAGGCAGGACAGAAGTGCTGATAGGAAAAAAAAATGAGCCTAGAAAACCTTATTTACAGAAGTAAGTAATAGAGTAAGAACTTTAATTCAGGTTTCTCGAATTTCTAATCTAGTATGTTTGCTTCTGACTTTGAATAGAGCAGCTGTTTATGGAAGTTTATCCAAGTTAATGTAAGTGTTTCAATAATCCATTGTTGTGTAAAAAAAAAAAAACACCTTGAAAAACCCACTGGCTTAGTAACAAATGCAGTTGGTTGTCATAATTGCGTGGGTTACTGGCTCAGCTAAGTATTCTTGAGCTACATATCAGTATAGTTGGGGTCACTCACATGACTGATTCACCTGGGAACTTACTGGTGTTGGAACGTACAAGATGGCCTCTCATCCTGTGGGGCTTCTCTCCATATGCCTGTCACCATTCAGTAGTCTAATTTTAGCTCCTTTACGCCATAGTGGCTGGCTTTCAAGGGAAAGTGTTTGAAAAAGACAAGCCTCACTGTATAAATCTGCATCAAGCCTCAGATGACATCCTGCTTGCTAATATTCCACGGCTCACATGGATAACTGGGGTCAATGGAGGAGCAGATGACACATGTCATGCACATAGGAAGGTGGGAATCTTTACAGGCCCATTTGTAACAGTCTATCTCAAGAATGTGGAAGGTAGTCCTTAAGTCGATTTTTGGACTATGAGAAAGATTCTCAGAATTCTCAGGTGCTGATAAGAAATAGACACATACAACCAAGTTATCACTTGATACCAGGAATTAACAGATTTCTGTGTTCTATTACTGTTCTTCCTGCAAACATCTGGATATCATTTGGCTTACGTTCTCTCCACTAATAGCTCAGCTTGCTCATTTAAAAACATAAAAAAAAACATTGTAATTCCTGCATAATTAACACAGTGTTACAGTAGCATCAGGTGTACAATTCAACAATTCTATATGTTACTCATTGCCCACCACGGTAAGTATACTCCTAATGCTTTTCATCTATTTCACCTATCCTCTCATTCACCCCCCTGTGGTAACCATCAATTCTCTATATTTAAAAGCCTATTTTTTTGGTTTCTCTTTTATTTCTTAAATTCCACATGAGTGAAATCATATGGTATTTGTCTTTCTCTGACTGACTTCAGTTGACGTTATATCCTCTAGATCCATCTATGTTGTTGGAAATGGCAGCTTTTCATTCTTTATGGCTGAATAATGCTCCATGTTACATGTATACTGTTTTCTTTATCCATGCATCTGTCAATGGACACATGGGTTGTTTCCATAATTTGGCTATTGTAAATAACGCTGCAATAAACATAGGGATGCATGTATCTGTTTGAATTAGTGTTTTCATATTCTTTGGATAAATACCCAAAGTAAAATTCCTGGATCATAAGTAATTGTGTTATTAACATTTTGAGGAATCTTCATCCTCTTTTCCAAAGCGGCTGTACCAGTTTGTGTTCCCACCAAAAGTGCATAAAGATTCATTTTTCTCCACATCCTTGCCAACACTTGTTTCACGTGTCTTTTGGTTTTAGCCATGCTGACAGGTGTGATGTGATATCTCACTGTGATTTTGATTTGCATTTCACTGATGATGAGTGATGAGAATCTTTTCATGTGTCTATTGGCTATCTGTATGCTATCGTTGGATAAGTGTCTGTGTCTTCTTCCCATTTTAAATTGGATCTTCTTTTGTTTTGGTTTTGAGTTATAGAAGTTCTTTTTATATTTTGGATACTAAGCCTTTATTGGATATATTGCTTGGAAATGTCTTCTCCCATTCAGGAGGTTGTGTCTTTGTTGTTGTTTGTTTTGTTGATTGTTTCCTTTCTGTTCAGAAGCTTTTTTTGCTTGCTTTGTGTCAGGGGACATATTTAAAAAATGTTGCCATGGCTTATATCAGAGTCTTTCTTTTTGTTGTTAATTTAAGAAAAAAAAATCTCAAAAACGAGTACATGATTGTTAAAACTAGTTATTTTTCAGCACTTTTACTCTGAGATTTCATGTCCAGTGCCATTGTAGGCCACTACTAGGTCGTAGTCCTATACTAATTCAGCTGGCTATCACCAGAGGACAGGGTAATGGGGTGAAAACATGTTGACTTTTGCAAAAACAGAAGGTGTCTCTACATAAAAAGCCCTTAGTGAGAGCAGCAGGAGACATGAAGTCTTGGCCAGTCTCTTTTATGCCTTAGTATTGCTTTGTTCCATGTATGTTCTTTAGTAATATGGTTAGTCTGCTTTCAGTTGCTGAAAAAGGCTAATATCAGTGATCACCAAATTATTACTTTTCCACCTTCCTTACAAATCCCTGTGCAAAAGCCCAAGAGCACTACCTTGTCTCAGAGTCATCATTTACCTAGTTCTGTGGATGGTGAGGCCCAAAATTACATGACTCAGTGAAGCTATCGCTTCAGTACCAGACTTCCAGGGAATCTTGACCCTAACTTGGCTACTACTTCTAAATCTCTGAGGGCCTAAAGGTTCAAAATAATATAGAACTAGTCAATCAATCCTTGACATGTACAAAGAGAAAATAAAATAGTTGAAAGCTGCCAAAATTAAGAATAACACTCTAACATACCATTGCCATAAAGTATAACCGACCTATTTAAATAAACTCTTCGTTTCATTAAAAAGAGATGCCATGCATGCGAAGGGAAATAGTATACTGTAAAGCCATGTTAGCTGCCAATGCTGAGCAGTCCTATTACTACAAATCTATTTCTCTAAGAAGCTCACTCTTCCATCCTCTGTAATGACAATTGCATACTGTAACTCTCTTCTCAAAATTTGCATTTAGACCCCAATCGTCATTTTATCTGATACCTTGTTTTCTATGTCACTGAAGAAAATATTGTTATTGAGCTGTGTCCACATCCTGCCATCTTTAAATGTACATATGTGAATGTACCTTCATCCACTTATCCTTTGCTCCTGCATATAAAATGACCATGTATGCTTAGGATCCCTTCCATTTTCATTACCCTAAGGACTTTGTTACTTCAAGAACAGCCCGTCTTTTCTGTATATTCAACTTCTATTATTTCAGTCACAAAAGACCCTTCATTGACACTCTCTCCCCCTTCAACTATTTCATTATTCTCTGTTGCCTAAATTCTCAAAAATTTTGTGTCCACATTTTCTTTCCTTGTGTGCTTTTTCATTGTACTCATTTTGTTCTTTCCATATATAGAAACTTTTTCCCCCCAAGGTTACTAGATAAGTCCATCTTTGAAAATCCTTTAACTTCTTATTCTGGATAATCCATCAAAAACTGATTGGCATTGGTTCCTCCATCTTTGAGACCATCTCCTTGATATATCCTTGTTCACTGGACATCCCTTTTCTATTTCCTTAGCTCCTGCTACCAGACTGCAGTATTGGAGTAATATATGACTCAGTACAGAAATCCTTTCTCTCATTCTGTAGTTAATTTCATTATCAGGGCTTTAGATTCCGTCTGCCTCTCTCTCTCTCTCTCTCTCTCTCTCTCTGTGTGTGTGTGTGTGTGTGTGTTTAATGTTTATTTGAGAGAGAGGATGTAAGCATGTGTGTGAGCAGGGGAGGGGCAGAGAGAGACTGGGAGAGAGAGAGAATCCCTGGGAGGCTCCACACTCAGTATGGAGCTCAACATTGGTCTCAGTCCCACAACCCTGAGATCATGAGATCATGACCTGAGCCCAAATCAAGACTTGGATGCTTAACCAACTGAGCCACCCAGGTTCCCTTAGGTTCTATCTGTATTTTGAAAAATCTCAAATTATCTTCATTGAAGGCATCTCCATGATGCTGGATGTCTTAAAAATATATATTTCATGTTTACTTCAATTTCATATTTTATCTTCACTTATATATTACATAAGGTCTTTCCTCCCTATTATTCCCACAGTCTTGCCCAATTTAGTAAGTAGTTTACCTACTTGAAGCAGGAATCTTGGGAATATCTCAAACCGTGATCATTTAATCGGAGTTTCTGCTGAGGATTTATTGTACATGCTTGAAATCAAATGCCATCAAGCAAAAAATGTGTTTATAATAATTTCTAAACAGTGAATAACAACATGTGAAATGCATAATAAATTGACACTCATACTTTTTAATGGCCATTGCCACTGACACCTTCTCCTTCTCTTTTTTGAAGTGAGGGGGTAGTGGGAGCGTCCAGGCCTGCATCCACTAAAGTAAAATTAATATCCCATCTTTACACACCCCTTTGGTAGAAACAGCAGGTTTGCAGGTCTGTGGACTTACCAACTAAATGCTTCACTAGAAAAAGACTAATTAAAGGTGTTGTACTCTTAGGATTGGGTGTAGTAAGATTTCCCCTTTTCTTCCATTTTTTGGTGTCATCTTTATGGCATTCTAAGAAATGAACTTGTGTCAAGTAAGTGCAATGGTAGAGAAATCCAAAGTCAAGCCATTTTTCCCCCCTTAAAATCTCTTGATTAACCCATTGAGAAGAAGTACCTTATTCATCATGGATAATAAAAAGTATCCCCTTTATCAGTGTGGTTGGAACACCTGTCCTGGTTTGACCCTACATATATTGTCTCCAAATTATTTTGAGAACCTTCGCTATGTATATATACCAAGAAAATTAGGACATTGTAGATGCATGAGAAGTTGGCAAACATTTTGATGTAACACATGAGACTTCAATTTTAGCATCTTTTAAAGTTATTTAGAACTTAATAAAAATTACTTAGGATAATTTGTTTTTTTCTAATTATCTTTGAATAGCAATGAAAATTTGAAGTTCCTATTTTTTAAAAGGAGTTTCAGTACTTTTATCTTGTGGCATGTAAAATGCCTTCCTTGTTTTTCTACTTAATTTTTAAAGAAACTTTAATTAAAAAAAATCAAACTTAGTGCCAAAATTTATACGTGACTCTTCAGGGTTCAATACACTAAAATTTAGAATTAAATTCTAGAATTTTAGCAAGCATTTCAGTTTAGTAATCATTTACTGAGCATTTTCTATGTGGCTGGCACTGACACAAGTAACTTTGTCAGCATTAATGGTGTGCACACTGCAGCTTACCTGCTGGCTTGCTTGGCAGGCATTGCTAATGTTTAACTAGAGTCCTTTAAAACGAATTCAGTTGAAGACTCCTTAGCATTCGGTCTCAGTACAGGTCACTTTCATGCCAGGCACAGTATATTTATCATTTCAATTTAGCAGGCTCCAGATTTGTGAAGGGCCTGAGATTTTATTCTACTAGCAAGCTAATAGACTATCTTCTTACTGTTTTGTTGGTGCTAGCAAAAGACATGAGATGCCTGGGACAGAGACAAAGAAATTTATTACTCATGGCATAGCAAGGATCTTGAGCATCATACTCAGGCTTGATGATTTGCTGAGACCCAGTCCTCACAAGTTGTGTTAGAAACCTGAGTCTGAGGAACCCCAAACTTTAATAATAGGAGGTAGACCTGTTGGCTCTTTTATTCAGAGGGAGAAATTATTTCTATCTTTCAAGGCTGTTCCTACACAAAAATCCTTGAAAAGATAATCTTAAAGAATAGTCTGCATCTTTGTTGGCAAGACATAGAAACAAACAAACGAAACTGGTGGAGAATGATCTCTCAACAAACAGAATATTTGGTCTCTCAAAGTGTGAAGGTTGAACTCAGGACTTAATCCACTTAAAGCACTTATACATCACACATCTCCAGAAATCAGAAAAATAAATTGTACTTTAACAGATGGATCTATTCAGTCACTTCCTATACAACTAGGAACCAATTTTGAGCAAATAATTTAAGGTACAGTGATCAGAATTAATCTTGGGTTTTCACTTGGCACATATGTACTACATCTGGATTGGGTCTGGGTACCATTTTAGTTTTAAAGGGCATTGCAATCATTTTAATTATTCTTTTTGACCAGTTATCCTATTAAGTGCAGATCTCAGTCTTGCTCTCTTTAGAAATCTATCAAACTAGTATTTTTTTTTACTTATTATTTTCCAATATACATAAAAGTAGGGAAAGGAGTACTTGTAATGAAATATAGGTATACATCACCCAGTTTAATCAATTAGCAACTCATGGCCAATTTTCTGTCCCTATCTGACTTCTCTCGGATATGTTAAAGAAGTCTCAGGCTTCATAACATTTTACTTGGGTTATTTAGATCTTAAGATATTTTTGCTGTTCCCCTTTTTTGCCTATTACGTTTTAAAAAATACTTATTTTGATAGAGAATGTGTGTGTGTGTGTGTGTGCATGCAAGGGGGGGAGGGCAGAGAGAGAGAGAGAGAGGGAGAGAATCCTAAGTAGGCTCCACATGTCAGCACAGAGCCCACCATGGGGCTCAATCCCACAAACCGTTAGATCCTGACCTGAGCTGAAGTCAAAAGTCGGCTGCTTTCTGACTCCCATTACATTCTGATAAGTTTATTCTAGTGTCTGCGCCTATTTGGAAGCCTGTGTAAGTTGTAGATTTGAATCTTGTTAGGGGGCTTGGCATATAGGTGCCCTGTACTGTATTTTTTTTTTCTTTTATTCTTTGACAGTCTTCTCTTTATATTGACCTATGAAGATGGAAGTTCCAGTATGATCAAATTTGGGCAACAAGAAAGCTTGAATTTTTTTTGTTTCTGATAAAGAGAAGTCCTACCTTTGGTTCATTTCCTTTTAACCCAGCAAAGATATTCTTAAGTCTGTCTCACGTTTTCGTTTAGGAGATATGTGGCCATGAAATTCCCTTCGACTTGCTAGGACACCTTGTACACCTGAAAATTGCTGTAACCTCCCTGAAGTAATGATTTTGTCCAAGCCATGAATCATTTTTTTTAATTTTCCTCTGACCCTTCTCTCGGTGTACCTACAAGTTTAGAAATTAGTTATGCAAAGATGAACGTAGGGCTTAGGCTTCAAAATAGACGTGGCCACAAACTCTGTGGAGACCTAGATCTGTATGTTGAAAAAGAAAGCAAATGCTTGCAGAACTTGTGATTTGGTTGAACACTTCAAGTTAATCTCTCATAAGTACAAAGTAGGGCTTCCTTTCAGCTTGAGAGCATTCTTTTGGCAGATAATGATTTGTCTGTAACAGTTTAGGTGCTAAATTCTTAACATAAGCTGATAATTTAAAATTTGTGGTTCAAATGCTACTATCCTGTACTCCCATAATGGATAAGGAAACTTTGCTGTGAAGACAGTGGGGTGGGAGATGGTGATACACAAAGGAAGCAGTCTTTAGGGATGAGGTTGTTGATTACATCAATCAGGTAGCAAAATACATCCATGTAAAACAATTCTCAAAGATTGGACTTCCTAAATAAGAGGAAAGAACCAAGGAAGCTGGCAAGGGTAAAAAAAAAAAAAAAAAAAGGAAAGTTTTGGCAAATGGCTAGGAGTTTGAGATACGATTCTGGAGTAGTGGCAATTGAATGGTTGCTTGCCTTAGGTAAACAGATAAATCTTAGGGAAAGAAGAAAGTCATTGTGATTATAACTTTGCACAAAGGCACTGGCAAGTAATCATCACAGGATCAAAAGCCCCCCCCAAAAACCAAGAAAAACAAACCATCTTTGGTGAACTCCCTGTGTTTAGTGGTTTTTATTCCTCTTCTTTGGTTGGTTTTATAAACAGTTCTTTGGGATGCTTCAGATTTTCTTGTGAAGCATATCCATAACTTTTAATGGTTCTCTCTGTTCACTGAGGAAAAAGATTTTTTTCTTCAGTTCCCAACATATTTTTACATGTACTACTACAGAATTTATAGGGAGAAAATCTACAGGATTATTTTACATGTACATTATACCAATACTCATGAATAAAACTTAATGTTCTCTTTTAATAGCATTTTGCGGAAGAATTTTAAGGAAGTAGCTATTAAGTGTCAATGCTGATGTCTTAGGTAATGTTATCTGTGGCACATCTGTTGTACATGGATCATGAGTTTCATTATATATATATATATTATTATATATATAATTATATATAATTATAATATATATAATTTTTTTTCCTTAGCTTTCAGTCACATAAAACATTCTGGAGATGAATGTTTTTCATAAAAATCAATAATTACCACTTTACAATCTTATGTGTGACAATTTTAGTTTTGATTCTTTTTCACAGGAAAACGCAAGATTTATAAATAGAATATCAAAAGATCGCTTTCTGGAGTGTACCGACGGTGTTTTCTTTGATGGCTTCTGATAATACTAAGTAGGAAATAACAGCGTACTGAATCACACTCTTCATGTTATATAATCGCCTAAAGTCAGTTACATAAGGAAGTAGACAAATAAGGCAAAAGCCAAATGTCTGTTGCATTTGTGAAAAAAACCCAAGGTACATAGAGTGGAAATGACCATTGGTTGCCATCCAGGGTCTTACTCACCACTCATCAGTCTTTCAGGTTGCTGATTGCAGTAAGCATCTTTATGTTACTTATACCTTATGGATTGCAAAGGGAATGAGAGGAGAAATTAATTTTCAGTAAAGAAACATACCCTTGTTAATTTCTTAAGGCCTGTGCAAGGTCTCAAAATCTTAAAATACCTGATTCTGAAGGACTGGGGGGTGGGAAAGCCCAGATGTGAAAGCATCAGCTCTGATAGACCCGTCTGTACCAACATTTCGTGGAGGGCGCTGGTGGGGCAGAACAGAGGCAGTACTGAGTATGATTTTGGATAAATCACTTACCATTTCTGAGCCTCACTTTCTCCTCTTTTATAAAATGTGGACAGTATTATCTGTCCATACCAGGGTGGTGTTCAGAAGGTAAAATGAGATGATATGCGTTAAAATGCTTTATAAACTGAGTGCTATGCAAGTATAAGATGTTAAAAATCTTGAGTTTTGTTCTAATAAGGCACACAAAGAATGACATCCCTGGAGAGACAGGATGGGGGGATAGTCAAGGATTTTGATATAATCTTGTGTAAGACCTGCCCTTGAACATGATCTTCTCAGTTGCTAAAGGGATTAAGGGATATTCTTATAGGGATGTATCTTTTCTTCATCAACTTGTATAAATTTTTCAGAAGATCACAGCACTGAATGTTGTAGCTCTTCAATCACCTGATAGAAAAAGCTGTGCCTTTTGTCTTCTAAGAACACAATATAGGCCATGTCACAAATATGCTTCATCGGATTATCAAGAATATTCATTGTGCACACAACTCAAATAGCATCTGGAGGTGACATAGAATGGACTTCTTAGGGGGTGGAATATAATCATATGCTGGCTGTATTAAAATCACTCATTTTGTTTAGAATTCAAGAGTATCAGAGGTAGTAAGAAGTAGGGAGGTCAAGAGGTTCATAAATTGCTTCATTTCTTTATTAACACATTTCTTACACAAAAATAGGTGGATCCAGTGTATGGACCAAAAAGCAAGACCTTTCTGCAAGCCATGTTGGTCTGCTTCCGTCTTTGGAGGGACACTAGGGAAGCTTTAAGAAGTTAAAGGGCATACTGATTTATTGCACTGATTAGCAAGGCCTTGGCCTCTTAAAGCTCTGTCTGGGAAATCTAAAATGGAGAGTTGAGACCATTAGCAATATGGTTCCAACAAGATTCTCCACTCAGTAATGACCGGCTAAGTATTCATATAGGACACATTTGGCCTGAATTATACTGAAAATTACAACAGTCCTCTGTTTGACTTTGTGTTTATAGAGAAACACTGCTTAAGTGTATTGTAGACATTGGAACCATGTTGCTGGGCACACAGCTCTTCATGCTCTTTAAGGCACTGGACTAACAGCCCATTGAGTCTTGGAGGGTTCACAGGATGGAACCACTCTCGATCTGACTTTCATTCTTAATGGACCACGCAAAACAATACTGGAAAGAGCAAAAGGGAGACTGACTTGTGATCTCACTCTGTGTTCTAATTATAGTTGAAATTGTGCATGATTGTTTCACATTACTGAGGTAATAATTTTTGCTTTTTGCCAGGTCAGAATATTAATACTGGCCCTTCCTGGAGTGGCACATAAATAACTTAATGAACATAAATGAATACAGACACAGGAGGATCACTATCCTGTCTCTACTTCAACCAAAAGCTGAATTTCCTGACAAAGAGCTCACGATCAGACTGACTAAATGAACGTGCTCCATCAAAGAGTACAGAGCTCAACAAATGTGCCGAGTGCATACATCCAGCTATGCTTGTATGTTTTAGAAAACTGCCCTGGTCTTTGGGGCCCAGGAATGAGAGCCAGCCGCCACTTGTGCCACTATTCAGGACTTCCGCTAGGAAGCTGGACTCCATCATTAGCATACTGACAGGGGGGCCTCAGTGAGGGATAGCAGAAGAGGCAGACCTTTGGAAGCAGCAAGGTTTGGGGTTGAATCCTTGACTGTTTACTACAAATGATAAAACTCCCCTTGGCCTCATTTTACTCTGAAAAATGGAAATGTCATGCTTTCATGAGACAAAACTAAGTGAACACAAGTAAAGTGTCTAGAACCACGTCTGACTCCAAAATGGCAATCCGTGCATATGGCTTCCTTGCTCTTCTAACAGGTTACTGGAGAAAGAGGAATGAGCGTATTTAAGGTAACTGAGGTTTAGTCCATTCACTTAGGGATCATGGAGTTGTCTTTATGTTGCAGGACAATGGACTCTAGAATCTAGGTCTGAGCCTTCCCTCTGGGTCTCCTTCACCCTCTTCCTTTGCACGTTCTGATTTGCAGCTGGCTATCAGGTGACACCAGGGGCTATAAGAGGAGATCCAGATGCTCCTATAAATGCAGGTGCATTTTTCACAGTTCTGACTCCTGGAGAAGGATCCTTCATTATTCCTGTCCAAAAAATACTGTGCCTTAAAGAGAACTCGAGGGAATTGGCAGGAATATTTGTATTTGACACCATGCTACTTCTCTGCCTGATGCCCCTCCCAAAACAATTTGTGTTACTTGGCTGGGTTTTTTTTTTTTTTTTTTTTTTGGTCATCTTAAGGTCACTCTACTGCTGTAAAATAACTTCAAATGTTTTTGAAATAAGTTTCTCCTCCTGTGCACGCCCCCCCCCCCTGCCAAACAACTTCAATTTAGTATGATTTCAGGTAGAGTTTTTTTTTTGAGAGAGAGGGAGAGAAAATACCAAGTAGGCTTCACACTGTCAGAATGGAGTCCAGTGCATGACTCAGAGTCACAAACCATGAGATTATGACCTGAGCCAAAACCAAGAGTCGGATGCTTAAGCGACTCAGCCACCTGGGAGCCCCTCAGGTAGATTTAAATAGAAAGGCAAATGGGTTGCAGTAAACGTGTACCCAACTCAGTCAACATTTATTGGTCCTTTGTCCTTGGAGCTGTGCTAGGAGCTGGGGATACGAGTTAACAAAATACATCCCTGTCCTCACGGCCACAGTCTAGGGATATCAGAGCCACATGTGAGGGGGAAAAATTAGCATTGCAGTTGGAGTCACGGACTACCAGAAAGAAGGAAGAGCCAGGGACCATGCCTGAAGCCTTCTCATATGTTTCCTTAATTCTCACGGTGTCCCTGGGAGGGAGGTTTTGACATCTCCACTTGTATGTATTAGGAAATGTCTGGATAGAGATTTTGATTAAAATAACACATTAATGGCAGAGCAGAAAAACAAGAAAACCTGCTCTGCCTAGGGACTGGAAATCTTTACATGGAAGAAATGGCATTTGATGTTAACCTAGAACTAGGATGAGAAATTGGAAAGTTGTGGCTGAGACAGAGGAAGGGTTAAACATTAAGAGATAGTGGATTGCCTCCTTTCGTAGAAACAATGCTCAGAAACACCAGCTCAAGCACGGAGACTGACTACATTGGGAGAGGTGTTCTAATCAAGTAACCCTGATTCAATTGCCCTTAATGTATACTGTTACTAGAATTTTCTGTCTTCATCAGTACCACTGTGACCATAGAGTAGCCATGGGCGGTTGAATTGGCTCCTCTTAGCTTAGAGAAACAAGCTGGAACCTGGGAAACTTTACTGAGTATCAATGGAGAAAGAATAAAATGCAACGAGTTTAAGGGCATGGAGATTACCATGTACTGGTTTTCCAATACTATTATAGATTTTTATTGCCAGGGTCCCCTTATCTTGACCAGCACCCCTGTCTTTCAATTTCTGTAGGAGAGTGGGAGCCTAACCTTTATAAATGGCAATTAACAAACACAAATGGTCTGATCACATAGGCCAAATATCCCATAATGTCTTCCAGTACTTTCTCACTAACTCATCCCATCTCGTTTCTGTGGGCTCAAATTCAATCTCTATTTTAACGTCTTGAGTAAAATCTTCCTTACCTGTTGATACTCATCCGGTGCAACTTTTCTTCAACCCTGCCACATAGGCACACACATAGCAACCTGAAATTTCAGGTAAAATACTTGTTGTATAAACCAGGCAAACAACAACTACTCTATCTTGGAAATTAAAATGCAGCATGATTGGGCTTTTGATGGAGTATAAGAATGAGACTTCTTGGGGACCCTTAGTGGCTCAGTTGGTTAAGCATTCGACTCTTGATTTCGGTTCAAGTCATGATTTCACAGTTCATGAATTTGAGCCTCACATCCTGCTTTGTGCTAACAGTGCAGAGCCTGCTTGGGATTCTCTCACTCTCTCCCCATCCCTCTCTGTCCCTCTCCCTGCTCCTTCTCTCTCTCCCTCTCCCCCTTCCTCCCTCTCTTTCTCCCCCTCTTTATCTCTTTGCCCCTCCAGTAAGTACTCGTGCTCTCTCTCTCTCTCTCTCAAATAAGTAAGCTTAAAAAAAAAATGAATGAGACTCTCTATGGCATCTTAGGGTGGCATTGAAGCTGTGAGCTTTGAGACCATGAAGGAATGTTGTTTACTTCAGATATTACTGTCTGTAAATGCTGTTTCCTGCCTTTTAATTTTTTAATCCCCTGTAGACTAAGGATTACTTAATTATGATTACAGAATAAAATATAAATGTTTTCACCCTTGATAATGTCAAATGTGGAGGTGGGAAAAGGGAAGGAGAGAAGCAGGAAGGGATGAAGGTAAGGGTGTGAATACAGCTGATCTAAAATGGCTTAAATATTTTACTAAAAACTAAAAAAACCAAAAAACCGCCAAAAACCTAATGATATTGGGCTATACTGGAGGACGGGAGAGGATGAAGAATTTTAATCATATTAAATGCAATTACAAGAATAATTTTTTTAAAGTGTTTATTTTGTGAGAGAGAGCATGCATGCATGTGACAGCGTGGAGTCGGGGGCGGGGGGGGGGTGGGGGCAGAGAGAATTCCAAGCAGACTCCACACTGTCAGCACAGAGACTGACTGTGGGCTTGATCCCATGAACTGTGAGATCATGGCCTGAGCCAAAATCAGTAGTCAAGCCTCTGAGACACCCAGGCATCCCTACAAGAGTAATTTTTAAGGGTAATAAATCAACAGATAATATGTGTGGTAGTTAAAATAGAAGCATCATGGCATTTGAAAACAGAAGATCTAAAACCAGAAATATTTAAAAGTTACTGGCTCTGAAATGGAGTTTTGGAAGGTAAAGAGTAAGGTGGTAAGAGACTGTATGTCATTACAAATGTTCTTGTACTATTTTTTTTAACCATCACGATTGTGTATTATTCAAAGTTTCTCTTTGGCAATCATGTACTGGTTCTTTTTTGGGGGGGAGGGGCAGTGGAGGATTCCCTGTCCCAGGCCAGGCTCAAATCTCTCTGAATCCAGTTCTCCAAGCACATGCCTCTGAGAATCTTTGTGTCTCTCTCATATTCCTAGTGAGTTTAGCCTTTTTTTTTTGTCTCTCACAACTGTGAGATACAGTTTGTCTCTCAGAAGGCTAATGAACTTCCCCTTTTACCTTAGTTATTTCTTTTCCTAAAATCCTTTTTTTGAAGCAAAATTCTCTCCCTGTTAGCACCTTTGTCATACTCTTCATTAAACACTTTTGTCATATTCTAGAACTTTATTCTGTCCTCCTTTAGACAAGTTTGTTAATGTTATGTTTAATAGTTGGTTCTCAGGACTGAGTAGAATACTCTTTTATGCAAGACTAAATAGGAAAGGACAGACCAACCCCTTTCTTGGATTCATATATTTAGAGTTCTCTTTTTTTGGACATTAAAATTAATTTTATAAATGCTATGCCTAGGTGCTTAAAGTAATGACACTTGACTAATTCTAGTCACCTGATTTGGATATTTATTGCGATGAGTATTCTTATGGTGAATGCTTATTGTAGTGGAGAGTCTTGTGTGCTTACTATTCCTTAATTCCTGTTAAATCATAATTTGGGGAGCCAAATGTATATTTGCTATGTGAAGAATAATCTTAAGCAGAGGAAGATATTAATGTACAAAAAAATAACATTTTGTAACCTTTTTTCCATGTATTACTTTATTATAATATTGGCTAATTACAATTGTAATTTTGACTAATTGTAATATTGACTAATACTATTTACATTTTTATTCATTTCCTGAACTCTTATTCACTTGAGATAAATATTTCCTAAGGGTTCCCTCCATATGAGGGTTTATCACTTGGTTGGAAATGGGTAGGCCGGCAGGAGCTAAGGGACAGATGGGACAGGTATTAAAGCATCATGATTTTAGAGGGAAAATATAACTCCCTTTGAACAAATAAAGGGTGGCTGGGGGATTATCCTTAACTGTTGATTTCATTAGTGAATTTGCAATACTTAGAAGGATGGGCAAAGAATGAAAAGGCAAGTATATAAGGTGGGTGGTCTAAGAAGCTGAGTGATTCGTTGAGAAGAGAAAAAGAAACATTGAAGTAAAACCCAAGACTGCAATACACTTCTGAAAAAAGACTTCAGAATTATTAAAAACTAGGGAAGTAGAGTTTATGCTGAAGAATCTGTAGATAAAATTACTATAAAGCTGTTCTACATCACTGTCCAGCGTGTAGTATTTTACATACCACAAAATAGTAATCATTGTATGACCAAGTAAATCAGTAAATTGATTAAAAAAAAAAAAGCAAGACTTTAACTCTGGTTTCCATAACCCCTTCAATATTAACATTCTATAAATCTAAAATCTCTATTCCCATATCCTCATTCTTCTAAGTCAGGCACATACATGGCAGCTGTCACCAAGAAGCTACTTCCAAAAAAATAAATCCTGCTCCAGGAAATTTCTAAATTATACTTATCCTCCCTTGCTCTTTGCTTTCAACCATTTTTATCTTGGATCCCTAGTGCTGTAGAGCAGATTGCCATCTTGTTTTTATACTGTGTTTTGATAGCTATCCCTTTGTATTCTCATTTTGTCCTGACTCTGCTTGTCACAGGGTCTCAGCTTTGGGCTTTTCCTCATGTAGGGGTATCGCAAAGATGTGGAGAATCCTACCTTAGCTTCCAACTATTAGGAGGAGGGGAGCTGAGTCACATTTGTTCAGCACCAATTCTCACGTAACTATTACGTTCTGTCTTCCTTTCTAGCTTTGGACACAGTTGCTATTGTTCTTTTTACTTTGCTTCCTCCCATTTACTTCCTACACCTACTTTACTTTCACTTTTGCTTTCATCACTACACCTCACTTTTCTTACACGATGACCAGTGAGCAGTCCCCTTGCTGGGATCTTCAAAGGGAAAACCCAAATCCTTAACGTACTTGACTGTGTTCAGACTTAAACATTCCCTTCTGAATAAATACTTGATTTTCCATATATCTCTCTGATAACTCTTTCTTTTGTTTCTCAGAATCCATTTCCTCCACTTGCTCCTGAGATCTTCTCTGGGACCTGTTTCCTCCTAGATCTACAAACTACAGCTAGAAGAGCATTTTCTTCTATTTGTAAGACCCCTGTCAACTATTGCTCACCTGCCCAAATCTCTCCCTGGAGTTCTAGACCTAAATATTCTTGTACTTACTAGTAAGCATCCCCACCCCATTGTCAGATCATGTACAGTGAAGGAAATCATATTTTCAAAAAAAAAAAAAACAAAAAACAAAAAAAGTAACATCAAGTTGGTATCATCTGTTTAAAATAATAAGTGTCTCTATTTCTAGGAAATGGCTATGTTTATGACTGTTAAAAATCTTAGAATTATAACCTAGAATCTTAGAACATAAAAATTACTGAACCATATAGGAAAATAATACAAGCTGACACTTAGTAAGCACATACTTTGTCCCAGGAACTGTTTTAAGTCTTCCGGATGTGTACAATCATTGAATCCTTGGAACCACTCTATAAAGTAGCACTACAATTATTGGCATTTTACAGATGAGGAATCTGAATAGAGAGCAGCATTTTTTCCAAGTCACATAGGAATAAAGTGGCCTAGGACTTAAATTCATGCCCTGATGTCAGGGTTCACATTGCTTATCATCTTTGACTTCCTTCCAGGAAGACTCTGAGAGATTGTAGCACATTGTTAATGAAATACTAGAAGACATTAGGAAACACATGAAAGAGATGAGGAGATAAAATGACTCTCTTTGGATATAGAAGAAAACTCTGAAACCAGACAATGACTCAAAATATGAGGAAGGAAGATCCAATACAAAGTAGATAATTTTAATGCTATGGTCAGGATGGAAGATCATAATATAGAAATTTGTGTTTCAGTTGAATCACTGCCATCGATGTGTTGCCTTCTCAGGGGACTGCTAATTCGATTTATAATAGGATGCATTATATATACGTATGTATGCATATTATAAGGCATTAACAATAAACTTAATAGGCAATAAGATCTGCTATAATAGTACACAGTACATTGGGTACAACTGAGTTTTTTTCTTTCATTAGCTATGGGAGAATTTTATTTCTTCTGTTATGAATTCACCTCAACACACACTGAGTGCATTGGCAATTCCTAAAAGACTCCATTATATAAAACAACAAACAATAAAAAAAAATGTATATGTACTTGTGGATTGGGAAGACAGCTTGAAATGGATTTAGGAAAACTGGGCTTTGATAGAGTTAACAGCGGTTCTATTTGGCCCCAAACTGGAAGTCCCATGTCCTAGGAAACTTCTCAGTCCCAGGCAAACCAAAATGTTTGGTCATAGCTAGATCCACTTCTGTGAATTACCAGCCTTAAAACTCCAGTCAGATCCTTAAGTCTTTCTGATCCATCTTTCCTCATCCATGAAATGAGTCATCCCAGCACTAATGGGGCTGTGCGGACAGTGGTGCTACTGAGTCAAAGCAGGCATGTTCCCTGTGGGTGTGGGGGACCCTGGATGCTCCTACTTTGTGTGGAGCACTGGCATTTTTCTCTGTAATGCTCATCAAGCTTAAACCTAGCATGTATAATACCGTGTTGACCGTTGCTTTATCTGTAGCTATAGTCAGAGCCTGACATAGTTTATCATCAGTCACTCTTTGTTGGATAGTCAAATGGGTCTGGGGCAAGAGGCCTTGGAATAGAAAAGTGGTCATAGTGCACAGGTATTGCCCTAATCTACATCTGTCACCCACACTGTTCTCTACTGTCTTTCTGTAGCATTCCCTACTCCTTAAAAATACTTGCCTGGTTTACCACATATACACCAAGTGGGAGATAGGTAGAAGGCTCTTTGGGGGAATCCAGCAGTGCAACAAACCTAGGGGTCTCTAGGCAGGAGTGGGGGCAGGACTTAAGAGCCTTTGCATGGACTATATTTACACTACCTTGGCTACTATTTCTGAGGATGAAACATACTAAAAACACAGATTTTTTAGAAACTGAAATGTTGGGTAATTGTGTTTTGTGGAGATGAGGGTGTCTATGTAAATATTTACCTTATTCATGCTTCCTCTTCCTTATTTTGTAAAACCATATGAGTGTTCCTAGTCATTACAAGAGGGGTGGAGTAGGAGGCTGATTGATTGATTTCAGAAAGAAATGGCTTTTTTCAAGTGACCATTGAAGCTAGGGTTTGAATAATGTGTTTGAAAATTAGAGGGTTGAAGCTACGCACTAAAAGAACGATAGCAGTAATTTTCACAGATGTCATGTGAATGAGCCAAAGGAATCAATGGAGCACAAAAAAATCAGTGACCTGAATATATTTCATATACTCATATTTGAAAACCTGCATATAATATAAATGTCTCTGTTGAGGCAGTGTGACTAAGCATTTATTTATCCAAAATTTTAAAGACCTATTATGTGTGAGAATTTTGGTCAAAGAAACTGTACATATGCATCATGAATCTTTTTGGTTATTTCCAAGTTTAAGGCTCTCGTCTTCCACCATAGAAGCCTCACTACTGGGTGCCTTGTAAATATCCGCTGTTAACAAGAGTTTTAAAAGGACTTACTCTTCCTTCCTTTGGAGGAAAGAGTGTATATCATATAATGGAAAATTACATCAAGGAAAAACTGGCCATATAGTCTAGACGGTGGAAAACAGATGTCAGGCACATACGTTAGGTTGAAAATAGCAGTTAGATTAAACAGAGGAGCAGATTCATTTTAATGATCCTGAGGTTATCTCCTGGAACTCAGGGACATAAAAGCAGTCAGATTTCAGGAAAGTCTGCCTCTGAAGTCTGCTCAGTCATCTCCGGAAAGGATGCTGCTCATCACGAGAAAGCAGGTGAGAGAGTGGGTGACTCAGTGGGGAGTCCCCAAAGTTACTAGGAAAACATTAACTCTGAGGGACAAATAAACGGCAGATGCAAGACTTGTGGGTTTGAGTCAGTTCTGAGTCTTCCTACATCAAGAACATGAAAAAAAAAAAAAAAAGGAAAAGAAAGAAAGACATTTATTTTTCCGTTTTCCTGGATTGTTTTCCTTCTGAGGAGCCTTTTGCTTAAACTAAAATGGCATCACCTGCGCATGGCTTCCTAGAGCAGGAACTGTCAAATCGTGAAGTGCAATTATTATATATATTTTAGCATTGTGCCCTACCATAGTAGGAGTCTTTTGACACATTTTAATGAAAATGCCTCACCCTCAGGGTTTCTCAGGTCTGTGTGGCCTAAAATGAAGTGAGGAATTAGAGTTAAGTGAGTATTACTGACTGTCCATAGAGGCAAAATGGTTAATTCAAAATGCTGAACAGAAATTATAAAGTAAATTTTCAGGCTCAATTGTTTGATTGCTTTACCTTGTGTGTGTTGATAGGTTTGTTTCCAGCAGATACAACCTCTACTGTTTGGTGTAAGCGCTGCTTCCCTGGTTCCACCAGGTTCGTACATTCCAATTGAAAAAAAAAAAAAATGCATGCCTCCCTAGGGACTCGTTTTCAGTGTCCTCCATTCTTAAAATTACTTGTTCAAGATTTCTGGTGAACTCTGATGAATTCATGATTTTCCTTATGAATTGGAAGAAATGGTGAATTTATACTTCTTAGCCCGTTTAACAATTTTTTTTTTTTTTTTTGACAGCTTACTATGCTCCAGGTTCACGTCTGGGTTCTGGAATACATTGGTGAATAAACCAAAAATACCTCCCCTCAAGGAGCTTATATTTCAGGGAAGAAAGACAAACGTCATAGACCTAAGAAATAGTAAGTTATATATTAGAAGGTGATAAGTGCTATGGAAAGAAAAACGGAGGGAGGTAAAGAGAATAATTATGTTGAGTTGGAGTATGTGGAGTTGGGTGGGTGGAATTTAGTTTCAATTCAAAATAGTGTGGTTTATGTACAGCTCATTGATCAAGTGACTCTCGGAGCCAAAGACTTGAAGTTAACAAAATGAGCCATCCTGAGGGAAAAGCATTCTCAGGCACAAATAATAGTGAATGCCAAGGTGCTAAGGGGGGAGAGTCCTGGTATGTGCATGGGCAGTAAGGAGGCCGGTGTTGTTGAAATGGAGTGGGTCAGTGAGATGAGACTGTGTGTGGGTCAAAGAAAGGAAGGGGTTTGAGATGACAGCCTGTAGGCCATGTAGAGTTGAATGAGTTGTATTATGTCCCCCTCCTCACCCTTTGGCATCTGTTGAAGTCCTAACAACGAGTACTTTAGAAAGCTGCTTTATTTGGATATAGGGTCATTGCAAATGTAACAAGATGAAACCATACTGGGCTTAGAAGGGGCCCCTATTCCAATATGACGAGTATCCTTATCAAGAGGGGCAATTTGGAGATAGACGCACAGGATAAGGCCATGTGAAGATAAAGGCACAGACTGGGGAGTTGCTTCTACAAGCCAAAGATTGCCCTAAAATCACCAGATGCTAGGGGAGAAACAGAACAGATTCTCCCCCACAGCCTTCAGAAGGAACTGACTCTGCCAACACCTTTAACCTGGCCTTGAACACCTTGAACACACGAAGCCTCCAGAACTGTGAGACCATACATTTCTGTGTGCAAGTCGCCCTTTTATGTGGTATTTTATTACTACAACACTACCAAACTGATACATAGGGAATTCAAAGGATTTTGGCTTTTATTCTGGTGGACAGAAGAGGAAGTAAAGAGTTTTGAGTAAAGGTAGGGCATAGTCTGATATATATATATATATACACGCACGCACACACATAAATATGTATGTATACATATATACATACATATACAGATAGATATATATACACATATATATACATATACGTAGACATGAATACAGACATACAAATATGTAGACATACGTATACGTATATATACATATATATACATGTATATATACACACATACACATACATATATACACACATGTATACACACATATATACATATATATATAAATATATACACATATATACACACATATATATAAATATATATGCACATACATATTTTACCACTTAAAAAGTTTATTTTAAAACTTTAATTCCAGTATGTTTAATATATAGTGTTACATTAGTTTCAGGTATACAAAGTAGTGATTCAACAATTATATACGTTATACAGTGCTCATCATGATAAGTGTACTCTTAATTCCCTTTACTTATTTCACCCATCCTCTCACCAATCTCCTCTCTGGTAATTATCAGTGTGTTCTGTATAGTTAAGAGTCTCTTTGTTTCTTTGTCTCTATTTCTTTTTTCTCTATTCATTTCTTAAATTTCACATATGAGTGAGATCATATGGTCTTTGTCTTTCAATGACTGATTTATTTCACTTACCAATATACTCTTTAGATCCACCCATATTTTTGCAAATGGCAAGATTCCATCCTTTATGGCTGAGTAATATCCCATTATATATTCTATACCAGTTTTTTGTTATCCATTCATCTGTCAATGGACAGTGGGTTGCTTCAATAATTTGGCTATTGTTGGGTACCTGGGTGGCTCAGTTGGCTAAATGCTGGACTTCAGCTCAGGTCAGGATCTCCTGATTTGTGAGTTCAAGCCCCATGCTGGGCTTTGTGCTGATAGCTTGGAGCCTGGTGCCTGCTTTGGATTCTGTGTGTCTCTCTCTCTGCTCCTCCCTGCTCATGCTCTCTCATTCACTCTCTTTCAAAAAATAAACATTACAAAAAACCCCATAATTTGGCTGCTATTAATAGTGTTGCAACAACATAGAGGTGCATATAAATTTTGCAATTACTGTTTTCATATTCTTTGGTTAAATATCCAGTAGTGTGATTACTAGATCATCTGGTCATTGTTTGTAATATTTCAAGGACCCTCCATAGGTTACACAGTTGTCGCATCAGTTTGCATTCCCACCAAGAGTGCACAAGGGTTCTTTTTTCTCCCTACTTTTCCCAACATTTGTTTTTTGTGTTTTTGATTTTAGCTATTCTAACAGGTATGAGGTAGTACCTCCTCATGGTTTTAATTTGCATTTCCCTGATGATTCGTGATGTTGAGCAACTTTTCAAGTGTCTGTTGGACATCTGGATGTCATCTTTGGAGAAATGTCTGTTCATGTCTTTTGCCCATTTTTTAAAATATTTATTTTTGAGAGAGAGTGTAAGCATGGAAGGGCAGGGAGAGAGAGGGAGACACAGTAAATGAAGCAGGCTCTAGGCTCTGAGCTGTCAGCACAGAGCCCGATGTGGGGCTCGAACTCAGACTGTGGGATCATGACCTGAGCTGAAGTCAGACGTCGACCAACTGAGCCACCCAGGTGCCCCATCTGTTGCCCATTTTTAATTAGATTACTTGTAAAGTTTTTGTGTTAAGTTCTTTAAATATTTTGAATACTACCACTTTATCAGATCTGCCATTTGCAAATATCTCCTCCAGGTTGCCTTCCAGTTTTGTGGGTTGTTTCCTTTGCTATACAGAGGGTTTAATTTTGGGGCGCCTGGGTGGCTCAGTCGATTAAGCGGCCGACTTCAGCTCAGGTCGTGATCTCATGGTTCGTGAGGTCCAGCCCCGTGTCGGGCTCTGTGCTGACAGCTCAGAGCCTGGAGCCCATTTCAGATTCTGTGTCTCCCTCTCTCTGACCCTCCCCTGTTCATGCTCTGTCTCTCCCTGTCTCAAAAAAAAAAAAAAATCAAACGTTAAAAAAAAAAAAAAAGAGTGTTTCTTCAGAGGGTTTAATTTTGATGTAGTCCCAATAGTTTATTTTTACTTTGTTTCCCTAGGAGACATATCTAGAAAAATGTTGCTTAATGCAGCCAGAGAAATTACTGCCAGTGCTCTCTTCTCGGATTTTTATGGATTAAGGTCTTGAATCTATTTTATTTTTGTGTATTGTGCAGGAAAGTGGTTCGGTTTCATGCTTTTGCATGTTGCTGTTCCATTTCCCCAGTACCATTTGTTGAAGAGACTGTCTCTTTCATTGCACATTCATGCCTCCTTTGTCAAAGATTAATTTACTACATAATCATAGGTTTACTTCTGGGCACTCTCTTCAGTTCCATTGATGTATGTGTCTGCTTTTGTGCCAGTATCATACGGTTTTGATTACTACACCTTGTAGTATACTTGAAATCTGGGATTGTAATACCTCCAGTTTCTTTTTTCTTTAAGATTATTTGGGAATTGAGTCTTTTGTGGCTTCATACAAATTTTAGGATTATTTTTCCTAGCTCTGTGAAAAATGCTGCTGGTATTTTGATAGAGACTGTATTAAATTTGTAGATTGCTTTGGGGATTATGGACATTTTAACAATACTTTTTCTCTCAAACTACGATCATGAAATATCTTTCCATTTGTTTCTGTGGTCTCCCAATTTTTTCAGTAGTGTTTTCTACTTTTCAGAGTACAGGTCTTTGACCTCCTTGGTTAAGTGTATTTCTAGATAGTATTTTTGGTATAATTGTAACTGGAACTTTGTATTAATTTCTCTTTCTGCTACTTAATTACTATAGAAATGCAAGGGGTTTCTGTGTATTGATTTTGTATCTTGCAACCTTACTGAATTTATCAGTTCTAATAGTTTTTTGGTGTAGTCTTTAGCATTTTCTATATATATAGTATCATGTCTTTTTTGTATAAGAAATTTATTGTCAAATTGGTTTCCATACAACACCCAGTGCTCATCTCAACAGGTGCCCTCCTCAATGCCCATCACCCACTTTTTCCTCCCTCCCACCACCCCCCCCCCATTACCCCTCAGTTTATTCTCAGTTTTTAAGAGTCTCTTATGGTTTGGCTCCCTCCCTCTCTACCTTTTATTTTTTCTGCCCTTCCCCTCCCCCATGGTCTGTGGATGGAACTGGAGAGTGTTATGCTAAGTGAAATAAGTCATACAGAGAAAGACGGATACCATATGTTTTCACTCCTATGTGGATCATGTCTTTTATAAATCGTGAAAGTTTTACTTCTTCCTTACCAATTTGGATGCTTTTTGTTTATGTTGTATGATTGTTGTGGTTAGGACTTAGAGTATGATGTTGAATAAAATTGGTGAGAATGAACACCTCTGTCTTGTTTCTGAGCTTACAAAAAAAGTGATCAGTTTTTCCCCATTGAGTATGATGTCAGCTGAGAGTTTTTCACATATTGCCTTAATAATATTGAGGTATGTTCTCTCTAAACCCACTTTATTAAGAGTTTATTTTTATTTTGAATGGATCTTGTACTTTGTCAAATGTTTTTTCTGCATCTTTTGAAATGATAGTACTATTTTTTATCCTTTTCTTGTTGATGTATGTGTCACATTGTTTAATTTGCAAGTATTGAACCACCCTTGCTTGCATTCCAGGAATAAATCCCACTTGACTGTGGTGAATGATTGTGTGTGTGTGTGTGGCTTTTTTTTTTTTTTTTTTTTTTTTTTTTTTTTTAGTATTTAGGATGTGATTTGCTGAAGATTTTTGCATCTGTGTTCATTAGTGATACTGGCCTATGATTCTCTTGTTGTAGTGTCTTCTTTTGGTTTTGGTATAAGGGTAATGCTGGCCTCATGGAATGAATTTGGAAAGCTTCCTTCCTCTAATTTTTTTGGCACAGCTTGAGAATAGGTTAACTCTTGTTTAAATATTTGGTAGAATATACCTGTGAAGATATCTAGTCCTGGACTTTTGTTTTTGTTGGGAGTTTGATTCCTGAGTCAGTTTTATGGCTGGTAATCAATCTATTCAAATGTTCTGTTGCTTCCTAATTCAATTTTTGGAGATTATATGTTTCTAGGAATTTATTTATTCTAATTTGCCCAATTTGTTGGCATATAGTTTTTCATAATTTTTCTTATAATCTTTTTTACTTATGCGGTGTCAGTGTTATCCTATTTTTGATTTTGTTTGAGTCCTCTCTCTTCAATGAGTCTGGCTTAAGGTTGATCAAGTTCATCGATCTTCTCAAAGAACCAGCTCCCAGTTGATTATTTTTTTCTATTTTATTTCTGCTCTAATCTTTATTCCTTCCTTCTGCTGGTTTGGGATTTTGGTAGTTATTTTTATAGCTCCTCTAGGTGTGAGATTAGGTTGTTTATTTGAGATTTTTTTCTCCTTGAGGTAGACCTGTATTGCTATAACCTTCCCTCTTAGGACTACTTTTACTTCATCTCAAAGATTTAGACTGTTGTGTTTTCATTTTCATCTATCTCCATCTATTTTTTTTTTTTAATTTCCACTTTGGTTTCTTAGTTAACCCATTTATTGTCTAGTAGCATGTTATTTAACCTCCATGTTTTTGTGCTCTTTGCAGATTTTTTTCTTGTGGTTGACTTTTAGTTTCATAGCATTGTACTCAGAAAACATGCATGGTATGACTTTGATCTTTTTGAATTTGTTGAGACTTGTTTTATAGTCTAATATGTAATGTATTCTGAAAAATGTTCCATGTTCACTTGAGAAGAATTTTTATTCTCTTTTAAGATGGAATGTTCTGAATATATCTGTTAGACACATCTGGTCCAGTGTGTCATTCAAATCCATTATTTCCTCATTGATATCCTGTTTAGATAATCTCTTAATGTAAGTGGGGTGTTTAAGTCTCTTACTATTACCAGTATTGCTATTGATTACTTTATATTTGTTATTAGGTGCTTTGTGTATTTGGGTGCTTTCATGTTGGGTACACCGGTATTTGTAAGTATTATATCTTCTTGTTGGATTGTTTCCTTTATGATTATATAGTATCCTTATTTGTTTCTTATTATAGTCTCTGTCCTAAAGTCTATTTTGTCTGATATGAGTATTCCTATCCTCGCTTTCTTTACACTTATTTGCATAACAAATGGTTTTTTGTCCTTTCACTTTCAATCTGTTTATGTCTTTATGTCTGGAATGAGTCTCTTGCAGGCAGCATATACATGGGTCTTGCTTTTCTGTTGATTCCTTCACCTTATGTCTTTTGATTGGGGCATTTATTACATTTACATTAAAAGTAATTGCTGATAGATATGAACTTATTGCCATTTTTTCACTTATGATTGCTTTTGTAGTTCTTCTCTGCTCCTTGCTCTCTGCTCTCATGATTTGTCACCTTCTTTAATGATACACTTGGATTCCTTTCTCTTTATTGTTTGCATATCTATGGTTTCTGATTTGTGGTCACTATCAGGTTTATATATAACATCTTATGTATATAGCAGTCCATATTCAGTTGATGGTCATTTAAATTTGAACCCATTCTCTTTATTTTTGTTTGTTTTTAATTTAAATTCAAGTTGTATAACATACAGTGTAGTCTTGGCTTCAGGAGTAGAACCCAGTGATACATCTGTTACACTGGACACCCAGTGCTCATCGGGAAAAGTGCCCTCCTTAATGCCCATCGGGAAAAGTGCCCTCCTTAATGCCCATCATCCATTTAACCCATCCCACCCTCCAGTAACCCTAAGTTCTCTGTATTTAGGAGTCTCTTATGGTTTGCCTTAATCTTACTAATGGTCTTTCCTTTCTACTCAAAGAATCCCCTTTAGCATTTCTTGTAGGGCTGTTTTAGTCATCACGAATTCCTTTAATTTGGTTTGTCTGGAGACACTTTACACTCTTCTTCTGTTCTGAATGATAAGCTTGCTGGATAGAGTATTCTTGCCTGCTGGTTTTTTCCTTTCAGCACTTTGAATATATCCTGAAAATTCAGCTGATTCAGTTTCCCTTCTACACAATGTTTTCTCTTGCTGCTTTTAAAGTTTTGTTGTTGTTGTTGTTTTGTTTTGAGAGAGAGAGAGCCAGAAAGAGACTGAGAGAGAGAATCCTAATCAGGATCCATGCTGTGAGCACAGAGCCTAATGCAAACCTTGAAGTCCCAAACCATGAGATCATCACCCCTTCTAGATGCGTTAAAATTTTTCTGCCACTAGTTTTTTGCCATTTCAATTACTATGTGTCTTGGTATGGACCTCTCTGTGACTACTGGATGTGTATATGTTTCCTTAGCCAGATTAGGGAAGTTTTTAGCTATGTATTCAAATAAATATTCTCCCTCATCTGTCTTCTCCTTCTGGAAACCCTATAATGCAGATGTTATTATGTTTGGTGGTGTAGCTGAGTTCATAAGTCTATTTTCATTTTTAATTATTTTTTTCTCTTTCCTATTCACCTAGATCACTTTGCATTACTCTGGTCTCCAGCCCACTGATCCATTCTTCGGTTTCTCTAGTCCACTATTTATTCCCTCTCTTGTATTTTTCTCTTTATTGAGCTTTTCACCTCTGATTGGTTCTTTGTTTTCATTCTCTTTGTTAAGAGGGTTTCACTCCACTCTGCTGAAGTCAAGTGAGTATCTTTATCAACGTTACTTTAAATTCTCTATCAAGTATGTTTCGTATCTGTATTTCCTTCAGCTCTTTTGCTTTGACTTTGTCTTATTCTTTTATTGGGGCCATACTTCTCTGTCTCCTCACTTTGTCTTACTCTCTGTGTCTGTTTTTATGTGTTAGAAGTTCCACTATGTCTCTTGGTCTTCAAAGTACTAGCCTTATGTAGAAGAAGTTCCAGTGGTGCCCTGCAGTGAAATACCCTATGTTCACCAGAAACTGGTGCTTCAGAGGTGTGTCCTTTGTGTCTTCCTGCATCATACAGTTGGAGCTGAGCCATATTTGCCTTCACTCTGCTACTCTGCAATGGCTCTCTTTGCCTGTTTTGGGCAGGGTTTTGTCTTTGTGTTGTTAGTGGGCCACTTTGGGACTGCCTGGCTGGGGCTTGAGTTGTGTCAGACCAGGTGTTTGCCAGAGCTGTAGTAACAGCAAATTTCAGGGTGCATTTCTCTGTTGTCTCCTGAGATGCCTTTGTTGGCTGTCAGGGACTGCAGTCAGACCAGGTATCCGCCCCCAACCCACTGACAGGGCTGAAGTCTGGTGTGTGTGGTTATTTTTCCCTCTCCCCAGGACAGGAGTCACTTTTGAGTAGTGCTACCCCTTTCAGGGCTGCTTGCACCCTGCCAGGTTTGGGCACCCCTTTGGGTGGTCTCCTGGCAAGGGTGTGTTGGAGGGAGTATGTCTGTGGGAGAGGGAAGGGGTGGGATGTGGTATGCCAGCCCTGTCTTCTACAGAATAGGATTTGCAGCTTCCCCAGGAAACCTCCTGCACAGGCTGCAATGGAGAGGGTCAATCCACAGAAGAGTGCAGGAACAGGGTGTATTTTCAGCAAGCTAGATGGAGAGTATTTACATGTGCTGGTTCCTGCAGGTGTCTGTATATCCAGTCTTGGGGTGCAGGGGAGGGAAATGGAGCTTGCCAGATCTTTTGTTTTTAAAAAAGCCCCCCAGAGATCCCTGCCCCTCTAGAACACCCTCTGATGTGCATAAATAAATTTCCTTCCTGTATGCCCCAAGCATTTTTCAAACCTGTGCTTCTATACTGTATCTCTTTGAGGTTGTTAGTTGTGCTGTCTCTTTAAGAGTAGGGACTCAGTTTCCTACTGCCCTCCAGGCTCTCCCAGAGCAAAGCCACTGATTTTTGAAGTTGCCCTGAGTGTAAGAACTTACCAAGTTAGGCCTCTTGGACTTTCAAAGCCAATTGTTAGGGGGTTTTATCTTCCTAGTGCTGGCCCCCCATTCCTGGAGTGCCTAATATGGGGTCTGCTCCTCTCTTCTATCCTCTCCTGAGATGTCCCTCCCTCCCATGGACAGTCTTGTGGATCAGTTTGACTTCCAACTGCATTTCCACCCTTCTTGTCCTCTTTGATGTGTCCTCTTCTCTACACTGAGCTGTGGAGAGTCTGTTTGTCAATCTTCCGGTCATTTTCTGGTTTATTTACTCTTCTGTGGGTGTTACCTAGGTATGTATAACTGGGGGGAATTGAGCTTAGAATCCTCCTATTCTGTCATCATCCCCAGAAGTCCCCTGGTACATTTTTAAAGGATACTTGTGAATGCCATGTGGGTAAGAGACTGCCAAGGAGCCAAAGTGTGATATTCATATCATAGGCCAGAGATGCTGCTTGCTCAGACAGGGTGGTGGCCATGAATATATGAGAAGTGATTGGATTCTTGGTATATTTTGATAGCAGAGCTAATAGATTGGATGCATGGTAGATGGGAGAAAGGAGTCAAGGATGAATGTGAGGTTTTGGACTTGAAATACTTAAAGTTTGATTTCCTGTTCACTGAGAAGAGGGGAGTCCTGGGGTTGGGGTAGGTTTTTGTTTCCTTTTGGTGGGAGGAGAGCAGGATTTCACTTTTACACATGTGAAGTGTCGGATTGCTAATAGACAAGCAAGTGGAGGTATTAGCAAGTAGTAGCACGAAGTGTATTCCTTTCCCTTTAATGCTGAGATAAAATGCATTAAAATTTAGGACAGCTGGCTACAGAAACCTGATGCCAGTTAATGTAACAACAGCCATTTAGTGGATTCGATGGACACCATGACAATAGGAAATCAGGTACACATAAATATGGTGCAACTCTGCAAGATAGGCCTTGTTTTTGTGAAAATTCTAATTAAAACCTATCTGCTGTTTCACATGGATTGTTTATGCTGTATGCCTACTGAAATGGGTTGAAGGAATCTCATCAGTTATAAGAACTCTGAAATACTTTTTCTTTTCTTCACTGTGATAACTTTTCCTAGTGTGGTACCTTTTAGCTTTCTATATATTTAGTATTGTAGACTGGCTTATACCTCTGTTCAGCTACGATTAATGATGTTGAATATTTTTATCCAATGCTCACTTCCTTCTGAAAAACCAATCTCCATGACCATTAGTCTCAAAGTATTTTCCTGAGACCTTTTAAAGCCCATTATCATGCAAATGAAAAGGAGTAAGCGAGGCCCATTATTTTAAGAATTAAAAAGTTTAAAAAGAATTGTTTATTTTGATTTTTTTGGAACCATAACATTGAGGACAAACTCCAAGTGTCAGCAGCACTTCTGCTGGGTATTTTGAGCGCTGTTTGCTTGGGTAATGGCAAAGAAGGCAGTGCCTGGGAGGTAAGTGGAGAGGTGGTGGGTCCGTAGGAGACTCTGGAGTGGCAGGCGGCCAGCTGGGACGGAGGCTGCAGGATGTGGGTGTGTGGGGAGCCTGCAAGGGGAAGGAGGTGTGAAGAACAAGTGGAGATGGTAGAAAATGTTCTGGAAGGCAAAAGAAACAAGCAAGGAAGTGGGAAACAAAGACTGAGGGGAGAGCATTTGCATAGTTAATAGCCATACGCTTTGATATGGTTGAGATTTAATTTGGCTTATTGGCCTGGAAATTATATGAGGAAGCTTATTTCACAACCAAGATGAATGTGGAAAACATTTGTTTTAGCACCTATTGGGTGCTAGGTTCAGTACCAGGGCTCAGGATCTAATTTTGGGGTGCCATTTAGCACACTATAGTATGTTTGTAAATCTGTTTGCCAGAGTAGTATTCATTTGCATTGAGCTGATAAAATTTGACCTCTGAGTTGGAGAAACCAATGGCATATTCCCTAAGGAGTGAAGACTACCTTGCTGGGCTGTGCGGATGGTAGCCTGGTGACCTTTCTCCCTCCTGAACTCACATACATCTCTGATTTACTGTCACCAAATTTCTTCCTTTTTGAATTTCGGTAGGAAACACCTTCCTTGCAGAACTGAGGGGGCTAGAGTATAGTGAATGATTGAATGAAAGCAGAAGATAACAATAAGAAGTGGTCCAGGACAGGCTAAAGAGGTAGCTGAGGGTAGCATGGAAGGCAGGGGGACTTACATTACCTACATTTTAGAACCAAAAATAAAAATGAGTCAGACTTTTAATGAAGACTGTGTTGGTTGTTTTGCCTTGATAAATGTGGTAACACCTTACCCTTAGTGAGTGCTGCTTGCCAGGCTTTGTTCTAAGCATTCATATGTCTTCGTTTATTTGACCCTTAAAAAAATACTATGAATTAGATAATATTGTTATTTTAATTTACATGTGGGATAAGTGAGGCAAAGAAATTACGTAACTTAACCAAGTTCACTCAGCCTGTAAGTAGTGGAGTTTTGATACGATCTAAGGGAAGTCGGTCTCAGAAATGATGCGCTTGGCTACAGTGGCACCACATATAACCTAGTTTTGTGCCTGTGTGCATTTATTTGCTTTTTTCCCCCTTCCTGTTACAGCTCTTCAGAGCTAAGAGTTAGGCATGCCAGGTGCCAGCAGCCAGAGCAGTGCTCGTGCACGATGATATACACTTCGTGTTGTCTGTATGGCTGGTTGATGCTCCTTTTGGTTTTATTGGTCACAAGGCTAGGGTGAGAGAGCAACCTGAGTTCCACAAAAAAGGAACCTGGGGCTAACAAAGGAAAGTCTTGCACACAACAACATGAACTTGCTTGCATCAAGTAAGTCTTTGTAGCACTTAAGTGTTGAGTCGGCTCTTGGTGCGTGACTTTCAGGACTGACAAAAGAGGTCTTTGGATGGTATGTGTGTGGATTCTCAGGCCATATTTCACATCTGACTTTTAGAACCTGAGTGAATGTTGACGCTCCTGACCAGAAATAAAGGGAAGCATTGATGGTTTCATTTAAATTTTTTTTCAACGTTTTTTATTTATTTTTGGGACAGAGAGAGACAGAGCATGAACGGGGAAGGGGCAGAGAGAGAGGGAGACACACAGAATTGGAAACAGGCTCCAGGCTCCGAGCCATCAGCCCAGAGCCTGACGCGGGGCTCGAACTCACAGACCGCGAGATCGTGACCTGGCTGAAGTCGGACGCTTAACCGACTGCGCAACCCAGGCTCCCCTTGATGGTTTCATTTAAACTTCAACTCCCAATACCTTCTTGAATGAAATTATCAGAAAATTTAGATGTATAAAAGTAAAGCTCTTGTAAGGTGCATCTGGGTATAGGGATTTGAAGAATGCCAGCAAGAAAGAGAGAGATGCTAAAAGAATTGTATTTTATTTCCCTAGAAGTTTCGGTGGAGATGCAATCTCAGTAACATGGTTCACGAGGATATAGAAATAATGAACATAAATAAGTATACCGTCCACAGTTGAAGTGTTAGCAATATGTAAGATAGTTTTTGGTGATTTCTTTCATTTGAGAATCCAAGACATTCTGATCATGAAAACCTTATTCATCTTGATGGATATAGGGATTTTCTCTCTATTCTGAAGGTGATATCAAGCATAATTTTGAAGGCAAATGGGAGGAATAATAGCACCATTTTAACTAAAGAGAAAACAGAATCCCAGTTGTGGATAAAACATACTCCATTCTACCTGGTCATTCAAGGACAGTAATAAGACTCCAGCTTGCCTCCCAGGATTTCTGTGCTTGGTGGGGCCATCAGATGGTGTCTGTAAATACCAGAGGGACTTGGCCTTTTGGAGCCATGGCATCTCCAAGTCTAGCTAATGTCAGGCCTGAAGACTAAAAGCACATATGAATGATTCCATCATCCTCTTGCCTTCACATTGGGAAAATGTTCTGCCCTACTTCATGCAGGAATGGGACACAGAGAAGGAAACTCTCTCTCTCTCTCTCTCTCTCACACACACACACACACACACACACACACACACACACACACACACAGCAGCCCTCAGCTGTAAGTATTGTCCCAGGTCTCCTTTCCATTCACCCACCTTCCATAGTCACAACACAATCCATTCTACAAAGTACTGAGGAGTCAAGATCAAGGAAGCTTATCTGTTCAGAAGTCCTTATCTTAGCATTTCAAGATCTACCAGATGGAAAACCGAGGTGAGAAATTCAACATTGCCAACCATATCCAAACTTTGAGGTGTCTGCCAATAAATCTGTAAATTCGATAGTCTTCCTCTCCTCTTGGTCCAAGTACCAAGAATCCCAGTTTATAGGTGTTCTAGAAGTCAGTGGAAAGAACACACCTTATTTTTTTTTTATATTTTGCCTTTTTAACAGCTTTATTTAGATAAAACAAACATACAATAAATTGCACAGGTTAATGGTGTACAACTCGAAATGTTTTGACACCTACATTAGCAAACCATCATCACAATCAAAATAATGAACATATACATCACCCCTTTTCAAATTCCTCATGTCCCTTTGTTGTCTCTTCTGCTTGATGTTCCTACCCATTCCAAGGCGTCACCTGATCTTTCTGTCACTATAGATTATCCTGCATTTTCTACAATTTGTGATAAATAGAATTATGTACTATGTGGTTTTTTTGGGGGGGAGGGTGTGGTTGGAGGCTGTGCTGCGTCTGATTTCTTTTGCTCAGGTATTCTTGTAAGTTATCTTTTGCTCATGTAATTTGTAATTTATCTTATTGTGGTTTTCATGTGAATTTCCTGAATGGTTGATGATAATAGAATGTGTATCATTTTTTGTCATTGCTGTGTCTCCTTGGATGCACTGTCTGTGTAAATCAATCATCAGTTTTGTTTTTGGGTTGCTTGTTTTCTTATTAGTGAGTTTTGAAACTGGTCTTACATTCTGGATGCAAGTACTCTTACATGTGATTTGTGAATATTTTCTCTCACTATTTAGCTTATCTTTTCATTCCTTAAATAGAGTCTTTAAAAAAAGAAGTTCTTAATTTTGATGAAGTCCAGCTTACCATTTTTTTCACTAATAGATTGTGCTTTTGTTGTTGTATCTAAGAAATCATTGCCTAAGCCAAATTAAAATTTTCCCTTATGGTTTCTTCTTTTTTTTTTTTTTAACTTTTTAATGTTTATACATTTTTGAGAGCGAGAGAGAGAGAGAGAGAGAGTGAGAGGGAGTGGTGAAGGGACAGAGAGAGAGAAAGAATCTGAGGCAGGCTCCAAGCTCTGAGCTGTCAGAACAGAGCCTGATTCAGGGCTCGAACCCACAAACCACGAGATTATGACCTGAGCCAAAGTCAGATGCTTAACCAACTGAGCCACCCAGGCACCCCATTTCTATGCTTTCTTCTAAAACTTATCTAATTTTAGATTTTTGGTCTCTAATCCAATTGGTATTAGTAGATGGTACAAAATGTGGACTCAATTTTTTTCCTTTTTTTTTTTTTTTTGTCCTTAACCTTAAGCCCAGAGGCTATTAGTAGACTTAATTAAGTCACTAGAGAAAATAACACCATTCTTTTTGCAGCTCCTTTTGTTGTTAGAAAGTGATTATAAGGAAATATAGGAATAAGGTAGTATGTAATTCCTCATGAGAAAACTGTCAGAGCCTTAGTTGTCATTGAGATGAAGGTGTGGGACAGATATTAAAGTCTTTGGTCTTTCCCTGTAATTTATCTTAATTCTGTTTATTGTCAATAGAATTACTAGCCTTCCCATCATTAACCTAAATTTCATTTCAACATTTGGACCTTAGAACTTTAAAATAGTAGCTAGAGACCTAATGATTAGAGAGACAGAAGGTCAAAATAGATCTAAAAAATTTACGTACCCTGTCTCTCAGGCATCCAATGTTACAGCTTTTTAAAATTGTTTTTTTTTTTTTAACAGAAGAGAATCTGTGTTACTGTTAGAAATGTTAAATATTAAAAAGGACAATGCATGTTAAAATTTCTAGACCTGCGATAATTGTACACCAAACAAATAAGGAGCAATTATGGAGTTTCAAATTTGTTCCTGGCATGGCTACTTACAGAAAGAAAAATGATCAAATGTATATTGAAAATAAAAACACACCATATAGTCATATTAAATGTGTATGGGTGTGCATGTAAGATGTAAATCGAAGTTTCTTGAAGGTGGTTAGAATCCTATATCAAAGATACCTGTGAATTCTTGGAAATGAAGGTAGTTTTTTTATTTTAATAAGGAAAATTTCCTTAGATGAATCATGGTAATTTGGAGTTCTCCCCTCAAGATTGCACCATACTCAAAACCTTTCCCAACGATTGCCTTCCTTTATTGGAAACTTCGAATAGAACTTATAATGTAAGAGATAGAATATTTAAAATAATAAAAGTATTTTTGTGTAGAACCAAATCAAGTAATGAAACAAAGCATATTTTGACGCTTATTTGGAGTAAATTGAGTGACCTGTCTTTTGGATGTTTTTCTCTGGTTTTGTGTTTAGATCCATTTATTTATTTATTTTCAATTTTTTTTTTTTTTTTTTACTACTTGTTTGAGAGAGACAGAGCATGAGCAAGGGAGGGGCAGAGAGAGAGGGAGACAGAGAAGCTAAAACAGGCTCCGGGCTCTGAGCTGTCAGCACAGAGCCTGATGTGAGGCTCATACTCATGGACCATGAGATCATGACCTGAGTGGAAGTCAGAAGCTTAGAGGCTGAGCCACCCAGGAACTCCTGGGTTCAGATCCATTTAAATACAGTTCAGAGAAAGGAGGAGTAAAGTATTTTTAAACTCTGTATCTAAATTAACAACACACTTAGCTGCATTATTAGACAAATACTCAGATGTAAACAGATAATGATAGAGCTGCCCTGGTAGAGAAGGGCATTCCTGCCTTCTCCACCAAGGTGGTTTCTCAGACCCATCCCCAGGACGCCTAGTTTCTGAACAGAGATTGAAACCACCAGTACCCAGGCTAATTCTCAGCGTCTTCACCTTGCATTCAGGCTTCACTGTGGTCCGTATTTCCTCCCTCCAAGTTATTCTTTCCCACTTCTCCCCTTGTCCACCTCTCCCCTGCTCAAAAGCTGTGCCACTTGGTTTGCTGATTAAACTATATGCAGGCATCACTCATTCTTTCTTACGACTTTCTCCTTTTATGAGAATGTACTTTAAAGCATGAGTATATATGGACAACTTTAAAAACAACCGTCTTTGTAAAGACAATCAAGGAATGGACTTTAAAATCCTGGAGAAGTTTCTGATCTGATTCCTACCTAGTAGACTTACGACTTTATCAGACGTTTTTATTACTAATTCATAAGAGGTGTGAGATTGACTATGGACTTATTAAGTTGTCTGTATTTAACCTTACTTTAAATGACTTCTCCACAAAAGGAGAAAGTCTGGAGAAAAAGGTGAGGGACACCTAAACATAGTTGAGTCTGGAAAGAAAGTGGACCAAATTTCAGGTTGTGGCCAAGTGAGAATGGCTGGAGGATAGGAGATGTAGCTCTCAGTGAGGCTTGAAAACTGTATGAAGGCGTTTAGAATTTAGACTTGAAAACTATTCTGGATCTCCAGGCTTTTTCTGATAGTTGTTTTCTGTTCACTGTAAATAGTATTAATTAAATATGCAACAAATGCTTGGTTTTGACACTTTGAAATTAGGACACATAAGTGAGCCAAGACTATATTTTAAAAGATAGTGCATTCAGCAATGAATAAATGAGCCCATAGATATTTACTAATTTGGATAAACATTGAAATAAAGTCCACAGTAGCAGCACCAGCCATGTGTCACATCTGGTTCAGGTGGCCCAAAGGCACATTAGTGAATACATCACATTCATACATGGAGTCATCCCACACCACCTGTCTGCACTGTCCCTGTCCTCTGGCCAAACACCATGTGTTTCTCTGTTCCTGCCTCTGTCTACCCACTAATTTTGATGGCCAGTTGGTTATTCCTGCCTCCTGTTATCTCAGCTTCTAGACAGTGGGATTACCACATGGGCCACTGGGTCCATGGATGGGCCATTGCTGGTGACCATCTGATTTGCCTTCTGCCTAATGGACGACTCCAATAGCTGTTGCTGGAATCAGCTTAGAGTCAGCGTGGTTTTTTTTTTTATTTTTGTTTTTGTTTTTGTTTTACAGAGAAGAGCTCGATTTGACAGAGCAAGAGAGAGAGCCGTGCTAATGGGGGAGAGGCAGTGGGAAAGGCCGGGTTGGGGGTGGGGGGAGAGAGAGACTCTTAAGCAGGCTTTGCACTGGGGGCTCCATCTTAAAACTGTGAGATCAACCTGAGCCCAAATCAAGAGCTGGACGCTTAACCAACTAAGCCACCCAGGCACCCCTTAGATTCTGTGTTCTAATAAAACTTACATTGAGCCACAGATTACTGAAAATTGTAATTGGAGAGGACAAGAGAATTAGTATGTAAGTGGCTGAAAAGCAACTTTCAGGACTTTGAAATAAGAACATAAAATCCACTCCAAATTAAGTGTGTGTATGAGGATGTATGTATTGATGTAAAATATAAGAATCAAAGCAGTGCTGTCACATTGGGAATTACATAAAACAGAGAAAGTTTAAATCCCAGGCCCACTTATCCTCTTATGAATATATAAACCTTTGAGGATATTCCTTACCTGCACAGATGCTAAATGCTGCCCGCCCTCCTCTGCCCATTTTCCCAAGGCTGATCCTGCATATCTGCTGTTTGCCCTGATGATGAATTCTGCTCACTCAGCTTCCCAGGAGGACAGAGGTATAGCCATAATATTATTGCTGGCCCTGGGGAAGCAGCTGGGTAGTTTTGTGGCCATTTAACAGATGGCTGAAGCCAGCTTCCAGTTTAAATTCCGATAAAGGCACCACGCATCACCTCTTGGGGAAGTGTTAAGACTAATTTCTAAAATTTTGTTTTCAAATCCACATTCATCAAAGCTTTATGATGTACCCACAGGAGCTGGTAAGAGCTAGCTTGTGCTATATGTGCTACAGAGTGGCCTTCCCTTTCTGCAACCATTATTTCTGCAAAAAAAAAAAAAAAAAAAAAAAGCATTTACCAGAAATTAGCAGTGAGATTGCTTCTGGAGGTAAGAGAAATGTTAGCCTCATGTATATGTGTATGTGCTGATAATGGATGCACAAGGAAGAGGAAAACCACCATCCAAAAATACCCACCCTACCATCGTGAAAACATTTAGAGCTGCTTTCTTTTGTATTGGGCATGTTTCTCCAATAAAAGACAAACGACCTTGGAACACAATTCATTCAGCATAAAATCATTTATTAGATCCTTTCCTCAGGGACAAATGATGGAGAGAAGCACCCTTGGTTTGTAGGTCAAGTTTTGCGAATGTTTTACATTTTTAACACATTTTACCAATTAAAAAACTTTATGTATATATTCCTCATTTGCTACTCAGAACAGTTATTTATGACAAATGGGGCAAGAATTCTGTTTTACAGGTGAAGAGACTGAGGTGAGAGATGTTAAGTGATTTACCCCAAATTACATAGTGAAAAAAGAACAAGGAAAAGATTCAAATCCAGTCTTCTGACCCCAGTTTTTGTTTTCTCTATTTAGGTCAATTGAAAATTTGTTTGGGGGCAAGAAAGAAATAGAGGTCCAGAGCAAAGCAAAGCATCTGAGGACCTCGTGGAGGGAGGGGAGGGCAAGGAGAACGAGGTCTCCAGCTCACTGGGAGACAATTGGACAGGAGATGACAAGGGCATTCGATACTAAAATAATTCTTATGTTTAGCTGTGGTGAACCAAATGTCCAGAGAAAAACCTTCTTGTGCATAACAAGTAGAGATTTTTGAAAAGCTATTTTTAAAACATATTTTTAAGGACATCAAAGTACCATACATGGGGGAGGGGTTTGGGAAGGAGAAAGGTAAGGAAGAGGAGGCCAGAAGGGAAGAGGAAGTATTAATCCAGATTAGTACTGCCACCAGAATGTTTCCTGGGGGGAAATGGCTGATTGCTAATATCTGAGAGCCTGGGTTTTAAGTGGTGTGTGACCCGGAGTTAGGTGATCATGCCTGATACTTGAACAGGTGTGAAATTAGATCAAAGACCTACATATAAGTGACATAGGGGACACCAAAGAGTGACACCTTGGTGGGTGAATAAGAAAAAATAGCTCCGCAGAGGAATTAAAAAATCCCTTGATTCCTGCTAGAAATCCATCCTCACGGGAGTTTAAAACTAAAGGTCAGAGAGTCTGTGGTCAAAAACCAAAGCTCAGAATTAACAATGGTCCTTAATTGGTAGAGCTTCAGGCAGAAGCACACTATAAGCTTATCTGAAGAGTTCCCGCAAAACTGAGCTCCAGAAAATATAGGCTCACAATAAAGAATCTCTAACATGTGAAGAGATAAGCCAACATTACTAAGGGTCCAAAAAATATACCATGGAATAAGACCTGAAAAGATAGTTGATACTGGAATTTTTAGATAGAGATTAAAAACATACATTTTACATGATAGAAGAAATAAGAGGTACTGAAATATGTAGAAAAACTGAAAGAATATACAAAGTGACTAAAAGATCATAATGAAAATTAGAAACTTAAGAATGTGACAAACCCAAAAGGAAGTTGTGAAATAAGTTAATTCACACGATGATATTAAGAACAAAATATTGGTGGGTCCCTGTGTGGCTCAGTCGGTTAAGCACCTGGCTCTTGATTTTGGCTCAGGTCATGATCTCACGGTTTGATAGACTGAGTCCCACGTGGGGCTCTGCACTGACAGCATGAGTCTGCTTGGGATTCTCTCTCTCTGCCCCTCCCCTGCTCGTTCTCTGTCTCTCAAAATAAAGAAACGTGAAAAAAAACTATACAAAAAACCCCCCAAAATAACGGCTGAAAATGGGAGCTACAAGAGCATACATATAGAATGAAAATATTAATATCAATATATTCATCTAGATTATTATAATTTTATGAATTCCTTTTCAGCTATGTCACCTACCTTAAGTATATGTATGTATGTAAAATACATATACTATATGGAGTAAATGTACTCTATGTCTACCTATAGAGTCCTATATTTGTGCATACGTATAGAGAGACACATATATATACATATACATAAAAACAAATACATTGAGAGATTACAAAGACTAGGAAGGAAAAGAAAGATCACAAAATTTATGATAGGAGGTTCTGGGTCCCATCTCAAAATTGGGCATTATGAAAGTCGATTTTGAAGGTATTGATTGTATTCTGTTCTAGGAACTTGGTGGGGGATAAATGAGTTCATTTAATTTTTTAAATTGCAATATCATTAACATACATCATTACTTGGGTTTATTAGGTATACAAAAAATGATTATATATGTGTAGATTGTAAAATGATCACCACAGTAAGTCTAGTTAACATTCATTGCTATACAGTTACATTTTTTTCTTTGATGATGGGAACTTTGAAGATTGACTTTCAGCACATATCAAATATGCAATACGGTATTAACTATAGTCACAATGCTGTACATTACATCCCATGACTGTTATTTTACTGATGGAAGTTTGTACCTTTTGACCACCTTCACCCATTTCACATCCCCCAGACCTTCCCACCTTTGGCAACCACCAATCTGCTCTAACTGTGAATGCATTTTTTTTAAAGATTACACATATAAATTAACACAGATCACATCTGACTCTTTATCTGACTTACTTCATTTAGCATAATGCCCTTAAGATTCATCAGTGTTGTCACAAATGGAAAGATTTCTTTTCTTTTCTTTTTTAAGACTCAATAATATTTATTGTATCTCTTTACCACATTTTCTTTTTTTCATCCATCCATGGACACTTAGGTTGTTTCTGTCTCAGTTATTGTAAACAATGCTGCAGTGAACATAGGGTGTAGTTATCTTTTCAAGTTAGTGTTTTGTTTCCTTCAAATAAACACCCAGATGTGGAATTTCTGTATCATAAGGTAGTTCTATCTTTAATTTTTTTGAGAAACCTCCATTCTGATTTCCATAGTGGGTTCACCAATATACATTCCCACCAACAGTGCCCCGGGTTTCTCTTTTCTCCACACCCTCACCATCACTTGGGATTTCTTATTTGATAATACCCGTTCTAACAGCTGTGAGGTTTTATGTCATTGTGGTTTTGATTTACACCTCCCTGATGATTAGTGATGTTGAGTACCTTTTCATGTACCTGTTAGCCATCTATAATATGTCGCCTTTGGAAAAATACCTGTTCAGTTTCTGCGGAGTTATTTCTAGAGAGTGTATTGTAAGCCCTGGGAAGGTGAACGGGGTAATTGCTGAGACTTCAGCGATGTTCGGGTCTCAAGGCTGTTGGATGCAATAGTGCTATGAGAACAGAGCCCCATGATCTCCGAGGAGCCAGTTAGGGAACAGACCCACTGTAATTGCCTACACATTGAAACTGCACATCTTCCGTACATGCTTTGACATAAACATCAGATGTGTGTTCGGTCTATGTTTGGAGGCTTTGTGTTTTTCTCCCATGCTTTAACATTCTTTGATGTTTATACCTGGCGAACATGAAATAAAGACTATATGCAGTTTGCTGCTGTTGCTGTTTCGCTGGCAGAGGCAGCCCTGCACGTCTGCTCAGTGTAAGTGTCTGAGAACCTTTTCTTCAGTGCATGGCTAGTTTCTCTGCCTCTTTTTTCTTCTTCTTTTTTTTCCTCAAGATTTTTAAAGTAATCTCTACACTCATCATGGGGCTAAAACCAACAACCCTGAGGTCAAGAGTCGCATGCTCTACTGACTGAACCAGACAGTCCATTATCTCTCCAATTCTTTTTTTATTTTTTTAATGTTTGTTTGTTCTTGAGAGAGACAGAGCTTGAGTGGGGAAGGGGCAGAGAGAGAGGGAGACACAGAATCCAAAGTAGGCTCCAGGCTGAGTGGTCAGCACAGAACCCTATGTGGGGCTTGAACTCATGAACTGTGAGATCATGACCGGAGTTGAAGTTGTAGGACTAACCAACTGAGCCACCCAGGTACCCCAGTATCTATCCTAATCCTAATTTGCTCTTGAGTTGTATGACATTTTTATATATTTTGGATATTAAGCCCTTATCAGATAGATGATTTGCAAATATATTTTTTTCCATTCATTAGGCTGCCTTTTCATTTTGTTGGTGGTTTCCTTTGTTGTGCAGAAGCTTTTTAGTTTGATGTAGTCCCATTTGTTTAGTTTTGCTTTTGTTGCCTTTGTTTTTGGTGTCAAATCCAAGAAAATCATTGCCAAGACCAGTATTAAGCTACTTACCACCTATGTTTCCTTCTAGGAGTTTTATGGCTTCACTTCTTATGTTCAAGTCTTTGAACCTTTTGGATTGATTTTTGTGTATGGTGTAAGGGGTCCAATTTCATGCTTTTGTGTGTCACTGTTCACTTTTCCCAGCAGCCTTTATCAGAGATACTGTCATTTTGGATTGTAGATTTCTGGTTGTTTTTGTAAGCTAATTGACTATATATATGTAGGTTTATTTCTGGACTCTGTCCTGTCCCACTGAATTATGTGTCTGTTTTTATGCCAATACCATACTGTTTTGATTACTATAGTTCTTAATCTAGTTTGAAATCAAGAAGCAGGATGCCTCCAGCTTTGTTTTCTTTCTCAAGATTGTTTTGGCTATCTGGGGTCTTTTTAGTCCACACAAATTTTAGGTTTGTTTACTCTAGTTCTGTGAAAAAAATGCCTTTGGAATTTTAACAGGGATTGCATTGAATCCATAGGTTGTTTTGAATAGCATGGAGATTGCAACAATATTCTTCCCTTCCATAAGCATGGAATATTTGGTCTTCTATTTGCGTCTTCTTCAATTTCTTTCATCAATGCCATAAATTATATATATATATCTAAAACTTATTAATAAATGTGGCATATTTACCAATTAAGAGCATACATATAAAAAATAATTTTACCTCTGGTGCAAATCTGGAGGTGGGAAAGAAGTAACTAAAGTTGGAATTGAGTGCATATTGAACAGTGGGTATAATTCATTGCATGCGTATATGGATGCCAGGCATATTCCTCATATATTTTGTATTCCTTGTTGTACCCTGCAAAGGAATGTTGTTGTAAAAGTAGGTGTTAATGAGCAAAGGAAATTGATACACAGAGAGTTGATGTTACTTACCAAAAAAACAAAACAAAACAAAACAAAAAACATAGCTGGAGATTCAAAACTGGGTTTATCTGGTCACAAATCCTGTTCATTTTCGCCTGCATCTGGCTGCATTCCACACTGCTTTTATCACTTTGCTCAGCTATTAGTAGTAGAAATGATGAATGATAGAAGTAAGCAGGAGGGAAATGGGCTACTCTATCTGCATCCAAGCAGCCAACTCCTGTAACCTGCAATATTATCTCCATGGTGGAAACTCAATCAGGGAAAAATGAAACTATACATTCTGCTTGTTTCCTCAAATCACTCAAATAGAACTGAAACTCCCCATGTGGTGCCATCAAAATCAGACAGGATTCAAACTCTCAGGGTTCCAATCACCTATGATATAAGGTATTGATCAAGGAGTAGACGCAATATATCTAAATTTTCTGCAAAAGTAAATGCTTTAAGACTTCTTTCACAGGCTTTCCTGCCCACAAAATCAGTGCCTGTGTACATGGAGGAAGAGACAGAGGGGGAGAAATTAACAAAAAGAAATGACCAGGAGATTTGTAAAAGTGGAGCACAGTGATCATTATAGGGAATCAATAATTATTTTAGCAGGTTACCAATGTGATCTCTTTTGCTTTTTGTCTTTAAATGATTAATAAGATGAACTTATCCTGGCAATAACAATACAAACCTTAACCACAACAACCATTCAGATCATTGATCTGAACTACACCCCCCTCCCTCATTTTAGAGAGGAGAAAACAGGTTCAGGACCTCACCAATATAACATGGCTACTAGGTATATAGGGCAAATGGGCTGAATGAAAAGTGCAGAGTGAAAATCGGGACTCCAAATTCTGCTATACTACTTACTACCTCCTTTGCACCCTGATTCCATCTGATGAGAAGAAAAAGGCTGCTGCTCACTTGGACCTCAGTCCAGAACATTTTCTAGGAATGGAAGCCACAAGCACTGATGCACCAGATACAGTCCACAGTGTGTGATCAACCAGCCACTGAAGTATAGAAAGAGCCTAGGCAAGGGACTGTGCTGAATTTCTCCATTACCTCTGAGAGAAGAGTCATAATGCTGAGAATACTGGGCCCATGTAATGAATGTCTATGACTAATGAGCAAACTCAATTAAATCTCTCAAGATCCGAGCAGCTCTGGACAGTGTACCAAAAGAGCTTGGGTGGAGTTCGACCCGAAGCTCTTGGCGTTTCACAGGTACATCATTGGCCTTTTTTTCCCCCCTTTTTTGAGAGTGCATAGTTTAGGGGTAGGGGGATAGGGAGAGAGGGAATCCCAAGCAGGCTTTGCCCTTAGTGAAAGCCCAATGAAGGGCTCGATCCCATGACCTTGGGATCGTGACCAGAGCCAAAATCAGAAGTCAGACACTCAGCTGACTGAGCCACCTAGGCACTCCTATGTCATCAGCCTTTTAGCCATATAACATGGATGAAAAAGATTACTTTTGTTGTTCTGTTTTAGTTTTTTGGCTGATATGTACAAGGTGAATATTCTCTCAGGACAGTCCTTTTATGAATTAATACTGCAAAGTCTAACAATTGGTGACTAAGAGATTCCTAAGACGACGATTTTCTAATTTGGCTTTGTAATAGTTGCTTTTGTTAGCATTACTGTAATACATTATAAATAACAAAATGCTATTTACTCAAATTTTTATCAACTTTCTGTTTAGGGGCACCTGGGTGGCTCAGTCGATTAGGCATCGGACTGTTGATTTTGGCGCAACCATGATCCCAGGGTAGGGGGATTGAGCCCTGTGTTGGCCTCCATGCTGAGCATGGAGCCTGCATAAGATTCTCTCTCCACCCCGCCTCTGTCTCTCTGTCTCTCTCTCTCTCTCTCTCTCTCTCTCTGTCTCTCTCTCTGTCTCTCTCTCTCTTTCCCTCTGCCCCTCTCCCTTCAGTCATGCTTTCTCTCTCCTAAAAAAAAATTTCTGGGGTGCCTGGGTGGCTCAATCGGTGAAGTGTCCGACTTTGGCTCAGGTCATGATCTCCTGCTTCCTGGGTTTGAGCCTCCCATAGAGCTCTGTGCTGACAGCTCAGAGCCTGGAGCCTGCTTTGGGTTTTGTCTCTCTCTCTCTCTCTCTCTCTCTCTCTCTCTCTTTCTCTCTGCCTTTCCCCTGCTCACACCTTGTCTCTCTCTCTCAAAACTAAATTTTAAAAAGTTAAAAAAAATTTTTTTGTTGTGTTTATACAGAATACTTAACAGAAATAGTCTCCTCACTCTACTCTCTCCTCTCTGAAAAACTAACTTATCACACTGGATTGTCTCTAGACATTTGAAGACACTACTACACTCTTACTTGGCACATATTGCATGTATAAAATAGCAGGAAAGAATAAGTTTACAAATCCAGGTGATTAAGAAGCACTGCATTTTTTCACTTTTCTTAAAATGTGCTATTTCTCTTTACTGGCAGAAAGTTCAAAACCATCATTCTGGGTTCCTTGCATCCAGGGATGGATGGCACAAAGTGCAGAGGTTTCCCAAGCCCCAAACATTGAGGAATCTCCACTAGCACAGGTGTAAACCCATGCTGTGCCACCCTTTCTTTTCATTTTATTTTTATTTAATTTATTTTTGTTAATTTACATCTAAGTTAGCATATAGTGCAACAATGATTTCAGGAGTAGATTTCTTATGCCCCTTACCCATTTAGCCCATCCCCTCTCCCACAACCCCTCCAGCAACCCTCTGTTTGTTCTCCATGTAAGAGTCTGTTATGTTTTATCCCCCTCCCTGTTTTTATATTATTTTTGCTTCCCTTCCCTTGTGTTCATCTGTTCTGTGTCTTGAAGTCCTCATACGAGTGAAGTCATATTTGTCTTTCTCTGACTAATTTCGCTTAGCATAATGCTCTCTAGTTCATCCATGTAGCTGCAAATGGCAAGATTTCATTCTTTTGGATTGCCAAGTAATATTCCATTGTGTGTGTGTGTACACACACACACCCCACATCTTCTTTATCCATTCATCCATCGATGGACATTTGGGCTCTTTCCATAATTTAGCTGTTATTGATAGTTCTGCTATAAACACTGGGATGCATGTGCCCCTTCAAAACAGCATACTTGTATCCCTTGGATAAATACCTAGTAGTGCAATTGGTGGGTCGTAGGGTCGTTCTATTTTTAATTTTTTGAAGAATCTCCATACTGTTCTGCAGAGTGGCTGCACCAGCTTGCATTGCCACCAACAATGCACAAGAGATCCTCTTTCTCCGCATCCTTGCCAACAACTGTTGTTGCCTGAGTTGTTAATGTTAGCCATTCTGACAGGGGTGAGGTGGTGTCTCATTGTGGTTTTGATTGGTATTTCCCTGATGATGAGTGATGTTGAGCATTTTTTCATGTGTCGGCCATCTGGATGTCTTCTTTGGAGAAGTGTCTATTCATGCCTTTTGCCCATTTCTTCACTGGATTATTTGTCTTTGGGGTGTTGAGTTTGGTAAGTTCTTTATAGATTTTGGATACTAGCCCTTTATCTGATAGGTCATTTGCAAATATCTTCTCCCATTCTGTCAGTTGCCTTTTAGTTTTGCTGATTGTTTCCTTCGCGATGCAGAAGCTTTTTATTTTGATGAGGTCCCAGTAGTTCATTTTTGTTTTTGTTTCCCTTGCCTCTGGAGATGTGTTGAGTAAGTAGTTGCTGTGGCTGGGGTCAGAGAGGTTTTTGCCTGCTTTCTCCATGAGGATTTTGATGGCTTCTTGTGTTACATTTAGGTCTTTCATCCATTTTGAGTTTACTTTTGCGTATGGTGTAAGAAAGTGGCCCAGGTTCATTTTTCTGCATGTCACTGTACACTTTTCCCAGCACCATTTGCTGAAGAGACTGTCTTTATTCCATTGGATAGTCTTTCCCGCTTTGTCAAAGATTAGTTGGCCATACATTTCTTGTGCCAGTACCATACTGTCTTGATGATTACAGCTTTGTAATACAACTTGAAGTTTGGCCAACTCTTGTTTTTGTGCCTTGCCCTGTGTTCGAGAATCTCTGGCAAGGCCGGGACCTAGAGGTGGAGCATAGAATCATTACTTTTCACTTCTGTCAGTTCTCCAGAGAGTTTATAGAAAGTGGAAAACTCTTCTTGCTTCTTAGGTACCAACAGAGCTCTATGTCTTTTCCAGACCCAAAGAACGTCTCCTCCCAGCCTTGTTGCTTGTCAAAGGTGTACTCTCTCTCTCCTTCCCTTGGGTGAATCACAATTCCTGATACAAGACAATGAAATGAGCAGGGAGGGAAAATTAGAGGCAGGAAAATCAGAAATCAATCGTGTAATAAATCATTCTGCCATTATAATATGCCTGTAAATTGGAATTTCCCTCTTAAAGACATTTGGAAAATTCACAGAAGGAAATCAAGGGTGAAATTGTTTTATTTTCTATAAGAAACACAGATACATGGGTGTGTGATACATATACAGTTTGTGTATATGGATATAATGTAAATATTTATATAAATATATAATATAAACATATATAATATATTAAATGTACGTTATGTAAAAGTATATATATTATACATACCAATACACAAGTATATGTACACAATCTATATATACACATAGGGACAATATATACATATGTATATTTATGTGTTTGTATCCATTATAAGGTTATAAGTACCTGCCAAGGTATCAGATTTTATTTTGGTCTTTTCACTATAATCCTGAATTCCATAATTGGTAAAATAAGGGATTAGTAGCATTTGAGAACATCATTCTTCTTGCCACCTGAGCTTTCATTTATTTTCTCCTTTAAATTTTGACCAATTATAAACTGTTTATATATGTATTCATAGGTTTTATTAATTTCAAAATTCTTGTTGATGTAAAAACTTCGCTGTGACAGAAGGTTGGCCAGATACATTTGATGCTGCCCTCAGTGGAGGGCACTGCACTGGGCTTGGTGGAGGTCTATGATGTAGGAGGCATGGTTCTAACCCAGATGAGCTGAGCTGCCCATCAATCAGGTTAGACAGGCAACTCTTGAAAAGAAAATGGAAGAATAAGTACAACTAATGGCTGAGGGAAAAGTATAAGCCAGAGTGAGTTTTAAAGGAAATAGGAAAAGTATGAGAGGCAAATTGGGTTGACACATGTAAATTCGATAGAAAAACCAGAAGTAGAGGTGCATGATGTGTACCAGGGATCTTGAAGATCCCTGAGTGTATGTCCTTGAGAACCCAGGAGTCTGCCTCAAAGCTTTTGGCAGAGTAACAGTTGAAAGTATTTCATTAAAACAAATCTTGGTCAGAGAAACCAAGACAGATGACTCGACTGCTATATGTAGTCTTTGGCAATCAGAGAAGTAGCATTTCCCCTGGGAAAGAGAAAGAAGCTCTTAGACCTGCAAGGAAAAGTAACTTCTTATCAAGTGACCTGAGGAAGCCACTGCTTTTGGAAGAAGTGGTCAAAAGAGTGCAGGCATAGTAAAATCTCTAAAGTCACAGCTCGAAGGAGTTGCAGATTATCTCCTCTGATCTTCTGACTTTATCCAGGAGGGGAAACTTGAGCTCTGAGAGAGGAAGTGAAGTACTGAAGGGCACATAGTTCATTAACAGTGAGCTTGGACCACAACCCAGATGAAAATACTTCTTTTGATCCCTTTGAAAAAATGTTTTCAGCAAGAATTCCCTGACTTGTGTCCAAAGAATAGTGAAGTGATTTCTCGTATTGAGGGTTGTTGCAGGGGACGAAGGTGCAGCAGGCAGCTTACTACTTAAGTGACAGCGCTTAAGGACTTTAGTTTTATGGACGTTGATCATGCTTGGGAAGTAACAAAAGTAATCAGTCCTTGTCTAGATTATCTAAGTGACTGAAGGGGTGGGGGAACTTAAAGCAAGCAAGATTGTGCTTAATTCATGTCATACTCTCAAAACGTTTCTTTGTGTTCTCTGCCATCTCTTAATGTTGTCTCTTGCTTTGGAGGGAAGCCAAGCCTTTTTTCTAAGATTGATTCGCTGTTAGGCTTCATTAAAGCATATATTGAATTGCACTCCTGAATCTTCCAAGTTTTACTTGAAGAAGAATCCCATGGTAAAATCCAGTTCTTTTAAAAATAACTTTCTGAACGCTGACATTGTCACTCAGGGCACAAGTTTGATAATAAATGACCAGACCTTGGTATAACCTTATATTTTCCACGTTGGTGTAAACATAACTTATTGGCGAATTGCCGTCAAGAAGGGCATATAATTAGTGATAGTTAAATAGTATTTCAACATGAAAATATGCACCACATGATACAATAGGCCTTAAAATGCCCCTTTCGGTTATCTGGCAATTTGATAGATGTACTATTTACAAAACTTGTCTGCTCTTCATAGGTTAATAGAAGCCAATGACCCTTTCCATTATTATAGCAGCTATAATTTTCCGCATAATTAAGAGATCCTTCTGGTTCTGCAGAAACAAGAAAGCGTTAACTCTGAGGCCCAAGTAGATCAGAGCAATACTAACAGTTCTAGAGTTATTCTGAGATAATTTCTAAATTTGGCAATCCTGATAACACTTTTGGATTCCCCAAACCAACACGAGTTCTTGTACTTTAGTACATTGTCTCTGTCAGATCGTGTGTGTAGCTTTGATAAATGAGGGTTCTGAGGAGAATGAAATGGGGAATTGGAAAGAGCCTACTAATTTACATCCACAAGTAAAAGAGCTCCTCACCAACATTCCAAGTTCCCTGACCCCAATTTTTCTTCTCCCAGTGTTTAGTAGTTCCCCCACTAGCTGGGTAACCATGGATGTGCCAGCTACTTACTCTTGCTGTACTTTAGTTCTGCACTTGACAGCTGAATTAATGAAAGAACTTCCTTCAAAGGGTTCTTGGGGTTAGATCAGTCAGGACTAGGACCTGGAAAAAAGCCTGGTCTGCAGGAGAAATCAGTCAATGCCCGGCTCTACGCTAGGAGAGAACACTACCTCACCTTCTAACCTGTGGCACACTTCTGGTGATCTCTCCAACAGCCAGCCAGGTACCTTACTGCCTCGAGATGATCTTCGGCAAGCCCCTTCCCTTCTTATGAGCTTGGTTTCATTCTCTCTAAACAAGTGGTTGAAGGCATCACTGATTTCTCAAATTTAATACTAGTTAAATTAATTTAGTGGTTGTGACAGCATTTTTATTTTCTACTTAAATTCCGGTTAGTTAAAATGCAGTGTAATACTGGTTTCAGGTTTACAATATAGTGGTTCAACACTTCAATGCAATACCTAGTGCTCATCACAACTTTGCTCCTCAATTACCCTCACCTATTTAACCCATCCCCACCCATCTCCCCTGTGAAACCACCAGTTTATTGGCTATAGTTAAGAGTCTGTTCTTTGCCTCTCTTTTTTCCCCTTTGCTCATTTGTGTTGTTTCTTAAATTGCATAGATGAGTGAAATCATATGGTCTTTTTCGTTCTCTGACTTATTTCACCTAACATAGTACTCTCCAACTCCACCCATGTCATTGCAAATGGCAAGATTTCATTCTTTTTTATGGCTGAGTTTTATTCGTTTTATTCCTGTGTGTGTGTGTGTGTGTGTGTGTGTGTGTGCGCGCGCGCGCGCGTGTGTGCATGTGCGCGTGCGCCACTTCTTCTTTATCCATTCATCAGTCAATGGACATTTGGACTCTTTCCGTATTTTGGCTATTGTAGATAAGGCTGCTGTAAACATCGGGGTGCATGTATCCCTTTGAAATTGTATTTTTCTATCCTTTGGATAAATATCTAGTAGTGCAATTGCTGGGTCGTAGGGTAGTTCTATTTTAAACTTTTTGATGAAACTCCATACAGTTTTCCACAGTGGCTGCACTAGTTGCCATTCCCACCAACAGCGCAAGATAGTTCTCTTTTGTCCACATTCTTGCCAACACCTGTTGTCACTTGTGTTACTGATTTTAGCCCTTCTGATAAATGTGAGGTGATACCTTATTGTACTTTTGATTTGCATTTCCCTGATGATCTGTGATGCTGAGCATGTTTTTGATGTGTCTGTTGGACAACTATAGGTCTTCCTTGGAAAAATGTCTATTCATGTTCTCTACCTGTTTTTAAGAATTGCATTATTTGTTTTTTGGTTGTTGAGTTGTATAAGTTCTTTATAAATTTTGGATTTATCAGCTATGTTGTTTGTAAATATCGTCTCCCATTCCATAGGTTGTCTTTTAGTTCTCTTGTTTATTTTCTTCACTGTGCAGAAGTTTAAAATAGTTTATTTTTGTTTTTGTTACCTTTGCCTCAGGAGACCTATCTAGAAAGAAGTTTCTAAGGGAGATGTCAAAGAACACTGTGTTCTCTAGGATTTTTGTGATTTAGGGTCTCATGTTTTGGCTCTTCAATCCATTTTGAATTTATTTTTGTGTAAGGTGTGAGAAAGTGGTCCAGTTTCATTTTTTTTGCATGCTGCAGTCCAGTTTTCCCAGCACTCTTTGTTTAGGGGAATGATTTTTCCTGTTGGGTATTCTTTCCTGCTTTGTCAAAGATTAATTGACCTTATCATTGTGGGTTCATACCTGGGTTTTCTTTCCTGTTCTGTTGATCAGTTTGTCTATTTTTGTGCCAGTGCCATACTGTTTTGATTACTGTAGCTTTGTAATATAACTTCAAGTACCAAATTGTGATGCCTCCAGCTTTGCTATTGTTTTTCAATGTTGCTTTGGCTCTTCAGAGTCTTTTGTCACTCAATATAAATTTTAGCATCATTTGTTCTAGATCTGTGAAAAAGGCTGGTGGTATTTTGATAGGGATTGCATTAAATGTGTAGATTGCTTTGGGTAGCATAGAAATTTTAAAATATTTTTTCTTCCAATCCATGAGCATGGAGTGTCTTTCCATTTCTTTGTGCCCTCTTTCATTCCTTTAATCAGTGTTTTAGTTTTCTGAGTACAGGTCTTCCACTTTTTTGATTAGGTTTATTCCTGGGTATCTTACTGTTTTTGGTGCAATTGCAAATGGGAGTGATTCTTTTTATTTTATTTTATTTTTTTATTTTATTTTATTTTTTTTAACGTTTATTTATTTTTGAGACAGAGAGAGACACAGCGTGAACAGGGCAGGGGCAGAGAGAGAGGGAAACACAGAATCGGAAGCAGGCTCCAGGCTCTGAGCCATCAGCCTAGAGCCCAACACGGGGCTCGAACTCGCGGACCGCGAGATCATGACCTGAGCCGAAGTCAGACGCTTAACCGACTGAGCCACCCAGGCACCCCGGGAGTGATTCTTTAAGTTCTATTTCTGCTGCTTCATTATTGGTGTATAGAAACAGATTTCTGTATATTGATTTTTGTATCCTACAACTGGGATTTATCAGTTCTAGCGATCAGTTTTTTGTAAGAATCCTTAGCAGTTTATATATATATATAAACATAGCAGTATATATATATGTGTGTGTGTGTGTGTGTGTGTGTGTGTGTGTGTATGTATGATCTGCAAAGGGGGAAAGTTTTACTTCTTTCTTGCTGATTTGGATGCCTTTTTTTGTTGTTGTCGTTACTGTCTGATTGCTGTGGCTATGGTTTCTAGTACTATGTTAAATAACATAGGTGAGAGTGGATGTCCCAGTATACACATTCTTTTCAAGGCCACATGGGACATTCTCCAGAATAGATCACATAATACGTCATAAATGAGGCCTTAACAAATACATAAAGATTGAAATCATACCACACACATTTTCTAACCAAAACATTATGAAACTAGAAGTCAACAACAAGAAAAAATTTGAAAGACCACAAATACATGGAGGTAAACAATATGTTACTAGACAAGGAATGGGTCAACCAGGAATTCATAAATAAAATAAAATTGAAAAATAAAAAAAATTCATAAATAAAATAAAATTAAAAAATAAAACATAAATCCATGGAAACAAATGAAAATGAAAATATAACAGTCCAAAAACAGTTGGGATGCAATAAAGGCAGTCCAAAGAGGGAAGTATATGGCAATACAGGACTACCTCAAGCAAGAAAATCTCAAACAACTTAACCTTACACCTAAAGGTGCTAGATAAAAGAACAAAAAATGAAGCCTAAAACAAGCAGAAGGAAGGAAAAAATAAATATTAGGGCATAAATAAATGATATGGAAACAAAAAAACCCAAAAAACAAAACAAAACAACAACAGATCAATGAAACAAGGAACTAGTTCTCTGAAAAAATTAATAAAATTGATAAATCTCTAGCCACACTTATAAAAAAGAAAAGAAAAAGGATCCAAATAAATCACAAATGAGAGAGGAGAAATAACAACCAACACCACAGAAACACAATTAGAATATTATGAAAAATGGTGCACCAATAAATTGGACAGCCTGGAAGAAATGGATAAATTCCTAGAAACATAAAAAGTACCAAGCCTGAAAAAGGAATAAATAGAAAAAAATTGAACAGACCAATAACTAGTGAAGAAATTGAATCAGTAATCAAAAAACTCACAACCATCAAAAGTCCAGGACTTGGCTCCCAAGGCAAATCCACCAAACATTTAGAGTTAAAACCTATTCTTAAACTATTCCGTAAAATAGAAAAAAAGGGAAAATTTCCAAATTCATTATATGAAGCCAGCATTACCCTGATACCAAAACGAGAGAAAGACTCTGCTACAAAGCAGAACTACAGACCAATATCCCTGATATATATATATATGTATGTATATATATATATAAATATACACATATACATACATATATATATGTATATATATATGTATGTATATGTGTATATGTATATGTATTTACGATGGCAAACTGAATTCAACAATAAATTTTAAAAAATATACCACAACCAAGTGGGATTCATTCTTGGCGTGCAAAGGTGGTTCAATACTTGTAAATCAATCAACATGATACCTCACATCAATAGAAAAAAGGATAAGAACCATATGATCATTTCAGTAAATGAAGAAAAAGCATTTGGAAAGTACAACATTCATTCATGGTTAAAAGGGGGTTTAGAGGGAACAGATCTCAACACAATAAGGCTGTATATGAAAAACCCAGAGTTAACATCACCCTCAAAGGGGAAGAACTGAGAACTTTTCCTCTATGGTCAGTGAGTAGTATTTTTTATTTAGAAGGATCGAACCAAAATATAATAGAAAATAACAAAGCACATCATATGTATTAAGTGCTAAATTAGTACATATTATTTAAGTGGATATCCATATTTAATGGATTTAAATCAGTTGTTTAAATGGATATCTATATTTAAATGGATTTAAATCCATATTATTTAAATGGATTGAAACAGAATATAATAGAAAATATGAAAGCACATGATATGTACTAAGTTGAGACACTTATGTTTATATAAGTTGGGAGCGGTGCTATAGAGAAAAATTTTACTTGTCATGCTCAAGATTTGGAAGGTACTGAATTGTATGCTACCCCAAGTTTCCTTATCTCTTGAGTGGTTTAGTATTCCATTAAGAAGCAAAAGTAAGGGACAGTGGAGGGGCCCTGGTGATGGAGCCAGAACATTGTGTTGGGCCAGGCCCTTCCTTGTTGAATTAATCCATCTTTCATTGCTTGTCACAAGAATAGATAAAGTAATGAATATAAACTACATATTATAAAATATACCTTTTATCATGATTATACTTATTCAGTGATTCTGAGCATGCAGATGTCTTGCCTTACTACTCCTTTTCCTTCATAAACTGTTTCCTTCACTCCACACCTTTCCTCTTGCCAATCCTTCCACCTGAAACTCTTGTTTCACCTTTACTATCTTATCCATCCTTTAAGACTTAGCTCAGGCACTCTCTCTCCTCAGCAGAGCCTTCTCTAAACTTCTAATTGTATTTCTATGCCCCCTACCATCCCGAACATATACACCTATTTTTGCTTGATTTTAAAATAAAAATCTGGTCATAGGTCGGACACCCTACTAGGACATCACATTTGAAAACTTATTCCCTGTTTAATTTCTGAAAGTTGGCTGAATGTCTGCTTCACTCTTGGTCTCCTACACACCTTTTCAACGTAGTCATTTGTTTTCCCCTCCTCTTACCCATATCTAGGTTGAACGTGACATAAATAATAGCTAGTTGGGCAGCAACAATTACCTCTTGGTTTTCTTTATTATAGTGTCTCCAGGGGAGGCTATTATAAAAGTCTGTGCAAAAAAGTGAAACAGTAACTGTGGATGAGACATACTGGCCAGGTAAGAAAGGTGATGACATCAAGTTATTCACACACTGTGACACTGAACTGGGAAATCACACACAAATATACAGGGGTAGGAGAAATGGGGAAAGCTTGTGGTTCAAAGGTGATTCGCCAAAGGACAGTCCGGTCCATTCCTCTGTATCTTTTCCTCATCTTCCCATAGCCTCATGGAAAGACAGAATATTGGAATCACCATGATACCCCAATTATGGTTGTCTTTCTGCACAGAGATAAAGGGAGGCCCCAGCAGCCCAATGACCCTTATTACTTACCCAACCATCCTGATTTGGGAGCTTTTGATTCCTGATACAACCTACAAATAATTCACAAAGCAATTTCCAGGCCGCCATGATACTGTGACCTAGAAATCAATAAAGTCTTGGCATAAGGACAGATGATTTTGCAAACTCTGTGTCTGATAAGATGGTTACATCACTCTCTGACTGTTGAATGTTTTCTCTCTCGTCACTGCCAAATGCTGGGTTGATTTATCAGGAACAAGAGGTAACAGTCACCAACTCATTGCTGTTAGCTGATTCCTGTGAGAGAACAGGTTATGAAAACATCTGGCTTGTCTCCCTTGCATTTACCTGTTTATTCATGCATGGAGTTTTGTTCTAGGGGTAACTCAAGCATGTAATATTCAGTTCTAATAAATTGAAAATTGCTCCTCCTGAGATTTCGACAAGTTATCTTCCTGCTGGGATTCAGTCAAGACTTTTCTTTCACAGAATAAGGCAGCTTCCACTGTATCAGATACACTGTAAATAATTTTCAGTGTTACACCTTCAGGATAGGCTCAGTATGTTTTTAATAAAAGCTCTGAGTCACCCAATTTTTTTCAGTGTATACTACCAATTACAATCTTTTTTTCTGGCAACTCTCTAAAAGCTGTAATAATAATGGCACCTTGTAGTTGCTTGCCTCTTGAATAAGCCTTCCTTATCTTAGAGATGGCAAAATCTGAAAAAAAAATGCCCTGCTGTAATTCAACTGAAATCCTATCTGGACCCTTTCATGCATGTTCCAGGTTGCAAAGCATTTTCACATGTTATCTAATTTAATCCTCATAATGTAATGATAACCCTTTGAGTATAGCAGTGTCTCCAATATGCAGAATAATGAATATTGTCTTAGAGATAATCAGAATTCCCAAGCAGTGGAATTAGAAAAAGGTAGGGCCAATGCTTAGTTCCTTTGATCTAAATCTATTGCCCTTGTATTATCTTTAACCTGTGGCACACTTCTGGTGGGTTCCCCAACAGCCTGAATTAAGTTCTTTCATGTTGAGAACTCCATTTTGTTTTCTCTTCAATGTATCTAGTTCAGGAAAGAAACCATGAATCGTCTGAGAGGAGAACAGCAATCCTGGTCTTTTGGGCTAGTGATCACTGTAGGAGTGGATATAGGCGCCCAATTCAATCCATCGCAACATATTTGGAGATCTTTGGGGGATTTTTAGAGTGTTCACATGGAGAGAGAAACCCAATGAGAAAGTCTTTTTTTCCCTACCATCCTGCTTGGTTCCCATCATTGATGCTGGTACGTGATACATGAAGCATTGAACAGCCATTTTGTTACCACGCAGGATGGTTTCTGAAAGGGTGGAAAGCTCCTGGGTCCGTGATACCAGTGAGTTTCCAAACCAATCTCATCTACTTCTGGACTTCTTGTTAAGCAAACAAACACACCTTTGCTTATTAAATCATCTTCAGATTTTCAGTTACTTGCACCTGATTGCATCCTAACAGATACACAGCTGTTCTTCATCAGCACTGTTGTAGGGACACCAATGAACAAGATGTTTAAAATGCCTCAGACTTGATCGGTCATGCTCAGCTCCAGCAGGTGCTTTGACTTAACCTCTAAACCTATGTTAGCCCTGTTTTGAAATAACAGTTGCCCTCAAAAATATGTATTACACTCTGCCAAGAGTTGTCTTAGTCACCCAGGAGCCTTTCCATGTTCAACTCTGCCTGCTTGGCCCTAACCTTGCCTGGACATTCATCTTCTCCAGTTTTGTGTCTGTTTTGCCTTACATTTCTTATCTGCCCCCTCCCCCACTCCTTCAGCTTTTGCCTCCTTCTAGTCCTTGAGTGTTTACTTTCTAAACTTTGACCTTGCTCTGAGCTCTGACATTTGTATCCATTTGATTATAGCTTTGGGACTTTGGTTGTGATTACTTGGTTATTAGTGTGTGATTCATTGTCTTGTTTTGGATCCTTACAGGAGAACAGAGCTAACATTGGGTAAGCATCTAGTATGTGCTAGGTATACTGAGAGTTTGTCATATTTAATCCTTAATACCTATTTCACATACTTTTTAAATCTCCATTTCTCATAAGTAAAAATCTCAGAGTGTATGCAAACTACCAAGATCAAACCTCTAGAAGTAATTTACCTGGAGTCTAACCAGCTGAGTTGGGCTCCAATGTCCCTGTCTTGTGACTATAGTAAGACACAGTATATGACAAATTCTTCAAATCTTACTGTATCTTCCCTGATCCTTACTTGGTTGGTTTAGCCTAGACTTCTCAGTTTTGACTTCCAAATTCTCCTTCTGAATCTATTAGAAAAGCGTGGATGAAAAGATGCTCAACGTCGCTCCTCATCAGAGAAATACAAATCAAAACCACACTCAGATATCACCTCATGCCAGTCAGAGTGGCCAAAATGAACAAATCAGGAGACTATAGATGCTGGAGAGGATGTGGAGAAACGGGAACCCTCTTGCACTGTTGGTGGGAATGCAAATTGGTGCAGCCGCTCTGGAAAACAGTGTGGAGGTTCCTCAGAAAATTAAAAATAGACCTACCCTATGACCCAGCAATAGCACTGCTAGGAATTTACCCAAGGGATACAGGAGTACTGATGCATAGGGGCACTTGTACCCCAATGTTTATAGCAGCACTCTCAACAATAGCCAAATTATGGAAAGAGCCTCAATGTCCATCAACTGATGAATGGATAAAGAAATTGTGGTTTATATACACAATGGAGTACTACATGGCAATGAGAAAGAACGAAATATGGCCCTTTGTAGCAACGTGGATGGAACTGGAGAGTGTGATGCTAAGTAAAATAAGCCATACAGAGAAAGACAGATACCGTATGTTTTCACTCTTATGTGGATCCTGAGAAACTTAACAGAAACCCATGGGGGAGGGGAAGGAAAAAAAAAATAGAGGTTAGAGTGGGAGAGAGCCAAAGCATAAGAGACTCTTAAAAACTGAGAACAAACTGAGGGTTGATGGGGGGTGGGAGGGAGGGGAGGGTGGGTGATGCGTATTGAGGAGGGCACCTTTTGGGATGAGCACTGGGTGTTGTATGGAAACCAATTTGACAATAAATTTCATATATTGAAAAAAAATAAAAATAAAAATATTACTGGATTAAATTTTGTAAAAGTTCACAAAAGGAAAAAAAAAAAGAAAAACGTGGAAATGTTATAAATGTGTATGACACAATTATTCTCTCTCTGAAATGTCTCGGGTCATATGTGTTATATGTTCAGAAGAGGACAATTTAATTTCATTTAATTAACATGCACTGGTGAAGAGAAGTAGTGAATCTTTTTGCTAAGTCACTTGGTTGGGAGTCACCACTTGATTTTTCAGTATTGGCTATTTGTTTTAAAAAGAACCAACAAGACTTACCTTAAGTAAAAGTGTCAGTTGTGTGTTTCTTGGATATACAGGTCCATTTGGTGAAACATTGGTCAAATGTGATGTAATTTAGAATATACGTGTGTTTGGTAGTACTTATCACACTTTCATATATTAATCAAAATTTGTCAGTAACCCACATATTCAGTAATAAAGGTTTGGCTAAATAAGTTACCATATTATTTTAGAGAGCATGTTATGACAGGATAAGAAAATTAATAAAATTTATAGTTCTAAATTGCATACACGATAGGGCTTCACATTCATAATGAATATACATGTTTTTTTGTGCATAGAATAAAAGACTAAATGGAAATATTACCAAATGTTTTCTGTAATAAGATGCTGTTTATTTTCATTAATTTTTATAAATTATTTTTGCATTTTCTAATTTTTCTACAATGAATAGACTTTATTTTCTTCATCAGAAAATAAATCACAATTAGGGGAAAAAGTGACTTATAAGTGTATTTGGATTAACAGTCCTAAATAGTTTCTTATCTAATAAAATTTAAAAATATTATTTCTAAATAATAACACAACTTTTCAACAGCATATCTGTAACAGTATTTCTTTAAAACTTAATACATTTTCATATTACAGTGGATGGAGGGGACCATCCTCTCAATGTGAAGCCACTGAGGTTTCTGCAAAGGGTTAGCCTATCTGTGGGCGTTGTCTGGGTAATTCTGTGTCAGTGACAGAACTGGGGCTTGGCATTCTTCAAACTGCAATACAATGCAGTTGGACTACCTCAGAAAAAGGTAAACAAGTGAGTTAGCACTGTGATCTTATTTTTATTTATTTTTTATTTAAATTCCAGTTATTAAAATACAGTGTGTAACCGTAGTTTTAGGTGTACAATACAGTGATTCAACACTTCCATACATCACCTGCTGCTCATCACAACAAAAGCAATATCATCCTAGATGGTGGTAAATCCAGAGAGGAAAATGAAGTCGGGGGTTTGACATTTGCTTGCGGGAAGAAGACATGGTAGGTTGACTGTATTTGAATGAATTGCTGGGGAAGACTCTCTGAAGAAGGGACGGGGCTGCTGAGAATTGAATTACAAGAAGGTCTCAGCTAAGTAAGGATTCAGAGCAGAGTGTAGTACGTGGAGAATAGTACATACAAAGGCTCTAAGGCAAGGGAGGCCTTGACCCAGTCGAATAAAAAGCAGGCTTGGGCATGTGGATGGAGGTTAGTGGGTAAGGAGCGAGTACAACAAGATAAGACTAGAGATGAGGGCAGCACTCACATCATATGGAACCCAGTAGGGAATTTTATTTTGTGTGCAATATTTTCATATTGAGGTAAAAGTCAGTATATACAATAGAACCATAGAGTTTGAGCCTTGAAACTAACAGAGGCTACCAGACCAAGGACCTATAAAGAAATTGAGCTGTGCCAAAAAGAAGTTAGACTTGACAGAAATGACAGTTTTAATAAAATGAGAAACTGTGTGAAATGATGTCTCAGAGTCCTATTGGTGGGTCAGTTGTGTAGTTGTAGAGAAGAAAAAAGCTTATGAATGCTTTTGTAGGCTGACAATGCATTTTAAATTGGTCTTCAAGGAATACTTAACCAATGTGGTCTGGTAACTATGGATGCAATGACTATGAAGATTCAGGCAAATGTATTACTTCCTGATTTTTCAGAATCAAAGGAATCATCTGCTTACATTATACTGCGTTTACTTAAACATGGCTAACTCTTCTATTTTCTAGTGGTTCTGTGACAATTGAGGATGTAACTCAAATTTTATGCTTGAAATTTAGAACTCAATTTTCAAAAGTTCTCAGGTTTTTTTTTCTTTGAATTAAAGCTTTATTTTTTAAAGCAGTTCAAAATTCATAACAAAATTGAGGGGAAGACAGATTCCTCATGTAACCCCTGCCCCACCACACACATAGCTTCCACCATTATCAACAGCTTCTACCTGAGTAGTACATTTTGTCAAAATTGATGAGCCTGCATTGACACATCATAATCACCCAAAGTCCAAAGTTTATTTTATGGCTCACTCTTGGTGATGTACATTCTGTGTATTTGGGCATATGTATAATGACATGTATGCATCATTATGATATTATGCAGAGTATTTCTACTGCCCTAAATATCCTATGAGCTCTGCTGTTGATCCCTCTGTCTACCTTACAACCCTTGGCAACCACAGATCTTTTTACTGTCCCCTTAGTTTTCTCTTTTTTCAGAATATCCTAGAGTTGAAATCATAGAGTAGCCAGCCTTTCTAGATTGGCTTCTTGCATTGAGTCATATAATTTAAGTTTCCTTCATATTTTTTCATGGCTTGATGGCTCATAGCTCATTTCTTTTAAACACTGAGCAATTTATTGTTGGGATTTGCCAAAGTTTATCCGTTCACCTATTGAGGGACATCTTGAGCACTTACAAGTTGTGGAAATAATGAGATGCTATAAACAACCATGTTCAGGTTTTTGTGTGGACATGTTTTCAGTTCTTTTGGGTAAATACCAAGGAGCATGATTGCTGGATTACATGTTACAAGTATGTTTAGTTTTCTGAGAAACCACCAAACTGTCTTCTAAAGTGGCTGTACCATTTTGCATTTCCTCAGCAATGAATGAAAGTTGCTGTGCTCCACATCCTTGACACCATTTGGTGTTGTCAGTGTTCTGAATTGTGGTCATCCTGATAGGTGTGTGCGGTGGTATCTCATTGTTTTAATGTGCATTTCTCTCATGACATACAGTGTAGAGCATCTATTAATAGAATTGTTTGCCATATGTATATCTCCTTTGGTTAAGAGTCTATTAATGTCTTTGGCTCATTTTTAGGTTGGGCTCTTTTCTTACTGTTAAGTTTTAAGAGCTCTTTGCACATTTCGGATAACAGTCCTTTATCAACTCTGTCTTTTGTGAATATTTTCTCATAGCGTGTGGCTTATCTTTTCACTCTCTTGACACTGTCTTTTGCAGAGCAAAAGTTTTTACTTTTAATGAAATCCGACTTTTCAATTATTTCAGAATTGTAGCTTTGAATTTATTATACAAAGTTTCAGTACGATTATCTGTGGAGAAAGCCTAAGTACTGTTAAGAAGAAATATACATTTGTTAGCCCTGCTTGAAGAAAGTTTCTTGATGTAAAATACATTAAGCTTCTGCTTAAAATTAAGTGATTGTTAACTAAATCTGGAGGTCTGAAATTTGAATACGCTCCCGGTCTCCAAACAAGGTAGCATTATACTTAGAGTGATCTTACAAATAATGTCCAGGGGGAGGCATAGATTGGATCCATAAGAGTCAGTTCTCTAGATGATACATGTTTGAAAAAATGCATTTGACCTCAAGGGCCAATGTGCTTCAAGCAAAGCAAAATACTTTTGGTTAAATTATAAGCACAAAACCTAGTGAATAAGAAAAGATAAAAATAATTGTGACTATGTCACCCTCTAGGGCTTGTTTATATGGTTAAATGTCTCTACCTTTGTGACATGTCTTGTCTTATTTTGCACCTTTTGAAATTCCATTATAACATCATTGACGACATTGGCATGGATAAAACTTCCAATTCTTTGCTATGAATACTTGATCACAAATTCAGAATGAGGATCACAAACAGTAATGAAAAGCAAATTAATATTCAGTGCAGTCTTCTTAATGTATGTGGTCATTAGAGTTTTAGTTGATGGTTTCATACCTTGTAAGAATGACCTTCATATCCTGCTAGAAATGTAATTTCCAGACATTAATTCCATTATATTATGGCTCTTCATGTAGTAGACTGGCAGCTACCTCAGTGATTTTTTTAAAAAGAACATTTAAAAAATTGCCTTCATTACCTCGCCAGTTAGGTTTCCTGAGTCATCAAGAGAAGGGATGACTGGAGAGCCTCAAATGATTTGACTTCTCTTATTCTTAGGCTAGATTTTGTGCATTAGTTTTTTTGTGTGCAACATTTCTTATAAAGAGTGTAATTAGAATTCCAAAAAGCTGTTTTAGTGAGTTGACTGAAAACGTATGCCCTAAAGTCAGGAAATCCCAAACTTGTCCATATTGTGTATATTGTATTTCAGATGAGTTTGGATTTCTAAATATATATCGCTTTATAGGGTGTTTCACAGGAGAAAAAGTCAGGGTTTTTGTTTTGCTTTGTAGCATTTAGTGTGTTTGGTCTTCTAAGTATATCATTTTAAAATAGCTTTGGGTGTTTGGATGTGTTGTTACTTTGTTAATCCCACAAAGAAAGCTGAAGCTGTGTTAAAGCAAGCTGTACCACTCTGGTAATACTGTTGAAGCCTTCTGCAATACAGAAGTGATCAACTTCTGTTTTACTGACTTAGCTTTTCCCTGAAAGTGTCCTCACAGTATCTATTTAGTATCTGTGCTGGTACTGTCTTTAAATAGTTCCTGGCAAGGAATTGATGTGCTGCTATCCCTGTGCTTATCCTTTGTGGTTTTATATCAACAAGTATATTACGTGGTGCTAAGTGCCAATGTAACCCAAGTTCAGCAAAGTATGGAATTTCAGGTTTGGAAGGGATTTTCAAGGTCATTTTCAAAAAGTATTTTGAAATAATGATAGGTTTACCGGAAGTTGCAAAAACAGTGGAGAGAGATCCAAGGCAATACATGTTAATGACCCACATTGCCTTTTAAGACTTCTCCATCTAGAACTAAGGACATTTTTTTCTGAAGATTTGCCCATCGGGAACTTAAGAATAAGGCATCCAAACCAAAGAACCACTTTATTAGAATGTAGAAAGGTGGTAAAGGTATCAACAGTGACACAACAAATAAAATCCTTTTCCAAAATGTCATCTATTAAAATGTGATGATGAAATAGGTACTTAAAAAATGCGTGGAGTTTCTTTGGTTCTGGTGTTACAGTGGAAGAGGTGTTTACATAATCACCTGGGTTTAGAAGTCAAAACTAGTTTCAAATTCAGCTCTATCACTTAATTAGCTGTATAATCCTGAGAAGATAATTGATCTCTTTGTGTATTTGTTTCTTCCTCTGTAGAATAACAATAATAATACCTTCCTCATAGGGTTGTCAAAAAATAAAATAAAATAGCTAATAAGCAGTAGGCACTTAGCGTCGTATCTGAGAGCGTTTGTTGTCTGAGGTAAAGGTGTTATCATTAATTTCACTTCTGAAAATTCAAATACAGTTTATTGTTGTTGGTGGTTATAGTTGTATTCTATTCAGTCACTGTGAACCCTGAGTTAGAAAATTACAAAACTTAGTCCTTAGGTAAAATACAGGGGTAGTTTCCTGCAAACCTCTGATCACAGTCATCTTTCTGCTGATCTCGATATGAGCTTATTTTGAAAGTTCTGTTCAGAGACACCTTATTATATGTGTGTGTTAGATATACATGAGTTATATAAGTTTCCTTTAGGTGTGAGTTAGAGTACTGTTGACATGAATTCAGTGTTAATGAATTTCATATATACATAAAAGTGTATATATAAAAAGATACAGTGAAATATTATGTATTATATGCTATACATTGTGACATATTATAATATAGATATTCATTAATATACATTTATATATTTATGAAATATGTGAAAATGTGTATATAAAATTCAGCGGCCTTGAACTCATGGCCAACAGTACTATAACTCATGCCTAAAGGAAGCTAATCTAACACATCTATTTTTTCCATAAAATACATTAATGCCTTCTTGTAGGAATACCACACAGTGCCTCAGCATGGTGCTTGGAGGCCATGTTAAATATAATCACCAACTGGTACTAAATAAACTATGAAAAACACATATTTTTAGTGTGGTGGGGGGACTCAAAATTTTCATGGCCCTGCACATGTGCATGTAATCTAGTATGTTTTTATATGTAATATAACATATATTAATAGGATGTATAATATAATTACATTATATTACATGTAATATATTACATGTAATATATATTAATATATCAATATATTGATACATAATTAGTGATTGTGTTAACATATACATTAATATAATTGTTATATATTATATGTAACTATGATCACAATGAATATATTGATATATAAATCTGCTTTTTTGAATTCAAACCACAAACATTGTACAATATATTAATTTAAGCCTGAACATACACAATAAATTATATATTCTGTACCCCAACCCTCCACAGGTTTCTCATAATGGTTTTAGTCATTTGGGAACTTTGTTAATTATAAAATCCACCCCAGATATGCTAAATGTACATGATATTTAACAAGCTTTCCATGTGATATTTATCAGGTGGCAGCCACAACTTTGCCAGATAATCTCACGAAATACTGGCATGCGTTAGGGTGTAACCGCTTTGGTGAGGGCAGGGACCATGTCTGTTCTACTCAATACCATCCCCTGTTACCTAGAACAAGGTATAATACATAGAGAACAATAAATAATTGCTCATTGGACAAATACGTTAATTATGCAGATGAAAAGCAAATCCAGAGTTCGCAGCAAGCACTATGGATCGTGTTAGTGAACTGAGAGTCCCCACTGGCTCTCTAACTTTGTGTACTTAACAATCATTTGAAAAGCCTATTTAAAAGGAATCTCCAGGTTTCACTCTCTGGAGGTGGAGTTAATAAGTTTGGGGGCTGTGCTGCATCGCTTTTGACATGATTTTTAGCATGATCAATTTTTAACCCAATCATAAGTGATTCCAATGGAAGTGATTTTTGCTACATACTGGCAAATGCAGTATATCATCCAAGCAGTGGTCCACTGATTGAAATCAAATGGAAACAAATCTTTGCTGTGTGGTTTAGCTAGGGGATGTGCAGTTGTCAGTGCAGAGAAGAGCTTATATGTAAGATTTAATACTCTAATCAAAACTGTCAACGTGGACCACAAGATTATGGGGGCTCTGCAGTGTTACTCCAGTAAATGCTCAGAAACCTGTGTGCGTTCACAGAATGTTTAGAGTAAAAAGTATCGTTTAAATTATTTTCTATTCTGGACCTTAGTTCTCTTTCTGATAGAGAAGGAACATGGCAGGATAAATATGGGTCCTGCTCACCCTCTCCTATACATGCAGTGTTTAATCAATCTGTGGAAAACAATAGTGAGACCTTGGCCTCTCAAAATAGTTCCCTCATCATTGGATACTGTGATTGTTGCCATACCTTAAATTTTTGACGGCTCTTCTTTTTTGGTGAAACTTGTTTTAAGGTCCTTTGCAAGACTTCTGCTTCTGAATTATCCGTTATGTCTTCATTATTAAAAGCTATCCCTACCTGCTGCCACACTTGTTGCTTTGCAGGCTTTTGAAGAAGAAAAGGCCTGTGGGATGTTGGGAGGAGGGTATGTGTGGGCTGGAAGAGTTTCTATAGGCAGCCATGGCAAGGGGAAAGCAGGATAGCCAAACTGAAGTTGTCTGCCTCTGGGCTGCTCTTGACTGCAGAGTAATTCATAATGCTCTTCTGCCTTTATCTGTAGCTTGAATGTAAGCACATTAAAAAATATATATCCCTAAGGAGCTCCTGTGCATGATGGATTAAAAACAGTACATTTTTAGAGTTTTCATGAGGTAGATAGGATAAGCCATTCCTTTTAGTTTGCTGATTAGCATAGTAAACTCTTCTGTTTGAATAGTGCTGTAGATAATAATAATATTTTATTGCATGCTGTTCTAGCCTCTTCTTGGGCTATTATGACCATGATAAAATAATCATCTGTAGTTATCTGATACTGCAACTTAAGGTAAAATTATCATTGAGCACAAAGTTTTTAAATGTCTATTGGAGACCAAAGGAAGGCTATCCACATTTTTTAAATACAGGAGTTTTGTTTACAAATAAAAGCTGGATTCTTTTTCCTACATATTTCTAATTAAAGGGAAAGAAGTGTCACTTCACCTTTTCTTGCACATGGACAAAGGTGCTTTTTCCGGATCGTTTGTAAGATGTGAAGTCAGGGCCCCATAACTGCCGAAGGAAGCTGGCTGTCTGGTGGGGCTGCAGAAGGGGCTGTCCGCAGGGCCCCATAACTGCTGAAGGAAGCTGGCTGTCTGGTGGGGCTGCTGTTCTCCGCTACTCTTGTTTTTGCGTTTGGGGTTAGGGGAGTCATTTTATTGGCTTGCTTGCATGAAAAAGGCATACATGTTCATGGCATAAGGTCTCAAAAACTCAAATAGTGACTAATTGAAAGAAAAACAAATGCCCTGATCTCATTCAATGTCTTACTTTAGTTCTTTTCTCAAAAGACAGCTGTTCTTGATTAGCTTTCCAGAGATCTTCGGTGCACAGGTAAATGTGTCCGTGTTTGTGTAGTCTTTTTAGAAAATCACAAATGCTGTCATAAAATACACATGTTAAAATGTACTTGGCATTTTTCCACTTAGCTGTATCTTTTGTGTCCATGATCACTTTTACCTTCCAGTCCAACTTTTTGTTTTCCCTGGAGGTAATTGTTGTCTTGATTTTATGTTTGCCTCCTTTTCTATGAACTTCTTATTAATTCAACCTTAAGCACCTGTCACTTACCTAAATGTGCTCTCAATCTTTTCAGTCCATCAAATATCCTAATGATAACTCCTGAAGAAATTTCTCTTGGAGCCTCCTACTCTGTTCTTTCTTAAACTGCTTGTCATCAATGCCTGGTGCAAGCTGTCATCCTGGAATCTTCCCTCACCATCGTTCTGGGGATTTCATTGCCTCTTTTCTGTGTGGGAGTCCCTGGTTTTCCATTCTTCCTACTTCTTGTTTTACTCTCTCTTTTTGGTGAAGTATATGCGTCAGTATTCTCCTGGGAAAGAATGTGTAGGATGGAAATTTTTTTGAAAATATCTTTATTCAATGTTCACATCTGGTAGATAGTTTAATCAAGAATTCATGGTTGGGGGGTGCTTGGGTGGTTCATTTATCGAACGTCCAACTTTGGCTCAGGTCATGATCTCACAGTTTTTGAGTTCAATCCTTGCATCGGGCTCTGTGCTTACAGCTCAGAGCCTGGAGCCTGCTTCGGATTCTATGTCTCTCTCACTCTGTGCCCGCCCCCTCCCCCCAAATAAACATTTAAAAAATATTTTAAAAAATGTGGGTTGGTACACAGAAAAGAGTTAATATACTGGGCCTGATAATATTATCCTTAGGAAGGCCTGCTTGAAAGGTTGGTCCTTGGCTGGTGTCTGCAAACTTGAATTGTAAACATTTCCTACACTGACATAAATGTTCCCTGAATGATAAGAGTGCTTTACTATGCCTTAGCTGTTTGTGCAAATAATATGGTTTATGTTGAACCCCTGCATTTCTTTTGAGAGTCTTGAATTTTGGTAAATGCTAGCGAGAAGGTGCCTACCTGACCAGCCTCCAGTAAAAATACTTGGGCATATCCTCTCTAATGAGCTTCTCTGATAGATAGTCTGCCACACGTGATGTCACATATGAAAGAGTTCAGCATAGCCGGAAGAGTTAAACACATCATTTGCACCTTCACTGGAAGGTGGCTCTTGGCAGTTTGAGCCTGGTAGTCTCAGGTCTTTATCAGGTGTGCCTTTTCTCGTTGCTGATTTTGCTTTGTACCCTTTTGCTCTTATAAACCACAGCAGGGAGTATAATTGTATTCGGAATCCTTTGAAATTCTTCCAGCAAATCAGTGAAACTGGGGTTAGTCTTGGGGACCCTTCTGATAGAATTGGAAACTGTTTTCCTTCAGAATTTGTTTGGCATTGTCCACTGCCTTGTAGCTTCCATGTTGTCAAGTAGTCAAGTATCAATCCTATTTGTACGTTTGTAAGTAACCCTCCCCCCGACCTCTTTATCCCTCAACCTCTTCCCCTCTCCTTAGTTCTCTCAAATTTTTTGGAATCTTCACTTTGTCATCAGTGTTCTGAAATGGGGAAAGGTCATGATGGTGGGCCTTGGTGAGTGTTTATTTTCTTCTACTCGGTTGGTCTCTTAATGAATCTTTGTAATCTAGGAAACATTTGTCATTTATTCATAGAAAATTCTACATCAATTAGCTTTTGATGATTTCTTTCTATTTTTTCAGTTTTCTATTTCTAGATTATTATTGATTGGATATTGAACTTCTTGATTTAATCCTTTAATATCCTTGCTTCTTACCCCCTGCTCCTATTTTCCATGTCTTTGGCTAATTTCATATAAGTTTCTTCTATGGATTTTTTAAAATTCCTTTTCTAATATTTTAAATTTATGAAATCTCTTCTTTGCTCTCTGAATGTGCTTTTTAAATGATTCTTTCCCCCTTTTTTCCATGGGTATATTAGTAGTATTTTGGAATTATTGCCTGCTTGAAGAATCTCTTTCTGCTTGGAGCATTAGTGCTACGTGATCCTTTGATCCCTGCTATGAATATTATAGCTACATGATTCTTCAGATGTTTGCTAATCTTTGATTATCCATGGTCAAGACTTGGGCAAGAAAAATCTGTAGTCTCTGAGCTAGTGGGTTTCACTTTGGAACTCTCTAACTGTGGGTATACTTTAGAGATATCTTGCCAAGGTTCCAAGATTTCCTTGGAATGTCTAATGGTGAGCATTTCTTCAGCCTTTTGAGCTGCTTAGAATCCTTGAAGAAGGAATTGAGTGGCAGACGAAGGTGGGAATCTCCTTATTCTGGCTGTAAATATCCACTAAAGCTGTCTGTGATCATGTGATACTTCTATTCTCAACCCTGCTTGGTGACACCCTCCACTCCAAAAATACATCTATTTTACCCTTTCCCTAAGGTACTAGGTAACTCCAGTATTGAGTAGGAGAAAGATTTGGGGATCTGACTGAATTTCAGACTGTGACCCTTTCTCTTTTTTTTTTTTTTTTAAGCCAACCATAGCCCCACTTGCAGAGGTAATTGGTGGTGTTAACTTGCAAAACTTGTGGGGTTTCAGTTTGGGAGTATATAGATCAAGTTAATTCTTTCCTTGCTATTGGTCACCATTGAGTCCCTTAGGTTTTCCTGCTATTGGCTACAAGAAAAAGAGCTTTCTCAATTATTTGCTTACTAGCTACCAGAACTTGTTGCTCCTATGATTCTCTTTGTCCTTATAAGTTTATTCCTTAAAAGCAATCTTAATATTATTTTAGATGTATTTTTAGAAAGAGTGAAGAAAATATGTGCTTAAAATTCCATCTTAACCCAGAACTTTAAGAAATGGCACTCATAAGCATGCATAAATATGTCTTCTATCTTTAAATCTTTAGTCCCTTGGACATAATTTGGTAAATATTAGACCCTCAATATATGTTCATTGAATATGTGTATATGTACTTGTAAATTTATATGTGTACATTCAAATATATGTATATTGGTATATTGTATACATCGTGTGTGTGTGTGTGTGTGTGTGTGTGTACATGAGTTATTTTGGTTACCAGTGAAAGAAACCCAACTAAACAAGCTTAAGCCACAAATGGAATTAACTGGCCTATTTATTAAGAAATGTGGGCAGCTTCAAACACGAATGAATCTAGGACTCTAATGAAATAATCAGCTCCCTTATCCTCTCATTCTCTTTCACTCTTTGTCTGCTTTTTTCAGTTTTGTCCTTATTCTCCTCTTTAGCAGACACAGAACAGGCAGAATGATTCATAGAGTTGAGCTCCATGATTCTTCCAGCCTGAAATTGAAGAATCCCAGAGATGAAATTTCATTGGTCCGGTTGAAGTCTTAGGTGTACTCCTGAACCAATCAGTGTGGCCAGGACCATGGAATATACCAGGACTTTATACATACCATGAGCCACGTATGACTGACCCCCTATTTTTTTTTTTTGTTATTTTACCGTAAGCTAAGAATGATTTTTTATATTTTAAAATGATTAAATTTTAAATGCCTTTTAAAAGCATACTTGTATAATATCTCCTTTATGACTTTTGTTCCTCAAAGCCTGAACTATTTACCCTGCAATTTACTATGATTGGCTTGGTCTGGGTGTGGGTTATGTACACACCGTAGCCAGGGGAATGAGATAGAATGATGGTTGGCCTCAAGATTGAAATGTTTACAGTGGAGAAAGCAACAGCTTTCCTGATAAAGTGTACATCCCAAAGAGTCAAAAGCTCATAAATATCCACATTTATGGGTAATAATTTGTGCCTGAACATAAAAACTATTCCTGTTAATGTTATAAACCCAAACATGTATTCATATAAATGCTCTATAACTAAAACAGTTTTCCATTATTCCAACAACTTTAGAGTTGTTTTACAGTGTTATTGTAGCACTATTGGGAGAAACAATTTATCTACTACTAAGACTAAAACTGTGCACTGGCCTAGGATTAGGTAGTCTTTAGGTTTGGTTGGACTAGTATTCATTTACATCAGTTTTTGAGCTTCATATTGGGAAAGAGAACTAGCCATTTGACCTGGGTCACTTCAATTACTAATTCATTATTTAACAGACATTTCGTAATGCTTACCTGAAATTGGGCCAGACACTTGGCACACAATGGGAAGGAAGATGCAGTTTTTCCTACAAGGGGTCTATGATCTAAGGAAATATTTGAAACCCACACAACTTTCTCAATAGGCTATTCCATGCCCTTCTCAACTAGCTTCACTTTCCTGATAAACCCGGACCTTCCTCCTTCATCCTACACAAATCAGGCATTTCAGCTGGGTCAGAAACCACACCGAGCCCCTCTTGGAGCGCACACGCTCCCCGGTCTCTAGACCCATTTCCCTTCCCAGGATTGTGTGTTCATAAATGGAAATCTAGCATTATCCTTAAGACTCAGCCCAAGGCCAGCTGGCTCTCAGTGTATCTCAACTATAATTTAGAAATTACTGTAGCACCTAGAATGTGGACCATACAACCTAACACTTAGGTGATTTGGCATCCTGTAATTTTTATCTTGGATTTTCATTTGAACATTTCGAGTCTCTGTTATTTAACACTTAATAGTTTCTTTTTAAGTTTCGCATAAAATTTAGTATTTCACCTTTAAATACAGATGGTGATTTAATTTAGTCTGACCTCTGGGAATCAAGATGTATATCTCTAGGACTATCTAAGAGAGATGAACAGGAGAAAGTCCTGATGAACTGATTTTTGTCAAGTGAAGAGCCTTTTAAAATGCTCAAAATCTTAAAAAAAAAAAAAACCCAAAAAACAAAAAAGTAGCTCCTGGCTTGTCCTGGAGGTCGTACTGGTGCCCACAGTGATGATTCTGTAGTGGCTGCAGCACAGGCAGCCCTAGAGGTTGGAGGCTGGGCTAACCAGACTTCAGTAAAAGCTCTCCAAACTGAACCTCAGTCACAGATGAAATCAACACCCAGTGAAATCCTGCTTTATCTCATTTTAGCCACCAGTCATAGGAACTCCTGCTGTCGGGGAAAAACAAAGCAATTCAAGAATATTCCCCAACTTCTACTATTTTTTATATGTGATATCTGCTTATTAATCAAACAGCATGAAAAGCAAGTTTAATTGGGGATCTGGGCAGAGGAAAGAACCAATCCATAGGTCAACCAGATACTGGAACTAACAGACGAGGGTTTTAAAATTATTATAGATGTTTAAGGATTTCTAGGCGAACATAGAATGGATCAACAGAGAAGGAGTATCAGCACAGAATGGAAACTATTAAAAATCGCATAAAAATCCTGGATATGTAAAGCAAATACCCAAAATAGGAAATAAATTACATGGTTTTGAGAAGTAAATGAATACTGAAGATTTAAGCAATGTTGAAAACAATCTAATTCCAATTATATAAAGTGAAGTACACGATGGAAAAAAGACTAAAGAGAATGTTGGATAACGATAGGACAATATATCAGGTGGCCTAACAAGCCTATATTTGGAAACCTTGGAACAAAAGAGAAAGAAAATGTGACACGCACAAAAAATGTGAAGGGATATCAACAAAAAATTTCCTCAAGTTGATGAAAAACATAAAGCTAAAGCCCACATTCTAAATAAATATGCTGATAGCCCCACTTGGGCACATCACAGTCAGACTATTAGAAATTATAAAGAAATATACATAAAATCTAGCTGTAATAAATGATGTGATAAATATTAGCAAAAATAATTAGAAAATAAAATTTAATAATACAAAAGGATAAAAATGATAAATCTTAGACCTCATTGAAAACTAAAAACATATTGAGAGACATTATAAATTCTATATACAATTAGAGATGAGGCTATTTTTTTTATTTTTTTCAATGTTTATTTATTGAGAGACAGACACAGAGCATGAGCAGGGGAGGGGCATAGAGAGGGTGAGACACAGAATCTGAAACAGGCTCCAGGCTTTGAGCTGTCAGCACAGAGCTCGATGCGGGGCTCGAACCCACGAACCGTGAGATCATGGCCTGAGCCGGAGTTGGTTGCCTAACCAACTGAGCCACCCAGGCGCCTGAAACTATAAATATTTTATGAAGAGAATAATCATGCTAATGGTTTGGAAGATTTAATATTCCCCCCACCAATAACTCTGCAGGTTCAATGAAATAGCAATAAAAAATACCACAGTTTTTAACAAAAACTGTCAAGCTGATCTTACAATCTATGTAAAAGGATAAAGTTGTAGCACTTACATGATCTGATTTTAAGACAAAATAATGAATACACTGTGGTTTTGGAGTAAGGACAGACAGGTCCTTACAACAGAGCAGAGTCCAAAAATACCCCTGTATGTATAGAGAGACAGAGTCAAGTATTTGAAAAACCCATCACTGAAAAAAGGACAGTTTTTTTCAGTAAGTGCTGTAAAACCACTTGGATATGTGTGGAAATAAAGTGAATTTTGATGCATACTCCATATGATACACAAAAATTACCATAAAATGGATTGCGGTCCTAGATACAAAAACCACAATTAAAAAGCTTCCAGAAGAAAGTGCAGGAAAAATCTTAGCAAACTGGAAATTAGGCAAAGATTTTCTATATGGAACTCCATAAGCTCTAACTATAAAAGAAAGAAAAAAGATAAACTGGAGTTAATGAAATTTTAAACCTTCTGTTCTCAAAAGACACTGTTAATTAAAAGCAAGAAAATTCCAGTTCCTGATCTAACATGCGAAGAGCCTAGAGCTTGTCACAATAAGAAAACGCTGAACAAACTAAAAATCAACAGCCCTTAGATGTGTCAGAGAATTGAAGTCCCAAAGCAAACAACTGTCTTGAAACACGGAGAGATGGGTAGATACAGAGAATGAAACTTAGCAGGAGCAGAACACTTCCCTGTAGCCAGCATTTGATTGCTAGTGATGGAATGGACCAGTTTAAGAGATTAAAACTCATGAGGGTGCACGGTTTTTGTGCTCTTTTGTGAGGTTTACCTTCAGGACCCCGCCACCCGGTCTTTGCTGGGATGAGAGAAAATTCCCCTCTGGCATCTAGCAAGGGAAGGGGAAAGGAACCGTTTTTGAAAAACTGCCAGAGGATTCAGTTCTTAAAAAGGCAAACTCTTAAAGGAAACTATTTTTACCGCAGCCCAACCAAAGTGTGTTTTACCGAAACCTAACTCATGTGGGATAAGTAAATAACCAACTCCAGCCCCTTTGAGACTTTGAGGTCGGCAAAGATAAATACCAGGCTCCAACACCTCCTTTGCCTTTGATGTTGGAGAAGGCGAACAGTCAACTCAAGGCCACCAGCTTTTCTGTCTCACCTCAAGGGTGGGGAAGCGAGAAGGGCTTATGAAGGCCAGAGGAACAGGCTCAGAGCAGGTATTTGGAAGTAACCAAGATGTCCTTTAATAAATGAATGCTGATCACAATCTGCGATACATCCTGTCGATGAACCACTTATTATGCAGCAATCCAAAGAAATAAGCTATCAATCTAAGAAAGGGCATGGAGGAAACTCAGATGCATAGTGCTGAGTGAAAGAAGTCTGTTCGAAACGGCCATGTGCTTTATGATTCCAAACACACGACATTCAGGAAAAGGCAAAAGTCTATAGACAGTACAAAGATGAGTGGTTGCCATGTGTTGGTGGTGGGGGAGGGGTAGGAATGAATAAGTGGATACACGTAGCATGGATATTTTTAGGTCAATGAAACGGTTCTGTATGATACTGTAACAGAGGATGCATGACATTTTGCTCTTATCCGAGCCCACAGAATTGAAAGGCAACAAAAAGTAAACTCTATAGTCTTCAGTTAATAATGTGTCAATATTGGTTTCCCATTGCCAAAAAATGTACCACACTAATATAAAATGTTCGTAGAAGAAGGTGTGGGAGTGGAGGAGTGGGACGAGGCAAAGGTAACACTTGACTCTCTGCACAGTTTTTCTATGAACCTAAAAGTGTTTTAAAGAATAGTCTATTGAAAAAGAAAAGGAAGCTACAGACTTGGAGAAAGTATTCCCAATACATTCATCTGACAAAAGACTCAAATTTGTAAATCTTAACTCTATAATTGATAATTAAAAGGCAAGTAATTTAATTAAAAGTGGCTCGGGCACCTGGGTGGCTCAGTTGATGAAGCATCCAACTACTTCGGCTCAGGTCATAATCTCACAGTTTGTGAGTTTGAGTCCCTCATGGGGCTCCCTGCTGTTAGCAGAGAGCCTGCTTCTGATCCTCTGTTCCCATCTCTCTCTACCCCTCCTCTGCTTGCTCGCTCTCTCTCTCTCTCTCTCTCTCTCTCTCACTCAAACGTTAAAGTAGAAAAAGGCCAAAAGTCTTACATATTTACATGTAGTAGTTGGTCAATACTTGAAACAGTGCCAGTACTTGTCATGAAAAACGCACATTAAAATCACAGTGAAGTATCACTGAATAATCACTAGAAAGGCTAGAATTTTTAAAGACAGATAATACTAAAAGTTTACCAGAATGTGGAACGCTGACATCTTATACATCCTTGGAGATGATAGCCCCCATCATAGTGGTTTTCATTAATCACATATCTGCTTGTGATATATCAATTTCAACCCCAGGAACTTAAACCTTACTTCTGTAACAGTAATTAAAGAATAATAATGTAGTTTCACTCATAACAGCAAAAACTTAGGGAACAACCCAAATTTTCATCAACAGAAGAAGGGATAAACAAGACAAGTGTATTTTCATCCAGTGGAATACTCTTCAGTAATAAAAGGAATGAACTGATAGAACAATATGAAACCATCTCAAATTTTTACTTAACGAAGGAAGAGTACACTTTTACAGTGTTTGAGAAGAGGCATAATTAATCTATGAAGATAGAAATCAGAATAGTGGTTGCCTCTAAGTGATGAGTTTAGTTTGCTTTTATAAATAAAATTCGATTGGAGCAGAGATACACTCATTTGTTTGTATATTGTTGATGGCTACGTTCATGACAACAGCTGAGTTAAATAGTTGCAATAGGGACCATATGGTCCACTAAATTCAAAATATTCTTAAAAAGTTTGTTGATCCCTGGCATAATTGACCAAGAAAGATTACCAAAATGTTGATAATTGTAGAGGCCGGTCAATGGATACATGGGGATTCATTTGACTTTTCTCTCTACTTTCACGTTGTTAAGGATTATAATAATTCTGACCAAGTTTTGGTCATCTTGACCAAGAATTGCAAGGAGTTTTCTGGCTAAGCAATTTTGTAAAAAGTTTGAGAAAAGGAAATGGAGTCTATGCGGGGAAAATAAAGGTGGCAATAGAGATATCCCTGAATATGGTGGAAGAAGCAGGCAAATATTTAGACAAAACTATTGTAAGTTCTGATTGGGCTAGATTTTACACTTGGTGGAGTGGCAATGGTATACCCTCCAGAGAGTCGAAGAATTGCCCTTTGTTCTACCAGCAAGAAGGGTGGGTGGAGAAATGGTCCAGGAAGTAAGGATTTGGTCTTGAGGCTGGGGGAGGAGTTTTTGATGGAGTGAGCTCTTCTGTGTGGTTTTCCTTTTTCCATCTTCTGGCCTTTTCCTCATTCATAGCATCTCCCTTTTAGAAGGACGCTGTAGCTCTTTTCCAGCTTGTGTATAGTGAAAAGACTAGCGTATCCTCTGCTTAGGGTAGCAGTAGAGGCTGTGGACTGGGCTTTCCCAGCCAAGCAGGTCTGAATTTGGAGTGAAGGAAAGGGAGGCATGGTGTGCATGGCGGAAGTGAGTTCTCTTCTGGGTCTTAGATATAGATGACATTTTTCTTGACTTGTCTTTTGCTTGTCCCTACCCGAGGCAGTTTCAGGGTTGCAAGATGCAAGTTTCTAGACCAAGATCAGATTGAAATTCTGGGGAAAAGAACTGAAAAACCATTTGATCTGGTTCTGGTTAGACTTTGGGCCAGAGGAGTACCCAATTAGACCATAGAGCATTCAAATAGGGCCTTGCTTCAAACCCCAAGACAGGATTAAAGACTATTCATTTGTCGGGAATGTGCCCAGTATTTACCTCCTTCCTGAAGCTGTGGCTGAAGTAGCCAGGTGGTTAAGGCTCAGGGTTTTTGGATCTTAACCACATCTCTTTCTCCTGAGAACCAAGCAGTCCTTGATCACTTCTGTATGGAGTCAACCCAATAAGTAAATAACCTAATTAATGAAATTCATGCATGAAATATGTTAAATACTGAACGAAGACATGACTTTATTTCATAGCCAAAGACTGGACCCATTATAAGAACTTGTTTGTATATTTTTGAGATTAATGCTACGTCCTGGGATTGCAAATTAAGTTGGTATGACTTGGCATTTGTAATTTTTACTGTGAACCTAATTCATTCACTCCTTCCTGAAGGAGTTTTGTTGTAGTTATAAAATCATATCACTCAGTGCCCATTGCGAAATTATTAGTTTTCTGGAAATCAGCAGTTTGTAACTAAGTTTAAAACATCACTTACGGGGGTGCCTAGATGGCTTAGTCAGTTGACTCTTGATTTTGACTCAGGTCATGATTCCAGGGTCATGGGATCAAGCCCCCATTGGGTTCTGTGTTGAGCACAGAGCCTGTTTAAGATTCATCCTCCCTCCCTCCCTCCCTCTCCCTCTCCCTCTCCCTCTCCCTCTCCCTCTCCCTCTCCCTCTCCCTCTCCCTCTCCCTCTCCCTCTCTCTCTCTCTCTCTCTCTCTCTCTCTGTCCCTTTCTCACTCCTGAACACTCTCTCTCTTAAAAAAAAAAAACACAAATCATTTTTCAAGCTAATTAAACATTTTCCTCTTTCCCTCCCTTTAATGTTTCTTTGTATATTGACTATAATTAATTGAGTTAATTGAAACCTCACTTTATGAAGTCCATAACACAATTCAGAAGTGCAACAGGGAGCTATTATTTAAGAATAGATACAGAACTCAAAAAGTTTGGAATCTAAATACTATGAAAAATAAGTTCAGATATGGGGATAGTGTAAGCATCATTAATAGGAACTTACGGATAGGGAACAAAAGTTGGCTTCGGACTGAAGTTCCAGGAATGATTTCTATTTTTAAATGTCTTACACTAGTTGCTAAAATATTGTTTGAACACCTCTTATTTGGAGCTAATTATTTTGGAAGGGCATATTCTGTCACTCATTGCTGTGTTGTAGAACGTGATGTGTAAGGGGACAGAATGTTAACCTACGAATCTTACACTTTTTAATAGCATCTAGTATTTGTATCATGTTTTACAATGTACTGCTTTCATTCCCTTACCTCATTTAGTCCACACAACCATGCTGCAGATGAGGTATTCCATCCCTTTTGTAAAAATGGGGAAGCAACTAAAGCTGAGAGGTTAAGTGGAAAAGCAAAGGTCACAGCAAACAAGTTTCACATTGAGAGCTTTAGCCCCGGTCTTCCCCTCTACAGTCTGTGCTAGCCCTACTATCTTCTGCTAATATTTTAATTAGCGTAGCAGACACTAATTGACCTTCGTGTCAAATACAGGAAATCCACACTTTGCACGATAGCACAAAACTATAAAAATGCTCGTGCAAGCTGAAAGTATGCAATGAAAAAATGAAAACTGTTGCATGACTTTTACATTTTTGTTAAAGTTCTCATTTAAATCATTAGACGTGAAAAATGAAATTTTTTTTTTAAGTATCAAGAGCAATTTGAATAGCACTTGCTTTCTTGTTGCATAACCTATTATACAGAATGAGCATTTCCTCCCTGCCTTGGCCAGTGGCTATACTCATCTCTAGGTTTCGATCAGCCTGAAACATTTGTCTTTCCTCTTTTAATGCTGGAAAATATCTGAGTTCCCTTAATCTTAAGGTTTTTACCAGTGTCGCTTTCTCTATGGCAACTTCATCCTTTTCATTACAACCGTTCTTCATTTATGTCAATAACTTTGCTTTCAATAAGTTACTTCCACTGGATATCTAGAGTTTCTGACCCACCCACTGTACCATTAAAGTGTCCAAGATCAGCTATTGCCTCCATATCTCCACTTACATTGGATGTGAATTTCACATCCTGGGTTAGAACTTTGCAATCCTTTGCTGTGCTTTCACCTTTCTTGGTCAAGTCCCTGATTTGTATATCTGTCTTTATACAATGCCGTGTAGGTCCATCTCTGGACGAAGAGGCAACACAACTGTACATTTGCTGCTAATGCAGGAACTGAGTAATGGATGCACAGGGACCCATCACTCAAAAAAAGGTGAAAGATACAACATATTAGTCACTAGTTGTGATGCACATTTCTTTACCTTGTGATTTGCAGACTGAAGAGTTAGCAGGGAAATGTGTACATTATGCAGTTCCGTGCGGTTAATATACTGTGGTGAATGAAATTTGAATAGTTTTTAGGGGACTGGTGATACTTGACTACACTGTGGAATCTGACATTTGTGTTTATCAGAACAGTGCAAAGGGAAGGATGCTTTCATTTGGGCCTATGATAGTCTGGTGACCACTAGCTGAAATCAGAGTACTAAATGGATGGGAATTTAGACAGAGAAGGAGAAATTTTACTGAACAGGGAGGAGAGTTAGAGCTGCAGGGAGAGGCAAGAGAGGTGATGCCTTTGTTTAGGTCAAGGGTGTGACCCAAGTTCACAGAAAGAAGGGCAGAGTGGTAGGTGACTGCAGGCTGACTTCACCTGCTTCACAATATTGTCTTACACAAAATGCCACAATTATTAGAAAATCTAGTTTTTGGAACTGGAGAAAACACATTAGAGCTGTGTTCTTGGGGTGCCTGGGTGGTTCAGTCAGTTAAGCATCTGACGTTGGCTCAGGTCATGGTCTCTCGTCCATGGGTTCGAGCCCCATGTTGGGCTCTGTGCTGACAGCTCAGAGACGGGAACCTGGTTCGTATTCTGTTTCTCCCTCTCTCTCTGCCCCTACCTTGCTCATGATCTGTCTCTCAAAAAATTAAATAAAAAGTTAAAAAAATAACCGTATCCTTAAAAAAAAGTAAATAAATAAATGCACATGTTAGTTACAAAAGGAACACATACTTATAAAATAATTGAATATTATGGAAGGGAAGAAAGCAAAAAAGTCAAGTTTCTTTTATACATGAATCCTTTTTATCAGGAGGTGATAAATGCTAGTAGTAAAATTACATTTCAGTGTCCATTCTTACTTTGAGTCTTCCGTATTGTTTGAATTAGTTTAATGCCAGCTATGATATTACATGATGCTTACTACAATTACATATGTGCAAATTAGGAAGAATGATATTAGTTGAACCTTCTAATGGATTTATGTTTATATTTTTTAGATGTTTATTTTTGAGAGAGAACATGAGTGGGAGAGGGGCAGAGAGAGGGAGGGAGAGAGACAGATTCCAGCGCAAGCTCCAGGCTCTGAGTTGTTACCACAGAGCCGCATGCGGGGCTGGAACCCACAAGCAGAGAGATCATGACTTGAGCTAAAGTCGGATGCTCAACTGAGTGAGTCACCCAGCCACCCCACAAATGGATTTTTAAGATACTTTTTCTATGAAGAAATGATTAATTTATTGCACTTAGAAAAGATAAGCCTTGTTTCTATTGCTGTACTCAGTGGGTATCAGTGGTGAGTCATTAGAAAATAAATAAAAAAGACCCTTTCCAAGAACCAAATGTTCTAGTTTACCAGTGAAAAGATAGATTTCAGAGTACTTTCTTTTGGGATGAACATCCGAACTGAAAATCTCATTCATACTGACCTTGAAATATTAAAAAATATATATATATTTTAGCTGAGATATTGTATAAGCCTCTTATTTACCAGAAAAATAATGTGGTCATCTTAAAGGTAAATTTTTTTCTTTTAAAATTACACACATTGAAATATGTAAGAATGTTTTGATATTAGCTACGTGTGAGAGTACCTCTTGTGCCCCTTAAATGTAAAATGATTGTACACATACCTAGTCCTGAGCTTGAGACCTAAACCTGTAACTTTGTACTTTATAGCTTCTGTGCCCCTCCTTAAAGTTACTCCTAAAAACAGAAGCATTGTTTTGAATTTTTGGCTTTATTCTCTTTTCTTTGGAGTTTAACACAAGTATTTGCATTATAAGTCATATATAATTTCTTTTTGCACATTTTTGAAATGTTTATCAATTTTATGATTTAAAGTGTTTCTCATTTTTTTTGTCTTAACATTTCACTAATTTAACCATGATAGTTTTTGCGATATTAAATTCTCCATTTATACTGTATAGTATGCCACTATAGGAATATTCTCTAATCCATCTATCATTTCTTCTGGAAAGAGACATTTGAATTGTTTCCTATTTTTAAACTGCTTTAAGGATTTTTTGCATGTGTTTTCTGGTGTTGATGTACCAGTATGTTCCTGAGATTTACTCCAAGGAGAGAAATTGCTGGATCAGAGAGGATGTGCAACTCCTCATTTTACTTAGGTAGTCCTGCCTTTGTTTTTCCAAAGGGATTATATGAATTTCCTTCCCAGTGGCTATGCATTGAATTTCCCCTTTCTCCACACCTTGCAAAGTTGGGTATGAAATTATATTTCATTGTGGAATTAATATACATTTGACATTTGGCCCGTTTGTCTTGGCCTTCTTTAAACATCTAGGGGGTCCATCCTATATGGCATTTATGTCGTCATTGTCTTTAGTGACAGCAAATTCAGAGAAGTTGATGGAGACAGATAATGAGAGATGACACACATTAAGGTCACAGTTTCTCAGTAAGATATCGTGTGTCCTTTTGTCTGCTATGAATGAAAAGGTAAGGAGGCCTCAAGGAGGCTGGCAAAGGTTTTGATTAACTGGGAGACTTTGGGAGACCAAAGACCGTGTTAAATTTTTCCTCATAAGGCCTCATTTATTCACTAACATTAAATTTTTGCTGTTGTTGAAAACACCCAAATTTAGTTATTGGAAAAGGAACAAGCAAATAAGACCCAGTCCTGGTTCCAAAGAAGCCTAGTGAGAAAGTTAAATGTGTAAATATATAATTATGCAATGAGAAGCTTGCTCTGCTCAAGGGTCTACTCAGCACAGCAGGAGCACAGGAAGGAGTAACTGCCTCTGAGTGAATGTACAAGAAAGGCCTCACAGTGACATATAAGTAGGAACAATTATCAGAGGGCATCATGCTTAGAGTGCTCTCAGCTCCTTATTTCTGAGGGACAGGCCAGGAAGGATAGTGTAGGAAAGAAAGGTGTGACAAAGTCGGTTTCCTACATTAAGGATCTAGGAACTTATGTTTTGAACAATGTAGTGGCGTCAGAAGTTTTGTTTGTTTTTAAGTTTTTGTATGTTTTTTTTTAACGAGGCTATTTTTAGAGACGTTTTAAATTCACACCGAAATTGAACAGTACAGACAGTTCCCATTTACCCCCTGCCTCCACACATGCATCAGAAGTTTTTAAACAGAGTATGGTGATTCCAGTGCTCAAAAAACTAGTTAACAATGCTACAAGAGCTGAGAGTAGGAAGAGGCTGGTAGGAAAAGAAGTTAGGAGACTGAATTTGGGGGTAGCATGAATGGGTTCTGCTAACCAAGTGAGGGATGAGGAAGATTTGTCACTTCCTGCTTCCAGGGAAATAGAATTTACCTCGGTTCAGTGTGCAAGAGGAAGAAAAAATTGGGTGTGTTATGTACAGAGAAGAATTAGAGGCTAAGTTTGGGGCAGTTTGCTTGTTTGTTTATTTATTTATTTTTAATGTTTATTTATTTTTGAGAGAGAGAACGTGAGCAAGTAGGAGAGGGGCAGAGGGAGAGGGAGAGAGAGAATCCCAAGCAGGCACTGTGCTGTCAGCACAGAGCCTGATTTAGGGCTCAATCCCACAAACCCATGAAATCATGACCTGAGCCAAAAACAAGAGTTGGATGCAAAACTGACTAGAGCCACCCAGGTGCTCCTGCCGCAGTTTTTCTCATTTTCTATAATGTTCAAAGGAAGTTGAATAAAGCTAACCTAACAGTGAATAATGAAATCTCAATCTTACCGTCTCGTGCCATGATGAACCAGGTTTTATTTACCTAACTCTAGAGACTGTTTTGTCTGTCATATGTTAATAAAATAAAAAAAAATATTGCTTTTATAGAATAAAATATCTCTGGGCACCTGGGTGGATCAGTCAGACTTGGGCTCAGGTCATGACCTGCTTGTGAGTTCGAGCCCCACATCAGGCTCTGTGCTGACAGCTCAGAGCCTGGAGCCTGCTTTGGATTCTGTTTCCCTCTCCCTCTGCCCTTCTCCCGCTCATTCTCGTTCTTTCTCTCTCTCTCTCTCTCTCTCTCTCTCAAAAATAAACATTTAACAAAATTAAAATCTGTATGACAGTGGTCGTCATATACACTCTGCAGAATCACTAGTCAAGGGAAGTAAATGATATTGAAAATATTCTGACCTCAAATATAATTACTATTGGGTTAATGACTTTTCATAGATGCATGTGCTTGTATCTTTATAATCCTTTTCTGATCAAAATTCATTTTAGTTAAGATTCTCTAAAGTTAGTAAAGAATTTGATGACAATTTTCTGAAGTAAAATATGGCACATTAGGATAAGGAGGACTATAGATACATTATTAAATAGAAAAGCTGGAAAGGTATCTTTGACAACATAATTCTTAATAAAGGAACATGTGACAAACTATTCTGAGATTAAAATCACAAAGCACAATCTCATGCTTAACTTGAAATAATAGTGAAAGAATTCAAGGAAGAATAGCATTTACTAAAAGGTGGTCTACGCTTCTCTGCCTAATCTGTATAGTAATAATACCCCAAACATAGTCTACACTCCTCAAAAGATAAAATGTGCTCAGCATGACTTTATTTTCAAGTGAACGTTGCTGTTACAGGCTAGATGTTAGCTGAGGTTATTCTGTCTTTTAAATATAACTAAAACGGGCTTTAGTTCCTTTCTCAAGTCCTGTGGGCTATTTTGTGCCAGTCTCATGATTTCTGCAGATTATGATGCTTTATCTGCATTTCTGATTATGCAGATATGTCTGTTTCTAAATTTTCTGATTATGTCTATTTCTAAAGTCCTGTCTACTCCTACAATTGTTCTCTCTTCTCTATGTCACACCAGCCCTGAAACAGCACAGATGTTTTTCTTAAAGGGATTAGTTCTTCCCGCAAAATCCCACTGATGGTTTGTAGATGTACCAAACTTTATTGATGTTTTGTGGTTAATAACATAACTATACAGAACAACCTTAAATTGAATATTAGGCATCCCTGTTTTGGCTCTCCTGCCACCAGTGATTGCTCGCTCTTAATTTCTGAGGGCCCCAGATTCCTGAAATTTTGCTTGATGCTCTCCTCTCAAGACCATATCCATCTATATCTACCCTACTTTAGTACTTTGTTCTCTTTTCTAGTGGCAGTGGCGAGTTAGGGTTTTTCCCAAGAATTGCCATTTCCTTTGTATTTGATTAGGTCGAGTAATGTAGCTTCTTTCCTTTTTCTACTCCGAGGTATTTTGGCAGATCCAAAAACCCATTTATGTGCTAGGTAAATGAAGGGCTCTCCTACTCAGAGTCTCCATTTTTGGCCATACAGCCCTGGTGGCCTCAAATTCCACTATGTCCTTTCTCCCATCCCTACCAGTTGAAGGAAGGAGGCACTAGAAATATTTATTTTCCTTAGATAGAAATTATGCCACATCTCTTAAAGAGGTGGCATTCCACTTGAATTTCATTGTACTTTGTTTAAGGGGTGGGGGGAGCCCATGTCCCTCAGACAGATGGTCATTTGAGGGAACCAAGGTCAAAATCTATACTGACCAGAGGGTGTCCAGGTTAGATTATAAGGCCTGTAATATGTTCACATTCAAAACTGTTCCTACCAATTATACAAATGTCATTTTCTCGTTTACTCAAAAAGGCAAGAGTGTAGTCACAAGTTGGACGTAGCCAATAAAAACAATGATTCTCAAGTGCCCCAAATAATGAGAGTCTTCTGTAAGAATATACTTCTTTTTTTTACATTTGCTTTTTTTCCCCTTTTATTTTTTTTATTATTTTATTTTTTTTAAACGTTTATTTATTTTTGAGACAGAGAGAGACAGAGCATGAACAGGGGAGGGTCAGAGAGAGAGGGAGACACAGAATCTGAAACAGGCTCCAGGCTCTGAGCTGTCAGCACAGAGCCCGACGCGGGGCTCGAACTGACGGACCGTGAGATCATGACCTGAGCTGAAGTCGGATGCTTAACCGACAAGCCACCCAGGCGCCCCTTTTTTTCCCCTTTTAAATGTCCTATGGGGATATATTTACATACTATAAAACTCATGCATTCAAGTGTGCACAAGGTAAGAAACACAGATCTAAATAAGGTTTTGAAATGACTCATTTCATTTCTCCAGAACTTCCATTTTTTTGACTTAATAAGCAAAGCAATTGATGCAGAGTCATATTGAAAATATAGGACAGACCCACATATGCCACTATAGCATTTTTACAATAATAGTTATGTTGAGATACAATTCATAAACCATAAAGTTCACCTTTTGAAAGCACATAATTTAGTATGTTTCAATATGTTTACTGTTCAGTCATCAGCACTTTTTAATTTTTGAACATTTTCTTTGCCACTAAAAGAAACACCATAACCATTAGTAGGCATGTTACGTTCCCCGTGTGCCATTTCTTCTGGTGGCTGTTGATCTACTTTTGGTCTCTATGAATTTACATATCCTGGATATTTCATACAAATAGACTCATATAAGGCCTTTTGTGACTGGCTTCTTTTTACTTGGGGAGATGTTTTCAAGACTGATCCATGTTGTAGCCTGTGTCAGTATTTTACTCCTTTTTATTGCTAAATAAGATTGCATTGTATGTATATACTACATTTTGTTTATCTAGTCATCAGTTGATTAACGCTTGGGTTGCTTCCACCTTTTGGCTATTACAAATAGTGCTGCTGCGAACATTATTGTACACGTTTTTGTAGGGACAGATGTTTTCAATTCTATTAGGTATATACCTAACAGTAGAATTGCTGGGTCATATGGTAACTCTATGTTTAACTTTTTGAGGAACTGCCGTACTGTTTTTGTTTTGTTTTTTTCAGTGGATGCATCATTTTATATTCCTTCCAGCTGTGTGTGAAAGTTCGAATTTCTCTACATCCACACCAACACTTAATACTGTCATCTGAGTGGATGTTAAATGGTACTTTACTGTGCTTTTTACTTGCATTTCTCTAATGATGTTCAGCTTCTTTTTATGTCCTTATTAGCTATTTTTTAAATCTTCCTTGGAGAAATGACTGTACACAAACTATGTGCACTTTTGAATTGAGTTATCTTTTTACTGAGTTGTAAGAGTTTTCGTATATTCCAATATAGAACTATATACATCTAATATCTATTGTTCTATATATAGATGGTATCGATGTTAGATACATGTCCCCTATCAAATATGATATGCAAAAATTTTCTCCCATCATGAGTTGTCTTTTTACTTGCTTGAAGGTTGTCCTTTGTGGCACAAGAGTTTATAATTTTGTTTATAAAATTTATTTGTATTTATGTTTTGCTGCTGGTACTTTGGGGATCATATTGAAGAATTCATTGCTTAATACAAAGTCATAGAGATTTATGCCTGTGTTTCTCAGAGTTTTATAGTATTAGCCTTTATTTTTAGGTTTTTGACAGTTTTTAGCTGATTTTTTCATATGATAGGAGGTTGGAGATCCAACTTCATTATTTTGCATGTGACTATCTAGTTATTTTAGCATCATTTATTGAACAGACTATTCTTCCCCCATTCACTTGTCTTAGCATTCTGGTAAAAAGTGACTTAACCATAAATAGGAGGTTTTATTTCTAGATTCTTCTGTTACACAGATCTGTATATCCCTATGCCAATACCACACTGCCCATTGTCTTTATTACTGTAGATTTGAAATAGGTTTTGCAACTGGAAATTGTCAATCTTTCAACTTTATTCTTTTTTTTTTTAATTAAAAATTTTTTAATGTTTACTTTTGAGAGAGAGACAGAGAATGAGCAGGGGTGGAGGGGACAGAGAATCTGAGGCAGGCTCCAGGCTCTGAGCTGTCAGCACAAAGCCGGAGATGCGGGGCTTGAGCTCAGGGACTGCGAGATCATGACCTGAGCCACAGTTGGACGCTTAACCCACTGAGGCACCCAGGTGCCCCCTCAACTTTATCTTCCTTTTTAAAGACTGTTTTGGCTCTTTTGGATCCCAGAATTGTTCTTTATATTTCAGGATCATCTTGTAATCTTGGCAAAGATGTTAGCTGGGCTTTGGACAACTCTTATATTGAATCTGTAGATCATTTTGGAGAGTGTTGTCAGGTTAACATTGTCTTTAACTCTAAGAACATGAAATTGATTTACATTTATTTAGGTCTTCTTTAATTTTCTTTCAGAAAATGTTTTTTTAGAGTGTAGGCTTTGTGCCTATTTCTTAAACTTATTTCTAATTATTCTTTTTGATGCCATTATGAATTATTTTTTTTTAATTTCATTTTCAGGTTAATTGCAAGCATATAGAAATAACATTGATTTTTGTATATTGATCTTGTATCCTGCAACTTTGCTTGGATTCTTTTTTTTTTTCTCATTTATAAGGGATTCCTTTCCTTAGGATTTTCTGTAGATCACATCTTCTGAGAATGGAGATTGGTTTTTCATTTCCCACATATGTATGTATGTATGTACTTATTTCTTTATTTGTTGTTTTCCCTAATTGTCATAGTTAGACCCGCCAGTACAAGGTAGAACAGAAATGGCCAAGGCAGACATCCTTGTTTTGTTCCTGGTCTTGGGGAAAAGTATGAAATGTTTGACCCGATGGTTACATTAGGTATAGGTTTTTGGTAGGTTTTATCACATTGAGGAAGTTTCCTGCTATGTCTAGTTTATTGAGGTGTTTTTCTGTTGTTGTTGTGAAAGGTTGTTGAATTTTGTCCAGTGATTTTTTTTGTACCTATTGAGATCATGTGTTTTGTATTTGTTAAGAAGTTTTACAGTAATTGATTTTTGGATGTTAAGACAACTTTGCTTTCCCGAGATAAATTCCACACGGTCATGGTGTATAGTCCTTTTTATGAGTTCTTACCTGTAACAGATTTTGAATTATAGGTTTCTTGGTTTTTTTGTTTGGTTTTTATCAATACTTGCTTTTTAAGTGGGGTTCAGAGTTAAGGAGGGTAATGAAAGTTTATGTGCAGCCGTTAAGATGTTAAATCCTACCTCTGGTGCCCAGTTTACTCACACACTCATAACAATTTACTGTGAATCTACTATCCATACTTCTGTTCTGAGTTTGGGGAACATAGCAGTGAATAATGGAAGATCTCTCCTCTCACTGAGCTTAATAAACAGCATAGTATAAAATAAAACAGTTAAAGAAATGAATATAAACAAATAAGTTACATCAGAGTATAATAAGTGATTAAGAGATAAAGCATGGTGAAGGAAAAAAGTGAAGAAGTTGGAAGAAGACCTTAGATAGTGGTCATTAAGATAGGGTCATTAAGGAAATCTTACTGTGAGGGGTCATGTAGTGGAGACCTGAATGAAGTGAAGGCATGAGTCATATGGACATTTGGGGGTAGAGTTCTCCAGACAGAAGAAATAGTAGGTGCAAAATCTGAGGCAAAGGCATGCTTGATGTGTTTGAGGAATAAAAAGAGGCTCATAGACCTGGAGTGGAGTCATCACTTAGGATTATGTTCTGCACACAACTGAAAACGACATTGACAGTGGCTTAGTCAAATAGTAGTTTTAGGTGCATATAGTGTAAAAGAGATTAAAATGGAATCTGTATGTTACCATCAGGAACCCAGACTCTTTTGAGCCTTTCTCTGCTCCATTCTTAATAGAAAGCTTTAAAGCGCATGTTTGTGATTTTGAGATGACTGCTCCACTCCTTTTCCCATTTAGCTTTCAGGCAGAAAGAAAGTGAAAGATAAAGATAGAAAGGCCACATGCCAACTGAATCAATTCCTTAAACGGTTTTATTTTTCATTCTGGAAAACTACCAGCAATTTCTGTTTATTGCCCACAACTGAATCACATGAACACCCCTAGAAGCAAAGAAGGATATGTATGGCCATGTGACCAGTGAAGTGATTTAGCTGGGAAAATTACCTATCTCCCTAACACTGGGACACAGATTACATAAATTAGTTGTTCAATTCCTGTTACCTGCCTCAAATGTCTTACTCTCACTCTCCTCACACTAGTTCCTCCTGAGGCATTTCCTATAATCACCTGAAGGAAAAGAAAAAAAAATCTGACCTGAGATTCAAACATGGGTGAATTCATGTCTTCTTGTAAGGCAGCAACATAGTGCTCCCACATTACAGCCCAACACAGGGGTTGCCTAAAAGGAAAGTGAAGGAAATCCTCCCAATAGGTGGATGTGAGAGCAGTACATTGATTTTTATGCTTGAGGTGGAAGAAACAGCGGCCCATGACACACATACTCTTGAACTCATAGGTGGCGGGGAATGAAATAGTTGATGGTGTCTGGGAGGTTGTGGACTTCCATGGACACATTACTCGGAGGAAGCTTTATCCACAGGTTGGACTCATGGGAGTGGGCAGCAAATATAGATCTTTGTAGCTCAAGTTTATGCTCACCAAACAGAACCCACTGTAAACAAGATTCTGAACAACTTTTAGAACTGGATGATTCATCCTATGGATATCTATTAGTTTGTCCTCAGCCTGCCCAGTGCTTGTGCAGGGGACCCATGAATGGAATGCCATGGTGGGGTTGGAAGCTATGCATTTAATCACAGAATGGGCCTTTAGTGTCTGATTTTGGTGGCTAGTACTTACGGTACTAGGTTGAGTCAAAGTGGTGACAGTGGACATCCTTGTCTTATTCCTGACCTTAGGGGAAATACTCTCTGTTTTTCCCTACTGAAGTTGATGTTAGCTATGGGTTTTTCATCTGTGTCCTTTATTATGTTCAGGAATGTTGCCTCTAAACCTATCTTGTTGAGGGTTTTTTTTTTGGTGGTTTGTTTGTTTTTGGTTTGGTTTTTTATCATGAATGGCTGTTGTACTTTGTCAAATGCTTTTTCTGTTTATCGAAATGATCATATGGTTCTTATACTTATTGATGGCACCACAAGAATAAATTCCACTTGGTCATGGTGAATGATTTTTTTAATGTATTGTCAAATTCAGGTTGCTATTTTGTTGAGAATTTTTGAATATATGTTTATCAGGAATATTGGTCTGTAGTTCTCTTTTTTACTGATATCTTTACCTGGTTTTGGTGTCAGGGTAATGCTGGTAGCATAGAATGAATTTGGAAGTTTTTCTTCCTTTTCTATTTTTTGGAGTAGTTTGAATAAACCCGGTATTAACTCTTACTTAAATGTTTGGTAGAATTCACCTGTGAAGCCATATGGTCCTGGACGTTTGTTTACTGGGAGTTTTTTTTATTACTGATTGAATTTCTTTGCTAGTTATCAGTGTCTTCAAGTTTTCTATTTATTCCTGTTTCAATTTTGGTAGTTTATGTGTTTTTAGGAATTTATCCATTTCTTCCAAGGGTCTGATTTTTTGGCACATAGTTCTTTGTCATATTCTCTTACACTTATTTGTATTTCTGTGGTGTTGTTTCTGATTTCTCCTTTCTCATTTGTGATTTTGTTTGAGTCCTCTCTCTCTCTCTCTTTTGATAAGTCTAGCTAGAAGTTTGTCAATTTTATTAATTTTTTTTCAAAGAACGAGCTCCTGGTTTCACTGATTTTTTTCTTTAGTTTATATATCATTTATTTCTGCTCTTATCTTTGTTATTTTTCTAGCTTCTTTAGGTGCTAGGTTGTTTATTTGAGATTGTTCTTGCTCCTTGAGATAGGCCTATATTGCTATAAACTTCCCTCTTACAACTGCTGTTGCCTTGTCCTAAGGTTTTGAACCATTGTATTTTTATTGGTTTCCATACACTTTTTTTATTGCTTCTCTCATTTTCTGGATGACTCATTCATTGCTTAGTAGCATGTTGTTCAACCTCCATGTATTTGTGGTCTTTCCAGATTTTTTCTTGTGAATGACGTCTGGTTTCATAGCATTGTGGTCAGAAAAGCTGCATAGTATGCCTTTGATTTTCTTGAATTTATTGAGGTTTCTTTTGTGAACTAATATGTGATCTATTCTGGAGGATGTTCCATATGTACTTGAAAAGAATGTGTATTCTGCTGTTTTAGGATGGAATGTTCTGAATATATGTATTAAATCCATCTGGTCCAGTGTGTCATTCAAAGCCATTCTTCCCTTTTTGATTTTCAGTTTAGATGATCTGTCTATTGATGTAACTGGGAGGTGTTAAAGTCCCCTAATATTATTGTATTATTGTTGATCTTCTGTTATGAACTGCTTTGTGTATTTGAGTGCTCTTATGTTGGGTGCATAAATATTTACAATTGTTATATCTTCTTGTTGGACTGTCCCCTTTATTATTATATAGTGTCCTTTGTCTCTTGTTACAATCTTTGTTTTAAAGTGTATTTTGACCAATAGGAGTATTACTACTCTAGCATTCTTTTGACCTCCGTTTGCATGATAATTGTTTCTCTTTCCTCTGACCTTCCATCTGCAGATGTCTTTACATCTAAAATGAGTTTCTTAGGGCTCCTGGGTGGCTCAGTCAGTTAGGCATCCAACTCTCAATTTCAGCTCAGGTCATGATCTCAGGGTTATGAGATGGAGCTCCATGTCAGTCTCCATACTGGGTGTGGGGCTGCTTTAAGATTCTCTCTCTCTCCTTCTAACTCTCCACCTCCTCCACTGCCCCCAGCTCATGTGCTCTTTTTCTCTCTCTTACTCTAAAAAAATAAATAAATAAAAATAAAATGAGTTTCTTGTAGCCAGCCTGTAGATGTGTCTTTTCTTTTTTTTTTTTTAAATCCATACTGTCCCCCTATGTCTTTCGTCTGGAGCATTTAGTCCATTTATAGTCAAAGTACTTATTGATAGCTATGTATTTAGGGTCATTTTATTTGTTCAGTGTTTTTTTTCTGAAGATATTCTCAGATCCTTATCTTTCTCTGTCTCATGTTTTGCTGATTTTCTTAATGATGTATTTGGATTTCTTTCCCTGTACTCTTTGCATATTTATTAGTGGTTTTTGATATATGGTTACTATTAGGTTTGTATATAACATCAGCATATAGCAGTCTGTATTAAGTTAATGATTATTTAACCTTGAACCCATTCTTTTTCTCATCTCTTCACCACATTTTAGGTATATGTTATTATATTTTATAACTTGTTTGTGAGTTCCTTGACTGATTTTTTACATAAATAGTTATTTTTACTGCTTTTGTGTATTTTACTTTTCATACTCTCATTTTTGGTCTTTCTTCCACACCTAAAGAGTTCGTTTTAATATTTCTGGCAGGGCTGGTTTAGTAGTCATGAATTCTTTTAGTTTTTGTTTGGGAAACTTTTGATCTCTGCTTTACTTCTGAATGGTAACCTTGTTGGGTAGAGTATTCTTGGCCACACATGTTTCCCATTCAGCACTTTGAATTTATCATGCCACTCCCTTCTGGCTTGCAAAGTTGGTTGAAAAATTTCCTGCTGGCCTAATGGGTTTTCCCTTCTCAGTTACTGACTACTTTTGTCTTGCAGCTTTTAATTTTTTTTATCTTTATCACTATATTTTGCCAATTTAATTGCAATATGTCTTTGAAAAAAATTTTTTAACATTTATTTTTTTTGAGAGACAGTGCACACAAGCAGGGGATTGGCAGAGAGAGGGAGACACAGAGTCTGAAGCAGTCTCCAGCCCCTGCACTGCCAGGCTGACAGCAGTGAGCCTGATGTAGGGTTTGAACCCACAAACCATGAGATCATGACCTGAGCCTAAGTTGGATGCTTAACTGACTTAGCCACGCAGATGCCCCATAATTGCAATATATCTTGGTGTGGGTCTGCTTTTGTTGGTTCTGTTGAGGGTTCTCTGTGTCTCATATATCTGGATATCTGTTTCCTTTCTCTCAGATTAGGGAAGTTTTCAGCTATTATTTCTTCAAATAAGTTTTCTGCTCCCTCTTCTTCTGGGACTCCTAAAATACAAATATTGTTCTGTTTGATGGGGTTACTCAGTCCTCTAAGTCTTTTCTCGTTTTACATAATTCTTTTTTTCTTTTGTTCAGCTTTCCACTACTCTCTTATGGTCACTAATTCATTCCTCTGCTTCTTCCATCCTGCTGTTCATTCCATCAAGTGTGTTTCTCATTTTGTTTATTGAACCCTCTATCTCTGCTATGTTATTTCTTATCTCTGTCTAAGGGTCTCTCTGATGTCTTCTACTCTTTTCTCAAGTCCAGTGAGTATCCTTATTTAAAATCTATAGCATGTTAGTTATATCTGTTGTGCTTAGATATCTGGCTGTTGATGTGTCTTGTTCTTTTGAATTGGGATCAATTTCTCTGTCTCATTTTGTCTGCTTCTCTATGTCTGTTTCTGTGTTTGAAGTCAGCCAGGTCTTCTGCTCTTGAAAGTAGTAATTTTATGAAGAGGAGGTCCTAGAGTGCCCTGAAGTGCAGTATCCCCTGATATTGAACCTGGCAGTTCAGGAGAGTATCCTATATGTGTTGCTTATGCTCTGCTATTTTATATGAATCACTTTTACTTTCACTGCAGTTGTCTGCACTGACTCTCTACCTGTCATGGGCTTTGCTTGCTCTCCGTGATATTAGTTGGTTCCAGGCAGGGCAGCTTTGAGGATGTGTGTCTGCCAGGGAACTTGGGAGCATGGCGGCAGTGTTGGCAAAATTTGTGCTGGACCACTAGTACTATGGCAGATCCCCCCAAATGCTGCAGTGGCTGAGGGCTCTCTCTGGTGGCTTTGGGCCTGAGGCTGGGTGTGGCACAAATGCAACTTCAACAAAATTTGCTCTGAGCCCAGGGCTAAGGCTAGCAGGTTCAGAGTGGGAAAGTCCTCAGGAGAACTCAAAGGGCATGGCATGGTACTAGGAGATTAGGTAGTAAGTATCTGTGTAGCCCTACTGCCCACAGATGGCCATGCATTTATTCTGGGGCAGGGGATGATAATGGTACCTCCCAGCTCCCTCATTTTGGGAAAAGTTCCCCAACATGCTCTGAAATCTGTTTGAACAGATCTGTGTCCCATTTGCCCTCCTACCTTGGCATTATGTAAACTTCCATTTTTATCTTGTCTCTCTGTAAGCAGCTGTCTTTTTAAGGGTGGTGACCCAGCTATCACTGGCCCTCCCAGCTTGCCCAGTGCTGAGTCAGATTACTTTTAAAGATCCAGGCTCCAAGTCCCACTGGTTATACACACTCGGGGAATTTAGCCCCTCTGGTTTTTAAAGCCAAATAACAGGATTATTCTCCCTCTCTACACCACCTCTCATATGAGCTCCCTGGTATGAGGGCTGCTTCTCTGACTTATCTGTATGCACAGCTCCCTCCCTCCTGAAGGAAACCTTCTTCCCCCTCTGACTTTCCTAACCTTTCAGATGCAGCTTCTTGTCTACATTTAGTAGTGGAATTTTTTCCTGCAACTCTTGGATTCACTCTCTGGTTTGTTTACTTGGATGAGAATGATATATAATTGTAAATGTGGAATGGTGTAAACTCAGGGTCCTCCTCCTCCTCCATCATCTTTCCAAGCTCCTCATTGATGTCACACATTCTGAATCTTTGTGGTGCTTATCTCCCTCCTCTGACCTATGATTGTTTTATAGGACATGCCCTTCTACTTCTTAGTTGACACAACTTTCAAAATAGTATCTCTATTGTGTAGTATACATTTTAACTGATGTACTTTCATTAGGAAGCAAGTTGAAACTTGTATGGTAGAAACAGGCCCTATCCACTGACAGCTCTCAGATATGAAAGTAGGGATATTTAATATCTGTTGTCTTCAGTTGCTTGTCTTTGTCAGATGTGAGGATAATAAATTTTCTTAATAGACTTCTATGGTTATTTTTGTTTCCTTGCCAATCAGAGGTCCAGATTCACAACTTTTCCACAGTAAAACCAACTAGGAACAGGTTTCTGCTAACTAGACAACCTGTGAACATCTGTTTCCAGCACATTACCTCCAATGAGAAGTTTATGTATAAGAAGAGTGACATTATTTATGTGAAACACAGACGTGAAATGGCTGTAATGGCAGCCGCTTCCATTACTCTTCCAATGAGTGCCAAACAGAGTAACAGGGTGCTTAATTTACTACCATCTCATGTCTAGGTAGAGTCAAAGGTGAGGGAAATCTAAACTCACAACACTGGATCTATCAGAAGTAGGGTCAAGAAAACCAAAGGATAAATAGATGGGCAGAGAAATCAGTCATGATCCTTTTCTAGCTAGACTGCATTATAAGCAAGGCAAGGAATAACTCAGAAGTAAATGTGAAAAGTCAAGGTCACTGGTAAGGGATGGGGCGGGGGGTGTCTTTGGCTAAATAATAGAATCTTATGGTATCTCACAAAATAAGGCTCTCTATCCTCTTGGCCCTGGGGCTGAAAATAGCTTATTCACCAGGTATAAAGGCAAGTGTGTTTACCTAATGGTAAGAAAGCAAAGCTTAAATCCCAGTTTTGCTCATCACAGTGTTTTTTGTTTGTTTGTTTGTTTTTTGTGCTTCTGTTAATGGTAATATGCTCATTCTCAGATCTTGGTTGTAGTATACAGAATAATGGCCTCCCAAAGATATCCACATCCTAATCCCTGAAACTTGTGAATATGTGATGTTACAATACATAGAAAAAGGGACTTTGCAGATATAATCAAGTTAAGGATCTTGAAATGAGGGGATCATCTTTGATTATCTAGGTGGGCCCAGTATAATCACAAGAGTTCTCAGAGAGACACTAGGTAAGAGTCCAGGAAGGAAATAGGTCATGGTAGCAAGCATCAAAGTGAGAGAGAAATTTGAATATGTTAGCTTGCTGACTTTGAAAATGAAGACCCTAAACAATGCTTGTAGGTGGCCTCTAGAATTTGGGGGAACAAAAACAAAAAGGTTTGACCTTAGAACCAGAAGGAATATAGTTCTGCTGACACCTGAATTTTAGCCCAGTGAGATGAATTTCTAAAGTTTGACCCCAGAATTTTAGATAATAAATTTGTGATGTTTTAAGCCACCAAACTGTGGTAATTTGTTTCAGCAGCAATAAGAAATTACAACGGCCAGCGTTTATTTACTAATGCTAGAGTTTGTCATTTTCCTTCTAAGGTTTCCGCAAGATAGAGAACCAAGGCATAGTTCAGCCAAATATATGGATGGATGGATGGATGGATGGATGGATGGATGGATGGATGGATAAATAGAATTTCTTACTAGAAGGTCTCTCCTTTTGCAATATGATGAATTCTAATTTTTAGAATTAGTCTGAACATTAAGAAATGTTCAGGTAAAAGAAGATTCCTTTTACCTCTTTGCTTGTGTTAAAACTATTTCTATGAAGTTAGCAGTCAGCTTTCTCTTACTTGAGCTAAAACTGAGCTCTTCTCAGTTTTTTTTTTTTTTTGGAGTCAAAGTTTTCATAAATGCAGAAAACAGTCCTTGCACAAATTAAAAAACAAAAAGCTTGTGCTAAAGTTCCTAAGAGCCCCAAAGTCCATAATCATAAGGTTCAGAAGATTGTTTAATGTTCTTGCCAAAAAGTCCACGACTAAGAGGTCTGCTGGAAGGAAATACCCTTCTCTTTTCTTCTCCTAGAGGTATGATTTTTGTATTCCTTCTATCAAAAGTTTATCTACTGTTTTTGTCCCTGCTCTGTTCTGTTGCTATCCTTTGAGAAATAGGAAAGAGGTAGCAGAACGTCTTTGCCTCTATCCACTTTCATTGAGGACAAGTACTACATTATTGATCTTTGTGTTTTCAATACTGGCAAAGAAGAGAAACTAAATAAATACATGTTGAACAGCATCCACAATTGCACTTTTGTAAATGTCCTTCATGCCCAGAAGTCTTATAAATCCTCAGAGCTTCTTGCTTAAATCTAAATAGTCTTTTGAGAGATGAATTTGTACCTCTTCTCTGATAACCACTTGAAAGAAATTAATTACTCATTAAGGTCAAGGCCAATTGGAATAATATGTTAATATTTATTAAATATCTTCTGCATCCCACATGCTTGATGTATATTATCTCATTTAAACCTCACAACAACTCTACATGAAATCATTCTTTGCATTTTATAAAGAAATGAAGCCCGCAGGCATACATCTAATAGAGAAGACTTTGCTCTTCCTGCTTCTCTACACTGAAGGGAAGGGGTCATTTTGAGGAGTGAGGTATGACATGTATATCTGCCTTTCCCCTTGGACGTGAAAAAGTAGGTCAAGTAAGAATAACAGTTCTATATGAAAGTTTCCTTGGGATTTGGCATTATCACAAGACTGGTATTTTACTAGGATTATGAGTAACATCTAAACTGAACCTGAACACGGTAATGCTTTTGGTTGCAAAGCCAGCTCTGAGCTTTTGACTCTGGCTTCTTCCTGGCTAATGCTTTGAACATAGCTATTTCAAAAGATATTTCTTATTGTCTTTGATTCTTTTATAGAAGAAAAAGAATGTTCAATGTATTCTTATCTCATAATATTCTACTTACCAGAATCAGAGTTTCTGGACCTGTGGAACATCTTAGTAAAATTGGTAGCTCTGATTTATCTTGTCTGTGTCTTGTTTTTTTCTCTTCTTTACTTTAATGCCTTAGTGTTTGGAAGTATTCCCCAAACTTAGCAAAAGTGTGAATGGGTAATTCATCTGCTGTTTCTAATATTTTTCTTTAGACTATTTTAATTTTGTATTTCAGGAGATCTAGGATTTTAAATCTAGAAAGGTTTGATCAACCCTCTGACTTAGGGAGAAGGATAATTAACTTTTTCCAAGTTAAAAAGAGCTTCAGAGGCTCAATTTGTTAAGCATTCAACTTCAGCTGAGTTCATGATCTTGTGGTTTGTGGGCTCAAGCCTGCACTGATGGTGCAGAGCCTGCTTGGGATTCTCTTTCTCCCTCTCTCTTTGCCCCTCCCCCACTTATGTGCATGCTCTGTCTCTCAAAATAAATAAATAAACTTAAAAAAAGGAAAATTCCCATTAATAAATATTGGCCCATTTGAATTGTTTTGTCAGGAAGTCTGAAATTGCAATTGATGTCACTCAGCATAAATACCTAGTTTGAAATTTGCCGTTTAAAAATGGTTTGATACCTTGTCAGTATTTTTATCAGAAATAGAAAATGTATGGGGAAAAACATCACTTGTAATAGTGTCATAATTATTAAGAGAGAACATCAGCAAGGTAGAATAAATAGGGAGTTCCAGCCTTCATCCCTCACAAAAATACTAATTTAACAACTATTCACACATGAAAACTCCTTTATGAGAGCTCTGGAATCCAGATGAGAGATGATAACACTCCCGTGGGGCACAGAAATAACTTTACAAAACATTGACAGGGTAAAATGAACAGTTTCACTTTACCTTGCAGCATTCCTCCCCTAAGCCAACAGAGCATAGTGCTGAAAGAGATCCCCTTAGCCATAAATCCTCCTGTGTAGAAAAAAGAGACATAAAGTGAATATTTGACTTCCTTAGCCTTTGGGGGCACTGCCTGAGAGACTGCTTCTGTCCATCCTCATCCAGAACCCTAAGGGAGTTGGCACAGTTAGATCCCTGAGGGGCAGCTAAGAACAAAGGAAAGGGGAGGGGACTCTCAACAACCTGTTTGCAGATCAATAGCTGGCCCAGGTCCTGGTAGCGGGTTTGTCTCTAGCCTCTAGCACCAGCCCTGCACACCTGAGGACTACAGCAGCAGGTCTTCTGGCCTGAGGACCATGGAAGCAGCCTGCCCGTGACACCACCAGCTGGTCCACGGAGAATCTTGGGCCAGGCTGAACTGTGAAAGCCGACCTGCAGAGACTGGAAGAGGTGATTGTTTCCTCAAATGTTCAGACATATAACACAAGGCTGCAAGGATCATGAAGAATCAGGAAAACACAACACAATCAAAGGAAAAAAAGTAAAGCTCCAGCAATGACCCAAAAGAAATGAAGATCTGCAAACTGCCTAATTACTCAAAATAATGGTTTTAAACTCAAGGGAACAGAAATAAACAACTAAACCAACTCATGAAAATAATGTATGAATAAGGTGAGAAGTTCAACAAAGAGTTAAAAATGAGAAAAAACCTGAATTTTGGAGCTGAAGAATACAATGACTGAAAAAAAAAAAAATTAGAACTTCAATAGCAGACCTGATCAAGCACAAGAAAAAAATCAGTAAATGCAAAGATAGGTTATTTGAAAATACCTGGCTAGAGGAACAAAAAGGGAAAATGAAAAAGAGTGAACAAAGATGGATCCCAAAAGATGCTTAATAGGTTTAAAAAGTCTATAGTGAGACATTATAATGGTCAAAAGTCAGAGATTTTGAAAGTAACAACAACAAAAAGCTATTCATTGTATACAAGGGAATTTCCATAAGACTATCCAGGAGTTGCTCAGCAGAAACTTTGTAGGCAAGAGAAGATGGGGATGATACATATAAAGTGCTGGGGGGTGGTGGGAACCTGTCAGCTAAGAAAGCTATAGATGGCAAAACTATCCTTTAACAATAGATAAACTACCCTGGTTTTTGTTTATCTGGGCAAGACCATCACCTCTATGAAAAATGCTACAGGGAGTTCTTCAAGTTGAAAGGATGTTAAATAGCAACACAAAAACATATGAAAGTATAAATCTCTCTGGAAAAAATAAATATATAGATAAATATAGAATAACATAGTACTGATATAGTGATGCATAAATCACTATTAACCCTAGTATAAAAATAGGAAGAAAAATATTAAGAATTAACTATAACCACAAAAAATGGTTAATGGATGCACAATATAAACAAATTCTAAAATCAATAACAATGTAAAAGAAGTAAGGATGTAGATTTTTGTATGTGGTTGCAATTAAATTGTTACCAGCTTAAAATAGACTGTGATAAGTTTTATGGAAGTGTCATGGTAACCACAAAGGAAAAACCTATAGTAGCTACAAAAAAGATACAAAGGAATTAAAATATGTCACTATGAAAAAATCATCAAATCATTAAGACAGCAAGAAAGGAAATGGGGAAGAACGAGCTACAAAGCAGACAGAAAACAGTTAACAAAATGACAATCGTAAATTCTTCTCAGTAATTACTTGAAGTGTCAATGAATTAACCTCACTGATAAAAAATCCAGAGTGGTTGAATAAACAAGATTCAACTCCATGCTGTTTACTAGAGAATCTAGATTTAAGGACACAGATAGGCTGAAAGTGAAGAATGGCAAAAGATATTCTTTGCAAATGGTAACCAAAAGAGAGCAGGGCGTTTGTATTTATTTCAGACAAAATAAATTTTAAGTCAAAAACTGTCACAGACAAACAAGGTCATTACATAATGAAGGGTAAATTCAACAGGAAAGCATAGCAATGAGGTATGCGTCCAACGTCAGAACACCTAATTACGTATAACAAACATTGACAGAACTTAAGTGGAAAATAGACAGCAATGCAATAATGGTGGGAGACTTCAATACCCCTCTTTCAATAATGGATAAATCATCCAGATAGAAAATAAATCAGTGATGAAAAAGTAGACTTAAGCCGTGCTACAGACCAAATAGACATAACAGACATACACAGATGATTCTACCTAAAGAGCAGCGGAATACATTCTTCTCAGGTGCACATGAAACATTCTCAAGGATAGAACACATGCTAGGTCGTAAACAAGCCTTAACAAATTTAAGAAGATTTAAAACATATTCCAAGTATCTTTTCTGACCATAGTGGAATGAAACTAGAAATTATTAATAAAAGGAAAATGGAAAAATTCACCAATAATGGAAATTAATTACTTAATACTTGGAAAATTAATAGATCAAAAAAGAAATCAAATGAAGGAAAAAAATTCAAAGGAGAAATTAGAAGATGTTAATATAAATGAAAATGAAAACACACTAAAGCTTATGGTATACAATAAAAGCAGTACTAACAGGGAAGTTCACAGCAATAACTGCCTATGGTAAATAAAAAAAAAAAAAAACTCAAATTTAGACCTCAAGGAAATAGAAAAGAACAAACTAACTTCACAATTAGAAGAGAAATAATAAAAATTATACCAGAACTACAGATCAAAACTACAATGTGATATCACCTCTGTCAGAATGGCTAAAATCAACAACACAAGAAACAACAAGTGTTGGTGAGGATGTGGAGAAAGAGAAACCCTCTTGCACTGTTGGTGGGAATGCAAATGGGTGCAGCCACTGTGGAAAACAGTATAGAACTTAAAAAATAGGACTACCCTATGATCTAGCAATTGCACTACTGGGTATTTGCCCAAAGAATACAAAAATACTAATTCAAAGGGTTACATGCACCCCCATGTTTATAACAGCATTATCTACAGTAGCCAAATTATGGAAACAGCCCAACTGTCTATTGACTGATGAATGAATAAGGAAGATGGGGTGTGTGTGTGTGTAGATATATATATATATATATATCTACACACACACACACAATATTAGTCATCAGAAAGAATGTTATCTTGCCATTTGCATCAACAAAGATGGAGGTATAGACTATAATGCTAAGCAAAATAAGTCAGAGAAAGACAAATACCATATGATTTCATTCATATGTGGGATTTCACAAACGAACAAAATGAAAAAGGCAAACCAAGAAACACTTAACTCTAAAGAACAAATTGATGGGTACTAAAGGGGGGCTGTGAGGGGATGGGTTAGATAGGTGGTAGGGATTAAGGAGTGCACTTGTGATGAGCACCGGGTGTTGAATGGAAGGGTTGAATCACTTTATTGTACACCTTAAACTAATATTACACTGTATGTTAACTAATTGGAATTTAAATAGAAACTTAAGGATTAAAGCAGAAATGAAATAGAGAGTATAGAAACAATAGAAAAAATGTGCGATGACCAAAGTTAACACTACAATAATCTCACTATAGCATCAAAAAGAAAAACAAGGGGCTCCTGGGTTGGCTCAGTTGGTTAAGCATCTGACTTTTAGTTTCAGTTCAGGTCATGATCTCACGGTTCGTGGGTTCTAGCCCCACATCAGGCTCCATGCTGAAAGTGTGGAAACTGCTTGGAATTCTCTCTCCCTCTCTCTCTGCCCCTCCCCTAATGGCACTGTCTTTGTCTTTCTTGAAATAAAGAAGTAAGCTTAAAACAAAAAAAAGGAACCAAAATACTTAGAAATAAACTTAAAGAGGTGAAAGAGATCTACACCGAAAACTGTACAATGCTGATGAAAGGAATTAAAGCAGACACAGATCACTGGAAAGACATTGTGTTCAAAATTGGAAAACTTAATACTGTTAAAATGTCCATGCTACCCAGAGTGATCTATAGATTCAATGAAATCCCTATTAAAATCCCAATAGAAAAAAAAAAATAACTATCCTAAGTAGTCTATATCCACAAAAAAAGAAAGAAGAAGAAAGAAAGAAAAATCATAGCCAAAACAATCTTGGACAAGAGAAACAAAACTGGAGGTATCATACTGCCTGTTATGTTACTAAGCTCTAGTACTCAAAACAATAGGGTACTATTATAAAAATAGGCAGAGACCAATGGAATAGAAAAGAGAGCTCAGAAGTAAACCCCTATATATACAGTCAAATGATCTTCAACATAGTTGAATACAGTATGGAGTAAGGACAGTTTTTTTAGTAAGAGAGTTGAGGAAAACTGAATATCCACATGCAAGAGAATGAAATTGGACCCTCTCCTTATATGACACATAATAGTCAATTCCAGAATAGATAAATGACTTAAATGTAATACCTAAAACCGTAAAACTCTTTGAATAAAATCTAGAAACATTCTTGAAATTGACCTTGGCAATGATTTTTGGATATGACACCGACAGCATAGGCAATGAAAGCAAAATAAGTCAGATTACATCAAATTATAAAGCTTCTTCACAACAAAGGAAATAATCAATGAAATGAAAAGGCAACCCAAAGAATGGAAGAAAACATTTACAAACCATACATCTGCTAAAGGATTAATATCCAAAAGTATGTAAGGAGCTCTTACAACTCCACAGCAAACAAACTACAAAAAAATACACCCAAATAACTCCAAAAATAGGCAAAGGGACTGAATATACACTTCTCAGAAGAGGCACACAAATGGCCAATAGGTATAAGAGGGATGCAAATTATGACCATAACAAGATATTACCTCACACCCGCTAGGATCACTATTACATATTAAAAACAAAAACAAGTGTTGGTACGGACGTGGAGAAAAGGGAACACGTGTGCACTGTTAGTGGAAACGTAAATTGATGCAGCCACTGTAGAAAACAGTATTGGAGGCTCCTCAAAAAATTAAATTAGAACTACATACGATCCAGCAATCCCCAAACCCAAAACTTCTAGGTATATTTCCAGAGGAATTTAAATGAGGATCTTAAAGAGATACCTGAATTCTGTTAGTTACAGCATTACTTACAGTAGCCAGGCCATGGAAGCATTCTAAATTTCCAGTAACAGAAGACTGGATAAAAAAGATGTGATATATACATAAAATAGAATATTATTTAGCCTTTAAAAAGGAAATTCACCCATTTGTAACAACCTGGATGAACCTGAAGGACATTATGCTAAGTGAAAAAAAAGGTAAACCAACACAGCATAATACCACTCATACGAATCTGAAATAGTCAAACTCAGAGCAGCAGAGTGTAGAATGGTGATTCTCAGGGCTTGGCAGGACAGGAAACTAGGGAGGTTTTAAGAGTAAACATTTTTAGTTACACAAGATAAGTAAGCCCTAGAGATTTAAGTGTACCGCATAGGTAACAGTACCACATTGTATACTTAGAATTTTGCTAAGAGGGTAGATCTTAGGTTGTGTTCTTAAAAAGAAACAGCTGGAGGACATTTTAGAAATGAAGGATTTGTTTATGACAATATGGTGGTCACAGTTTCCTGAGTATCTCCGATGAGTATCAGGTTGTATACATTAATTATGTGTAACTCTTTATTTATTTATTTTTTAATGTTTTTATTTATTTTTGCGACACAGACAGAACATGGGCAGGGGAGGGCCAGAGAGAGAGGGAGACACAGAATCGGAAGCAGGCTCCAGGCTCTGAGCTGTCAGCACAGAGCCTGATGCGGGGCTCGAACCCACAGACTGTGAGATCATGACCTGAGCCGAAGTCGGACGCTTAACTGACAAGCCACCCAGGCGCCCCTATGTGTAACTTTTTATATGTCAATCACACCTCAGTAAAGTGGTTTAGAAATATTAAATGTATGTTTCCTATAAAATAACAGTGAAAATAATCATAATTGGCATCCAGAACATTTTATTTACTGTAATTGAGGCATAATTAACATGCAAAGTTCTATCAGTTTCAGGTGTACAATATAATTCAACACTAGTCAGTGCTCATCATGATAAGTGTCCTTAGCATCTGTCGCCAAACATTACAGTCTTCCTGGTTAAATTCCCTGTGCTGTACATTTCATTTCTGTGACTTTATTTCGTAACCGGAAGTTTGAACCTCTTAACCCCTTCTATTTCACCCGTCTCCCAATCCAACTTCCCTCTGAAAACCACCTGTTTTATTTTCTGTACTTAAGAGCCTGGAGTTTGCCTCTGTTCATTTGTTTTCTTAAATTCTACATAAGTAAAATTTTAAGGTATTTGTCTTTCTCTGACTTTTTTCACTTAGCGTTACACCCTCTGTGTCCGTTTACATTGTTAGAAATGGCAAGATCTCATTCTTTACTATGGCCGAGTAATATTCTATTGTTTATATCTGTCACTTTATTCATTATATATTGATGGACACTTTGGTTGGGTCCATGTCTTAGCTATTGTGAAATCATGCTGCAATAAACAAAGGAGTGCATATATCTTTTAAAATTCCTTTTTTAATTTTCTTTTGGTAAAATCCAAATAATAAAATATTATTTAGGCTTTAAAGGGAGGAAATTCACCCATTCGTAACAACCTGGATGAACCTGAAGGACATTATGCTAAGTTTAAAAAAAGCAGACAGGGGCGCCTGGGTGGCGCAGTCGGTTAAGCGTCCGACTTCAGCCAGGTCACGATCTCGCGGTCCGTGAGTTCGAGCCCCGCGTCAGGCTCTGGGCTGATGGCTCAGAGCCTGGAGCCTGCTTCCGATTCTGTGTCTCCCTCTCTCTGCCCCTCCCCCGTTCATGCTCTGTCTCTTTCTGTCCCAAAAATAAATAAAAAACATTGAAAAAAAATTAAAAAAAAAAAAAGCAGACAAACACATCATAATACTACTCATATGAATCTGAAATAGTCAAACTCATAGTTCTATCAGTAGTGGACTTACTGGGTCATATGGTATTTTTATTTTTAATTTTTCAATGAACTTCCATACTGTTTTCTCCAGTGGCTGCATGAATTTACATTCCTACCAACACTGTATAATGGTTCCTTTTTCTTCACCTCCTACCAATATTTGTTATTTCTTGTCTTTTTGATAATAGCCTCTGGCGAGTTTAAGGTGGTCTCTCATTGTGATTTTGGTATTTTCCATGATGATGAGTGATGTTGGGCATCTTTTTATGCGTCTGTTGGCCATCTGTATGTATATCTTTGGAAAAATGTCTGATCCTTTGCCCATTTTATAATTGGGTTATTTGCTGTTTTGGTGTTGAGTTGTATAAGTTATTTATATATTTTGGATATTAACCCCTTATTGGATATATGATCTGTAAATATCTTCTCCCATTCAGTAGGTTGCCTTTCTGTTGATTGTTTTCTTTGTTGTGCAAAAGTTTTTTATTTTGGTGTAGTCCTTGTAGTTTATTTTTGTTTTTGTTTCCCTTGCTTTGGAAGACGTATCTCAAAAAATGTTCCTAAGGCTGATGCCAAAGAGATCACTGCCTATGTTTTCTTCAGAGAGTTTTATGAATGCAGGTCTCAACATGAAGTCTTTAATCCATTTTGAGTTTATTTTTGTGTATATTTTAAGAAAGTGGTCCCACTGCATTCTTTTTCATGTAGCTGTCCAGTTTTCCCAGCACTATTTGTTGAAGAGACTGTCTTTGCCTCATTGTATATTCCTTAGACTAATTGACCATTTAACTGTGAGTTTATTTCTGGGCTTTCTATTCTTTTCCATTGATCTATGTGTTTGGTTGTTTGGGTTTTTTTTTTGTTTTTTTTTTTGTTTTTTTTTTTTTGTGCCAGTACCATACTGTTTGATTACTACAGATTTAGGTATATCTTGAAATCTGGAATTGTGATATCTTCAGCTCTAGTTTTGTTATTCCAAATTGCTTTGGGTATTTGGGGTCTTTTGTGGTTCCATATATATATTAGGATTATTTGTTCTATTTCCATGAGAATTGCTGTTGATATTTTGATAGAGATTACATTAAACCTGTAGATTGCTTTGGGTAGTATGGACATTTTCTAAAATTTGTTATTGGAATCCATGAGCATGGAATATCTTTCCATTTGTGTCTTCAATCTCTTTCATCATTGTTTCATAGCTTTTGGAATATAGGTCTTTCATGTCCTTGGTGAAGTTTATTTCTACGTGTTTTATTCTTTTTGGTACAATTGTGAATGGGATTAAAAAAACTCTCTTTTAAAAAATTTCCTTTTCTCGGGGCGCCTGGGTGGCGCAGTCGGTTAAGCGTCCGACTTCAGCTCAGGTCACGATCTCGCGGTCCGTGAGTTCGAGCCCCGCATCAGGCTCTGGGCTGATGGCTCAGAGCCTGGAGCCTGCTTCCGATTCTGTGTCTCCCTCTCTCTCTGTCCCTCCCCCGTTCATGCTCTGTCTCTCTCTGTCTCAAAAATAAATAAACGTTAAAAAAAAAAAAAATTTCCTTTTCTCCTACTTCACTGTTAGTATATAGAAATGCAACAGATTTCTCTGTTAATTTTTATCCTGCAACATTATTGCATCTATCAGTTCTAGCGGTTTATTAGTGGAATCTTTTGGATTTTCTATGTATACTATTAGGTCATCTGAAAATAGTGGCTGTTTTACTTCTTCCTTAACAATTGGATGCCTTTTTTTTTTCTTGTCTGATTGCTAGAGCTAGGGCTTTATGTTGAATCATAATGATTCAACAGTACTATGTTGAATCAAAATGAGAGTGGACATCCTTGTCTTGTTCCTGATTTGGAGGAAAACCTCTATTGAGTATGAAATCCAAAACATTTTAAATTACCAGTTTTACTAATCTAGTTTTTGCTTCTTGGGAGACTTAAAATATAAAAATATGTTAATACTAAATGCTGATATATGTTTAATTGTGGCACTGAAGGCAATCATAGTAAAGTCTATGGATGGTTGCTTTTTGACTGACAATGATCCAATTGACATTACTGCTAGGTTACTAGGGAATTTAAGGATTGACAGTTTGCATTTAATCTCCTAACCAGCCTTATAAAGGCTTGAGGATAAAATTCTATGTAGAGTTTTAGAAAAAGTAACCGCCTGAGCTTATAAATTGTACCACCAGTCTCATGATTTCAACATCATTAATATTTTTAATGTTGGAATTTTGTGGGACTTGCTTTTCATGCCACATTTTTAAATAAAGAGGCATTATAATAAGGACCAGAGGAAAAGAAATCTGGCAGTGGTGTTTAAAATGAATTAAAAGAGAATTATATAGGCAGTGGGAAGACCATTTAAAAAGCTTTCGAGTTGTCCAGGGCAGAAATAATGGGGCTGGTAGTTGTTGCCAGCAGTGGAACATACAAGAGACGAATAGAAGCAATAGAAGCAATGGCAGTAAGTTAGAGTTTTTGTGGTTTGCGTTTGATAGATAGGCTGTAAGCAAATGAATGGAGCATGTTCAGATAAATTCCACTCCCCGAAGGGAGCCAGGATGGCACGATGTTTAAAAACGTGGCATTTGAAATCAAACTGGTGTATGCTGGTTAACTGCTTAAGATTCAGGTCCTCAACCTTAGAGTGGGGCTAATAATATTCCTTAAAGGATGGAGGGCACTTAGCGTTTTAAGCTGCTAAGCACAGTGTCTGGCAATTCGTCACTATTACCTAACAAGGATATTATAAATATTAGTCACCACTTAATTCAACATCTTTATTGTGATATATAAGATCTCTAATTTGTAGTTCTTGCTAATAGAACAAGACCCCTGCTCTCTAAATAATGAAAGTTAAACTTTAATATTTTAATAACTAATGTTGTTTATAATACTAGGTTAATTGAAACCTTGTCATAAGGTGCATTTCCATGAAGCAGAATTACGGACGAAGGTAATGTGCACAGGATCTTATTTTAAGGGGCTTTATCTGTGATGTATCATTTTAAAAGTTTTAATCACTGAGGTACCAAAAAGACTCCCATTTTAGGCAGTTTAACATTTAAAGTAGTTCAAAGCAGGGGTGCCTGGGTGGCTCAGTTGGTGAAGTGTCCAGCCCTTGGTTTCAGCTCAGGCCCCGTATTGGAGCCTGCTTGGGATTCTCTCCCCGTCTCTCTATGCCCTTCCCCCCACTCAGTCTGTCTTTGTCTCTTTCAAAATAAATAAACTTAAAAGAAAATAGTCCAAAACAGAAATAATAAAGCACAACTCTGCCACAATCCAGGCATCTTAACTGTCATACAGTGGAATTTGTTTTATCAGAACTGATTGCATCAAAATAGTTAATAGGGCTTTAATGGACTCTGCTCTGAGTAAACTCATAATCTGTCTCTAAGACTACTTCATGCAGCAAGTTATTTTAGCCAACAAATGTTCTATGAAAGTCCAAACCCTTCAAGAATGATGTTTTTGGCTCAGCTGTAGTGAAGTAGGTATATTGATAGGTAGTAAACCACTGTTTGCCAAAATAAAAGGGAAAGTAATTAACAGAAGACAAGCCTGAGTCTTCCCCAAATTCAGACCAAGCAGAGACATAAAATAGCCAAAAGTGTAAGGGATAAAGTGGAACTTTGGGGGCCATGATCCTATTTACAGATCAAGAAACAAGAATCAGTGATCATATGGATACTTAATATTGTGGTATTTGATATTGTGGTTCTAGAGAAGTAAGCAACACTACAGAGCATCATGGGCAATGGTTTAGGAAAAAATGAAGCAAAAGCATAAAATGTCACATGTACATTTAGATGAGGTGATAGGTGAAGTTGTTTTAAATAATCATAAGCAGATGAGTTGAGATTACATTGTTTTCAGACACTAATTTCTCCTCTAGGCCTATAACCTGTGAGTTTGAGTTTCTATGGAAACACCTGTATATACAAAAGTTTACATTCTGTCCTCATGTCTTATAACACTGTATAACCATAAATAAGCACTTCAAAGATTGTGTTACTTGTTTTTGTGCAAGACTGAAAAGAAAAGATACTTTAAGCTTTTGTAGCTAGAGAAGAAATGCCTAGATAGCAAAGTGCTTTCAGCAAAATCTCCACATTTAAAAATCTTCATGTATTACTAATTCTATAGGAGGATAAATGAAGACATGAACCTATTATTTGCCTAGATAAATTTACCTTATATACCACGTTATTTTTCTTGAAGACAGGGAATGGAAGAGTCTGTATTCTGAAGGGAGCTATTGATGAGCCAGAAGATGGAGATGGGAGAAAAGAAAATAAGAATTTCACTCCATTATATAAAGGATAAGTGAATGAGACTGACATTTTCACTTTTGACAAATATTGCTACAGATATTATTAGAAAGATTAATCTCTGTCATATGTCTACCTTCAAAATATTACACAGGAGAACAGATTCATCAAATAACTCATCTATTTAAGTCACATTATACAAAACAATGCCTTTTTCGTGGGAAACCAACTGTGCTTTAAAATATAATAAACTACTTATTTTTGTGATTGTCTGCTTTTTCTCTTTTAGGATTGGTCTTGTGAATTTAGGAATACTCTGTATTAGGAGTCAGGAATACAGGGATCTGGTAGCAGTTGAGATGATACTTGTTATAAACTTCTGGGCCAATCCCTTCAATTTCCAGAGCCTCACTAACTTTATTTGTAAAATGAGGTTGATAATATAACTCACTCCACCACAACAGAGGCTCCAGACCATCTAAATTTGGTTATTGAATGTCTACTTAGCATCAAGCTCTAGGTTAGGGGCATTAATAAAGCTTGTATATGTGAAATCATTTTGAAAGTTTGAAGTGCTAAAGTAATTCAAGATACAAATAATGTTAGAAGAAGTGTGTGTGTGTGTGTGTGTGTGTGTGTGTGTGTGTGTACTTAAAAATGAATCCTTTGGAGAGTGTATTTTTAATCCTTAATACATCACATGTCTTTCTCCGAAAGTTCAGATAACAGCTTCAGGATTTCTATCTGGTAAGAAAATTTTTCTTCCTTTGCAACTCTTTTTCCCAGGCATTTAATATCCTGTTATGGCATGCATGCAGTGAATACCTTAGGAAAAAATAAGTTTCTCCTAAAATAAAATGGTAACATCCCAATGGGAACTTAGGGAGAAGAGAACTAAGTCTAGATTGATAGTTTTTACCTGGTCTTCAGTAGCTCCATAAATGACCCACAAACTACTATGATTGTAGTGAGTCTATATTCAAAAGGGACCAATGATACTACAGTCTGTTAATCATTCTCCCATAGGTTCTTACAAATTGGTTATATAGTCAAGTATTTGTTGAGTTACTATTAAAGATACATGATAATATATACTTAAATTAGAGGAAAATCCTTTAGGGAAGTGAGACTAGGTTTTATGGAACAGAAACAAGAGACAATAGTAGACAAATGAACAATAAACTATTGGGAACAAACCATAGGTAAAAGAGGAATATATAGTGATGGGACTCATCTGATGGGAATCAGACTGGGATTAGAAAAGTGAGTAGGCATTGAATATACAGAGTGAGAAAGGGCAAAACTGGCAGGTGTGTGTGTGTGTGTGTGTGTGTGTCTGTCCGTGTTGAGCAGTCACATGAGAGGTCAAGGAAATGAGTCACACTAAAAATAACAATCAAGCTTTTATTCACTTACTGCAACATTGAGGCAAAACGAGCCTCCAGCTCTCCAATGTTGCATTTTTTCCCCGGGGAATAGCACTGGATGAGAGTCAAGGGAATGCAACATAGACAGGAGGAATCATCTTATTCCTGAAGAACTCACAAAAGACTTCTGGCTCTCTGTGGACCCATGGAGTGGGAAGGGCTGCGAGTGTAAAAGTACTGAGTCAAAGTGGAGATAAGCACCTCTGTCACAGTCTCCCTGATAATGAGGTCTCTGAATGGAAGCACCTAGGCAAGAATGCAGATGTGCCTATGTGTGGCTGGTCAAAGAAGGGGTGAGTTGAAGGTCAAACCCTTAACTGCAATTCCCTGCAAAAAATTGCATTGGGTTGGGTTATGCACCAAGTCTGGTGTAGAATGGGTAGCCTTCCTCCCTGGCGCTTGGTAGCCAAAGTCTTGGAGTTGTGTAGGGTCAGGCCTGGAAGTTCACATATTGGATCTGGCCTGGAGCCAGATTCAGTGCAGGACATGGTGGCATGAGGAAAGAACGTTCTCCAGCCAGAGTAGAAATAAACTGGGGAGACTGAGGTAAGGTCAGTTTGTAATCTTTGTGAAAGTAACGGGGGGGTTTCACATTGATGGGGAAAGCAGGACTCTGCATTCCAGCACATTTTTTGTCCCTTGCTGGTTGAGTTACCTTGGGCAAAGCACTTTCATCTGAGCAGTATACCTCTTCATCTATAAAATGGGACTATAATCGTGGCTTATAGGTTTCAGTTAGGTGAGGAAATACCTGAAAAAATGTCTGACCAAAGTCAGTAATGTACATTGTCAGCTCAAGTCAAGGCTATGTTCTTTAGGCACTTTGAAGACGTTGGCATAAAACTAATGCTGAAGCAGAAGCGAGTACTTGAAATCTGATCCAGCAATGGAACTGTGTAGGATGAGTAATGACCCCCAAAATATCCATGCCTTAGTTCCTAGAGCCTGTGAATGTCAGATTCTGTGACAAAAGGGCCTTTGCATATGTGATTAAGGATCTTGAGATAGTGGAAATATCCTGGTTATTCAGGTGATCCTAAAGGCAATCAAAAGTTTCCTTACAAGAGGGTGGGGGAGGGAGATGTGGTTACCAATGAGGAGAGAGCATTACAATGACCAAAGCAGATATTGGAGTCATGTGGCCACAAGCCAAGGAATGTGGACAGCATTAGGAGCTGGAAGGGGTAAGAAACAGATTCTCCACTGGAGCCTCTAGAGGGAACCAGCCCAGCTGATACCTTTATTTTAGCGCTTTAAGACTCAGTTCAGAATTCTGAGTTTCCTAAGTATCATAATAAGTTTGTATTGTTTTAAGTTGCTAAGTTTGTGATGATCTGTTACAGTGGCAACAAGGAACTAACACAAAAGCCCTAGTTCTCATTTGGATGGACACCTCTCAAGACAGCTTGGTTTCTGACAGTCAACTTTGTGTCTTAGCTTTGTTCTCACTGGAGCTATATCTGATTGTTAATGTACTTTTCTACTTAAGAGATGGAGGTACATGATGGGACTGCTTTGCCACGTAAGCTGAAAAGATGCAGACAAGTGTAGACCATTGTGCTCAGTGGAGCCTCAGAAATAAACAGGCTGGCAAATACATGGGAAAACATCCCTTGGACTTGCACATTGGTAAAAGGTGGTGCCCTAGCAACATTTGAGTTCTTGCTATTAAAGTGACTTTGTGATATCCCCTTGCTGATGTGTCCTAAGGAATTTGTATTATATATTCTTACAGATCCTTAAATTAATGGTCTGAAGTCTTGGGGTTTTTTGTTGGTTTTTTATTTTTGTTGTTGTTGTTGCTTTTTACGCCCTGAGGTCTATGTTTATAGATAAGCTGCTTTTAGTCCAATGTTTAGGTTTGCATAAGCTAAAGGCCACTAGTTTGATTGTACATTCACGTTGTTTCACTACAGCAGTGAGAATGGCAAGCACATGGAGAACCCCAGAGACTTTGGCAAATGATGAAAGCCTCTGTGGCCATGTGGATACCTGAAGTTACCACACTCAGAGATGTGACAATCCACCAGCTTGACTCTTTGACCTCCTTTCTCTTCCTTTCCTTCTATCCCTCAACTTCTGGCCATCTGCCTCCTACCCTTTGTCGTTTTCATTAGCACCTTCACTGGAGGAAGCATTGCAGAGAGAAAGGGGAAAATGTAAGTCCTACAAATCAATTTTCCTATTTTTCAGCAGCTATCACACTTGATTTATGGGAGATGAAGGTGAAAATTACTGGCAGAGTAGAGTTTGGAATAGCTGCAGAGTTTACTTGTCCAGTGAAAACGGTTTTCATTGAGAACTGAGGATCAGAATCTTGTTCAGTTGCAATTGGTGTTTTTATTCTATCGGCAGAGAATATAGGGCCTTTTCGGCCTTTTCTGTAAATGAAGACAAGCAAAAAGGGAGTGGAGGGAGAAAAAACATTTCTGACTGCTCTGAATTATTTCTCTTGGTCCCTTTCATGGAAGTGATAGCAGACACTTTCAGTTTATTTTGGAGTAATTCCCCACCATTTGCTTGGCTTATGGTCCATCACATGTTAATCTCTGGTTCTTTGAGTTATTTTTCACTGAAGAATATGACTGTTCTCTTCACAGTGGCTTGAGGTCAGCTCTACATTCTGTCCCTGATACTTAATTTTAGTTGTAGAAAACTGCCAGTGGGACAACTAGATATCTGCATAAGCATCTGAAGGGATTTAAGCAATTTTACAAAGACTTATTTCTGGAAGACAAAGTAAGAACTAATGAGTAGAAATTACAGGCATAGGATTTGGGCCTGATGCGAAGAGTAATCTTGTAATGTCTAGGGCAGTGTGGCAATGCAACCAGACGAATAATATTGAAGGTATCAAAGCAAGGGTTGGGTGGCCATTTGCTAAGAATGCTGTAGAGGGGATTAATGAGCATAGTAAGGATGGAACCAGAAGAAAATTTGTATCTTCTAATTGGGAGATTCTATTAACCTAAATTAAAGACAATTTGCCTATCACTGCATTTTATTTTTCTCAAATAACCCTGCTTTCATAGGTTCATATTCAACTTAAGCTGTTCTACCAAACTGTCATACCCTCCCTTATCTGCCCATCTGTTCAAAGCATTTCCATTTTTTGAGGATCAGTTAAAACTTCACTTTTTCAGTCTTTTCTTCAATCAGTGATCTTTCTTTTCCCTGATTATTGTAATATTCACTGAGTGCTTCTCTTGAGCACTTAATTACACACCAATACTTGTATTGTTATCTACATGTGCGTATCTTGTCTCCTCCACAAAATTGACATCTGCAAGACATGAACATTACAGAGCTGAATAAATAATAGTTTTTTTTTAATAATTAAAGTTAATTTCCGTTATATTGGATAGCAATGAATAACTTGAGCTTTTTGGTGAAGTTTCTCCTTTGTCATTGCTGAGACTTCTAAAATATACCATCATATTAATTACAAACAATCTTCATAGGGTAGTTGTTTCCTTTACAAAATTTATTATGTGGATACTTTCTAGAGCCAGGTTTTAGAAATGATGAAATGAAATTTCTTTAGCATCATAAGCCCTGAGTATCTCTGTTCGTGATCTTTTGTAAATGTCAGTGCATGGCAAAATAAAATAATGACACAAGCAGCTTCATAAAAGATAGCATATGAAAGTGCAGAGCTACAAAAGTTTAAAAGTCACACTAAAGGAATGAATTTCATAAAACTTTAATAAGAGAAAACTATTATTTGACTACAAAATACTTCAGTTGTATCAGTTACAAAAACTGAAAAAAGTTCACCTTTTCCCATAAAGTTATTTTAACTGTTCACCTTTCTAAGACTGGTTTTTGTATCTAATTAATTGAAGACCAATTGTGGGTACTGTTCAAGAAGGTATAGGTAGGAAAAATACAGTAATTCACAGGACAGTTGTAAGGATTACTAAAATCCTTGACCCCAAAATTGCGTTGTGAATTATAAAAAGCCATCACGAATTCTTTTAACAAACACACGTGAAACAACTTGTTATGTACCAAGAGTTAATCTTCCTTTCCTTCATTTACATTATTATTTTTTTAAATGACAATACCTGCCTCGCTCAGTGTCCTCTGTGAAATGAAAGAAAGTCATAGACTTGAAAGATGTGAACTTTTCCAGGCTGCTAGACCCTTTATGCCTGGAGCACAGTGTATTAGACCTAACTCAGAATTAATTACCCCTAAAAACATTGAGAGTGTCCTATACTTTCCTGGCCCTCCTCCCCAAGCAAGAGGCAGTGGAGCAGAGTAGGTGAATGAGTCCCTAGAACTTAGACCTCATGTCTAGGCTGGGTAGTAGTATTAATTTCGCTTTTATTATTTGTCTTCAAATTTATGTTTTTACATGTAGATTTCCCAATGAACACAGTTGTAAAGAATGATGTACAGTATAGGGAATAGAGTCAGTAATATTGTAATAACTTTGGTGACAGATGGTAACTAGATTTATTGTGGGGATCATTTTGTATTATATAAAAATGTCAAATCACTATGATGTATGCCTGAAGCTAATAAGATATTAAACGTCAATTATACTTTATTAAAAAAAAAAAAAAGAATGACAAGAACAGGAAATAGAGTGGGGATGAGAAGGTTAGAGCACATTCTTTCCACCATACCATGAAGCAGGGAAGGGGAGAATCCTACTCCAGTTTTCTAGACTGTGGAGGTACAGAGTGTTCCTCATTTTTGTGCAGCACCTTCTATTTCAAAATGCAAATTCTGTGTCTCCCATGAACTAAAATCTAGATAGGTTTTTCTCAGTCCAGTGTTTATCCACTTTACAATTAATGCCAAGACCTCCTAAATTCTATAACTTTCTTAAATTTCTTTCATGTAGTGTTAGGTGTTTTCATCTTTTTTTTTTTTCGGTATGTTAATATTTTAGTGAGAAGTTAAAATATGTTTTAGTAGAGACTATTGACTGGATACCATTTGTGATGTAATTTTTTTTGGGGGGGTTACATCCTTTTTCTTGTATACATGTCCTGAAAACGCTTTTTTTTTAAATTTTGTTTTGTGGTAAAAACATTTCAGATGAGCTATGCCTTCTTAACAAAATTTTTAGTGTGCAATATTGTTGACCATGGTACAGTGTTATACAGCAGATCTCTTATACTTGAAATTCTTGATACATTAGTTATATTAGTGCTTCTAATAAACTGACAAAGAAAAAGATAAGGTCTCTTCTAATCCTTGGGGTCTTAGGAAAGTTTCTTGACTAATCAGTAAGAGTAGAACATTGATTTAAATTCGAGAAGCATTTTTTTTAATCCAGTCTTACATGTTATTTACCCACTGAAGAAAGAAAACATGCAAACAGCTAATTATAATAAATGGATAATATTAAATAATTTTAATTGGGATATCAAAACAGTACAATAAGAAATGCCATGGAGTAGGAAACATTTGTGTTGGGTCTTCAGAGTAAATTTTAATATATAAGATGAAAACTGTTCTAGGCTGAGGAATGAACAAAAGCAAAGATATTGCATGAGGTAACAATTATATAATACATGTATTAGAGAATAACTTAAATATTTGTGTATAAGTCACATGGGGCACCTTTATTCAAAAAAACAAACAAAAAACCTCTAAAGTCCTTCTGACCTCAGAGCCTTTGCGCTTTCTGTGGCCTTTATCTGGAAAGCTTCTCAAATTTGACTAAACTTACGCTTCCTCAAAGGTTCTCAAAGTGACCTACCTTGACTATAATATTTAAATTTGCCTTTTCTGCCCTCCTTGCCCTCCATCATGTACACAATGCACATGTCGCAATGCAATATCTTATTACGTAGCAATCCTTAATGAGTAGCTTATACTGAAGTCTTTATGTGCAGATGTGAATTTTTACATGTAGGTATCTCGTCTGCACAAATAATGAAAATTATGAGAAATACAGTGTTCTTTATAGTTCCCTTTTTATGTTCTCCATTCACTGTTCTGTCTGCTTACGTTATATCAGGATTAATCAACTATTGGTTACAAGGTGTCTTCACTCACATTTTTTTGTAGGGAGGCAAAAGCCTATAATGCCAAAAATACTATTCAGCCTTCCACAATGACGTGGGCTCTGACAACCACCACATAGAACATACAAAGCAACTATTTGGGCCATTGTGAGGAGAGGTATTGCACAACCTTTCCTGCTTCTCTCCCCCACCTCTTTTTTTTTTTTTAGTGGATTTTATTTTTTAGAACAGTTACAGATTTACGGAAAAGTTACGCAGAAGGTAGAGAAACTTCCCATATATCCTGACTCTGCATTCTTCCTGGGCCTATACCTGCCCACAATTTCCTTTATTCATATCCTGAATTGGTGTTGTATTTGTTGCAATTAATGAACCAATGTTGACAAATTATTACTATATAAATTCTCTATTTTGTGTTAAGGATCACTATGCTCTATAGTTCTATGGGTTTTGACAAACGCATAGTGTCATGGATGGAATAGTTGCCCTAGCCTAAAATCCCTTTGCTCCCCTATTCATCCCTCCTGACCACTTTATTATTATTATTATTATTATTATTATTATTATTATTATTATCTCTATAGCTTTGCCTTTTCTGCCATGCTATATATTTGGGATCAGTTTGTAGCCTTTTCAGACAGACTGTTTTCACTTAGCACTCTACATTTAAGATTTCTTCATGTCTCTCTCTGGCTTGAGACATTTTTCTTGATGTCACATTCTGTGGGTGCACCTTGATTTGTTTATCCTTTCACCTGTTGAAGTACACCTTGTTTGCTTCCAATTTCGGGGCAATTAATCTATAAGCATTTACGTTCAGGTCTTTATGTGGACGTATGTTTTTTAACTGCCTAAATAACTGGAAGGCAAGAGCCTAAGGTAAGACTACGTTTACCTTTATTAGAAAGTGCCAGACTGTTGACCAAAGTGGTGGTACCATTTTGGATTCCCATGCAAAACTGAAAGTTCCCTTTGCTTCACATTCTCACCAGCACACGGTGCTATCAGTGTTTTTGGATTTTAGTAATTCTAATGGGTATGTAATGGCATCTCATTGTTTTAATTTTCAGTGCCATAATGACATATCAGTTTCTTTTCATGTACTTATTTCCCTTCTGTCTATATTCTTTGGCAAGGGATCTGTTACATATCTTGTTCATTTTTTATATACATAAATGTTGGTTTATTTTTGAGAAGGAGAGTGCACGTGAGCAGTGGAGGGGCAGATAGAGAGGGGGACAGAGGATCTGAAGTGGGCTCTGCACTGACAGCAGCAGAACAGTGAGCCCAACGTGGGGCTTAAATTGGATTGTTTTCATATTGCTGCATTTTAGGTGTTTGTATGTTTTTGGACTTGTAACAACTTTAGAATCAGTTTGTCAGTATCCACCAAATAACTTGCTTGGATTTTTATTGCAATTGCATTGACTTCAAGAATCAATTTGGGGGGCGCCTGGGTGGCTCGTCGGTTAAGTGTCCGACTTCGGCTCAGGTCATGATCTCACGGTCCGTGAGTTCGAGCCCCGCATCAGGCTCTGTGCTGACAGCTCAGAGCCTGGAGCCTGTTTCAGATTCTGTGTCTCCCTCTCTCTCTGCTCCTCTCCTGTTCATGCTCTGTCTCTCTCTGTCTCAAAAATAAATAAACGTTAAAAAAACATTTTTTTTTAAAAAATAAAAAAAAAAAAAGAATCAATTTGGGAAGAATTGACATCTTAAAAAATAATGCATCTTCGTATCCCATGGACATCGAACATCTCTCCATTAATTTAGATCTTGGATTTTTTTCATCAGTGTTTGTAGTTTTCCCATATATATATATTTTATTTATTATATATATTATATATTTTATACATATTATATATGTTATATATTTTATATATTTATATGTTATATTGGATTTATTATATATATACTTATATATAAAATAATCATATATTATATATCATATATATTATACAAAATTATCGGATATATTATATATTATATATATTCTATACTCTATTCTATATATAAATTATATGTATTATGTATATAAATTATAATATATATGATATATTAACTATATATTATATATACATTGTATATATTATATTTAAATATATAATATATTTATATAATATATAATTATAATATATATATTTTATATGTAAAATATATATATTATAAATATATTCTAAAATATATACAAAAATATATTATAAAAATATACAATAATTATATAATACATATAATAACATGTACATATATACATACATATATGTAATGTATACATACATAATACATATATAGGTAAATACATATTTGTTATAGTAATTATTAATGTATATATAAATACATATATATTTTTTGTTAGGTTTACACCAAAGGGTTTTTGTGGTTTTTTTTTGGTGTTAATGGTGTAAATGGTGGTACTTTTAATTCCAAATTCCATTCTTCATTGCTGGTTTGTAGAACAGAAATTGCGTTTTGTGTATAAACTTTGTGTTCAGCAAACCTACTATAATTATTAATTCTAGGATATGTTGATTCATTTAGATATTCTACATAGGTAACTATTTCATCTGCAAACAAAGGCAATTTGATTTCTTGATTTCCAACTTGTTTATCTTTCATTTTTTGGTCTCATTTGACTGCATTAATTAGGACTTTGAGTATAATGTTAAATAGTGTGGTGAGAAGGGCCATTCTTACCTTGTTCCACATATTAAGATCTAATTTCTTACTCTCAAGAATGATGTCAGCTATGGCTTTTTTTGTAGATATTCTTTACCAAATTGTAAAAGTTCTCTCTTCTAGTTTGCTAAGTTTTACCTTGAATGAATGGGTGTTGAGTTTTCTCAAATGCTTTTTCTTCATTATTGATAACACTATATGATTGTTTTTCTTTTTTTTAATATAAAATTTATTGTCAAATTGGTTTCCATACAACACCCAGTGTTCATCCCAACAGGTGCCCTCCTCAATACCCATCACCCACTCTCCCCTCCCTCCCACCCCCCATCAACCCTCATGTTGTTCTCAGTTTTTAAGAGTCTGTTATAGTTTGGCTCCCTCCCTGATTTTTTTCTTAGCCTAATGATGTGATGGTTTGACTTTTAGTTGTTGAACAAGTCTTGCATACCTGAAATGAATCCTCCCTGGTCATGATGATGTATGGTTTTTTTATTAAGGCATACTTGACATGTAATAAATAATTCTTTTAATATATTGTTGAATTCAAATTGCTAATACTTGGTAGTTTTTTACATCTACCTGAAAGGTCCCGGTCTGTATCTTTTCCTCCCCCCGCAACCTTTTTTTGTAATGTCTTTGTGGTTTAGGTGTTTAGGTCATGCTGGCCTCATAGAATGAATTAGGAAGCGTTCTCTCTACTTCAATTTTCTGAAAAACAATGTAGAAAATTGGTATCATTTCTTATTTAAATGCTACGGTTCACAGTTAAAGTGTCTCTCCCTGGTGCTTTCTGGTTTGGGCAGATTGTTAATCATTGATTAAGTATCTTTAATAGCTATAGGCTTGTATGGATTATTTATTCCTCCTGGTGTCAGTAATGTTACATTATGTCTTTTAGGGAATAGGTCTACTTCACCTAAATTCTCTAATTTGGGGGCATAAAATTATTTATAATACTCCTTTTAATGTCCATTGGATCAGTAATGATGGCCACTCTTTCATTTTCTGATGTAATTTCTGTCTTCTCTCTTGTTTTTCTTGGTTAGCCTGGCTATAGGTTATCAATTATATCGATCTCTTCAAAGAACCAATTTTTGTTCTCATTAATTTTATGTATGATTTTCATGTTTTCTTTTTTTTAATGTATGAAAAGTTTTTTTTTCAATATATGAAGTTTATTGTCAAATTGGTTTCCATACAACACCCAGTGCTCATCCCAAAAGGTGCCCTCCTCTCCCTTCCACCCCCCATCAACCCTCAGTTTGTTCTCAGTTTTTAAGAGTCTCTTATGCTTTGGCTCTCTTCCACTCTAAACCTCTTTTTTTTTTTCCTTCCCCTCCCCCATGGGTTTCTGTTACGTTTCTCAGGATCCACATAAGAGTGAAAACATATGGTATCTGTCTTTCTCTGTATGGCTTATTTCACTTAGCATCACACTCTCCAGTTCCATCCACGTTGCTACAAAGGGCCATATTTCATTCTTTCTCATTGCCATGTAGTACTCCATTGCGTATATAAACCACAATTTCTTTATCCATTCATCAGTTGATGGACATTGAGGCTCTTTCCATAATTTGGCTATCGTTGAGAGTGCTGCTATAAACATTGGGGTACAAGTGCCCCTATGCATCAGTACTCCTGTATCCCTTGGGTAAATTCCTAGCAGTGCTATTGCTGGGTCATAGGGTAGGTCTATTTTTAATTTTCTGAGGAACCTCCACACTGTTTTCCAGAGTGGCTGCACCAATTTGCATTCCCACCAACAGTGCAAGAGGGTTCCCATTTCTCCACATCCTCTCCAGCATCTATAGTCTCCTGATTTGTTCATTTTGGCCACTCTGACTGGCGTGAGGTGATATCTGAGTGTGGTTTTGATTTGTATTTCCCTGATGAGGAGCGACGTTGAGCATCTTTTCATGTGCCTGTTGGCCATCCGGATGTCTTCTTTAGAGAAGTGTCTATTCATGTTTTCTGCCCATTTCTTCACTGGGTTATTTGTTTTTCAGGTGTGGAGTTTGGTGAGCTCTTTATAGATTTTGGATACTAGCCCTTTGTCCGATATGTCATTTGCAAATATCTTTTCCCATTCCGTTGGTTGCCTTTTAGTTTTGTTGGTTGTTTGCTGTGCAGAAGCTTTTTATCTTCATAAGGTCCCAGAAGTTCATTTTTGCTTTTAATTCCCTTGCCTTTGGGGATGTGTCAAGTAAGAAATTGCTATGGCTGAGGTCAGAGAGGTCTTTTCCTGCTTTCTCCTCTAAGGTTTTGATGGTTTCCTGTCTCACATTCAGGTCCTTTATCCATTTTGGGTTTATTTTTGTGAATGGTGTGAGAAAGTGGTCTAGTTTCAATCTTCTGCATTTGCTGTCCAGTTCTCCCAGCACCATTTGTTAAAGAGACTGTCTTTTTTCCATTGGATGTTCTTTCCTGCTCTGTCAAAGATTAGCTGGCCATACGTTTGTGGGTCCAATTCTGGAGTCTCTATTCTATTCCATTGGTCTATGTGTCTGTTTTTGTGCCAATACCATGCTGTCTTGATGATGACAGCTTTGTAGTAGAGGCTAAAGTCTGGGATTGTGATGCCTCCTGCTTTGGTCTTCTTCTTCAAAATTACTTTGGCTATTCGGGGCCTTTTGTGGTTCCATATGAATTTTAGGATTGCTTGTTCTAGTTCCGAGAAGAATGCTGGTGCAATTTTGATTGGGATTGCATTGAATGTGTAGATAGCTTTGGGTAGTGTTGACATTTTGACAATATTTATTCTTCCAATCCATAAGCACGGAATGTTTTCCATTTCTTTATATCTTCTTCAATTTCCTTCATAAGCTTTCTATACTTTTCAGCATATAGATCTTGTACATCTTTGGTTAGATTTATTCCTAGGTATTTTATGCTTCTTGGTGCAATTGTGAATGGGATCAGGTTCTTTATTTGTCTTTCTGTTGCTTCATTATTAGTGTATAAGAATGCAACTGATTTCTGTACATTGATTTTGTATCCTGAAACTTTGCTAAATTCATGTATCAGTTCTAGCAGACTTCTGGTGGAGTCTATCGGATTTTCCATGTATAATATCATGTCATCTGCAAAAAGCGAAAGCTTGACTTCATCTTTGCCAATTTTGATGCCTTTGATTTCCTTTTGTTGTCTGATTGCTGATGCTAGAACTTCTAACACTATGATTTTCATGTTTTCAAATAAGATTTTGTTCTCATTTTAATGTTGGTTTTCTTTTGCTTACTTTGCATTCATATTTCACTTATTTTTTTAGTTTCTTAAGGTGACAGATTATTGACTTTTGATCTTTCTTCATTTCTAACAAATGCATCCAGTGCTATAGATTTCCCTTTAAGCATGGTTTTTGCTACGTACCACAACTTTCGATAAGTTGCATTCTTAATTTAGTTATTTTTATATTTATTTTGGCATCTTTGATTCATGTGTTATTTAGAAATTGTTGTTTAATCTCCAAATAGCTTGTTATTTTCCATCTTTTTTTCCTGTTACTGATTTCTAGTTTAGTTACACTGTGATCTGAGAATATGCATTATGTGATTTCTTTCAAATTTGTTAAAAAAATATGTTTTGTGGCCCAGAATATCCTCTATCTTGGTGAATGTCACATGAGTTTGAGAGGAATGTGTGTTTTGTTATTTCATGAAGGATTCTGTAAATGCCAATAAAATCTAGTTGGTTGATGGCGTTATTCAGCTCAGCCTTGTTCTTATGTTGTGCCTGCTAGATATGTCAATTACTGATGACGAGCTGTCAAAATCTTCATCTATAACAGTGTATTTGTCTATTTCTCCTTGTAGTTTTATAAGTTTTGCCCCATGTAATTTGACACTCTGTTGTTAGGCACATTCACATCTAACCTTGTTGTCTTCTTGGAGATTTGATGCCTTTATCATTATGAAATGCCCCTTTTTATCTCTGATAATTTTCCTTATTTTGGACTCGGCTTTGTCTGAAATTCATATACCTACTCCAGGTTTCTTTTGATTAGGGTTAGCATGGTATAGCTTTTTCTATTTCTTTACTTTTCACTTATCTATGTCTTTATTTTTAGAGTGAATTTCTTGAAGATAAAATGTAAGTTTTTTAAATCCACTCAATCTATTAATTGGTATACTTTGTACATATCAAGTGATTATCAACATAGTTGGTTCAATAGATAGCATATTTATAACTATTTTCTGTTGATTGCCCTTGTTCTTTGTTTTTGGTTCTTTGTTTTCCTTGTTTTCCTGCCTTCTCTGATTCTGATTCAACATTTTATGATTCACTTGTCCCTCCTCACTTCACATATTAATTATACTTCTTTTAACACTTTTACTATTTTAGTGCTTGACCTAAAATTCACTCCATTATGTTCTTGTTTCATTGGTTTCTGAAGAAATCATCAATATAATTCTTACACTTGCTTCTTTCTGGGTAAGATGTTTGTTTTCCCTCTGAGTTCTTTCAAGATTTTATCTTTGTTTTTGATTTTCTGCAGTTTGACTATGATACTCTCAGGTGTTTAACTAATTTACTTTCCCTTCCTTCTTTCCTTCCTTCCTTCCTTCCTTTCATTAATTCTGGGAAATTATCAGACACCATTATTTCAAATATATATATCTGGGAAATTATCAGACACCATTATTTCAAATATATATATATATATATGTGTATATATATATTTTTTTCCTTTTCTCTTTCTGCATTTGTTCCTTTTCTCATTTTGCATTTGTTCCATCTTTTATAATTGTCCCACAGGGAATTTTCTTTGTTTTTAAATTTTTTCTTCTATTTCCTTTGAATTTGGCAAGTTTCTGTCGATGCATACACAAGCTTACTGATTATTTCCTTACCTGTGTTCCATTTATTGATGAGTCATTGAAGGTATTTTTATTTTGTTAGTAACAAAAAAAAATAACAGTTCCTTTTGATTCTTAGAGTTTCCATCTATATGTTCACTGATGCAACTTTTTCCATTAGATCCCTTAGCATATTAACCATAATTATATAAAATCCTGACTTCGATAATTCCAATGCTTGTCCCATGTTTGCGTCTTGTTATGATGTTTCCTTTGCCTCTTCATACATAGCTTGTAGCATTATCATGCCCTGTAATTTTTTTATGACATCCCAGCCCTGACGTATCTAGTAAAAAGAACTGAAGTAAACATGCATACAGTGTGAGGTTTTATGTTTATCTGGCTAGGATTTGGACCCTGTTGACTGATCTAGCTATGATCTGAGAGAATACAGAGTAAGGTTTTTTTTCTAATATTCTTGTGTTTTCTTCCTTTTTATCTTTGTTTTCACCAGATATTTCTTCATTTATATTTTTGAGGCTTGAAGATCTTTTAGCTGTACTCTGTTATTATACAGGAGCCCTATTACTGTGGTGATAAAGGGTGGAGGTAGGGGAAGCATTCTATAATTTCATGATTAGATCTCAGTCTCTTTGTGAGCTCCTGTCTTTGGCCTTTGATCTTCACAAGTGCTTCTCCTCTCCACTGCTCTTAGGGGAGAGAAGTAAGCTAGATGGGCTGAATTTGGGTATTACCCTTATGGAACATTGAAGATAGTGGGCCATGGAGATGAGGATTTCCCCTAAGTCAATTAACTTTTAGAAAATACTTTCCTTTGAGGGTAAGACTGTTAAGGAGAATAGCATGCTCTAGGTGTATTGTTTTAAAGGGTTACTTTCCCCTTCCCCCTGCCAGAAGCAAGAGGTAATTTTTCTTTGATCTTCATAATGCAAACCCGCTGGAAGTCTAAAACTCATGAAACTTGGGAACCCCTCTAGCGTATTTAACTCTCAAATTAGTCTACAGTGAGCCTCCATAACTTATTTTCCTACAATACCAGATCCACGTGGGGGTTTCTGCTCCCAGTAATGATTTTCTCCACCTCTCTCTGTCATTTCCTGCAGAGTAGTTTGCCCTATGACATCAGTTCTCTAAGAAGAATTACTTGATTTTCAGTTTGTTTAGTTTTTGTTGTCACTGTTGTGAGGATGGTATAGGACTTCCAAGCTCTTGAGATGTCAGGCCAAAAACCAGAAATCTATCTCTACCCTTACCATGTATAAGCGTGTTCCTAATATTTTATCTGTTGCAAAAGGCCAAGCATATAGCATTTATGCTTAGGCAAGGTGGGTCTGATGCATCATAGCACAACATGACATATTAATATTGCAGCTTATTCAAAACACCGTATGGCCCTGGAAAACCTATAGATAATATTGGAAACATTTGTAATTTGTGGAATTCAGAGTGGCATATCAAGATTCTGTTTGTGTAAACTCTTTGAGAACCTCCAGAGGCAGATGTCTCTATCCTAATCTTCATATTCATGTTCCATCTCCAGTGTAGCTCTATAGCTCCTTCTTCTGGGTATTCTTTTGGAGATAAATCTCCCTGAGAGACGAAATTCCCAAAGCTCCTCAGAGCTAATTTTTGTACCTGCTAGCATTTTGACTTCTCAGAAACCCTCTCCAGAAATTAAGTCAATGGGGAAAGGAAACGAATAGTATTTGGAGGAAAAAAAATATGTTAGGATAGGAAGTAAAGTAGGTCACTGTTATAACAGATGATTAGGACCTCTTCTTGGTCTCCTGGATTATTTGAAGATTGCATTTTGGTGATTTAGCTTTCTAGATCATCTCATTTTGCTACTGGTCAAGGATATTTCTTGATTTCCGTATTTACAGAGTAAACACCCGGACACTTGAATTATCTTGTATGCCCATAAAGCATAAGACAATCTTCCTCCTTCAGATTCTCATATCCACAAGTGCCCACCTCCTATCTTGAACTGCTGCTAAAGTGTGGGTATTGCATTCATTGATGTTACTGCCTATTTAGTATCCAATGTCGCATTGGTTTGGGGATGACCTAGCAAAACATATCCTTCTCAGCCTAGAAATATTCTGACTAGGCAGAGAAATCACAGCAACTGTAAGCACTTCAGAAATTACTTCAAATCTACTTAATGATTTAAAGATCTACAGAAATCAGAATTTTTCCAGTCGGTTTTTGTTTCTTGATGTCCTGAGTATTTATAATGTTTTACAAGAACTGCGATTCCATTAAACATGAGTGAAAGAATGTCAACCGACTACCCAGTAACTCAGGGAAAAACTATGACTAAGTGATTCAGAAGGGCTGGATAGTGGCGTATGGAATTGTAAAATTAAATCACCTTAGTGTGTACCTAGGTTTCCTTTTGTTTCCACAAGCCTCTTATGTGAAGTAATGGACATGAGATGAAAAGCCTTACTCAGTTCAATTAGTTTAAAACAAAGTAGGATGAATGATAATTAATTTTTTGAATGCATCCTACATGCCAGACACTGTGCTAAACATTTCATTTAAATCATTTAATTTCATTCTCCTGACAGTGTTAGGAGGGAAGTGATACTATGTCCTAGTTTGGCAGAAGAAGAAGTTGAGGCTCAGAGAGATTATGTCCAAGTCTTCACAGCCATAAAGAGACAGGACTCAGCTTTAAACCCAAGCAGCCTAGCCATAAGGGTTTTAGTATTTACCACTATACTATATCAAGAGGTAGAGCCAATTATATATCCTTTGTCACCTATATCACATAATCTGAGAAATAGAAGAATTCTACCTGTCTACATAGATCTTTTCAACCACTACCTAGTCAAGTCTTATGTGTTATGTTTTGCTTGATACTTGCCTTCCTATTTGTAAAAGCAAACTCCCCTAGGGGCTGGGGTTGGAGGTGGGAGTAAGTTACTAAACACCTTTGTTCTGAACACCTTAGTATTTTTTATAGAGATGTCAACCTCTCATGATTGCTGTCATTAGTGAGGAAGTGATACATTGAAAGTAAAAAGGAAATAATATATGAAAGGTATTTACTCATTTGCCTAATATATAGTAATCACTTAGTCTATGCTCTTGATTATTATTACTTGTACATTAGTGAGATTAAGAGAGAAGGTCAAGTTTCCTTCCTATGTGACACATTCTTGTTCAGTTTACTTATGGAATGTGAACCACAAGTCCACTAAATCTTCCTTCCATGGGGTCTTATCAAATATCTAATAATCCTTCTCAACTAAAAGTTGACTGTGTCTTGATTCGTTGGTACATGGCACTAAGCCAATGGTTTTACTTTCTCCATAATGTGAATTTAGTAAAAGGTGAGGGTTATTATTGGTATTCTCAATAGCCAGAAAGACAAAGAAATCTCCAAAGCTAAGAAGTTCACCAGCTGGCAACATTAAGTTTCTCACAGCTTTCCAAGCACACAGATGATTTCTTTGCCATTTTCATGCCTCTAGGTTTGCAAAGGCCATTTCCTCTGCTTCAAAGTCTGTTGTCCCTGGGCTGTTCTACCCCAGCCTCTGCTTGTTTATCTGTTAAATTGCTAGTCATTTATAGTAGACACTTCCTTTCTTATTTATGTGATCCAGCAGCTGATCCAGTAGCTCTTTCTATGTTCAGAAATAGGCTTTTGTGTGATTTGTGGTGGGTACAAGGACCTCTCTTTCTAGACAGGCGAAACTCTGGCAGAATGAGTCCTGGCATGTTACCTAAGATACTCCTCATGAAATTTTGAACCTGGAAAAAAAGTGATGGAGTACATTAGAGGACGTTTAGAACACATTCTGCTGGCAGCTGTGTAGTATCCAGGGTCGCATGGTGGGTGTATGGTGATAACATCCGTGGTGTGCTGGAGCCAGATGGTACTGGCTTCTGATGGCCAGATATTGTATCTGTTGTTTAACAGTTATTATTAAGTATCAAATTATTTCAAGTTCTAATTGAAATTTTTTTTCAAGTTTATTTATTTATTTTCAGAGAAAGAGACAATCCCAAGCAGGCTCCATACTGTCAGAGCAGAGCCCAACACACAAGGCCTGATGCCACCAACCATGAGATCATGACCTGTGCTGAAATTAAGAGCCAGATGCTTACCTGACCTAGCCAGCCAGGCACCCCTAATTAAATAACTTATAAACAAAGCTAATAAACATTCAAAACTCATAAGTCTCTAATTATTTCATTTTATTTTCTAATAGATAGTGTGTATGTGTGTGTGATAAAATGTTTTTTATTGGATGGCCAGTTTTTAAATATTTATCAGCACAATAATGATGACCAACCACCGCTTCATGGTGTTTATGCCAGGCTCAGCATCAAGAGTCAGGATTCGTGGCAGTGGTGTCCTGACCAGGCTATACATACATAGAGGAGTGTCAGGGTTAGCTCTCTATAACAGAGTTTGAAAAAATGATATACCTGTTGGGGTTCTTATTTTTCAAGATAGCGTTGTCTATTTGGTGTCTTTTGTGATGTCACACAAATTTTACTATTATTTGTTCTAGTTCTGTGAAAAATACTTTTGGAATTTCGATAGGGATTGCATTAAATTGGTAGATTGCTTTGCGTATTATTGACATTTTAAATACTTGTTTTCCCACTCCATGATCATGCAATATGTTTTCATTTGTGTCATCCTCAGTTTTTTATCATTGTTAACTAGTTTTCAGAATACAGGTCTTTCACCTCTTCAGTAAAGTTTATTCCTAGGTATCTTATTTTTGGTGCAATTGCAAATGGAACTGTTTCATTAATTTCTCTTCCTGCTACTTCATTATTGTATAGAAATGCAGTGGGTGTCTTTGCATTGATTTTGTATCCTTCAGCCTTTCTGAATTCATGTATTAGTTCTAGTAGTTTTTGGTGGAATATTTCACATTTTCTATATATAGTATCATGTCTTCTGTGAATACTGACAGTTTTACTTCTTCCTTACCAATTTGGATGTCTTTTATTTCTTTTTGCTATCTGATTGCTGTGGCTAGGACTTCCAGTACTATGTTAAATAAAAGTGGTGAGAGTGGATCTTAGGAGGAAACTGTCAGATTTTCACAATTAAGTATGATGGTAGCCATGGGTTTTTCACGTATGGCCTTTTTTGTGTTGGCGTATGTTCCCTCTAAACCTATCTTGTTGAGGGTTTTTGCCATGAATGGATGTTGTATTTAGTCATACACTTTTTCTGTGTCTATCGAAACAATTATACAGTTTTTATCCTTTCTTTTACTGATGTGATGTGTATTATTGACTGATTTATGAATATTAACCACCCTTGCATTCCAGGAATAATTCACACTTGATTTTGATGAGTGATTTTTTAAATGTATTGTTGGATTTGGTTTGCTGTTATTTCGTTGAGGCTTTTTGTATCTGTGTTTGTCAGGGATATTGACTTGTAGTTGTTTTTTTTTTTTTTTTTTTTTTTGGTGACATCTTTGTCTCATTTTGGTATCAGGGTCATGATGTCCTCATAGAATGAATTTGGAAGCACTCCTTCCTCTTAGATTTTTTTGGAATATTTCGAGAATAGATTAATACCTTTTTAAATGCTTTGTAGAATTTACCTGTGAAAATGAAGATGTCTAGTTCTGGACTTTTGTTTGTTGTAAGTTTTTTGATTCCTGGTTCAATTCATTGCTGGTAATCGGTATGTTCAAATACTCTGTTTTTTCCTGATTCAATTTTGGGAGGTTATATGTTTCTAGCAATGTATTTATATGTGTCCAGTTTGTTGGCATATAATTTTTCATAATCTTTTATGATCATTTGTTTTTCTATGCTATCAATGTTCTTCTATTTCTGACTTTGAAATAGAAGTCTTTCTTCCCCCTCTCCCTCTTTCTCTCTCTCATTAATCTCGCTAAATGTTTATCAGTTTTGTTGATCATTCCAAAGAATCAATTCCTAGTTTGATTAATCTGTTCTATTGTATTTTTTTCTATTTCATTTATTCTGTTCTAATCTTTTATTTCCCTCCTCCTGGTTTTTGGTTTTGTTTGATATTTTTATATATCCTTTAGGTGTGAGGTTAGGTTGTTTGAGACTTTTCTTGCATCTTGATGTAGGCCTGTATTGCTATAAACTTCCCTCTTAGAATTGGTTTTGCTGCATCTCAAAGATTTGGAACCATTGTGTTTTCATTACCATCTGTCTCCATGTATTTTTTTTTCTGTTTGATTTCTTGGTTGACCCATTTATTGTTTAGTAGTGTGTTATTTAACCACTATGCATTTGTGTCTTCCCAGATTTTTTCATATCGTTGATAACTAGTTTCATAACATTGTGGTCAGAAAAGATGCATGGTATGATTGATTTTTTTGAGTTTGTTAAGACATGTTGTATACTCTATTATGTGATCTATTCTGGAAAATGTTCCATGTCCCCTTGAGAACAATGTGTATTCTGTTGTTTTAAGATGGAATGTTCTAGAATATATTTGTTAAGTCAATATGGTACAATGTGTCACTCAAAGCCATTGTTCCCTTGTTAATGTTCTTTTTGGATGATCTATCTATTGATGTAAGTGGGGTGTTTAAGTGCCTTCCTATTATTGTATTACTACTTCCTTCATGTTTGTTATTAACTGCTTTGTGTATTTGGGTGCATAAATATTTATAATTGTTATAATCCTTGTTGGATTGTTCCTTTATGATTATATAGCATCCTTCTTTGTCTTGTTACAGTCTTTGTCTTAGTCTGTTTGGTCTAATAGAAGTATTGCTACCTCTGCTTTCTTGATTTGCATGATAAATACTTTTCCATTCCTTCACTTTCAGTTTGCTATGTCTTTGGGTCTGAAATGAATTTCTTATAGGCAATGTATAAACAGGTTTTAGGGGTTTTTTTTTAATTTATTTTATTTATTTTGAGACAGAGGCAGTGCCATTGGATGGAGGGCAGAGGGGCAGGGGGAAGAAAGGGAGAGAGAGAGAAAGAGACAGATAGACAGACAGACACGGAGATCCCAAGCAGGCTCCACACCATCATCTTAGAGCCCAACACTGAGCTTAAACTCAAGAACCATACAATCATGAGCCGAGCTGAAATCAAGAGTTGGATGCTTAACTGACTGAGCCACCTGGGTACTCCCAACAGATCTTAGTTTTTAATCTATTCCTCACCCTTTGTCTTTTTACTGGAGTATATATTCCATTTTCATTCAAAGTAATTATTGATAGGATTTGCTTATTGCCATTCTATTACTTATTTCATGGTTGTGTTTGTAGTTCTTGTCAATTCCTTCTCCTCTTTTCTCTCATTAGCTTTTCGTTAGCTTAATTAGTGATATATTTGGATTCCTTGCTCTTTATTTTTTACCTATTCCTGGGTTTTGACTTGTTACATTTAGGTTTGTATATAACATCTGCATATAGCAGTCTATATGAAGTTGGTGGTTTCTTAAATTTGAACCCATACTTTTTTCTTTTTCCTCCCACATTTTAGGCATATGGTGTCATATTTTACATCCTTTTATTTTGTGAATCCTTTGACTGGTTTTTTTATAGATCTTCTTTTTACTGCTTTTGTGTTTCCTACTTATTTCTGTATACAGTCTTTCTAGTCCCTTTAAAAGTTCTTGTAGGGCTAGATTAGTCACCATGAATTCCTTTAACTTTTGGTTGGCTAGGAAGCTCTTTGTCTCTCCTTCTATTCTGAATGTGATAGCCTTGCTGGATAGAGCATTCTTAGCTACAGATGTTTTTCTTTCAGCACTTTGAATATATCGTGCCACTCCTTTCTGGCCTACAAAGTTTGTGCTGGAAATCTAGCTGATCAGCCTATGGGGTTTCCCTATATGTAACTCTTTTCTCTTGCTGCTTTTAAAATTCTCTCTTTATGACTACTTTTTGCCATTTTAATTACTATGTGTCTTCATGTAGACCTCTTCAGGTTGATTTTATTGGGGGCTCTCTGTGCATCATCTCTGTGATCTGGATATCTGTTTGCTTTCCCAGATTAGGGAAGTTTTCAACTATTATTTAAATAAGTTTTCTGCCTCTTTTTCTCTCTCTTTTTCTGAGATCCCTATAATGTTAATGGTGTTAGGCTTGATGGTGTTTCTGAGTTTCCTTAATGTATTCTCATTTTTTATTAACCCTTTTTCTTTCTCTTTTCAGATTAATTGGTTTCCATTACTCTGTCCTCCAGGTCTCTTATCCTTTCTGTTTCCTCTAGTCTATTTATTCCACCCCATATGTTTTTAATTTCAGTTATTGACTTCTTTGTGTCTACGACTGGTTCTTGTTTATGTTTTCTGTCTCTTTGTAAAGGATCTCACTGAGGTCCTCCACTTATTTCTCCAGTCCCTTGAGTGACTGTATGACCATTTAAATTCTCTATCAAGCGTATTACTTATCTATTTCATTTAGCACTCTTGCTGTGATTTTTTTCCTCTTGTGTCATTTGGAACATATTCTGTCTTCTCATTTTGTGTGACTCTCTTTGTTTCTCTGTGTTAGGAAAGTCAGCTACATCTCCAGGTCTTGAAAGTAATGGCCTTATGAAGAAGAAGTCATGTACAGCCCTGCAGTGCAATGTCCCCCTGTTCACCAGAACCTGGTACTTTGAGTGTCTTCTAAGTGTGTTGTATGTGCCAAGCTGTAGTGACTGCATCATTTTTGCCTTCAGTTCAGTCACAATGGCTTTCTTTGCCTGTTGTGGGCAGGGTTTGGTCCCTGTTTTGTAAGTGGGCCAGAGTGGGGGTTCCTTGGGCTTGAGTTGGGTTAGACCAAGCTTTTGTCAGAGCTGTAGTAAGACCAAACTGCGGGGCACTCTCTCTGTGTTGGCCTTGGGGGTCTTGTTGGACTTTGGGGCCCGCAGTCAGACCAGATGTCTGCACTCAGCCCACTGCTGAGGCTGTAGTCAAACTGGTGTGTGTGGATATTTTACCCACTCCCCAGGGCAGGAGTCACTCTGGAGTGATGCTGGCCCTTGTTGGGGCTGTTTGCACAATGCCAGACTTCTGACAGTGCTTTGGATGAACTCCTGCCTGGCACAGGTTGGAGGGGGTGAGTCTGCAGAAGAGTGTGGGGGTGGGGCACTTACTGTTTGAAAAATTTGCCCTGGTACGTTTTGGGAGGAAAATGTCACAGCCTGGAGAACTGCTGAGGGTGGGTTGGACATCTACAGGCGTAGATGGAGGTAGGTTGCACTGTTAGCAAGGTAGATGTTCATGCTGTGCTAGTTCCTGCAAATGTCTGCTTACATAGGCTGAGGGGTAGAGAATGGAAGTGCATTCCAGCTCTTCTGTTCTTGGAGAAGTCTCCTAAAGATGCTTGCTCCTCCAGCACACATTCTGAGATTAGTAAATAATAGTCTTCCCTGTATACCCCAGGCGTTTTTCAAAGTGTTGCTTCCATGCCATGTCTCAGTTGGGCTATTGGTTATGATGTATCTTTAAGGACGGGGACTCAGTCTCCTATCACCTTCTGGCTCTCACAGAGCAAAGCCAGCTGATTTTTAAAGCTCCAATTGTTAAGCTCTGTTGGTTGTAAAAGCTTACCATGGTAAGCCCATCTGGCCTTCAAAGCCAAATGGTATTGATAGGGAAAAATCTGTTACAAGATGGCCGACAGGACTAATAGGGAAACTCGAGTCCCTGACCAAAGATTCCCCTTTTGGGTTCTTGTTCCTACCCCACTTGCTGAGTGGACCAAATTACTATGAAGAATGCATAAGTAACAGACGATAAATTGTTGCCTCTGCTTATGCTAGGGAAGCAGAGTGATCTCCTCTGAGCCCACTGGTGTAAAATAAACCTCCTGCCTTCCAAGATCTCCAAGTGCCACTGTTCTTGCGCCAGGTGATCCAGACCAGGTACTGTAACCTTATGGGGATTCATCTTCCCACTGCAGGTCTCCCGTGCCTCAGGTGCCTGTTGTGTGGTCTGATCCTCTCCTTTCTCCATGCTTGGCAGTGTCCCTCCTGACTGCAGACAGTCTTGCAGGTCACCTTGATTCCCATCCATGTCTCTGCCATTCCTACCATTTTTAATGTGGCCTCTTCTGTACGATTAGCTATAAGGAGACTGTTCTGCCAGTCTTTGGGTGGTTTTCTGGTTTATTTACATTAATGTGTTACCTAGGTATATCCGGGGGATGAGGTAAGCCTAGGATCTTCCTACTCTGTCATCCTCCTCTGAAATCTTTAATCCTAGCAAATTTGAAATATAAGTAGAATTCTCATATGTATCCATCTAGTCCTGGACTTTTACTTTTTGGTCGATTTTTGAGGACCAGTTCTACTTTGTTAGATGTAATCAGTCTGTTCAGCTTTTATATTTCTTCTTAATTCAGTTTAGAAGATTTTATGTTTTGTGGAATTTACCTATTCTTTTAGGTTGTCCAGTTTATTGTTACATAAGTTTTCATAGTAATCTCTTATAATGCTTTGTATTTCTGTGGTGTCCATTTTTGCCTCTCTCATTTCTGATTTTATTTATTTGGGGTTTTTCTCTTGATAAATCTGGCTAAGGGTTATCAATTTTGTTTATTTTTTCAAAGAAATTGATTCTCTCTTATTATGTTATTTATTCCTAGTCTAATCTTTATTATTTACTTCTTTCTACTTACCGTGGAGTTCATTTGTTCTGTTCTAGTTCCTTTAGGTGTAAGGTTAGATTATTTGAGCTTTGTCTTGTTTTTTTGAATGAGGCCTGTATGGCTATACATTTTCGTCTTAGAAGTGCTTTCACTGTGTCCCAAAGATTTTGGAACAATTGTGTTCTCCTGTATCTCCATGTATTTTTTTTTTAAATTTCTTTGATTGTTTCATTGACCCACTTGGTTGCTCAGTATTAAGTTGTTCATTTAAATTATTTTATTTTTTATTGTCTTTTAATTTCCAATATAGTTAACATACCATGTTATATTACTAGTTTCAGATGTACAATACAGTGATTCACTAATTGTATACATCACTTGGTGCTCATCACAAGCGTATTCATTAATCCTCATCACCTATTTAACTACCCCCCACCTCATGTGTGGTAACCATCAGTTTGTCCTCTATAGTTAAGAGTCTGTTTCTTGGTTTGTCTCTCTCTTTCTCTCTTTGCTTGTTTTGTTTCTAAAATTTCACATATAAGTAAAATCCTGTGGCATTTGTCTTTGACCTATTTTGCTTACCATAATACTCTCTAGCTCCATTCCTGTCAAGTGTTTTGATTATTCATCTTTAAGAAATGAGTTCTGGGGTGTCCAGGTGGCTCTGTCAATTAAGCATCCAACTCTTGATTTTGGCTCAGGTCATGATCTCATGGTTCATGGATTCGAGCCCTGCATGGGGCTCTATGGTGATAGTGCAGAGTCTGCTTGAGATTGTCTCTCTCTGATCCTCCCCTGCTCACATACTCTTTCTCTCAAAATAAATAAATAAAAACTTAAAATAAAAAAGATTTCACTGAAGATTGGAGAGAAAGAAGGAGATTTCAGGGAGATGGAAAACTTACGTAAACTTTAAATTTTGTTACAGGTGGGAATTAAAAATGTCACACTTTTAAAAAGAAGTAGGTATAATCAAGGTATGGTCAACAAATAGGTATAGTTCTACCTCCTTTGCAATTACTTGCCATTGTTTTTTCTAAACTCTGGTATCTAATATCACAAAACTATGCCTTCAAATCAGAATCTCCTTACTGCCAATTTAGTTCAAAGATATAATGGCTTTAATCACAGAGCATCTAATTAGCTCAATAAAAACTCCTCAGCCATTACTCAGCAAGTTAATCTTAAATGCTGTAAGGATTGTCTTCATGGAATTCAAAAGGTCACAGGGCTATTAATTGCTTAAACCCCTATTTGGTGCAGGACCTTATCATTTTCCTCCATGGAGGTGAGTCAAAGCAAATGGAATTTCTACAGTATATTCCAAATTACCATACAATATCTTATCTTAAAACCAGGGCAAAAATAATTATGATAATAATGTTAATAATTACAGTAGCTACTAATTCTATAACACCTTAAGCATTTACTAGGTGCCTGATGTTTTTGCCAATAACAATAATTAATATTTGTCTAGCACTTGCTAAGTCCCTGACAATATTATAAGTGCTTTACATGCATTGTTTTATTTAATTCTGCAAAAACCTTTATAAAGCCTACATTGTGGTTTTTCTAGAAGCCACTCTTCTTTACAGAAGAGGAAATGGAGGCTCATAAAATTTTAGACACTTGCCCAGGGTTACAAAGCTAATAAATGGCATCACGGGGATTTAAACTAAGATCTCTGAGTCCAGGTCCAAACCTGTTAACCCTGTCATACATTTCTCCCCACATACCTCATTTGTTAACTACTCACTGTCTTCTTATTAAGCTCATGTTAAAGTAAATGACGCCCAGGGAGGGCAAATAACTTTCCCAAATGACAAAGCTAGTCAGTGTCAGAGTAGTGATTAGAAACTAAATTGTCTTATTCTGAGGCCTGTGCTCTTCTTATTCCCCTGTGTATCTATTTAGAATAGATCTTCCGTGAAAATGTCCTCACTCACACTAGAAAGGAAAGCATGATATCTGACAAAATTCTTGGCCAACACTCATGCTTTACTCTCCCACTACAAAAGAAGACCTTTTTTCACCCATGATTTCAGCTAACAATTGGTGAATTCCAAAAGCCTTTGAATTTGTCTGGCCTATTATATATAACACAAAGACGTATGCATAAGTATATATAAATGTAGGTAGTAATATGAAATATATATCTATAATATATAATCAATAACATGATCAGTGATTTGTTCTTAACAAGTTTTTCTAAGCATTTTGGTTTTATAGAAAAAAGATTTCCTTTTGCACACATCTAAATTGGTTTGGGTTTGTTAAATATAAAATTAATTAGGGTAATAGCTATAATGGCAAGTAGTAGGAAGGAACAAATAAAACTAACTCCTGGCAAGCATATATCTTAGTGGATGGGAGCAGAGGTGTCCAGCTCTGTAGAAGAGCCCCTTAGCTGCAGGTATTCTGGAATGTTCTACAGTAAGATCACATTAATCCTGCTGGGGAATTTAGTAGAGATTGATTTTGAGGATACATACTATTATTTTAATCAGATAATTATGATTTCTTTCTTCAGATAAGAATTTTGCTACAATTTCCTTGGGTTAAGTGAACCTTCATAATCTCTGTAATGTGTTATAGTTGAGGGTATCTTTAAAGCATTCACAAATTTCAAATATTAGAAACAATATTGTAAGAGAAACAACCACTGGTGACAGTTGTTCTAGACTATTTTTCCCTACTTTGAGTCATGGTGCTTAGGCAGCTATAATCATCTCAAACAACTCGTTCTAACAGTGGTTCTGAACTTTGGTTGCACATAAAATAACCTGAGGGCCTTTAAAAATATTGAAGCTGGACCCCATCCCCAGAGAGTTTGATCCCCTTTATCTGGGATGCAGCCTGGGCAGTGGGAGTTTTTAAAAGCCTCCCAGTTGGTCCTGATGTGGGACCAAGGTTCAGAATCAATGAAGCAGAGACTGAAGGACTTGAGGTTGCCACTCAGCACTAATCAAGGATTGTAGTGTCCCTTTCCTCTACTGCACTGAGCACAACTGTTGAACAAACCTTGGAAGGTCTCATTGGGTTTTACTGTGTAATCAAAAATTATGTAATTGTTTTAATTTTAATGTGAAGGCATAGATGAATTGGACTATTGAGAGATAATATTTGGGAGAGTTGTGTAAGCATCCTAACCACTTATAGAAGATTTATGCTAGGATTGATATACATTTGAAACAAAGTCTCTGAAGTCAACTCTAGAAAATTCTCATACAGATTTTTACCTCAAGGATTGGTTCATGTAATGCACATAAAACCATCAACATCGTATAACCTCAGTAAACCTGACATATTATCAGCTTGCATGGACTCACCTGCTGCCTCTTGGAGGTCCCGCCCAACCTGCTTTCTACTGTAGTGGGCATTGCTGTGGAAACACCACTGTTGTAAGGGCAATCTTTGGTTGTCTCTAGGTCTTGGTCATGGAAGAACTATTGATCCTGGGGAAATTTCTTCATCGTTTTGGAGTTGGATTTGACAATTACTAATGATTTTTTTACCCTAAATTTTATGTTTCCTTGTGTTTTAGCTGCTCACTAATATTTTTACTGAGGTAAGAACCACATCATATACTTGTTTTGATGACGTTATCTTCTTTGTTATCTGGTTCAGCCCTGTGTGATTAGCACACATCATGCCTATATCAATGCATGGTGCTGTCTTCTGGGGTGATCCCAGGTCCTCTTTCTGCTTCAACCCTTTCCTTATTTTTTATTCTCTTCTTTCAAGGAAGAGGAGTGCTGATGACCACTGTTGGGGTCATCTTTTCTGTAGCTAGAGATTCATTGATGTAAATAAAGGAGTTATTTCAAGCACTTAGTTCTCTTACTCTCTTTCCCCTGACACTAGTGATAGTCCCTTTCATCAAGCTGGCATGGTGTGATCTGAGATTCACTTTTGAGCCTTGAATGAAAATGGATGAAGTAGGTTTCCTTTGCTTCAGAGGTTCTTGTCTTTTGACCCCTTTGCCCTGCCTTACCAATAGAAGAAATGAATCCTCTGTGTGGTCCAGACCATGGCTCCATGTTGGGAATTGGAGAATATCTTATGAACACTGAGAATTAATTTACCTTACTTGGCTGGTCATTATCAGTCTGTATTCTCTCCACCAGCATCTTGCAAATTGATTGGTTCAGAACTGGTTTCTAATGTTTTTGGGTCCCTTAGCTAAAATAAGCCCTAATATACTCTTAGTCATATGATCATGAAGAAAAACTATTTGCTAGGCTAAGGATGGACAAATGGGCATTGACTCCTTGAGAAGATACCACAATAATGGCTTAAAAAATATTTTGTTGACTGTTTTAATGAGTGCATAACTGAGAAATAAAGTTTCTAATTACTCTTTTACCATATTGATGGTAATGAAGTGAAGCTATAAGAGCAGCCTTTTAGCTGCCAGGTACAAGGCCAGCTGCCATTTCCTCATAAATGCCTAGCTACTAGCTTTACCCATTTAGGGCTCATAAATAAATTCTATAGCCCAAAGAATCAATAGGATAGGTACTTACATTTAACCCTAATTATTTTTAAGTATTTCAAGAATGTTTATTCATTGGTTATGTGTGCATCTGGAAAAGGTGATATTTAAATCATTTATGCAAATATATCACACATGATACATATACAGTTTGAAATAACTATCTTGTATTCTATATACAAGTGGTTATTTTTATAAACCAAAGACACCTCAGCTATATCACAGTTACATATCGAAAGAATTGAGTGAGAGAATTGTAATGTATTTCAGTTTATTTTTAGTGCAGTATGCAAATTTAGAATTGGGGCAAAGCCAAAATGTGCAATAGCATATGCCTACTGGCATATCCTTCTTACACTAAGTCCTCATTCCTTTATTTCTGAATCTTTTCCCTGGCAGTTTCTCCTTCTATTCACCCTCCAGTGTACTCATATTCTCTCCATTCGGACTCTTCCCATTATAATCCTCCCTCAGAAAATTATTTAATAAACTTTGTCATATTGAAGTGTATATAGATGTTTTTTTTAAGTTGAATGTGCCACTCTCAGGAATTTTCTTTTTTTTTTAATGTTTATTTTTTTCTTTTTTCTTTTTTTAACTTGTTTTTTTTTTTTACGTTTTTCAAAATTTATATCCAAATTAGTTAGCATACGTACAACAATGAGTTCAGGAGTAGATTCCTTAATGCCCCTTACCCATTTCGCCCATCCCCCCTCCCACAATCCCTCCAGTAACCCTCGGTTTGTTCTCCATATTTATGAGTGTCTTCTGTTTTGTCCCCCTCCCTGTTTTTATATTAGTTTTGCTTCCCTTCCCTTATGTTCATCTGTTTTGTCTCTTAAAGTCCTCATGAGTGAAGTCATAGGATTTTTGTCTTTCTCTGACTAATTTCACTTAGCATAATACCCTCCAGCTCTATCCATGTGGTTACAAATGGCAAGATTTCATTCTTTTTGATTGCTGAGTAATACTCTATTGTATATATATTCCACATCTTCTTTATGCATTCATCCATCAATGGACATTTGGGCTCTTTCCATTCTTTGGCTATTGTTTATAGCACTGCTATAAACATGGGGGTGCATGTGTCCCTTAGAAACAACACACCTGTATCCCTTGGATAAATGCCTAGTACTGCAATTGCTGGGTCATAGTTCTATTTTTAGTTGTTTGAGGAACTTCCATACTGTTTTCCAGAGTGGCTGCACCAGCTTACATTCCCACCAGCAATGCAAAAGAGATCCTCTTTCTCTGCATCCTCACCAACATCTGTTGTTGCCTGAGTTGTTAATGTTAGCCATTGTGACAGGTGTAAGGTGGTATCTCATTGTGGTTTTGATTGGTATTTCCCTGATGATGAGTGATGTTGAGCATTTTTTCATGTGTTGTGAGTTGGCCATCTGGATGTCTTCTTTGGAGAAGTGTCTATTCATGTCTTTTGCCCATTTCTTCATTGCATTATTTGTTTTTGGGTGTTGAGTTTGGCTAAGTTCTTTACAGATTTTGGAATCAACCCTTTATCTGATAGGTCATTTGCAAATATCTTCTCCCATTCTGTCGGTTTCTTTTTAGTTTTGCTGATTGTTTCCTTCACTGTGCAGAAGCTTTTTACTTTGATGAGGTCCCAATAGTTCATTTTTGCTCTTGTTTCCCTTGCCTCCAGAGACATGTTGAGTAAGAAGTTGCTGTGACCAGGGTCAGAGAGGTTTTTTCCTGCTTTCTCCTAGAGGATTTTGATGGCTTTCTGCCTTACATTGAGGTGTTTCATCCATTTTGAGTTTATTTTGGTATATGGTGTAAGAAAGTGGTCCAGGTTTACTCTTCTGCATGTCGCTGTCCAGTTTTACCAGCACCACTTGCTGAAGACACTGTCTTTATTCCATTGGATAGTCTTTCCTGCTTTGTCAAAGATTAGTTGGCCATACATTTGTGGGTCCATTTCTGGGTTCTCTATTCTGTTCTATTGATCTGAGTATCTCTTCTAGTGCCAGTACCATACTGTCTTGATGATTATAGCTTTGTAGTATAGCTTGAAGTCTGGGATTGTGATGCCTCCTGCTTTGGTTTTCTTTTTCAAGATTGCTTTTGCTATTAGGGGTCATTCCTGGTTGCATACAAATTTTACGATTATTTGTTCTAGCTCTGTGAAGAATGCTGGTGTTACTTTGATAGGGATTGCATTGAATATGTAAATTGCTTTGGGTTGTATTGACATTTTAACAATATTTGTTCTTCCAGGAGCATGGGATCTTTTTCCTTTGTGTGTGTGTGTTTGTGTATGTGTGTCTTCTTCTATTTCTTTCATAAGCTTTCTGTAGTTTTCAGTGTATAGATTTTTCACCCCTTTGATTAGATTTATTCCTAGGTATTTTATGGGTTTTGGTGCAACTGCAAATGGGATTGATTCCTTGATTTCTGTTTCTGTTGCTTCATTGTTGTTGTATAGGAATGCAACTGATTTCTAGGGTTGATTTTATATCCTGCCACTTTGCTGAATTCATCAATCAGTTCTAGCAGTTTTTTGGTGGAATCTTTTGGATTTTCCATATAGAGTATCATGTCATCTGGGAAGAGTGAAAGTTTGACCTCCTGCTGGCTGATTTGGATGCCTTTTATTTCTTTGTGTTGTCTGATTGCAGACGCTAAGACTTCCAATACTATGTTAGATAACAGTGGTAAGAGTGGACATCCCTGTCTTGTTCCTGACCTTAGGGGGAAAGCTCTCAGTTTTTCCCTATTGAGGATGATATTAACATTGGATCATTCATATATGGCTTTTATTATCTTGAGTATGCTCCTTCTATCCCTACTTTCTTGAGGGTTTGTATCGAGAAAGTATGCTGTATTTTGTCAAATACTTTCTCTGAATCTATTGAGAGTATCATATGGTTCTTATCCTTTCTTTTATTGATGTGATGAATCATGTTAATTGTTTTATGAATATTGAACCAGCCCTGCATCCCAGGTATAAATCCCACTTGGTTGTGGTGAATGATTTTTTTTAATGTATTGTTGGATCCAGTTGGCTACTATCTCGTTGAGGACTTTTGCATCCATGTTCATCAGGGAAATTGGTCTATAGTTCTCCTTTTTAGTGGGGTCTCTGTCTGGTTTTAGAATCAAGGTCATGCTGGCTTCATAGAAAGAGTTTGAAAGTTTTCCTTCCATTTCTATTTTTTGGAACACTTTGAAGAGAATAGGTGTTAACTCTTCCTTAAATGTTTGGTAGAATTCTCCTGGAAAGCCATCTGGCCCTGGACTCTTGTTTTTTGGCAGATTTTTGCTTACTAATTCGATTTCCTTACTGGTTATGGGTCTGTTCACATTTTCTATTTCTTCCTGTTCCAGTTTTGGTAGTGTATATGTTTCTAGGACTTGGTCCATTTCTTCCAGATTGCCCATTTTATTGGCATATAATTGCTCATAATATTCTCTTATTGTTTTTTATCTGCTATGTTGTGATCTCTCCTCTTTCATTCTTGATGTTATTTATTTGGGTCCTTTCCATTTTCTTTTTGATCAAACTGGCTAGTGGTTTATCAATTTTGTTAATTCTTTCAAAGAACCAGCATCTGGTTTCAATGATCTTTTCTGGGTTTTTGGGGTTTTTTTGTTTTTTGTTTTTTGTTTCAATAGCATTAATTTCTGCTGTAATCATTATTATTTCCTGCCTTCTGTTGGTTTTGGGTTTTATTTGCTGATCTTTTTCCAGCTCCTTAAGGCCTCAGGTTAGGTTGTGTATCTGAGATCTTTCTCCCTTCTTCAGGAAGGCCTGGATTGCTATATACTTTCTTCTTATGACTGCCTTTGCTGCATCCCAGAGGTTTTGGGCTGTGGTGTTCTCATTTTCATTGGCTTCCATATACTTTTTAATTTCCTCTTTAACTGCTTGGTTAGCCCATTCATTCTTTAGTAGGATGTTCTTTAGTCTCCAAGTATTTGTTACCTTTCTAAATTTTTTCTTGTGGTTGATTTCAAGTTTCGTAGCCTTATGGTCTGAAAATTCGCACAGTATGATCTCGATCTTTTTGTACTTGCTGAGGGCTGATTTGTGTCCCAGTATGTTTTCTATTCTGGAGAATGTTCCATGTGCACTGGAGAAGAATGTATATTCTGCTGCTTTAGGATGAAGTGTGAATATATCTGATAAGTCCATCTGGTCCAGTGTGTCATTCAAAGCCATTGTTTCCTTGTTGATTTTTTGATTAGATAATCTGTCCATTGCTGTGAGTGGGGTGTTGAAGTCTTTTATTATGGTATTACTATTGATGAGTTTCTTTATGTTTGTGATTAATTGATTTATATATTTGTGTGGTCTCACATTTGGTGCATACATGTTTACAATTGTTAGGTCTTCTTGGTGGATAGGCCTCTTGATTATGATATAATGCCCTTCTGCATCTCTTGATACAGTCTTTATTATAAAGTCTAGATTATCTGATATATGTATGGCTACTCCAGCTCTTTTGTTGACCATTAGCGTGATAGATGGTTCTCCATCCCCTTATTTTCAATCTGAAGGTGTCTGTAGGTCTAAAGTGGGTCTCTTATAAACAGCATATAGATGGATCTTGTTTTCTTATCCATTCTGTTACCCTATGTCTTTTTAAAAAATTTTTTTAAGTTTATTTATTTATGACAGAGAGACAGCATGAGTGGGGGAGAAGCAGAGAGAGAGGGAGACAGTACAAAGTAGGCTCCAGGCTCCGAGCTGTCAGCACAGGGCCCAATGCAGGGCTTGAACGTGGAGATCATGACCTGAGCCAAAGTCGAATGCTTAACTGACTAAGCCACCCAGGTGCCCTTACTCTATGTCTTGTGATTGGAGCATTGAGTCCATTGACATTTAGAGACAGTACTGAAAGATACTAATTTATTGCCATTATGATGCTTGTAGAGTCGGAGTTTCTGGTGGTGTTCTCTGTTCCTTCTAATCTTTGTTGCTGAAAATCTATATTTTCATTTTTTCTCTCCTCAGAGAATTCCCCTTAAAATTTCTTGCAGGGCCACTTTAGTGGTCATAAGCTCCTTTAATTTTTGTTTGTCTGGGAAACTTTTTATCTCTCCTCCTATTTGGAATGACAGCCTTGTTGAATAAAGAATTCTTGGCTGCATGTTTTTCTGATTCAGCACATTGAATATATCCTGCCACTCCTTTCGGGCCTGCCAAGTTTCTGTGGATCGGTCTGCTGCAAACCGGATCTGTCTTCCCTTGTAGGTTAGGGACTTTTTTTCCCTTGCTGCTTTCATAATTCTCTCCTTGCCTGAGTATTTTGTGAATTTGACTATGATATGCCTTGTTGATGGCTGTTTTTTCTTCTTGAGACTAATGGGGGGGTCCTCTGTGCTTCCTGGATTTTGATGTCTGTGTCTTTCCCCAGGTTAGGAAAGTTTTCTGCTATGATTTGCTCACATAACCCTTCTACCCATATTTCTCTCTCTTCCTCTTTTGGGACTCCTATGATTCTGATGTTGTTCCTTTTTAATGAGTCACTGATTTCTCTAATTCTTAAATTGTTCTCTTTTGCCTTAATCTCCCTCTTTTTTTTTTTTTTTTTGCTTTGTTATTCTCTATAAGTTTGCCCTCTATATCGCTGTTTCTCTGTTCTGCCTCATCCATCCTTGCCACCGTGGCATCCCTCCGTGATTGCAGCTCAGTTATAGCATTTTTTATTTAATTCTATTTTTTACTTCTTCTGTCTTTGCAGAAAGGAATTATAACCTATTTTCAACTCCAGCTAGTATTCTTGTTATCGTGATTCTAAATTCTGGTTCAGAAAGCTTGCTTGCATCTGTGTTGGTTGAATCTCTGGCTTTTGTTCCTCGTGCTCTTTCTTTTGGGGTGAATTCCTTCGGTTTGTCATTTTGAAGGGAAAAAAGGAACTAATGAGGTAGAAAAATTAAAATTAAAACAATTAAAATTTAAAAAATATTAAAATTAAAAAATTAAACACACACACAAATCTAACAGATGATGTTAGATCCTAGGTGTGTTTTGGTCTGAGTGTTGAAAGTGGTTTGACATGTTAGAGAAAAAAAAGGTAAGAAAAGAAAAAAAGTTATTTGAGAATTTGAAAAAATGAATACACTGAAATAGACTAAAATGAGGTGATGGGGTAAAATAGAATTTGAAAAAATTTACACAAAAGTAAAGAATATAATAGAAAAAAATTAAAAATATTTTTAATAAAAATTAAAAATAAAAATTTTTCTCTGTATTCAAGAAAAATAAAAACGAAAAATAGAAAAAAATTGTTTGAAAATTTGAAAAAGTGAATACACTGTAGTAGACTAAAATAAAAGGATGGAAGTAAAATAGAATTTGAAAAAATTTACACTAAAGAAAAAAATATAGTAAAAAGTTAAAGGAAAATATTTTTAATATATATTGAAAGTAAAAATTAAGTTTTTCTCTCTCTGCATTCAAGAAAAGAAAGGAAACAAAAAGGAGAAAAAAAAAAAAAGGAAATCTTTTAAAAATTTGAAAAGGTGAATACAGTGAAGTATACTAAAATAAAATGATGGAAGTAAGACAGAAATTTGAAAAAAATTACACAAACTAAAAAATAGAGTAAAAATGAAAAATATTTTTATTAAAAATTGAAAATAAAAATGAATTTTTTCTCTTTCTGTATTCAGGAAAAAGAAAAGTAGTGTAAAAGACAAAAAAGAAAAAAGAAAATTGAATAGATAGATCTGCTAACAGATTGAAATAGGACTGAAATTACTTCGTTTTCCCCTAGAAGTCAGACTATGTAGCACTTTATAGTCCATAAACTAAGTAGGCGGTAAGACTTATGTTCTTGAAGAGCGAAGTTGGCCCAATTGGGCGGGGCTCAGTGTTATGGGTCCATTCTCCACTAGATGGTGCTGCTAGCCTACCGGGGTGGATTATTGAGGTGTTCGTAGGTGTGCATGCCCATGGGCAGGACTGGGGAAAATGTCACCCAGCTACCCAGTCTCTAGTATCAGCACTCTGTTCTTCCTGATCAGCAATCGCACACCTTTCCTCTGTCTTCAGCTTCTGTCTGCTCCAGCTTCTTCACTCTCCATGACCAGGTCCCAGGCAGTACCTCTCTCCGGAGTTTTGTCTCAGATGTGGCTGTTTCTCCCTGGCTCCATACTTCTGAAGGACTGTGGCTTTGACTCGTTCCACCCCTCTGCAGGAGGGTCTCACTGAGCAATGGCCAAATGCTGGCTGCACCCAGGAACACTTGCAGGACCCTGCTTCTGCTGGTGCCCCAAGACTGCAGCCAGGTGCCAGCCCGCCCCAGAAAATGTTCGCGAGATAGTGTAGCAGCAGCATTTCAGGGATTATGGAAAATCACAACACACATCTGGCACCAGGCTTCACCCTCAACAACCTTGATCCAGCACCAGAGAATGTGGCTGTTTTCTGGGGTCTGCTGGGACCAGGTGGCTTCAATAGTCTCTACCAAGTGTCCTTTCAGCAGTGGAACCATTTTTCCCCATGTGGCCTGAGAACCCCACTCTGCTCCTAGGTATTTGCCCTTCCCAGCAGAGCACCACCAGGTATCTAGCTGCAGAGTTGTAGACTTTGTGCTCCCCTTGTATACAGTCTTAATGGAATTTAAACCCTCTCCTTTCTCCCTTTTTGGTTTAGTCCCTGCAGCTGTTTCCAATTTTCCACTTTCTCTCCAGCTGCTTTTGGGGAGGGGTGCTTTCCCCCTATTCTCCCCATCCCCAGTCTCCTTCCTCTCTCCATCTGCAAAAGTGGCTCCCTGCCCACTGCTGGCTTCTCTCTCCTCAAGTTCACCTCTCTGTGCCATGTACCTGCTGAATTCTGTGGTTCTGGTTGTGCAGATTGTTGTGTTAATCCTCCAATCGGTTTTCTAGGTGTGTAGAATGGTTTAGTGTTGGTCTGGCTGTATTTCATGGATGCGAAACAAACAACTTCGATGCTGTTCTGCCATCTTGGCTCCTCTGAGCTCTTTTTTCTTTTCTTTTTTTTTTTTCCCAAGAGACAGAGATGGAGTGTGAGCAGGGTAGGAACAGAGACAGAGGGAAACACAGAAGTGGAAGTAGGCTCCAGGCTCTGAGCTGTCAGCACAGAGCCCTATGTGGGGCTCGAACTCATGTACCATGAGATCATGAGCTGAGCTGAAGTTGGACACTTAACTGACTGAGCCACTCAGGCACCCCAATGTTTATTTTTGAGAAAGAGACATAGTGTGAGAGGGGGAGGGGCAGAAAGAGAGGGAGACAGAGAATCTGAAAAAGGCTCCAGGCTCTGAACTGCCAGCACACAGCCTAACACGGGGCTCAAACTCATGAACCGTGTGATCATGACCTGAGCCGAAGTTGGATGCCTAACCAATTAAGCCACCCAGGAGCCTCAGGAATTTTCATTTCAACAGGCAACAAGAGGACTTTACCCAAAGAAATAAAACTTTGTGGAATTTTCTGGCTCAGTAGGCTTGAGGAGATATGTCAGAGTTACAGGGAGAGTTTGGAAAGTAACTTTTACGTGTCTCTGAATGCAAACCTTCAATTAGGTTAAGTCCAGTGTGTGGTCTTTAGCTAGTCTAGCCTGGAGGTAACACACACTGGACCTTAGTTTCAGTAGTTCCACTTCCTGAGTAGTTTCATAGAATAATCAAGGAAATATGCTTTAGATATAAGAGCACTGGATTTGAATATGAGCTCATACTTTATAGCTCTTGAGGCAAATTACACAAGATTTCAAAGCTTTTGTTTCTTTATCTGTAAAACGTAAATAGTGTAAGGATTAAAAAAACAATACAGATAAAGTACTTACTTTGCACCTGGGTACCTAGAAAATGTTCAGTTTAGTATGTAAATATTCCCCCTTTCTCCTTTCTCTTCATCTCCCACTTTCCTGCGCGTGTGTGTGCGCGCGCACACACACACACACACACACACACACAGAAAATCAAGTCTGGCCTCTTCAGCTTTAACATTTTAGGAGGTTAAGAATATAGCTGAGCCTTAGCAATTAGGGAAGACAAAGAAATGCATCCAAAGTGGAAAAGAGGTAAAATTATCTGTGTGCAGATGATATGATTTTATATGCAGAAAAACTTAAAGGCTCTAACAAGAAACTGTTAGAACTAATAAATGAATTCAATAAAATTTAATGATACAAAACAAATATACATTAGTTGTATTTCTATACACTAACAACAAGCTATCCAAAAAAGAAATTGAGAAAACAATTTTGTTTGTAATAGCATCTGCAAAAAGATGCTTAAAAATAACTTTGAGGGGCGCCTGGGTGGCTCAGTCGGTTAAGCGGCCGACTTCGGCTCAGGTCATGATCTCGCAGTCCATGAGTTCGAGCCCCGCGTCGGGCTCTGTGCTGACAGCTCAGAGCCTGGATGTAGCCTGTTTCAGATTCTGTGTCTCCCTCTCTCTGACCCTCCCCTGTTCATGCTCTGTCTCTCCCTGTCTCAAAAATAAGTAAAACGTTAAAAAAAAATTAAAAAAATAATAACTTTGACCCAGAATGGAAAGATCTGTACATTAAAAACTATAAAACATTATTAAAGGAAGTTGAGGAAAACAATAAATGGAAAGATACCATATGTTCATGAACTGGAAATATTAATATTGTTAAAATGTACATACTACTCAAAGTGATATAAATTCAGTGTTGTCCCTATCAAATCACCAATGGCATTTTTCATAGACATAGAAAAAAAATCATAAAATTCATATAGAAACACAAAAGATCATGAAGAGCTAAAGTAATTTTGAGAAAGAACAACAAAGCTGGAGGTATCAAACGTCTTGATTTTAAACTATATTGCAAAGCTATACTAATCAAAACAGTATGGAAATGGTAGAAAAACATAGACCAGTAGAACAGAATAGAGAGTGCAGAAATAAACTCATACATACAGTCTTCAAAAACAGTGTCAAGAATACACAATGGAAAGTATACTACTCTTGAACAGTTTTTGGAAAACTGGTTATCTATATGCCAGAGAATGAAATTGGACCCTTTTCTTACATTACACACAAAAGCCAACTCAAAATGGATTAAAAAACTAAGACCTGAAACGATGAAAATTCTGTAAAAGAACATAGGGAGAAACTCTTGACATTGGCCTTGGCAATAAATTTTTGGATATGACACCAAATGTACAGGGCACAAAAGCAAAAATAAACAGGTGGGAATACATCAAACTAAGAAGCTTTTGCATGGTAAAAGAAACAATGAAATGAAAAGGAAACCTATGGAATTGGAGGAAATATTTGCAAACCATGTATCTGATAGCAAAAAATAAATAATAATAACTCAAAAAATAGACACTTGATAGACATTTTTCCAAAAAAGACCTACAGATCGCCAACAGGTATATTAAAAGGTGAACAAAGTCACCAATTATAAGGGAAATGCATATCAAAGTGACATATCACCTACACCTGTTTGGATGGCTATTTTTTTTTTAAGTGTTGGTGAGGATGTCAGAAAAGGGAATCCTGGTATACTGTTGATGGGAGTATAAATCAATACGGCCATTATGAAAAGCAGTATGAGAGATCCTTAAGATTTTAAAAATAGAACTACCATATGATTCACCAATACTAATTCTGGGTATTTACACCAAAGAATCGAAATTGAGATCTTGAAGAGATACTTGCACTATCCTGTTCATTGCAGCCTTGTTTGCAATAGCTGAGATATTGAAACAACCTAAATCTCCATCAACAGATAGATGGATAAAAAGAAGATGGTATATAAACACAATATTAATCAATTTTAAAAAGAATGAAATCTGCCGTTTATGGCAACATGAATGCACCTGGAGAGTATGCTAAATGAGTAAACCATATGCAGAAAGACAAATACTGTGTGAAGTCACTTACATGTGAAATCTAAAATACTCCAACTCCTAGAAACAGAGAGCAAAGTGGTGATTACCAGGGAATGGGGGATAGTTTAATGGGGGGAGGTGATGATTAGAGGGTATAGTTATGTAAGATAAATTCTGGAGATCTGTTCAACATAGTGCTTATAGCTAATAATGGTATATAGTTAAAATTTGCAAAGAGGATAGATCCTATGGTGACTCTTCTTAGCACACATACAAAACGTGTGATGGTCACAGATGTATTCTCTCCAAACACATTGAGTTTTATAAGTTAAATATCTACAGCTTTTTAAAAATATGTCAACCATACCTCAATAAAATGGTTTTAAAACCAACAAGAAATCTGAGGAAACTCCTTGGCTGGTGCAGTCTATAAGGGACAGGGACGGGAAATAGGAAGCAGCGAGAGATAGCTGGTACTGTCACAGGATGACTAAATGGAGAACCACCAGGATTAAAATGAGCCTGGCTCAAGTAGGAAGTGATGGGAGCAGAATAACGGCCAGAAAGAGGGGAAGGACAAATAGTACCTAACCTCATTCAGTTTCGGTTTTAAGTTCTGACTCATCAGCTTGTCATTTTAGGTGTTTAGATTGTAAAAGCAGCATAAACACTACCATCAAAAACAGGAAGTTATATTATAAATTAAATGTCTCCACTGAGTGGTAACATTTCTAAGTTGCTTGTTTGTAGTTGGCAGACACTAAAATAAGATACCCGGGAGTAGATTCTGCTTTCTCCTGGTGACTTTAATTGGATAGCAATGGCACACATCACCTTGAATTTTATTTGCCAATCCTAAATCAGAAAAGAGACTTTCCAGAAGCGTGAAGACAAGTCTAAAAAGCAAATGTGCTCTAGAATTGCACTATATTGATTTGGTGCTAAAACAGAAGAGAAAATTTTACTCAGATGTTCTGTTTAGCCACCACTAAAGTGGTTTGGAAGGAGCTATAAGGTCTGTTCAGTTGTATTCCTTACATCACGTTTGGAGAAGTCCAATTATACAGTAAAAAATTGATTCGTTGGAATACCTTGTGCACTTCTCTTGCAGAGAAATCTCACAGGAGAGATTTAAGAAGGTATTCTGGGGAAATTCTAGGAGTAACGAAGATTGCATACAGTCTTCTCTGCATTTCTAAGATTGAGTATAGAGAGGGATAACAAGTGAAGGTTAGAAAAACCCGGGAACTAGCAAGTTCTCCAGTAAACAAAGAATATTCACTTCTCTTTTTACACTCTACCCACTAAGGAAAGTCAACTAATAAATTAAAGGATGTTTTTCCAAAACAAGTGTTGAAATTAAAAACCAAATGAAACAAAGGATTTTCTACTTTAACTTCTGTCTACCACAGCGTTCAGTTGCTAAATGTGCCCACCCTTGGTATTGTTTGAATGTTTGATTCTTACAGGAGACTAAGAATGAACAGAAACGTTATATATGTCTACACCCCGACAGGCTGCCATGAAAGAATGTCAATTTATAGTGACAGTTTTCTTTTTTGCCATGTTTTTTTCCACTGGGTTTTATCACCAACTGAAGAATTTCCAGTCCTCTTGACAACCACATAGATCCCTCTTCTTAATCTCTCAAGGGAATTCTGTTTTCAGCAGGGCCTTGCTGCACAGCAGGCACAGAATAGAAACAGAGGGAAGAAGGAAACAAGTCACCTCCTATTGCGGACAAGTATGATAGGTTGCATGCAGAATTCTTTCTTTTCTTAAAGCTGATGCAGAAAGATGGAACAGAAGCTTGGAAGTGCTCCCTGCAGTGAATGATTGATTAGGGCCAGGACAGAAGATACAGCCAGGAAGAGCTGGCAACTCAGGCTTGACGTAAGGAATAGGGATGGAAGGGGATCCTTAGGTTGGTACAGGTCTTGGCACAGAACCAGAAAACTGGTTATAACAATGTACAATGATTTAGAAAGAGGAGTATTAATAAAAAATCAAGACCCTGCCTTTGTCTGCAATGTTCCTGATTTCACTCTTGCTCTAGCAACAAAGCTTGACTTCCATGCCAGCTACCTTTAGTCTTGTCTCTGTCACCCTTACCTCTGTTCAGAAGTGCCAGACTCTCCTATCTGTATATGGTGGCTAAAAAAAAAACAAAAAACATTTTGTGGTCTGTCCAGTGGAAATCAATCCCATGTATAACAATTTCTGAGTTCCAAAAGTCTTAATGTTTACCTGCGCTTTTACAAAAGTCCATTTGTCAATTGAAGTTGCAATGAAGTAACTATCTTATATGCATAAATTACATCTGTTTTTTGTTTTTACTAAAACTTTATGGACCCTTCCCTTTAATATTGAAGTATATTATCTCTTGGATATAGATTTATAAAAATTAGATCTGCCTGATTTCATTTTGCTTCACCTGATTACTGACTTAGACCTATCTTTGGAGATAGATGGCTGCCTGTACCCATCATCAGTACAGTGGGTTTATATTTTATTAACTTGAGATTGTTTTTTTGCTAAGTGCATGCTTTTTTTTCATTTCACTCTTAAATGTAATTTATCCCTACAGGCGGGTACTAATACACCTCACTGTAGAGGCATATTTGTGAATAAAGACATCAAGACCAAAAAAAAAAAAAAAAAAGAAAGAAAAAAGAAACCAAGGCCAGCAAGTTAATTAGCTTGCCCAAGTTACCTAGAGAATTTTATTTTGGCATTGCTAGTAATTTAAACCATAGCACTTTTGATCTGGAAGGGATTTAGGGTTTATTTCCTAAAATTCCCTCTGTTCAGAGAAAAGCCAAGATTACAAAAATTAAGTGAGCTGCCCAAGGCCACACAGCTAATTGGTGGCTGGATTAGAGCTAGAGCTGGGGTTTCTAGGCATTTGTGCAAAGTTCTGTCTACACTACCACACACTCATTCAGGTCACTTGGTCTAGAATTTCCAGGTAGCTATGTTATGATAGCCGGTTGGGGGGGGGGGTGGCGGGTAGGGGTGGTGTCCCCAGTTAGGGGAGATTTAACTGATAGTGTTAGTACCTAGTAATGGTCACATGGCTACCCCCTAGAAAAGCAGGTATTTCCAGTTTCTGATTATAATCAGAGGTTATAAGAAGTCTATTTTAACAGCTATAGAAAATTATCAAAAATCCTAATGACTTATGAAACCAGCAAATTCTGACAGAAGAAACTGTTAATTGTTCCCTATGAGAAAGAGGAGATGGCTGGCTGGCTGTTAGGAGCATATGTTTAAAGAATAATAAATAATGTACTTGATATTAATTACTAATAAAAATCTCTCAGGTGACAAAAAAAAAATAGAAGAAGAAAAAGAAGGCTTCATCAGTCAGTGCATGTGTCCCACTTCCAAATGCAGTCAAAGACACAGATAAGATGTAATTTGTACTTGATTTGTCTTCTAAATTAGATAATTCGTTTTCAAATAAAACCTTTATGATGCATTTCAAATAAGAACTGTAATGATGCATAAACTTCTCAGTTGTGGCAGACCGGTTTGTTGTCAGATTGATAGACCTTACCCCCTTTGCCTTTCCTGAGTTAGTTTGTTTATTCTATGATCGTTGGGACCCATTCCCTCTGTAGGGGCTTAATGTTCAAATAAACCATTTTACAGCCTCCCCTAAGGTTATGGAGTGGCTTTTGACTCATTTCTAGGCACTTCTGTAAGGCACTGAATAGGCTGAGGCACTTCTGGAAGAGGTTTCCACTCTGACTAAAAAAAGAAAAAAAAGGACTGGAAGGGAAACCTCTCTCCCTGCCTTTACTTGCAGTTGTTCAAAAACTTGCTGTCTGGGTAGAGGTAGCCATCTTGGAATCGTGAATTGTTGAGCCTGAGATTAAGAGCCCTTATTGCTAAGGATGGCAGAAGAAAACACAGAGAGCCAGGTCCTTGATTATTGTTCGACTACTGAGTTGTAATTCCAGAATCCTCCACAGTGGATTTCTTGTCATGTGATCAACTGGAGTCAGTATTCCTGGTAGACACCAAATGTGTGTATCTCTTCCCAGTTCTGCATTGATGTGTTGGTAACATGAAATCAACCATGTCAGGGGTATTTATACCTTGGGAACTGCAAATGGTACAAATTAGAGTACTCTGGAGAATCCATTGTTAAACATTTACCACCACACCACGGGCATAATCAATTCTTAAGATTCTTAATGAAACGGACATAAGCCATTTTTAGTTGGGTACTTTGGTGGTTGCAATTCAGAGGCAACTGACTATACACTAGTCTGGACTCCAAGGCTTACCTGTACTGAACTATAAATCAACTAGTTGAAAAGAGCTAATCATCCTAGATGCTTGCAAATATGGAAAATTCTTTCCAGTTGGGCACACATATCTCACACTGCCAACAGAGAAAGCCTGTTTACATGTGTCTCAGTAGGAACTTTCTACTCTATATTGGCCTGATGGCTACAGGCTTTGGGTTAGGACCCTTTGGTGACTGCCCCATTGTAGTTTTCATGAATGTATAATAAGGATTCCTGAGGAAGGAGCTATGTGGGAGAGAGGGCATTCCAGAATGACAGCAGACAGGAACTTTAAGAACCCTGGATTCCTTGGGGCGCCTGGGTGGCGCAGTCGGTTAAGCATCCGACTTCAGCCAGGTCACGATCTCGCGGTCCGTGAGTTCGAGCCCGGCGTCAGGCTCTGGGCTGATGGCTCGGAGCCTGGAGCCTGTTTCCGATTCTGTGTCTCCCTCTCTCTCTGCCCCTCCCCCGTTCATGCTCTGTCTCTCTCTGTCCCAAAAAATAAAATAAAATAAATAAATAAATAAATAAATAAATAAATACGTTGAAAAGAATCCTGGATTCCTTGAGCAGTCTCTTAGACATCCTGTAAGTCCTTCAAGATGGTTTGATGCACAAGAAATGCTGACTTGCGAGCTGTTCATGAACTACCAGAGAGCATGGTCTTTATTATGCTTCTCATTTCCTTTCATGCAATGAAAACAGTGATACCCAGTTGAGTATAAGGAGGGAAACTGGGTAAGGCAATATGATATAGGGATAAGAAGAGGATCCTGAGTTTCAGTAAACCCAAATTCCAATTTTGGATGTTTTCTCAGTTTTAGGGAAACATTGTTGGGCTAAATGTTTTGAAATAATCCTTCCATTTGTGAACCTATTTCCAAGAGCTGATATGCTTGCATGTACCTATAAAGTTATCATTCCTTCATTTATTTATGTAGCAAGCATTTAGTGAAGAGAGTACATTATTTGCATAGTATGAGTCTGGACTCAGTCATATTAAGACCACATGTCTGTGGGAAAGAGAACTTACCAGATCATCTGTTACCTCAATGAAATGGACATAATGATATGCAGCCCATAGGTTTGAGGGATGACTGATGAGATTATGTTATGTTATAAAGTTATAAAATCTTAACATCACTATTAGTATCATTACTGGTATTCATAGGAACTATTTGTCATTTTGTGTGGAGGAGTGTTTGACATTCATTTCTACCCCTTACTTCTTTACTAATAACATGCCAATTTCCCTCTGAAGAGAATGCTCCATTGTGTGTTGTCTTAGATGGGGGTAGTTCTTTTTTTTTTTAAGTTATTATTTTTTAAATTTAGAGTGGGGGAGGGAGAGAGATGGAAGGAGAGAGAAGGAATCTCAGGTGGGCTTCCTGCTGTCAGCACAAAGCTGGAAATGGGGCTTGATCTCACAAACTGTGAGATCATGACCTGAGTCAAAATCGAGTCAGTCACTTAACCAACTGAACCACCCAGGTGCTTCTGTGGGTAGTTCTTGGTGCCAGCCTCTTATTGTCACCTTCCACTGCTGTCTCTACTATGGAATCTAATGGAGTTTGGCAAATCACACACTCCCTTCAGAGATTTGAGTCTGTGAAAATTGAGCAAATGACTCAAAGTAGCAGTCCGTTTGGAGGCTAGTTTCACTGAAGCAACAGCCATAGGGTCCCTATCTTGTGTCCAGGGCTATGACTTCCAGTGTTAGACATCTCAAACACCTTTGAATCTTGACTTTTCCCCCGTTGTGTTTTGCTTTTACTTGAGACACTCACGAGCATGTTTTCACCAAAAAAAGAATTGGTATCTTGTTTTAATCCTTTGTATCTATCTAATTTAGAAAACAAAATCAACTTGCAAAAAAAACAAAGCTGTTGAGACCAAATGGTGTGACTAATGAATATTTAGGACAATCTAATGATAACTATAAATTCAACATCAAAAAAAAAGTTGTTCACATTAGTGATCATAATTGTATCTGAGACTCACTTAATCTCAAATCACCTCCAGGCTCAGGCAAAAGAGGAGAATTCTTGGATGACATGGGCATGGCTCTGGATGCTACAAGCACATGATGCTTTTTGAAGGAAGAGTTAAGTGGGTATAAATGCAAGACAGACTATTTTGCCAGACTACTTGTAAGCATCACCATTAGGCACTGAAGTGAGGTTCAGAAATGTAAGTTCAAAGTTTGAATTCTATATTTGTGGTTAGTAGCAGAAAGAAACTTCTGTCCTTAACACAAACTGTCCTGTCCTTCAGCTGTCAGGGTGAATCAGCTGTCTACCCGAGCATGTCTGATTGATCGATTGCTTAATGTCATTTACTAAGCAACACATACTGTGCTAAAATGACATTCTCTATTGAATTTTAGGCATAAAAGATGCGATGTTGTGTCTTCTGGGGCAATATGGCCAAACTATATTTAATTTCACATATTTTTCTTTTTTAATTAATGGACTAGTTTTTAGCAGTCTTAATTTATAGAATAGAATGAAAAGTACAGAGAGTTCCCAAATAATCCCTTACCCTTCCCCATCCACCCATTTGTCCTGTTTTTAGCATCTTGCTCTAGTGTGGTACATTTGTTACAACTGATAGTGCTACATGGGCACATCATTGTCACCAAAGTCCATGGTTTATATTAGAGTTCCTTCTCTACATTTTGTGATTTTGGTTAAATGTATGATGACAGGAATCTACTCAAATGTACAGTGTCACCCAGAATAATAATTTCACTGCCCTAAAATTCCCCTGTTTTTTCTAAGGGTTTCTTGGAAGCTCTTTTAAATTTGACAGGAATTGCATGCTTCATGGGTTAATGAGACAGAATAGTTGACATCCGTATTTTGATATTAAAGTATTTTTTGCATTTTCTAGTTTAGAATAACAACATCAACAACAACAAAAAGACACATTTACTAAGCACTTGATGTGTGGCAGTCACTCTGAACTTTGCACAAATTTCTTACCAAATCCTAAAAACAGCTCAGTGAGTTTGGTACCCTTTTGATCTTTAAAAATGAGTGAACTGAAGCTCAAAAGATCTACCCTCAGATTTACATGGTCTCTAACTGACACAGACTGGGTAACATTTTTTTCTAGAAACTTTCCCATAACATGTTACTGCCTCCTGAGTTTTCTTAACTAGTTTTTTTTTTCAACTTTTGACTATGTGACATTTGATCAATTGATTTATTAAATAATACTGATGTTCAATAGCACTGCTATAGCACAGACACAAGATGGGAAACATATCCAGAAAAGAAAGAAATAACATGTTATATTTCTCCAGAAATGCTTTTATTTTATGCTCAACCAATAAACAGTGTGATTTACACATAGTAACCATATTCAAAACATAGAGCAGACCCATAAATTCTACAGCATATTTTTACAATGGCTACAATGTAATATGACCATATACCATAAAGTTCACCTTTTAAAAGTATATAATTCAGCAGTTTTAGTGTATTTGCAGCTGTGACACCATCACCCTTATCTAATTTTAGAACATTTTAATCACCCTCCAAAGGGAAATCCACACTAATTAGTAGTTGGCATTCATTCATTCCTTGCCCCTGGTAAAAACCAGTCTACTTGTATTTTCTATGGAATTCCCTATTCTGTACTTTTTATATGAATGGAATCATACAATATGTTTTAGTTTTTGTTTTATTTTTCACTTAGTATAACATTTTCAAGGTTGATTCATATTGTAGCATATATCAGTACTTTATGTTTTTTATTGCCCAAAGTAATCCATTCTATGGCTAGACCATATTTTGTTGAGCCATTCATCTGTTGATAACATTTGGATTGTTTCCTTTTCTTACTTTTTTTTGGGGGGGGCTATTATGATAATACTGCTGTGAACATCAATGTACAAGTTTCCTTGTGGGCATCTGTTTTCTGTTCCTTTGGTGTATATACTTATGAGTGAAATTGCTTTGTTCTATAGAAATGCTATATATTGTTTTTTAAATTGCTTTGTTTCTTTTTTAGTGGTAAAAGTTCTCTGTTGATACTGAATACAAGCTCCTTATCAAATACAGTATTTATAAATATTTTCTTCCATTTTGTGTATTGTCTTTTTACACTGTTAAAGGTATCTTTGAAAGAAGAAAGATGTTAATTTTGAAATTTTGTTAGCATTCAATGTTCATTTTATTTTTTTATTGTTGCTTGTGCTTTTTGGTGCCATATCTAAGAAACCATTATCTAATCTAAGGTCATGAGGATTTACACTTATGCTTTCTTCTAAGAGTTTTGTAGTTTTCTATGGTCTGTTTTGAGTTCAATTTTATAGATAGAGGGAGGTAAAGTCCAACTTTATTCTTTTGCAAGTAAGTATCTAGTTGTCTTAACACAATTTTTTTGAAAAAAATAAAAGTTTAGCAGACTGAATTGTGTATTGGTTTCCAAATGTTGCTGTAACAGAGTCCCAAAAATTAAATGATTGTAAAAAACAGCAATTGACTATCTCAAAGTTCTAAAGACCCAAAGTCCGGAATCAGATGTTGGAAGGGCTATGTTCCCTCTGCAATTTGTAGGGGAAAATCCTTTCTTGCCTATTTTAGCTTCTGGCCTTTGTTGGGAATCCTTGGTGTTCCTTGGCTTGTATATGCATTGCTACAGTCTCTCTCTCTGTCATCGTATGGTTGTCTTTCCCTCTATGCCTCTCTCCTCTTCCTATAGAGATACCTAGCATATTGGCTAAAGAGCCCATCATACTCTAGTATGACCTCAACTAATTGCATCTGAAATGACCCAATTTCCAAATAAGTTATGTTCTGAGGTACTGGGGGTTGAGATCTCAACATATCTCTTTTGGGGTGGGGCAGGCACAGTTCAACCCAAAATAGCCTGTATTTTAGCCCTACACCCCCAAATTCATGTCCTTCTAGAGCAAAATACACTCACTGTAACCCCAGATTTCTCCCAAATCTTAACCCTTCCACCATCACCTTTAAGTCACAAATAACATCTCAGTGTTACCAACACAAAGTCCCAGGTCTTATCTAAATAACTTAAAGCAGTTGTGGGTGAGAATCATTATGATTCATCCTAGGACAAAATTATCCTCCATCTGTGAGCCTATGAAACCAGACAAGTTACCTATTTGTAAAACAGAATGGTAGGACCAGCATAGGATAGACATTTCTATTCCATAAGGAAGAAATTGGAAGGAAGAAAAGTCCAGGGTCTCAAACAAGTCCAAAGCCCATCAGGGCAAATTCCATTAGAATAAGCCTGTTTGTCTTAATATTTTGTCCTCTTGTCCTGAATGTATGCAGTCTCAAGCTTCAAGCTCACTGGAGTGATAACCTTACCCTCTCAGCCTTAGGAGATTCTGTTGGCAGGCTTCTACATCCATGGTTATGCCCTCAGAGTTATACTTCCTTGGTTTCATTCTGTTTCTGTTCTTTCAGTCCAAGTTGGCAGTATTTATGCTGGTAAAACAAACAAACAAACAAAAAAAACCCTTCAGAAATTCTATTGGTCTTCCAGTAGTTTATGGGAGTCCAAGATATTAACAAGAGATACATGCATAGCTCTTCCCCAGTTAAATACATTTCTGTTTCTGCTGAAATGGATGACTGGATCCATGTGTCACATACCTAATCTCATTAGCAAATGGTTTGTTCAACCATACCCTTGGATCTGCTTCCATAAAACTATGTCTGGATAGGCTTAAAATTTTCCAAATCTTTAAGTACTGGTTCCTTTTTGCTTAATAATTCCTCTACTTATCTCTTTTCTCTCATATTTTATAATAAGCAGCAAGAAGATACAAGGCTGCATTTCCACATTTTGCATAGTGATCTTCTCAGCTAAATATCCAAGTTTATCACTTACAAGTTCTATATCTCACCCAACAAGAAAACAAATTCTCTGCCACTTTATAACTAGGATTGCTTTTCCTCCAGTGTTCAATAACCTGTTCCTCATTTCCATCTGAGAACTCCCCAGAAGCACCCTTGGTGTTCATATTTCTCGTGTCATTCTGTTTATGATAATTCATACATTCTCTAAGATAATGGATGGTTTCAGAATGTACTTTTTGTGTTTGAATTTCAACAGTTTCGCTCCTGTATCTAGTCTACCCTCTTTGGGGGTATCATATTTGAAGTTTGTTGAATTTCTTGTGTATTACTGAATTTCATAAATTTGGGTATGTCTTCAACCACTATTTAATATTATTTCTATCCCTTTGTCTCTTTCTTCTGTCTGAAATCCCATCCTGTGCATGTTGACATGCTTGATGTTGTCCCACCAATGTCTAAAGCTCTATTAATTTTCCTCATTTTTCTTCTTTCTTCAAACTGGATATTCACAATGGGTCTTTCTTCAAGGTACCTGATTTTTTTTTTCTTTTGCCTGCTCAGATTTGTTATTGAGCCACTCTAGGCAATTTTTTCATTTAATTTATTATATTTTTTACCTGTATAATTTCTACTGGTTCATTTTAAATAATTTCTATTTATCGTGATACTCTTTACTTGGCAAGACATTGTTCTCATACGTTCCTTTAATTCTTTAGCTATATTTTTCTTCTTTGCATGTATTTATAATAGCTAATTTATACTTGTGCAGTAAGTCTAAATATGGATTTGTATTTGTAAGTTTTTCCTGTGTTTGGGCTTTATTTTCCTATTTCTTCACATATTGCATTGTTGTTATTTTTTAAATTAATTTTAATTTTAATGTTTTTTTTTTATTTTTAAGTAATCTTTACACCCAGTATGAGACTCAAACCCACAACCCTGTGATCAAGAGTTACATGCTCTATTGACTGAGCCAGCCAATCATCCTGTTGTTATTTTTAAAAACTGGGTAGTTGAGAATTTGGAAGGGGAAGATGGTGCCATAGGAGAATGCTGGGCTCACCTTGTCCTGCTGATCACTTAGATTCCACCCACATCTGCCTAAATAACCCAGAAAACCACCAGAAGACTAGCAGAATGGACTCTCCAGAGCCAAGCGTAGACAAGAGGCCCACAGAAGAGGGTAGGGAGGGTGGAGAGGCAGTGTGTGCTACATGGACTGGCGGGAGGGAGCTGGGGTGGTGAAGGGGCAGCCCACCGGGCAAGGCAGAGCCCCCTGAGTCTGGCTTGCAAAAGCAAAGGGACCAGACTCTGTGAGTTCTGACAGCCAGTGGGACTTAACATCTGGAATGTTAAAAGTGAATGGTTGTGCTCTCAGAGAGCTGGGAGGGTGAGAGGACACCAGGAGGGAGAGTTGTTGAGCCTGGGAAGAGAGAGCTCAGCTCTGTGGTGGAACAAAGGCACTGGTGAGTGCCATCTCCCTCTCCCATCCCCCAGCCAAAATCCCAAAGGGAACCAGTTCCCATCACTGAACTTGCTTGTACCATGCAAACACCCAATGCTGTGCTTCTATGGATCCATCCCTCTGATGGGTCTGCCTGCCTCCCTCCCGGTGCTGTAGGGCCCCTCCCACAGGGGACCACTCACAGCAAAGCCAGCTGAGCCTGCCTCTCCCGCCCCTGTGCACCTTGTGGATCTACCCTGGCTAATATGCCAGATCCCATCAAAGCAGCACCACAAGCCTGGCAGTGTGCAAGTAGCCCAGACGGGCCACACCACTGCACAGTGAGTCCTGCCCCTGGGAGAGGGGAAGATAAGGTACACACCAGTCTGACTGTGGCCCCAGTGGGCTGGGGACAGACATTGGGTCTGACTGTGGCCCTGCCCACCAACACAAGTTATTCCAGGCAACACAGGGGGTGTGCCCTGCAGTTCAGCACCACCCCAGGGACTACCCAAAATGATGAAACGGAAGAACTCTCCTCAAAAGAAACTCCAGGAAGTAGTGACAGCTAACAAAATGATCAAAAATGATTTAAGCAATAGAACAAGAATTTAGAATAATAGTCATAAAATTTATCGCTGGGCTTTATGAAAAGTATAGAGGACAGCAGAGAATCTCTTGCTACAGAGAGCAAGGGACTAAGAAGTCATGAGGAGCTAAAAAATGCTCTAAGTGAGGTGCAAAATAAAATGGAGGTGGCCATAGCACGGATTGAAGAGGCAGAGGAGAGAATAGATGAATTAGAAGATAAAATTATGGAGAAATAGGAAGGTGAGAAAAAGATAAAAAAAAATCCAGGAGCATGAGGGGAGAATTAGAGATCTAAGTGATGAAATCAAACGGAACAATATCCATATAATAGAAATTCCAGAAAAGGAAGAGAGAGAGAAAGAGGCTGAAGGTGTACTTGAACAAAGCATAGCTGAGAACTTCCCTGATCTGGGGAAGGAAACAGGCATTGAAATCCAAGAGGCACAGAGAACTCCTTTCATACATAACTTGAATCAATATTCTGCACGACATATCATAGTGAAACTGGCAAAATACAAGGATAAAGAGAAAATTCTGAAAGCAGCTAGGGATAAACAGGCTGTAACTTACAAAGGTAGACCCATAAGAATAGGAGCAGACCTAACTACTGAAACTTGGAAGGCCAGAAAGGAATGGCAGGAAATCTTCAATGTGATGAAAAGAAAATATACACAGCCAAGAATCCTTTATCCAGCAAGTCTGTCATTCAGAATAGAAGGAGAGATAAAGGTCTTCCCAAACAAAAACTGAAGGAATTCATCACCACTAAACCAGCCCTATAAAAGATCCTAAGGGGGATTCTGTGAGTGAAGGTTGCAAGGACAACCAAGTACCAGAGACATCACTACAAGCATGAAACCTACAGACATCACACTGACTCTAAACCCATATCTTTCAATAATAACACTGAATGTAAATGGACTAAATGATCCAACCAAAAGAAATAGGGTGTCAGAATGG